>NW_028141167.1:10324139-10994139 GCF_030444845.1 Prenolepis imparis
ACAGACAATGTACTAACTAATTAAATAAGAAATTGAATTTGTTGCTCGATTTAAACTAATTAAAAACGAGATTTTGCGCGACTTATATGTTCCGCGGCGACAAAGTCTCGCTTTTAAATAGTTTAAATCGAGCAACAAATTCAATTTCTTATTTATTTAGTTAGTTTATTGTTTGTAGAATATATTTATACCCAAAACAGCCGAGCAACAAATTATTTTATCATTTTAATTATATATTTTCGCGCGACTTATGTTCCGCGGCGACAAAGTCTCGTTTTTAATTAGTTTAAATCGAGCAACAAATTCAATTTCTTATTTATTTAGTTAGTACATTGTTTGTAGATCATTTTAATACCAAAAACAGCCGAGCAACTAATTTTTTTATCAATTTTATGATATTTTTCCGCGCGACATATATGTTCCGCGGCGACAAAGTCTTTAATTAAATAGTTTAAATCGAGCAACAAATTCGGTTTTGCATTTATTTAGTTAGCATATTGTTTGTAGATCATCTTAATACCAAAAACAGCCGAGCAACTAATTTTTTTATTAATTTTATGATATATTTCCGCGCGACGTATGTGTTCCGTGGCGACAAAGCGTCGCGTTTTGATAGTTAAAATCGAGCAACAAATTCAGTTTTGCATTTATTTGGTTAGTACACTGTCTGTAGATTATTTTGATACCAAAAACGAAGGATCAACACATTTTTAGAGTTACTTTTACTTGACACGGCGCGGAGCATTCTATATATTTTTTTCATTATGGGGGGGGCTAGCTTAATGTCACTTTAAACGTTAATTCCTGCTAAACGGTTTGAGCGACAAAATCCGGACTACGGCAACAAATTAGCACATAATTAGCACTAAATTAATTGATAGGTGCGATTTTTTTTTCACTATGGGGGGGGCTAGCTTAATGTCAAGCCAGCCCCCCCACTTTGAACATTAATTCCTGCTAAACGGTTTGAGCGACAAAATCCGGACTACGGCAACAAATTAGCACATAATTAGCACTAAATTAATCGATAGGTGCGACTTTATTTGGCGTTGGTGGTGGGGCCAGCTTAATAGGGGTGATAAAAAATTGACTAGAGATTTGCCGAAAAATCGAAAGAAAGTACCAAAGACATTTTACGTAATAATTATATAACATTTAGAAATATTAAAGGGATATATTTTATTATATATTAAATTGAATTATTGAAATTACATAATAATTAACAATGTGAGTAATGGTTCTATCGCGTTTCTAAGCTACATGTCTTACAAAGTAAAATGTTTGATTTGTACCGTGTCGTGGCACAGAGAAAGGACGAGTTTTAACGCGCGCAAAAAATCTATAGCCTGTTAAGATGATGTAACGTGGCCAGGATTCGTGACACACAAGGAAAAGAGAAATTCGCAGCACGAGACCGGTGTCCTTTTACCAACCGTTACGGATGAAATTTAGGTTTAAGTCGTCGCCATATCTTGATAGTTTCCGAGAGCACGTGATTACGAAATTATACTTTTGTTTCCCGCGAGAGAAAGCAAATTGTCTATCGTTTTCCAATCTGACAAATATCGCGAAGCGATTAATCATCTGTGCGAGGAGAGAGAATCGAATCTGATACAAATGACAAGGCGTGTCTAAATTCTTCGGGTTTGTGACTAATTCGATATTAAAGTCTAGGCGCCATCAGACCTGAACGAGAGAAAAATTTGTGGAAAATTTCTAGAGGCAAGTAATTATATATACATATAATCTCGATGATCTCCTTAAATAAATCTACTCGCTCTTAACTATACCTTTTATATATTAATGACGAAAGTATTAATACGTATTGATACGTATCGCCGGATGAGAGAGAGAGAGAGAGACATGTCATCAAATATTTTAAGACTTATGTGGCGTTCGCTGAACGGTTCAAGTCGAGACGATCGAGACGCTATTACATATTTTACGAATCCTTCTTAATAGCGTAACTTGAGCATTATATTAACATTAATCTGCAAGTATAAAATAAGCTCGATAGTATTAGTCATACGAAATGAAAATGGAGGATTATTCGCAGTGATAAATAAAGTCTATTTAAAGAACCGATGCTCTTGGGTCTGTTCAGAGATCTGTAAGACTATAAACCGGCTCAGAACCAGCCGCTGATCGTGCTGATCGTGCTAGATTCGTGCATCCATTCATTATTTTCTCGTTTATCTTACTCGCATGAAAAGAGAACGAACGACGACCATCTCTATCGCTAGATATCTTTCTATTTCTCGGTCATTCACGCATAGAAATAATTTGATTCGTGATGCGAACAAATACTATGACGTTCATAATTTTACCGAAACTTAATGGAAAACAAGAAGAGTGATCGTTTAACTCCTTCGCTTCTGTCGTTTTGTTCACAAACAACGATCGAAATGATAAGATATCTCTCTATGACAGGTCAGTTGCGCGACACGTAATTTTGCCATCAATTTTAACTCGCTATTTATTTGTCATAAACGCGCTGCAGTTGCATGAAACAAAATTGCAAGCTGTTATTAAAGGAAACATATAATCTCTAACATCGTTGCATCATTCTATTACACGTGCACGTCTTACAAGTCCGTGTAATTTCTGTCGCTCGATATTAACATGTTAATCGATTTTTACGAACCTAACACAATTACACAATAGGACTCTTTGCGCTTCTCTCCGCGGATAAAGTCGGGACGCAACACAGCATCCGCGCGCGTATCCGCTTTTTTCTGTCCACCTGTGCGGGGAGCTCCCGGCGACCACCTAGTGCCACGTGCAGGAACTAGAGCCGGCTTTCGATCGTTACTGATCTACCTACGTTAAGTGTTTGCCCGATGTCCGTGTGATCGCCGAGCCCCACCCTGATTGTTATATTGCCCGCCGCCGGCAGACGTGCGAATCTTACGAGATTGAATTTGCGGCAAGTTATTTTCGACGCTCCGCAAGTCGGACGAATCGCGTAAACGATGTCCTGCCGGCTAGGTGAGATTTGTCACTTTGTATTTTGCTGGAATAGGCGACGAGAACATAGCTCTATACCTAGTAAACAATATTAAGAATAGGAAGAAACACGGAAGTCGGGTTGAAAGCGATGTTTATGATGGAAGAAGTCATGTTCTTGGATCGTATCGTTCGCGAAAGAGAGAAGGCTCGTTTTAGACTTTAACCGCATGCAAATTTCGGGGACGCATTGTATATCAAAGATGCGAGAGATCGTATCTTCTTTTTTCCATTCCATCCTGCCTTTCTTCGCGGTCTACGTCCTCTCTCCTCGCGTCTCTTGCAAAAGCAACACGTACTTGTGTCGGCAGATCGCGCATAAGTACGTGTTGCTTGTCATTGAGCCGCGCGGTCGAGTAACAACACGCGCTCGACAATGTTGCATCGCTGCGATGATAAGCCTTATCTCTCGGTCAGCGGCAATTCAGTCGTTCCAGGAAAATACGCGACGATAAGAGTCGGTCTCGAAATAGTTGTCCGCGTCTTGCAAGTTTCGCGTATTTTCATTCTCGATGTATACTCGGGAGCACATGCACACGTATAGCTATGGTAAGAGAATATTTTTCCGTTTCTTTTTCCTTATCTTTAAAACACGATCATCTATACGAGAACAACAAACAAAACTTTTAACACTTTTAATTATCCGATACTAAATTTTGTAATGTCGATGAACGAGTCTCGGGTTGGAAAAAATTTAAATTCTTTAGCGTAATAGAGTACGCGACACTTTAATGTCTCTGGGTACAAAGTATTAACAGGCACCTAAGAGATCGTGTTGTGCCGACGAACACGAGAGACAAACATTCGCTATGTCATGCGACCACTATTGTGTAACGTTGAAGAGTTATGAAAATGTTGAACGGAGACGATGCCGGAGATTTCGTCTTATACGGGGGAGCTTTAAACACGGTTATACAAAAGAGCGATGCGACGATACACTAGAGACTAACCGGATGCTCCGATTTCTAAACGAATGTGTCGCAGATTTTATCCGATCTCCACTTGTCATTTATTTACTTTTTATTCTGCGAATTTTGACAGATTGAAATTGTCAAGACTTTATTTACGAATACATTTTACTCATTTATTTATTATATTCATTTATAATAATTATTAATAATATATAATATTAATTTTAATATATATATTAATATATATATTAATATTATATAAGAATATTTTATTTAACTTATGTGAAGGTATCTCTTGTCTAAATCGTGCGTGGCGTGAATTGGCCTTAAAGTGCGGAGCAGAAATCTGCGTTACGACGTCTCGCTTAATGCGTATCGTCAGCGATAGGAACATGCGCGCGCGCTCGCGAGAAAGAGAGAAGGAGAGATCGTATCGCGCGTACGTTGTTGACCTGCGGGAGTAGTCCGCGCGGTTATGTCGTAACTTTCACAATGAGCGTGCTCGTCGTCGCGCACCCGCTTAGTGCCAACCATCTTCGGTGATCGTCGGCGAGGCTCGGATGCTCGGGCGATCGGCAATCTTCGTACTTTCTGCCGTACACAACAATCGGTCGCTCTCGGTGTAGACTCCCGCTCCTCGTCGCCTCGCAAAGTAAGGAATGCTTATGATGATACGATAGTATCTCGGAGTGCTGATATTTTGTTTCTCTCGACTCGAGCGTGTTGCGTTTTTCGCGCTCTCGCTCCTTATTTTCAGCACGAAAGCGAACGACGCCTCGATGATCTCTCTGTCTCGCACGGCCTTGTTCTCACCGTTAAATCATCATTAAAGCGGTCGCTATTGTTCTTAGAATAGGCATCGTTTCCTCGCGACGAAACTATTTATTGCTCGAACGCGTTTGCTTTGCCGAATTAAAAGCTACGTATCCCACGTAAGAGTTTTGCTGTTGTTGATACTAAAATATATATAGAACGAAACAAAATTAATTGACGGTTTATATAATTTAAGACTTTTGTCTCTCATTATTTCTATAAAAACTTTTATTTAGAAATCAAGTTTGAAATATTTATAAACATTTGGATCGAGGAACAAGTATCGCGATCTTTTCGCTACAGTTTGCCTCGTGTTAATACATCGAGAATGCAAAAAATTATTGCTGATTATATTGTGATTTAAATGTCTGATATTACATGCTATAAGGAAAAGATACGAGACGAAGTAAATGAGAGAGGAACGTCGATAAATCGACGTTCAAGGCCGATGGAACTTTATTCTCGATAAATGTTTTTTTTAGATCTCGTCGATCATATTTTTACGCGTAAACATTCTTTTGCTAATAGAAGCTATGCCGTGCCGTTGACCTGCCAACTAGCCCGCTCGGTTATGTCGTAACTTTCACAATAAGCATTTTTATCGCGCTTACTCTCCGGCCGTTTACTAGCACCATCAATTAACAAACGCGTAATGAACTCTGTAGAAGATACTGTAGCTCTTCTCCGTGTTCCCATGTGCTTGGAGAAAATTTGTCACGAAAATCTTACAGATGCGACATTAATAAAACATAAATTCGTAGTGTGTAAAGTACTAGCAATGTAAAACAAAGCCATGTTATTTTTGTCCCATGTTAATTCATCGCGAGACGACGGCGCCTAAGCCGTGTGAATATGGCTTAATCCGGCCGCGAACGCGTCCTTGCACCGTGTCGGCCGCCGCGCCGTTTACATGGGGCGCCGGGTTGCACCTAACCTAACCTAACCTCTCGTGAGTGTAACGTGCGCGGGCGCTCGCGCGCGCACCTCCTCTCCGCCGTCAGCCGGCTCTCTCTGAAGCGACGTACACAGAAAACCGCGTGGCTGACGCGCACGGCGCAAGCCAAGACAACGAGGCAACGCCGCGTGGCCGATCAGCTGATCGCTCGGCAACGTGCGGGCCGTGGCTAGGGGAGAGGGGGGAGGAGTCGCGCGCGACTGGGCTAATGAGTGTACGACCTATTGGGGGCTCATTGGTGGGGGAACATGGAAGGCGGGGAAGGGGAGGACCGCGCGCGAGAGATCCAGCCACAGAAAGGGAAGGAGGGGCGCTGTGTTGCCGTCACGTCAGACAGTCTTGCCTCTTGTCGCCGCCGCCGACGGTGTTTTCTACGATCGAGTGGCGGCGGCATTGCAAGGTCTAGGAGGCCGCGCCGTACTCGAGTCGCCGCGGTCGTTTCTTGTCGCAACGCGAACGAAGCAACGGCTCTGCGAAACGTGTCCTTTCCACGTGCCACCATGACTTTTTGCTTACCGGATCTCCTTCCTCCCTATTATTCTGAAATTCTATAGAATACGATGATTCTTAAAATATCTTTTCAATGAACTAGATACGCGATATCGAATAGCGAATAAGGGACGAGTAGGTTTAATCGATCGATACGTCACGCCGAATAATTATTATGTGCCGGCTCGACTACCGTAAACGTCATCTATTTTATTGAAAGACGGTTTCATTCTAAATTATTCTACGAACGATAGGTGATTCACACACTGTTCTGCAATTCATTTAATATTATTAGCAAACTTGTTTATTTATTATAATCGTATTGATCATGAATATAGACAAGTGCAATTTTAAATGATCATTTTCAGTGTTTATTTTATTACAAAAATAAGCAGTAAAGATTTAATACACAATTATTACGTATTTCTAATTTGAGCTTAAAGATCGTTTTACTCAATACCTTAACTTGACTCGATAGTATATATAACTTTGTAATCGCAAATTTACTTTCTGGATAATTTTAAATGAATGGAATTCTCGGAACACTGCAATCATTCGAAGGATTCTATGATTGATTTGTTAAGTTACATCGGCATTGCCATTAGCCAAGAAAGTACACTAATGACTTGTGCTATCAAGTATAATTTCAAATGTCAAATCACGCACACATATTTCTTATTTTATCGGATAATAATAATTGTAATCTCTTACTGCTATTTAAAGTAAGAAAAACATTGATACAGGCGATGAAGTATTTTTGATCTTAGCATTTAAATTCGGACACAAAAAAATCACTTTTAATAATCTAATGCGAGTAATTCCAAGTCTACGGGTAATATTGATTTTTATGTATGTCGATTCTATATGTCTCTGGATATGCCACGGTGGCATAAAACTCGCGAAATCACACCCGACATTTGTCTTCGACACACCGATGTGAACGCCATCATACGGAAACGATCGCGCTCATTTTCCATGGAACTTGTGCCTGAGGGGGAGAGGAAGGGGGAGGGCAAGAAGGGGCTTCTCCTCCCAGCTCCAGAGACGCGAGAGCGAGCAGACTTCCGAAAAGGAAGAGAGGAATTCTTTCTTCGACGGTACGACGTTGTCGTTCGCTGCTTTCAAAACGCCAGGTTGCCCTTCGACTCTATATCTCGTATCGATAACGGTGTAAAAACGCTGCGAAAGGGGGTAAGGGAGGGTAGGAAAGAGAAATTCCTGTGTGCCACTCTGTCGCTCTTTGCAATTGTGTCGTTGAAAACCTACCTACCGGCCGGTGTAATGGCGACCCGTTCTTCGCCGCAAATTTTTCACGCTGACAATCGCTCGCGCGGATTAGTTCGTCATATTAATGTCGAATCGCATCTCGTGCTTATCGAACTGCTAGATTTATTATTCGCGAATTGATACGGACTAAATGCCAGATGGATGACAAGCGATGATTGTTCACGGAATTCTCCGACTCCCTTTCGATTTAATATCTAATTAAAAAACTGGTCGTTGCGAGCAAACAGGATATTACATTGTTTATGAGACAGATGAAATAAAGAGATGGTAATTCAATTATGATAATTAAATACATGTTATTTTATACATGTATATTTAATTTAATTAATTTTTCGCTCTAATTACATCGCTATGATAATTTATCGCGTAAGAGATATTATTATCTGCATGATATAGATTTCTGTTACAATCACTTGCAGTATTTTTAAGACTGGTTTTCACGTGACGTTGACGTGTTATTTATGTCTCTACGTAATGTCGAACGTCACGGCGCAAATTGCCGCGAAAATCGAATGTCATTGTCGCAACATTGTAAATGATCATAAAATGTTGGAGAAAACAGTCAATCCACTGATTTACTTGGACACTGTACGACGTTAAAATGGCGTTATCATTGGTTACTTTTTGCGTGAATGGCGTCGTTGCTTTCTCTCGAGTGTCGTGAATATATCGCGTCACTGATCAGAGACTCACGATACAAATAATATAGGGACATTATTTAGGAACTAGTGACATTATACTGTCACGCGTTTTATCGAAAAGTTCATCACTAGTTATGTAACACTTATCGCGAAAATACGAAATACTATACGCGAAATTAAATGAAACTAGCATGCTCGGCTATAATCGAAATTTTTTTAACGCTCCGATTTTTACGGTACTTTTGTAAGAGAAAAAAAAATTACGTTTCTTATTCGACCCAGATAGACACCTTTTAATTATATATCCATTCAGAGAAATTCTCATTAATCTCCCTTTAATTCAACATTCACCCGCGAAACGATACTCTTAATTTTAATCACTATTCCGCGAGATTATTATTTTCGTTTGACAATTTCGTACACAAATATAAATCCGACTGCACACGTCACATATTTCACTCGTTTCCAAGTATTTACATGATATTTTCCTCGTACGAATTTATTATAAAATCGTTAATTTCATTGATACACTGTACATCCTAGGTCAGACTCGCTCGGTCGTTCGACCTGTTATGTTCGTCCGTTCTGCTGTGTTCCGTCCTCTTGTACGACCCCCTCCTTTTCCCTCTGTCTCTCTCTCTCTCACTCTCTCTGTTTGCTTCCCCCTCTTCCTTTTCCCCTCCACTGTTCGGTCTTTGGCATCTCTCTCGCTATAATACGCCCTCGCACAGGCCGAAGCACGCGTCGGCACGATGTATCTCACAGGAACGTAACGAGCGGAATCATGACAAGGTGCATTTTCGAGAAGATGCGAATACGAATGTCGTAATTTTGAAATTTTCGCTACTTACACGATTTGTTAAATCGTTAAAAAATGCTACTATAAGTTAGAGTACAGATATTCATGAGAAAAGAACTTGAATCGTTTAATGAGTACGTAGCTTTTTTTTTATGACACGTACCTCTGTTTAGCAACACGTTTACGAATGCATAATCTTCTAGATTCTTATGTAATACTATAGGCAAAATGCATTTGATTGGATACAAAATACGTGAATTAATATAGTACTACTTACATTAGTGCTGCTCAGAAAATAGAATATAATATTGACATATATACTATATATGTGCTTTTTTAAGTCTCTCTTGCTGTAATTATATTTAATTATGACGTCAGAAAAATTGTGCAAATCTTTTCCTATCATTATACATCTAAATAATGTATAATTTTTGCACATGTCAAAACGAGTGACATTTGATTATCGAAGTAAGATAATAAAAAAACTTTAACAAGCACTGTGAAGAGACGCTTCCTCGAAAAATTTTCTTTTTTAATTGCATTATTAATAATTGTATAATTTAATTGATCTGTAAATATCTGTAAAATATGCTGATTTATTTCGAATATAGTACTACAAAAAATACATAATTTTATGCTGACATAATCCAGTATAGCTACAGTGAGAAACCGAGAAACTTTATGAATCAATTAAAAAGAAGCAGAACTTTTTTATTGCTTTTCTGATGTTTTGCAGATTATATAGATATATATATAAAACATATCTGTTTTATTTATAGAGAAAAAAGATTCGACACTCAGAAAGAGTCCAACTTTCTCGGTGTTATATCTTCTTTGTCAGATTTCGAACCGTTATCTTTCGGTGAATACCTGTTACGTTGTTTATCTCGCTATTTGCTTTCACATTGATCCGCAAACCGAAGCACATTCAATCTATTGGGTTTCCGAGAAAAGCACGATTTGTACGGTTTATGAATCTGTTGAAAAGTTACTTCTTCGTCATTATATTAATAATAAATACACATTCTAAACTTTGTCAAAAGCACCTAGATACCGATCGTAACTTCGGACATAATCTTCCTTTCTGACTAGTTTGCAAGATACTGCATTTTTTATAAAACTCTATTTACATGCAAAAAGAGAGAGAGAGAGAAAGAAAGAAAAAAAGAGACTCTTTTCTCGTGGAATAAATTAACATAACTGCAAAAAAAGGCAATCGTTCGCCAACCCAAACTGCTTGTTTCTCTTCGAGATACAACACCAGGGCGCAAAGTAACGCCGCAAGGCGGAACCGCGGATCACACACGGGAAACGTATCCCGGTGGAGACGAAAGGGGATGGCGGCGGCAGCGAAGAAGCGGGGAAAGGCGGAGGGGAGGAGGCAGGAGGGGAATTACAACAGAGCAGAGCACCCTTCGCACGCTGTAGCGGCACAACCACACTTCGCCACATCGATTTTACCGGCTCGCTTGCACTCATACTCGGTCGACCCGTTCACTGAAGGAATGTCTCATATGCCTCCCTCCTGCCTCCCCCTCGTCGTATTCCCTCCTCTCCTTCAAACCCCCGCACCCTGTGTTCTGCTGCTCTGCACCACCCCCCGCGGACCCTATCTCCGTCAGTCACGTCGGTTCTCTTTCTATCTTATCCCGCCGTCCATCCCTCTCTCCTCCATCCAAACTCGCCAACGTCTGCCCCCTCTCCCCCCCTCACTCTCTTTCTCTTCCTTTCTCGTTCGCTTGTGCATTCTACCAAAGTGTCCCTCTTTCTCCGCCTCTGTTGTGAGATGCGGGGTGATAGCGGCCCCGCGGGGGGGAAGTGGAAGAGAGGAGGTTGCACCTTTTGCCGCATCTCGGAATCTCGCGCGTTGCTCATTTGCCGTACATAGAGAGGAGCGAGGGAGACGACGAAGAGCAGTAAGAGGAACGGGAGGGACGAGGGGATGGAGAAAGAGAGAGACAGAAACCTCGGGGCTAGGTAGTAGTAGTAGTAGTAGTAGTATGCGAGAGCGGCGGCGGCGGCACACAGTGGTCGGACAGTTCCAGTTCCGTTTCGATTAGGCGAGTCCACGCGCGCCGGGTTTTTGGCTCGCGGCTCTCGTAACAGTCCTAACCGGGTCCGAGGAAAGGCCGCGTACGTACGCGCGATGCCGTTTAACGACGTGTCCATTGACGCCGCGCTGTCGTGCCGTCGTGCCTCCTGCCGCTGATGCGACCGTCTCTGCTGTTTACCCGGCGCGCCAGCCGCACGTTAACATTCACGAACGCATTCAGGAGGAAACGAAGTGAACGGACTTGGTGCGACGAGGCGCGCGCGTGCGAGAAAGAGAGAAAGAGAGAGGAAGAAGAGATCCTCCTCTCTCGTATAGATGTACACGTACAAACGTGCGCTGGCTACGACTACTCGGTCTCCTACGTTTCTCGATTTACGGTTCGTTCGTGAACGGACCGATCTCGCGGGTCATATGGCCGTATCGGGGGACTAGTCGCCGGAGTAGCACAAGTGCACAGTAGTAGTTAAAGAGCCTGCATGTGCCGATTTACCGGGTTTGTATAATACGTACGTATTTACGTTCTTCGACCACTTCTCCGAGCTTCTTCGCGAATCGCTCCATATACCCTCCATATATTTACATCACACATACACACATCCGTCTCGACGGCGGATCGCACTGACAACTGGAGCGAGAGAGAAAGAAAGAGAGAGGAAGAGGCTCGAGTCTACGTCTCTCTCCGTCTCTCTCCTTCTCTCTGTCGGCCCTCTAGCCCAGTTCCGGGCACGGCCACTGATCCATCGATAAGGAAGTTTGCTGTCCTCTCTCGCGGTTGGATTTGTTCGTGCGCGATGCGCGAGGAATCCGCGGGGATCGAGCATCTCGTTGTCGCATAGTCGAGGTCGAGGCGCGATGTACTACCGGTCACGTGACTCGAGGATTACCTGCGAAACGGCGCGAATTATACACGCCTGAGACGCGCGATATGAAATGTCAGATTAGATATACACGGATATATAAAGCGTGTTTACTGTATACAGAGAGATTAGATTTCTCCCAAATTATTATTTTAATCTTATCGTTTCTTCTCATATAAATTGGCAACTGTAAACTTTGCAAGGCGTAAATAAATGTCGCGTCTTTTTATTTTTCGTGACAAACGTCAAGCGCATCATCGAGTGTCATGGCGATAATCGATGCGTTCTTGATGAAAAAGCGATTAATAATCTACAATATTCCGTAATTAATTTAATGTGACTTTCCAAACTAATTATAAGACACATTGCAGTATTTATTCTTTAAAGTCGTCTCACGATCACGACTCGTATATAAAATTGTAAAAGTATGAAAAATAAGATAAGTATTAGCTATTAACTTCTAATTTTTTGTCAAACGGGATTCGGTTGCTTTAAGAAAATTAATTCTCGTTATAATTGGTTAAATAAGCGACATTTATTTATTGGGATATGGATTACTTTGACACATTCGTTCCTCTTCTACGCAAAAGATTTGTTCTTCGCGAATCTCTCTTTCTCTTTCCTTTGGTCTATATCGAGGTATAAGCATAATAATAAATAATAAAATATAAAGTCCCACGAGACAAAAATAAAAGCTCTCATCAATCTCTAAATAGATCGCGCTACAAAGTCGGCGCGCGTGAAAAGATCTAATAATAATATCGTAATAGCGTAATATAATCATATTAATTAAATTAAATTAAATTTTTTATCAATCGATTGAAAAGGGAAAGCTGATCACCATTCTTACTAACCTCAACACGCGATGTTGTACACACACACACAATAAAGGAACACAGAAGAAACCTTTCTAGAGTGTTGTCGACATTCCTATGATTCGAAGAAAAAAAAAGCAAGAATTACAATTATCGTGCGGTAATATCTAATTACATTTGATTGCTTAATGACTTTCTCTTCGGAGTCCATTTCCTGGGCCTCCTTTCGATTTCGCGACGAAACGGTCAGCAAAAACTACGTTGATGCGAGCAGGTAGTCCCCTCTTGAATCGCGTCGTCGTGCAACAGCAGCAGCAGCAACAGGAACGAGAGAAAGAGACGCGCGCGTAATTTATCGCTACGCGGGAATAGACGCGCCACGTTTGACAGCGAGCGCCAGTGACAGCGCGCGCGGCCGACTACGTCACATTCGCGCGCCGCGGCCGGCCGGAGTGACGTAGCGTGTCGTCGCTCTCTTCTTTCGCTTATCAACGCTGTTAATCGAAGGCGTCGTAGCGCGCGCGCGCCCCCGCCGCGATATCTCTCCTCTCCTCTCCTCTCGCGGCCGCGGATGCCGCGTACGAAAATATGCGCGACACGCTGAGAGAGTAGAGTCAGTTAAAAGCCGAGGCCGGCCCCGAGCCGTAGAGAGTTCAGAGGCGCAACGTAGTGAGTAAAACTGACTGCCCCCTCGCGGTTCTCTCCCCCCCCCCCGTCGAACGCTCATGCACTTCTCCCGACCGTGCGCCGTCAAGTTCTTGCCCCCTACCCCGCTTACCCTAACCTCCCCACTCCTCGTCAGCGCGCTCGCTCGCCCGCTTCCTCCCCCGCGCGCGCGTGTTGCCCCTACGGAACCTCCGTCGCCCTTCCGCTCCCTTCCTCCACCTCGCCGCTCTAAGGTCCTCCATTTTGTGTGTCGTGATTCCTCTAACTCTAAAGTCTCTAAACGTACATCTCGGACGTTTCCCTCTCGCACGCCGCTGCCGCCTGCGGCAGGGCCGTGCGCGAAATTTCCTTTACCGTTGACACACCGTCGATCGGTCCTGGAACGGCGATTACTATGGGATTCCACCATAAGTCGTCATGGAAGGTGTCAATCTTTCTATCTCTCTCTCTCTTCTCTTTCTCTCGCTTCCTCTCCACACACGCTCTTTCTCTCTCTCTCCCTCGCACACTCCTTCCGCGCCGCTCTGTTCCGTCCGGCACCCCTCATCCCTTCCTTTCTCGTTTGCTTCATAAGTCTTTCTCTATCCCTCCAGATTTGTGTCCTCTCTAGAGTGTAAATCGTGTCTTTTTAACAACACGTACGATTCTCGTCGAGCTGGTAGCGTCGTACGCCGGGTTCCGCCGTCCGCGTAGCGTAACCTCTCTTCTCGCGCCGTCAAGAGGCAGTATCTCGTATTTTCGCTCCCGTCGTTGTCATTACCATCTCTCGCGATCGGATTCGTCGTCGTTCGCCTCGTCCTACGACTTTACGTCTTTACAATGTGGTGGCGACGTGCCGTACCCTCGATGACGGTCAAATCGCACAGGCGCTCTTCGTGACTGTAGTCCATCGCTATTTGGTTCGTTGCATTATTTTTTTTTCCTCTCCTCTCTTCTCTTGTGGCCGTTCTTGTTCTCGCCAACTTGTGTTCGCGGTATATCTTACAGCCGCGACGCCTTCTGCTTTCAGATGTCTGCTGGGTCACAAATTCAGATGGCACCCCAAACAACCGTAAACTCTGGTCAGACAGTTCATAGTCAAGACTCGAACATGAGCACTGGTAAGTCAGAATCATTCTCTTGAATAATATAAATTTTATTCGGAATAATCTTGGCTTTCTCAGTACATAATACCTGGTCCTTTGGGCAACTTGTCTGAAGGATAAAGTTATGTTTCAAACTCTCTCTTGTGAAATGATGTGTTACAATTATTTGTATATTAAAGTTTAAAGATATTTGACACTTCTAATGAAACTATAATTATCATTAGGCTCATCGCATAGTGATAAGGAGGTGGATGCAAACACTCCGGAAAAAGTACCAAGGACTACTTCTGAGAGGAAAAGAAAACGTAAGGCTGATGACGGAGGTGGGGGTGTTCCAAGTGGCTCTGTAGCTAGTAAGGGCGCTAGATCAGTCGCGGCCCTTGATAATAAAAAGATCAATGAGTATTTCCCAAAGCATCATCTGGGTAATAGTCCTATTCGGCATGGTGGTGCCAAGAGCCCCTCTCCTCAACAGGGTTATCCCATGGTAAGATTCAAGATTAATGTTAATATAGAATATTTTTGACAGCAACAGCTTTATAATTTATGCGTAACATTTGTATTTTCTTGTCAATAGTATCCACCATCGCCTCAACAGTTACTTTCACCACAAGTAACGACACCTAATTCTTCGGTGGCTGAATTCTCTTCGTTGATGCAACCACCAAGACCTCATCCTCAACCTCCACCGCCTCCACCACCAGCTTCGACACAACCTGCGGGTTCGATGGTCAGCAAGCAGGTGCAGGTAAGGCCTACCAACCTCAATAGGACAAGCCAGGTCAGGCAAGCGAAGATTAACACCCCAAATGTAAGCAAAATTCGGTAATATCTGCAAGCATTTTATAAGAAACAACCCATTTGTATTAGTATCTCAACCACAATCAGCAATTTATTATAAGGATATGGAAGCTTTAATTTCCTAAAGCTTTCCTATTGTTAACATTAACAAAATATGGCAGTTTTACCATTGAGCTAGATAAAGAAAGGAATAAGCAGCATTGCGTTATTATTCTTAACTTAAAGTGCACTGATTAAAATAAAACAATTGTCAAATTAAAGATTTTTATAATTATTCTTTTATAAGTTTGTCTTTAGTCAATCACTTGTGCAAAAACAAAATAATAAGAGCATTAGATGGTAGTAACAGAAAGATATCGCTGCAAAAATTTACCTTTTTTCTTTATATTTTTGTAACATTACAATTATATTACATTTTGTTTGTAATCTGTGAAATACTACACAAATAGATTAGAATCTTCTAATTAGATCTAATTAGATTCTAATTATACATGTAACCTGATGATGGTTGATGGGCATTTCTTGTCAAATGTTTGCAATGAAATCAGCTAATTTTTGGCCAAACTGTAGCACTGTATACATTTGTTATTGTACAAATACAGGCTATCTTGTAGTGTCACTTTTTCTTGTTATGAGACACTTGTCTTTAAAAATCCAATAAAGTGTTTTTTCGAAAACGAAAAACTCAATTATTGGTTACTCAAGACATAAAGCGAGCGTTAAAGGCATATTTTATTACTTTACCATATGCACATTTAGTTCTTGGGATTCATTGAACGTTGCATTTGAGTTCTAATGAATCCAATATTCTTTGATTGTTTCAATATATAAAATCTATTAAGAATTCTTTTGGGGTTGTATATTAATTGGCGTTTACACGAGCATCATTTATATATGCATACATTTTTGGTGTTTTCCTTGCTGCCTCTGTATGATCCTCAGTTTTATCAGCGTTTGCCTGAGTTTTGCTCTCTAGTTTATTTTCTATAATAAAAAAAAAGTCACGTGTGTAGTGAAATATAGAAATTGTTATATAATTAAACAGATAGTTAAATAAATGTCAAATAAATATGCTGGATATAAATTGTTGACGACATGTTAAATTGTTTCTTATATATTAGGCTCTTTCTATGTGCAACAAGGTATCCAGTATTTACTACGAGCAATGCTGACAAATGTATCAGATGTTATGGTAATATGCTTTATTTATTCTAAAATTATACAAATTGCATTTCAGACAGAACTTACTTGCCAGAGGATACAGGAATTCGAAACTCAAGCCTCTTCAGACTTAGAATTACGTAACAACAAAATTGACGAATTAAATAGGGTAAGTATGATGGTAATTTTATATATATATTTTTGATCTATTCAAATTCTACTACTCTTTTACGTCTTTAAATTATATGAAACATGTAATCTCTTTCTCTCGCTCTTTCTGTTTCTCTTTCTAACATCTGTTATAGGCGAATTTTATATCGTCTTGATAACATTATGAAAAATGAATTTATATATAAAGATATTTTTGTTTACTTTTGTTACAGACAACGGACGAACTTAGGCATCAAATTGCTAATCAACAAAAAGTGATTGACCAACATAAATCACATATAAATAAGTGTATAGACGTTGTAAAGAAGTTATTAAAAGAAAAATCAAACATAGAAAAAAAGGAGGCTAGGCAGAAGTGTATGCAAAATAGACTAAGGTTGGGACAATTTGTGACGCAAAGGGTGGGCGCGACTTTTCAAGAGAACTGGACCGACGGTTACGCGTTTCACGAACTTGCTCGGCGGCAAGAGGAAATAGCGACCGAACGGGAAGAAATCGACAAGCAGAAGAAGCTGCTGCTCAAGAAGAGGCCGTCGAACAGCGAGACTGGCAGGAAACGTAGTCAACCACAACCTTCCTTGCATAACGGCACTGAGGCGACGTTCTTGAAGCCGGATGCAGTACCTGGGTCATATACGTGGCAGGAGTATTATGAAGCTGACGAAATACTCAAGGTACATCGCGATCGCAATCATTCTTTTCTTAAGATATTCAAAGATTTTTATTCTCAAGCTTTATGATAATTTATCTACACAGTTAAGACAAAGCGCGTTGAAGAAAGAAGACGCGGATCTGCAATTAGAAATGGAGAAGCTCGAAAGGGAGCGGAACCTACACATCAGAGAATTGAAGCGTATTCACAACGAGGACCAATCGAGATTCAACTCCCATCCTGTTTTGAATGAACGTTACCTTTTGCTCATGTTATTAGGGAAGGGCGGTTTCAGCGAAGTGCATAAGGTGATGAAACAAATTTCCATCTATTTATTTCAATAATTATATTAATCTGTACAAGAGAGTGTGTTAGAATATTTAATTTATTTATTCTTTCCGTCTCGTGCGCGGATTTTTTTTCTTTGTATAGGCATTTGACTTAAAGGAGCAACGGTACGTGGCTTGTAAGGTGCACCAATTAAATAAAGACTGGAAAGAAGATAAGAAGGCTAATTACATAAAGTGAGTATCCTCAAGTTATCATTGTTTGTCACAATTGTGTTAATAATTTATAACATAAAAGAGCACTTTAATAAAGACGTTTTTTTAAAAAGGATATTTTTATCTATTATTTTCTATTATAATAGGCATGCATTGCGAGAATATAATATACACAAGGCATTGGATCATCCACGAGTTGTAAAATTATATGATGTATTTGAAATTGATGCCAATTCCTTTTGTACTGTTCTGGAATATTGTGATGGCCATGATTTAGATTTTTACCTTAAGCAGGTACGCATAATTTAATTATTACTGTACGCAAGATGTATAAGCGTGTATTTATTATTTTCAAATCTTTTATTCCAGCATAAGACTATACCCGAGAGAGAAGCGAGATCTATTGTTATGCAAGTCGTATCGGCATTAAAGTACCTCAATGAAATAAAACCCCCAGTCATACATTATGATCTAAAACCAGGTAAACTTCTTATATTAAAGCTTTTATGGAGAACAAATTTGTTGAAAAAGTTTACTTTTGTTTTTAGAGTGGACAAGCAAATAAAGTCTCATTGTTTGATGCTCTTGTTTGCAGGTAACATTTTGTTAACCGAAGGCAACGTGTGCGGCGAAATAAAAATCACAGACTTTGGTTTAAGTAAAGTTATGGATGAGGAAAATTATAATCCAGATCACGGAATGGATCTAACATCCCAAGGAGCGGGTACTTATTGGTACGTGCTTCTTCTCTACTTTTCTAAATTATTTTATCATATTCGCATTAAGCCTTATTGGAAATTATCAAACTTGTATATGTATCATAGGTATCTACCTCCTGAGTGTTTTGTCATTGGCAAAAATCCTCCTAAAATATCGTCCAAAGTTGATGTCTGGAGTGTAGGAGTTATATTTTACCAATGCCTATATGGTAAAAAGGTATTTATCGTGATACAGATTTATCGCATATGCAATTCGTCGTTTATCGTTTGCAAGTATAATAAAAATGCAAATATCTTCTATTATTTTCACAGCCCTTCGGTCATAATCAATCGCAAGCCACCATTTTGGAGGAGAATACGATATTGAAGGCCACAGAAGTTCAGTTTGCGAATAAGCCGACCGTCAGTAACGAAGCGAAGGTAAGCGTTGGCAATTAAATTAAAGTAAATTCATGCTTATAGGAATGAAAATACGTCGCTCTACAACGCAACAATTTATTGTTGCAGAGTTTCATAAGAAGTTGCCTAGCGTATAGAAAGGAGGAGCGCATAGACGTACTGACATTAGCTAGACACGAATACCTACAACCCCCAGTGCCAAAACATGGCCGCCAAGCGAACAGCCAGCAGCAACAGCAACAGCAGCAAATACAGCAGCAGCAACAGAGTTCGTTCAATATCGGCATGTTTAGTGGTATGAACGCGTCGAGCAGTTCGTAGTGGAGAGGAAGAACTAAGGATGAAATCCTCGATATATACTAATACATGCCAAATCTTGAGCGCTCGGACTGTGCACACCATCTCATCTTAGGAAAATAACGATTACTATAATCAATTGTAAATACTAAAACCGGATACTATCACCGTCACTACCACCCAACCACTACTACCACCACCACCACCACTATCACCACCACTACAACTATTACCATAACTACCACCGCCATCACCACACCGTCACAACTATACTTACAGGATCGACTACATAGGACATTGCAAGAGAGATGCGAGACTGGTCATCCGCAAGTCCAGAAGCTTGCGTCTTTCTACAAGCCACGCCACATTATTCAGCATGACAAAAAACAATGTTGTGTTCGTAAATATTCAATTGTATTATCGTTCCTTGTATCAAACAGTGCGCTGACTTGATAATAGTGTTTAAAAGAAACGAGAGAACGAGAGAGAACGAACGAGCGTGCGAACGAGAAAATAACATGTGATATGTCATTATGAGTTACAAGTGACGCTTAGATTAAGGGGGAGGGGGGAAATTAGTGTATGAGAGAGAGAGAGTGAGAGAGAGACTACGAATAAAATGGCTAAAACGATAAGAATTCTTCCGAGTGGAAGCAAAATCAAGTCGATGAAATAAAGAAAGCAACGAAGAATAGGAGAAAAAAATAGGAAGAAATTGAAAAAAGCAATCGGAGCAATCGCTTTTACGGAGACAACGTTCCTCTCTCCTGACGTTTTAGTGTGTATGAGTGAACGCTAGAGGATTGTTAAAATTAGTGTGAGTGTATATATTTATACTATATATATATATATATATATATATATATATAAACTAATAAATCCGACATAATATATATATATGGTGTAAAAAGGACGACGACAAACATTGACAGTGGGAAGACAACTGTGGTGGCTCTATCCTCGCATGACCTCCGGCGCCGGTTTCCAGCATTCCATGAATGCTCGGCCTGCGTATCATGTTACTTTATTCGAATATTAACATTATTACCTGTATCATGACTAATAACGACTAACATACACGCGCATTCACGCCCATACACGAAACATAAACACGACACGATACACACGGAGATTTGATTGGTTGTTCCTATTCTGAAACGAGAGAGTGGGCTTTATATCTATAATGCCGGAACGAATAGTCCGATAGAAAGAGCGAAATGAGCGTAGAGAGAAAGACAGAGAGAAAGAGAGTGAGAGAGAGAGAGAAAGAGAGAGAGAGAGAGAGAGAGAGAGAGAGTCGCGATGTGCTCCCAAAGTGAAAAAATTATAGGATCGTAGTCCACTACTATCACCATCACTTAAAAAAAAAGAAACGTTTTCACGCGTGTATGGTTTAAAACCCCGCGACGAGATTTGCAGTATGAAGCGAAGAAAAAGTTATGTTTTCCCTTCTTCACTCTACCTCCTCTTTTCTTTTGTCTCCTCTCCTTTCTCTTCTCCCCCTTTTTTCTCAAAAGAAACAGGAAGAGGGAGAAAAAAAGGAAAGAGAGAGAGAAAGCGGATCCAAATGTGTGTGTATAGAGCAAGTTTCGCGCAAATGGTTAGAGACATTAATAATAAACTAATCTGGCGACAGTTGAAAAAAGAAAACAATAAAAGAAAAGAGCAAATTTTTAAGATAAGAGAGCCGCGAAACGCTATACCGACCCGATCATTATTTCTTTACTCGTAATTTGTTTTATATATATGTATGTTATATATAGATAATTATGAAATAGAAGACTAAGTTATTTTATCAAGTGCCCTTGCTTTGTATTATAGTCGCGTCCGTCGACGAGCCGTAGCTTCTGGGAGTAAAAGAGAAAAAGGAGAAACGTAATGCGTTGAGAGTGAACGAGAGAAAAAAAAGAGAGACTGAGAGTGAGTGAGTGCGTGTGTTGTTAAAAGTGTTGCGTCAGTTGTTGGTACAACGTGGGCACCAGGTATTGATGACGGCTCAATACCATCAATGTGATTGGCAAAAGTGTGGTGAGAGAGGAGAATACAATTACAAGTCTGAACAGAGAGTCTACTACTACTACTTAGATCCGCCGCTTCAATTTTGACAAAAAGAGAAAAAAAAAGAAGGAAAAAATGCCAACCGTTCCCACATCCCTCATCCTACTTCTCGTGAAAAAGACACGCAGTCGCGAATGCATTTTTTTTGTTTTCCTTTAGCGAAGCATATTATCTATTGACGATTTCCTACGATACAATTCCGAAATGGCATAATTTGCATCATTGCTCAATGTACATTTTTTTTCTCTGATAACTGACGTAGATTTTTTAAAATATTTTTTGTTGACTCGAGGAGAGAGATAGAGGAAAAGCAAATGTTTAAAATAGTAAAAATAAATGGAAGAATTGTCATTCGCATATCTTTACAATTATATCGTTTTAACTTCGAATTTAATAGAACTTGTATATCTTTCGAAATTGTTATAACCGGCCTTAAAATTATTGTCCAAAGGTATAATTCGATGAATATTTATGCCATATCAAATATCTTTTTTTGTTACCATGATAAAGGTACTCGATGCTCGTATACTTTGTGACAGGAAGGATTTTACATTTGTACATATCTTTAGGAATCTTCATATGGGAAAAGGTAATTGATGGACTATCGCATGCACATTCAAGATAGGTAGAAAAGGGGAGAGAGAGAAATTTTTCGTATCTACAATTATTTTCACTGCGAGCATAAATAGAAAAAAATACCTTAATATTGCTTAAGGTATTATCACGACCTATACACTGTCAAATATAATAGATTTTTTTTAAATCGGCCCCTGCGTGTCGGCATAGTCACGATCTTCCTAAAGATAAAATAAAAAAATTAAATAAAAGAAACACTGTGGAATTGCGTCGAGGATGGTGTATGAAATGTTATAGCAATAAATTTACGTATTTGTGTATAATTTAAAAAAAAAGTTAGTAAACTTATTAATTAAATATAAATCTCACGCATCTCTCTCTCACGGTGTGTATTACCCCTCGCTTGCTTTTATTTTCTCTTCTGGTTTTTTTTTCTTTTCTGACAAACAAACATGTTAAACAATGAATTACCGAGTCTAAAAAGATAGAACATTTTATTGATATATATCTATTTCGTATATGCGAATTATATAAAAATGAAAATCGCTGAAGATACAAAGTATTGATTAGGCTGAAAACGCGCGCGCGCGAGGGATATATTTATAGTCGAGTGATTTCGAAAATTTATATAATCGGCTCTCTCTGAGTATCGAGATATACTCATTTAACAGCAAGTGCATAAATCGCCGCGCTAATTGCAATCATTAATTCTCTTTATTCTTATCCTACGAATGAACGATTATATAGAACTAGTGCATATATATACAGTCAGAAATTGAATTTAATGAACACCAATATTCGTAAAAGTCAATTAGTTTCCTCAATTTCATATGTGAATTATAAAATTGCGAAAAAAAGTATCAATTGTACACAAGAGAAAGAAAAAAAGAAAGAGGAACCTAATTATATCAGGGAAATTAATCAAAGCTTTCGATTCTTCACATTGATCTTTTTCCTGACTGTAGTTTCAATTACGATTCTCTGTTCTTATCACACCATATGGGCTCAGCATTTTAGACTCTAAAAACTTCTTTGTTACCTACAATGAAACACGAGCACGAAGTAACCTTATTTTATTCTACGTGTGGTCAGTATGAAGTTAAAAATAAAACGTCCGACAGTTTTAGCTTAACCGATATTTGAGCGCCGCATAGTCGTAAGATCCGTTCTATGTATATATGTATAATAGACATTTACCGCTGTGTATAATTTTTCTTTAGTCTTTTAGATAACCTGGAAAAAAACCATATTGTGACGCGTATGTAAAAATATATTTAAATTGTGTATATTTCATATTTTTCTTTCTTTTCATTTGTTATAAAACACATTTTTGTGGGATAAGTGTACGTCTCTTTTTTTCTTTTTCAAGTTTCACCGAAGACAAATGAGATTCCGGCGGCAAGGAGTGTAACACGACGAAACGCATGATACAATTGTGCGATAATCGTGAGATCTGGAAAGGACTGATCCCTTCGCATTGCGTGGTGCTAATTAATCTATCTAGCGTAGACAGTGCTGGACGTTCGATTTCCCTTCGCAAGATATGAGCCACGTATTTTATTTTCTTATAGGTTTTCTTTTTGAAAGAAAGATAATGTGATCAAACATGTTAAAATGATTGATATATATATATATCACAAATATAACACAACACAATACAGTCTTTGTGAATGAACAATGAATTTTTTTCAGGAAGGACTCAAATCACGCGACGAGAGATTCGCGTCGAGCATTCTGAATACACCTAATATACGTCCTGTAGCGCTGTCCACAGCGTTTATTAGTTTCGCGAAACCCCACTCGCATTCACAACACTATACGTACTCGAGTGAACTTATATATACAAGATTGTACGATTGTTCTTTCAAAAAGAACACTAGAGTTTAAAAATGTCGCTCGAGTAAATTTCTCGAGTTTATAATTCGAGTAAATACTTCGAGAAACACATTTTTTTAAATACGTTTGGCAGATTCCAGTACACACTTCATGTAAAATTACTACTAGTGTCACGACTGACCTCGATGAAGACGAAATCTTTCTACAATTCTTCGATTAAATTTTCTCTTCATAACGATTCCTTCCGTTTTGCCATCAAAGATTTATGCTCTAAACTAGACTCTTCAGTCAATCACTCGTCTCCGGCAAAGCGCGAACAGGACATCGTTCAATCTGAGTCTTCGTCGTCGTCTGACTTGAACGCATAAGATATAGGCTTTCGAACTCGACCGACAACTTTGCGTGGCGGCGACGAATCATCCGTCACCGCGTCATCTTCCTCTGAATCGGATTTCTTTTTCTTCTACAAAAAAAATTCAAATTAGCGGACAAAAATCTCGCAAAACAAACGTAACAAACATATCGATCCAAACTGCTATAATTTAATATATTACAATCGCACTTACAATATTTTGTTTCGTAAACATCTCGTCCGTGTCAGAATCGTCGGACGATTTTGATTTTTTCTTCGCCTTTCTCTTCATTCCTTTGCCATTTTCGGTTTTCTTCTTAGCAGGTGCTGTAACGTAAGAGTACGAATGTAACGACACAGAATAAATTCTAGTTAGTCATCTAACGAAATAAAATACGTCAATTACCCTTTTTAGGCGGCGTAAACTTTGCAGGAGAGTCTTCCCCGGACGAGGATATTATAGATTTCTGTTGCTTCTCCGAAGAAGAACTGCCGACTAAAGAATCAAATAGTTCTTCCGAAGTTGCTGTAAAGATGAATAAGCAATCAGTACTTTGTTTCATATGTAACTATATATGTGTATAATTTAATAATAATATATATATGCGCGCTTACGGTTTGGTTGAAGAGGTTTTTTACTCGGCTTAAAGTTATCGTCGGAATCGCTTAGTGTCATGAAATCTTTATCTTTATCTTTCTTCTTGGATCTGTAAACAAAAATATGCAATCACACAAACGGAGTTCGGAATGATTAGGCATAATATTACATATAATGATTATACATACACTTGTTCAGAGTCGGAAGATTTGAGACTAAACATTTCGTCATTGTCCGATTCTTCACTGCTCATGTTATAATTCTTCTTGACTGTTATTCAAAGAAATTTAACGAATAATAACAATATCACGAGAAACGATACAATATATATGTTATATTGTTTTAGTAATCTTTGGATCAACAGAAAAACGATCGATACCTGCTGTTCTGCGAGACGACCGTGCAGCAGGAGTTGGCGAAATGCTGCTGAAATCGATTTCGTCACTATCGTCGGAATCCTTGTCTTTCTTCTTCGCTCCTTTCTTGATTGGCTTGAATGGCAACGTTGATTGTTTCAATCCTATTTACAATTGTAAGAGTATATATTGTTAAAAATGTCTGCTGCAAAATACATAATACGCAAACGAGTACAAGTACTGAATACCGACCTCTCTTTCCAGCTACTTTCTTTTCTAACTTTTCGGGAGAAGTTCCAAGCCTATGTTCGAGGGATTTGGCATTAGAATCAACTAACGTATCAAATTCATCTTTCTCCTCAACAGAAACTGGCTCTTTCTTCGTCTAATGCAAAAGATTTACAGCGATATAATAATAAAACAGATAAAAAAGTCATAAATCAAGATAACATACAGTAATAGACTTACCCTCGGCTTCTTTACTATGCCTTCCTTCTTATCTTTTGATACGATGTCCGCTTTTTCTATCTTTTTCTTCAATTCAACGTCAATCTTGGGAATTATGCGACGAGTACCTTCATTTTTGTAGAATTTCGAAGGCGGTTTTTTATTGGATTGTTTTGATTTATTCTCTTCCTTCTGCTCCTTTTCTTCCAACTATATACAAAAATCACGCGATTACTTTAATTTCAAAAGAGGAGAAAAAGATAAATATACCTTATTTAATTCAGCCAAAAGATTATCCAGATCCTCTTTCCACAAAGAGATCGGGGTGCGGACTTGCAGTCGTTTTAATTCTGCTAGCTTTTCATCTCGTTGTTTCAATAATTCATCCTTCTTTTCCTTCGTTAGACTCCACATTGTCATTCCGAGAAGATAGTCGAAATTCTCCTTCTCTATCGCCGACGCGGTCGGAGCATCGTCCTCTTCTGCGACTTCTTCCTATTCGTTTATAATTAAAATGATTGATAAGGCTATATATATATATATTTTTAATGACAAGGTTTTTCTGAGATATAATCAGAATCCAAAGTTCTTTAAACAAAAGTTTCTTATTTATTTTTGTTAAATGGCAAAAAGAGTTTTTGCCGAAAAATTTATTTATTGGAAAACGATTGCGTTCATTAAAAAACCTTTCAGTTATGATTTACGACGTCTACATTGAAAGTTTTTTTTTCTACATTAACTTACTTGATCCTCCTGATGTAGCGAAATAGATAAATACAAATAAGTAATTATGATTCCTTCGCAGATGTACAAAATTTTCAAATAAAATTTTACTCACCAACACTTGCTCTCTATTTTGTGATAATTTCCAAGTCACCACCGGATCCGAATCGTAATTGCGTCTAACCAATTCCGCTATCATATCCTTTTTCTTCTTATTTTCTACTACTAGAGTGCCGTCGCATTTCTCGAGAATAAAGCGGGCCTGATTTGACAGCTTAGCTGACTCCGCTTTTAAAATCCCTTCCAAGTAATCTTTTCTCTTGTGATACATCTCCAGACGTACTTTAAAAAATCCTTTGAATATCTGCATCACGTTATCGTATTTGTTCAAACAATGATTTTCATCGAACGCACACTGTAACAAAAAGATATCGCATTGATGAATTCCCATTTTTCACTTACAATCTCTCGGTGCTATATCAGTATGTATGATCCACATACCATAGACGTTATTGTCGTAGTTGTCTGGATTTTAAACGTTTTATGAAGACCGTCTCTTTCTAGCTCCAATAATTTGTCACGATTCAAGATTACTATAAAGTGCACAGATACGTCTGTGTTGTACTCTTTGTAATCCCTATGACAAAATAAAATTAGAAAGAATTATCACAAAAGAATATGTATGCGAGTAAGGAGTGTGTTGTGAATGGTTCACTGACAGAGTGATTACTTTATGAGTGAGAGATTTTAAATTTGAATCTTAATATGATCTTGATATTTTTTCTCTGCTCGTGAAGATCTACAATACTTACGTGATGATAGCTGGCGTTTTATCAGTTCCGTGTAACATAGGCTCCAACACAGTTTCCTTATAGGTTTGCGTCCATGTACCAATAGGAAGTTCAGTGATTTCTAGCTTATCGGGTCCAATCACTGATATCTCTCCGCTTATAACGTAACGATACTCGCCACAGCTCTCCACGACACCTTTGAAATTTTTGTAGTATGGCGACTAAAAAATAAATGAATTACATGACGCAATTAAAAAGTGATAAATCTCAATACTTTTGTTCTTTTTTGTGAGAAACACTCTGCATATTCATTAAACAATTATAAAATGACTTTAACACACTCTCTTTCTCTTTCTATTTTTAAATAATTTAATATCGATTATACCATGGGTTTCGGGTCCCCGCCGTCCATCATCCTATGAAGATTTTCAATAATTTCACGAGGATTATAGTTTGGAATCTTTGTCATCCATCCAGTACCGATGCCGTCGGCGCCGTTCACCAAGATCATAGGAATCACAGGCACGTAAAAGACAGGTTCGATCTTTTGATTATCATCATATTCGTGTTTCAGCAGAGCGTCATCATGCTTATGAAATATGTACCTTGCTAGTGGGCTATACAGAAGAAAGGAGAAAGTAAATTGCAAATGAACATGCATAATTTCTTTTTCTACTTCTTTCATCTAGTATATAAGGTTGCGGCAAATACCTGAGCATCGTGAAAATATATCTCGGACTGGCGGCATCTTTTCCTCCGGCGAGCCTTGTACCGAATTGACCGATAGGCTGTAGGAGATTAATATTGTTGCTGCCGACGAAATTTTGAGCAAGATTAATTATAGTCGCCATCAAGGACGTTTCACCGTGATGGTAAGCCGAGTGCTCGGCGACCGAGCCCGCCAATTGCGCCACTTTTATTTCGCGTTTGTCGTTACGCTTTAAACAAGTGTACATCACTTTCCTCTGGCCAGGCTTAAAGCCGTCAATCATATTCGGGATGGATCTCACGTTGTCGTAATTGCTGTACAACACCAACTCGACATTGATGAAATCCGAAAAGGAGACAGTACGCGTATCCTTTTCATAGAGGTAACGCTCGCCGAGGCCGATCTCCTTTCGCCTCTTCGTCTCATTCATGTGGTTCATCAGCCAATCCTTACGTTGGTCGACGCATTTCTTACTGAATGCCATGATGATGTTCTGATCGTCTTGATCCCCCTCATATCGAAAGCGTATTCTGTGTCTAGCCATATTTTCAAAGTACTCCTTCGCCTCTTTGGCGGTAGAAGTACCCAAACCTATATAAATAAAAAAAAAAGTTGTTAGATGTAAGTTCTATATATATCGTAATAATTAATGAAATAACAAGAATCCCAGATTTTTGAATAAACACCTTTGTAGTATTTGATCTTATACGTGTGGAAATTTTCTGTGTCCTTCTTCCATGCCTCGAATTCTGGCAACGAGAAGAAAGATAGAACTTGGCTACCCTTAGTGGCCTTCACGATAGGTGTGATAAACTCTTCGACAAAATTCAGCTTCAACAACGACGGCCAATTATGATGGATAAAATTAATCAAAAGACCTTTGATATGTGAGCCATCCTACAAAATGGAAATTTAATTGTAAAATTTTTGATAAATATATAGGTGAAATTGGCGCGTATTGTACGAAAAAGATTTAACCTGATCCTGATCAGTCATAATCATCATCTTTCCATAACGCAACGTTTTCAAATCATCTCGAGACTCGTATTTCTTTTTATACTGAAGACCAAGGATTTTAATCAAATTGTTGATCTCAGCATTCTCTAAGATTTGCTTGTGAGTAGCCTCCCTTACATTTAACAATTTACCTATAATCAAGATATATCAATTAGTATTATAAAGTTAAATTTTCTCCAAATTTTTTCAGTAAGACAAAATCACCTCGCAATGGAAATATGCCATATTTATCTCTGCCTATGGAAGCGATGCCGGACACAGCCATTGTTTTGGCTGAGTCTCCCTCGGTTAATATAAGTGTGCATTCCAATGACTTCCCAGTTCCTGCATCATTAGCATCCTCTAACTTGGGTATACCATGAAGTTTCCTTTGTTTTGACTTGGGGCCCAATTTTTCAAGCTGGCTCGCTGCTTTAAACTTTGCCCAGGATAGCACTGCCTCCACAACACCGATCTTCGTAAACTGCAATGGCATTCAAAGAATGGTTAAGAATGTGTATAGACGAAAAAAAAAAAACGTTCGACATGAAAAATTTGCGCTTACCGAAGCGATAAACTTATCGGTGAGCGAGCATTTGGAGCCAAAGTTTTTTGCCTGTAGAGTCATGTTTTCCTTGGTTTGCGAGTCAAATGTGGGATTGTTGATCAGACAGTTGATGAAAATCCACAAGTGATTCTTGATTTGAAACGGTTTAATGGCTACGCCAGCCTTATTTTTCTTCTTTAATGTTTCAATCAATTGTTTGACTATCATCTCGGTCACATGATCGACGTGTCTGCCGCCCTATCAATATTGAATGATCTTGTATAACTACTCGGAGCAATTTTACATTTTATAACAAATTATTGCTACAAATATAAATATAACTAATTATACATATACTAACTACAAATATAGTTGTTTTCTTACCTTCGTTGTTGCGATACTATTTACAAATGACATTTGTTGAAATCCTTTGTCAGATAAAGTGACAGCCACTTCCCAACGCGGCCCACAATGCTCATATACAATTTTCAATGGATTACCAATGTCATCTTCTTTTCCTTTAATATAAAAATCAATATAATCTTTAAAATTCTTTACAGGAATACGGCTTCCGTTCAGATAGACCTTGACGCCCTTTGAGGACGCAGCTACATCATATGCTCTTCGAGACATCAAAGACACAATATCATTGTCGAGAGATTGCATTTTAAACTTTGTCAAGTCTGGCGAAAACGTGACCTTGGTGAAATCTTCTCCGAAATATTCTTTAATCCTAGGTTCACTGGCTTTTCCCATATTATTGCCCCATGTCTACATCAAAGAAGTAAAAATTTTAATATATGATAGTACACTGATAGTATAATAGAGATAATTGAAATATTGTACTCACTTGCTTCAAACATTTCTTGTATTCCTTCGTCGCTGTCTCAACGGTAAAACGATGACTAAAAATATTACACAATTTGGCGCCATAACCATTTCTGCCACCAGTCACCTTCTCCTCTTCATCATCATAATTTGACGATGTTAAAAGATGACCAAATATCATGGTGGGCACATACATGTTCTCTTCTTTGTGTATTACTACAGGAATGCCTTTCCCGTTATTCCACACGGAAATAGTGTTATTCTCACTGTGTACAACAATGTTAGAACATAGTATTTACTTAATGATATAATTTATATTGAAATTCTTTCAAGTATTCTAAAATGGATTATTTGATATAACTTACGAATCAATATCAATCTTGATCATGTCCATCTTTGGATCTCGTTGCTTGTTATCAGCAGCATTTACCAGAATCTCATCAAAAATTTTGTACAATCCAGGAACATACTTAATTTCCTTCTGAATCATCATATCCTTCTCCTTGTCAAAAACCCACATCGTTTCTGTTACTGGTTCTACAGATCCAATGTAGGTATCCGGACGCAATAAAATGTGTTCCAACTGCGACTTCTTTTGATAAATACCCTCAATGGTCTTCTGCTTAGCCGACTTGCCGTCGCCGGCTCCATTTTCTACAGCTGTACTCATCTTGACGCACTGTATCTTCAGATATCTACAAGTCAACGACAAATACATTATATACAGAAACTCTACAAAGAAATTTACAAATAAATTCTACAACTCTAAAAAAAATTGTTGAAGCACAAAATATGTTTTACAAGAACTGTTTTTTTTTTTCTTTTAATCGTTAAATAAGAGAGCTCGATATTAGTTTTTTATTTCGTCCTTGCTGACCGAAAGATAAACAGAAACGAATAATGCTCGCGCAAAAAAGTAGAAAGTAGTAGCTTCAACGATCACAAACTGTGTCGAGCCATCGCTTTTGAATTCGAGATCCAATTAAGATGGAAATAAATTTCGCTCGCGAGCACGAAAATTATTACCGAAAATGCGAGCGTCCACGTTGGAGAGAGCTTTGAAAAATATGGCGGGAAAAGGCCGTCATCTAATTAGCGCGGTTCCGAGGGGACGACGACGCCGTTTGTTTTCAAGACGGAGGGACACCCGTCCCTCCCCCTTCCTTCCCCCAGCCGATAGCGCGCGAAAGGTTCAGGACTCGCCGGGCTACCTAGACTCCTAGGACGCGACCCGGAATGGGACGGGACGAGACAACGTACCTTCAACGACTGCGTCTCGACGACGACGACGAGGGTGCGCTGTCTGTTGAGAAAGCGTCGGTCGGTTCTAGGACCGCGGGACGTCCATTCGCGAGACTGCGAATGCTAATTATTGGCATATCACAGACGCGAGGAACAAGGATCGTCCTGGCAGGACGACAAGACGACGACGACGATGATGATGATGATGATTTCGCGATCGCGCCGATTTCGGTTCACTCGTTCGCGCCGGCGACCATTATTATCAATCCCAAGCTAGAGACCGCTTGTATGAACGTATATATCGCACACTCTATACTCTATTCCACCGCCACAGATGATATACTGCGTCCGTTATCGCTTCGCGCTATTTCGACTCGTTTCCATTGGGATACACGCCTGCCAACCTTTTCGCGTGAAACCTCAAGTCCTGTCCACATTGCCAAGTTTTCAGATTCCATTTGGGAAAATTATCGACGATTTCTATCTGTCTGATAGATAGATTTTAATCGCACAATCTCAGAACTTTAATTTTATCTAGAATCCACGATTCCGAATTATCAGCCGATAGCGAATTTTTGAAACTAAAATATATATAATTTTTTATAAATTATATTAAATATATATATGTTATTGTATATATAAATTCTCGAGATTTCGAAAATCTATTCAATAAGTAATTGTTTTCTTGAAAGCTTTTTTTGATAAGGCTCTTATAGAGCAATCAGTTCAATATAGCGATTAAAATTGTTCAAGAACGGCTTCACTATTAATTTCCAACTCTCTTTAAACGGTTGTTTATCGTTAAAACTTTCTTCAACTTAATCTAATCAGGCAAAATCAGGATATAGGTGGTATAATGGAAATCATTTTAAATACGCAATTCCTCAATAATGACGCACATATTCTTCCGATGAGAAGAGGCACGTTTTCGTGCTTACATTGTATATTTTTATACAACTAATTCTTATTTCACTTCATATATCTATCGTACGGCAACATTACTTCTTGTAAGATTGTTATACTGTTAGATACTTCATTTCGTTTTCTTCGGCATTACAATTAAAAAAAAATCTATTGATGGTTTTATATGCTTGCTTTTCTACCGCGAACGCATCATTATTAAAAAAGAGAAAAACGACACAAGCTCGTATTGCAAACGGCAGAAAGGTAAGCATATAGAGATACGAAATAAGAAATTGTTAAATACAAAATGAAATCGCTACTGTTATTTCCATCGTGGGTTTCGGTGAGTGTGATTTTCGGTTAGCAGTTGTCCACATTGTTGAAAAATTGTCGAAATTCTTGCTAGGAGGGGCGCGGCTTAATGGAATGATAATTGGACGAATGAAGAGATCGGTAGTAGAGTGAGGAAGAGTACCTGTGAAAAAAAAAGACGAACCATACATATGTATTGTGTGTATATTTGTAATTTTTTTTTTTTATAAATTATATTACAAAATATATTATTAATCTTCAAGCGCCATGAAATTGGATTAAAAAAAATCCAGAACATTAATTTAAATAAATTCATGCTTTTACAAAAAAAATGGAAATAATAGACATCGATACATTCACAAGTGTGAACAAAACGACATTGAGGAGATGAGAAAGAGATTGCCGCTCTATTTCTAAGAGTGCGAGAGAAAGTTCCAGGAGCGCGGCAGCAACTCACCAGCAATTACAACGTGAATTGCACTGCTGTTGCGAATGAGGATTTTCGTTAATATGGCTGGTGCCTCTGATTTTGGCGACCGCCGCCTCCTCCTCCCCCTCTCTGCTTGCCGCCGTAACCCGAGCTACCTGAAACAGTACCGATAGTGTATCATTAATCTCTACACTTGTCTAGGACATAAATTTATATATATATATATATATATATATATATATATATATATATATATATAATTAGAATTTTATATGCATAATTATAATTACATACACGAGCGCGAGCAGGCGCGCACACACACATACAACATTATAAAACAGGTGGATTCTTAAACAATATATTTGATGGGATGATATTACTATACACTATACTACTGACAACAATCAGGTATACTACACGGAAGAAAATGCTACAGATAATAAATGTAAGAACAATGAGGCTACAGGCTAAGGTAGTAAGCTGCATACTATTCGGATCCATACCCTTCTTTTCGATACGCTTCTTTCTGGGATTCTAATAATTTTTCTTCTCTTGTTATTATAATGGAAAAGCAATACATGACAACTCGTGTAAGCAAATATGGCAAAAGCATTAAATATATATATATTTTACGAGCATTATAATGTTTCTATAGTTAATTTATTAATCGAGAGATAAATTTAAGTCGAAATTATTATTCAGTCGATTTATATCCGCGATTAAAAGTCGGGGTTAAATTGCTCCCATAGCAGTTAAAAGGATTATAAAGATGGGTGAAATATTTTAGCGGTGGCAAAGCGTCAAACTTAATGTCAAAGAGAGAAAGAAAGAGAGAGCAAAATATTAAAAATGATGGATAGTATTATATAACAAGGAACGCTGTAATGCGTACCTTTACCGCGTACACCACCGCGCCCGCCCGCGTAGCCACCATCGTAATTACCACCGCCATAGCCGTAGCCATCTGCGTTTCATGAAACACATGGTACAAATAGAATCAGTATCCGCACGTACCATCGATATTTCAATGCAGAAGAAAAAAAAAAATAAAGAATGTATACCGCCGCGACTTTGAAGGATAAATTTCGACAGTTTTAATCCGAAAAAGACGTAATGCAAAGATCCAATGATCGCCAAGATACTGACGGATTTTACGATAGCAAGTACCTCACCCTGGGGCATGATTTAAATTGAAAACTTCGCGATTTATGCTATATTGACAAAACAAACAAACAAAGGATAATCACCACCATATCCGCTGTAATCGTAACCACCGTAACCGCCGTAACCGCCGCCGTAGTAATCGTATCCTCCATAACCATCGTACCCACCGCCGTAGCCACCTTGACCGTAACCACCTCCGTAGCCGCCTCCGTAACCCTGGCCCCAGCCGCCTTGACTTCCGAAACCGCGACCGCGGCCACCTCGGGCGCCTCTACCTCCTCGACCCATCATTCCACCGCGCATTCCGCCCATGCCGTCCAACTTGGGCGTCGCCTTCTTCACGTCCACCTATGATAAGAATTCAAAATTAATTAATAAAGAGTTGTCGATTTTTGAATTGCGAAAAAATTTTAATTGTAATCAAAGTTTAACAGGGTGTCTACTCAAATTTTGTAAAAATTCTTTGAGAATTCCTTGATAAAAATAAAAATATAAAACAAAAAATAATTTATTATAAACGTCTCAAGGAGTACTAATTTATTTAAATATTATCTATTAAAAAATTGAACAATTTTCTATGAAATTTATAATTTATATAAAATCTTGATACTATAATGGAAAATAGATTGTCAATCAAAAAAGTCACATAAAATTTTAATAAAAACTTAAATATTGCCAAGATATGTTAGACATATGTTTCTCAAGTGCTAAATAAGAATAAAATTAACAAAAAAATAATTTTTTTAAATCCCTGAATCCCAATTAAATTCCATGAGAATTCCCTGATTTTTCAAGGTTGAACGAAATTCTCTGAGAATATCAGGATTTCAAGGTTTTTTTCTCGGAAATATACACCCTGGTTTAAACTACTTTAACTATTTTATGTATAATAATATAAACTATTTTATGTATAAAAACTCACCGCTTTTCCATTGATGGTCTGTTTGGGTGTTTTAAGTAGTTCGTTGACAACTTGCTCAGATTCAAAAGTAATAAAGCAGAAACCTTTCCTCTGGTTCTTTGTCTTGTCAAACGGCATCTCTACCTCGACAATCTGAAAGAATTTGAAAATTGCGCTATAATTAATTTTGTTCTTTTTTATTTTAGCTTCTCTATTTTCTTTCAAATCACGAAATACTTACGGTTCCAAATTGTGAAAAGAAGTTCTTAATATCATCGTCGGAGAGCTCCGTCGAAAGACCACCGACGAAGATCTTCCCGTGTCTAGCTTTCGCTTTTTTAGGATCGACTTTTTTATTATTGATAACGTGATCGCCGGCTGACATAATCTGTAAGAAAAATAATTAGATTATTGGCATGTATAATATTGATTTATAGTATTGAAGAGAGAAATCCTTACTATTAATTTATTGGAAAAAAAGAAAAATTACCTTATCAAGAGCTTCGGCTTTGGCGAAAACGATAAAGGCGAAACCTCTCGATCTCCCTGTGTTGGGATCTGTTTTGACATTAATACTCTCAATGTCCCCATATGTACTAAAGTGTTCCCTTAATTCCTCTGAAAAATCCCGAAACAAAGTATGGATAAAAATACCTGGACTTCCGGAAGAAATGCAATCTATTAATGATCAAGATTGAGAATACTCACTGTCAGTAGTTTCCCAGCTTAAGCCACCAACAAATAATTTTCTGCAAACAATAAACAGAAACAAAATTTGTAAATAAATGTAATGGAGGATAATACGCTTATCGCCCTAACTTTACAACCGCTATTGCAGTACTACGATTGCAATAATATTATCTTAATTGAATTTTTATATAGGCACACAATATTAAAATAAAAAAGAAAGAGAGAGATAGAAATCGAATGTGCCTCATATCAATCATAGAGTCCTGATTACTTCCGGTCAACCTGCAAAGCAATGGAACTAATTTATTTTTACCAAAGAAAGAACAGAGATATTTTTATAAATATTACATTAATTAAGTTAAGCTTTACGTTTTTTAATGTCATTTCCTATGCAAATTAGAATCATACTACAATTTAATAGAACGCAATTGACGATCCATGATGCTATCTGGAAAAGGCACAGCAAGAAATTTTGATATTGATTTATGCAAGTACGGATAATCATTCACTTTTTTATTTTAGATTACAGGAAATAGGAATTCCAATTGCAACAACCTGCAATATAGGTATTGTCCTACAGTAAAGATAAAGATTTGGAAAAATAAACACGTTCCTTGCGTGAGACTAAACAAGATTGTTATTCTTTACAGTAAAAGATAAAAAGAGTTACAAGATATACCATATTCCCTAGAACAAATGAACTCTGATAAAGTTAAATGTATATATTATTATACAAATTACATACGCAGTTGCTACGCGAAAGCGTAGTAAAATTGACGTTATGGAGAGACGGCGGCATTGCGAAACCACACAGGCAACTCGATTTGAACATCATAAAAAAATAAGTTTTATGAAAAACATTAAAAGAAAAAGTTTTAGAAAAATACATATGCATATGTATGTATGGGTGTATAATATTATAAGTCTGTGTGTATGTGAGAGTAAAAAAAAAAATGCATCAAAGAGAGCAAAGTACTGTTATAACGATGATCCAAATAAGCTAAACTCCAGTAGTTGATATATACGGCTGCCCCTAAAGAAAATACAAATAACTTCTCTAAGTTACACACACAAAAAAAATAATCCCGATTATTAATATTGACCCAAAATTAGTGGCACGTGGTAGTAGATCAACTGCAACTCTATAATATTAAAGCTAAAAATTAATTTCCATATTACGACAGATTAACATTGATCACTGTACGATTTTGCTCTGTTTTTATCTCCCTTGCTTTCTATTTTTTTTTTGTTTTTATTTGACTTCTTTTTAAACAACAGTATTATGCGTTACATCAGACACTCGTATGCATACATATATAAATAATTTTTCTATCTTACAATTATATTATGTTCATCGAGAAGGCTTTTACATTATACGATTCATTATTACGACTTGTCTCGAGTCTTAAGACATTTTTGCATTCAAATAACAAGCTGCAATATGTACACACTTTGCTGTTTTTCTATCTTTTTTTCCGGCGGTGTTAAGTCTGTATTTATATATATGTTTATCGAGATATATATATTATATATATATCGTTTTTGTATATCATCTAGGGCTGATGATAAATACCATGGGTACCAGTCACTCGCCGGTATCTGTTGTCAGGTCAGGTCACAGTTAGCCAGTTGCAAGCAGTCCACCATAATCGCACTGGGACGTTTGCCACCTGCAGACCAAGTCACAGAAACTGCGTTAATGGCGTTCCGGAGCTCCTATAGGAGATGTTTGCATTGGCCCTAGTGTCTCTGCGCATTTGTTCATGCCCAAATAATCCAAATATCATAATTCAGCGGAAATTACTCTACTCTGTATTATATCCAGCAGGCAAGTGCGTGTCTCTGCGACACATATTTGATCTCAAGTAACATTTGACTCGACTTGACTCCAGCATTTTTGTGTTGTCACGGAACATGATGAACTTGAGAACTCGATGCTCGATCGCTCACAATAATTCCGACCCCAAAGTTCATTTCATCAAGCTTCGCAGCTCAATTCAGAGATCCCAGACAAGCATTGGATGTATTTGTCAATCGTTTTGATCAATTGACTAATCTGAATTTGACTGTAAACTGTTACTGTGAATAAGGATGACTCGTAACTGATCAAACTGAGTGTGGATTTCAAAATTATATTCTATATATTAAGAAAAAAAAGAAAAAGAAATACAAATACACACAAAAATGTTACTCTTAAAGAATACATATATAAGTAGATCTACATATACATACAAACTTTATCAATGATGAAATTGTATCTGCCTTCCGTTAATTATAGAACTAGAAGAGAGTTAATTGGCTGAGTAAGAACAGAAAGAAATTTACAAAAAAAAGTTAGAAAGCTTGAAACAGATGGACACATACCTCATAACTATAGCATGTGTAATTATAATTACAGCATAATACAATATATAATAAGTATAATTATATTTACCTTATTTTATTTATAAAAAAACTAACAATATGTCAAAATATATATTTCAGATTTACTGTGCAAGGGCAATTGTATCATAGAACGCAGTAAATTGTATTCACACATTTATCATTTTATCCCACATATATATATATATATATATATATCTAATTCGTAAATATTTGATTGCGCACGATAAATAATGAAATATAAAGCTGCAAAAAAATATTAGATTCGTCGCGTGTATTTTCTCAAGAAACACGTAAAAACGTACTCGCGCGAAAAAAAAAAAAAAATAGCGTAAGCGAAGAAGAAAGAAGGTATGACGCGCGAACGAATTCTTTCTCAAAGAGAGCGGCGTAGTAGATAAAGAGAGAGAAAGAGAGAGAAAGAGAGAGAGAAAAAGGACTCCATCTCGTACGCTACGAATAACGAAACAAACATCCGCCCCTTGGCGCGGATAGCGCAAAAAAGAAATGCATCGCCGAGTGCACCGCGATCGCGGGACGCGAAAGGATCGCGCGGGAACGCGATCGACATCCCATGTCCGACCGATGCGGACGGATTATCGTTTCGGTCCCTCGAACCGGCCCTCGGCCATCTTGTTCGACGGCCACTCGTATCGCGAAGCCCGGGAGGGGACGCCGACTGCGATTTCGCGGGAAAGCGCGTCCGCGGGACGCTAACTTGCGCGAAAGGATCGGCGAGATCGCGCGAGGGGATCGATCCGATCGCGATCTCGTCGTCCGCGACGTCGGGCTCGGCGCGACAAACGGGATAGATCTCTTACCTGTCCTCCTGCGAGTCCTGGCCATTCTCCACGGCGTCTCCACCGCCGCCGATGCCGCCGCTCTCGGATTCGCCGTTCTTGTCGAAACTTTGCTCCGCTATGTCTTCACTGAAGTCCTTGCTCTCTTGCTGGTCTGCCATTGTTTACCTCGCGTTTTACGCACTCGCCGTACTCAATGATACGGGGGAAGATCGAGTAGATAGAAAATAATCGCGCTACAACAGGGGACGTCTGCGCCGAGACGGATCCGTGGTCGAAAGGAGGACGATGAGGGGAATGTCGGTCTCGAGACGAGACGAGTCCTGCCCTCTGCGGGAACAAGTGTCGAAACGTCGCCGACCAATCGGGTGGCAGACTGTTCCCCGCTCTCGATTGGTCGACGTCGCGTCGATCTAGATGTTTTCTATACTCCGCGGTCTAAGGACGCCATTTTGATTTTTAGTTTGTGTCAGATGGCGCCACTCTAGCGCCTGCGTAGAAACTCCTTTTTTTTTCTTCCCGTGCGAGAGTTTGTCGGCCCGGTCGGAGCGTTTGACATCTGACCTTGCGTGATGATTAGATTAGTTATTATTAGTTGTCGCACGATTAGATCGTCTAGTTTGTAGGAATCGACTGAAATATATATCGTTATTATGGCTTCCTTGGTTGCGGATTACGGAACCTCCTCCGGTTCGGACAGCGAGACGAACGATGACGTTTCGGATGATGATGCGTAAGTTTGGATCACTGTGAGCTGCATCCGATTTAGCTTTTATCCTTTTTTTTTAGCGCTTCTTCATCATCTAACTTAATCGAATCTTCTATAGAAAGCATGAAACTCAATTATTCTATCTAACAGGAAAATTGTATGAAATTTAATTTTCTGATGATAGATATTCGATTTAATAGGTCACGTAAACATAAGGCTAAATATGGATTGTTGTTATAGTTAATCTAAATGTTATTACTTAAAAAAAAATGATACATTCTGTTTCTTCACTTTCATGATGTTCTCCTTTTGCATTTAGAATATATAAAGATATATAAAGATTTGTTTATGTCAGATTATATACATCGTATCAACTTGATTCCTTGTACTATTTATATAATTCTTTTGTAAGAAAAAAAAAAGTTTGTTTCACATGTATTCCGTTTCTCTTTTTCATCTCTTTCTTCTTCTTTTCTTATATCTATTTAATTTTAAAGGTTAAAGGTTTATTTGTTTTTTTTTTAATAATTTAGAAATCAGGTCTGTGCTTCTTTGGTTTACTTTTTATTATCTCCTTTATCTTGTTTTCTTTTGCTTGAATATAATTTTATTTTATCTTAGAATCCACCATTCTTTCATCTATTTTACACATTAAAAATGATATATATGAAATATCCATTTTAATAAATAATAAGAATTAAATCATTGTTATAATATTCAACACGTTGAAAAAAAGAATCATAATAAACATTTATTCAAATTTAGCAACCCTATGTACATACAGAATGTGGCTTGTTCTTTGTAATCTGATATTGCCTCACCGTTAGCTTTAAGGGTGCAGACAAGGCAGAGTCGGAGGAGGATGAAGAAGAAGAAGAAGAGGACGATAATGATGAGAACAGCAACGCGCACAATGATGAGAACGGACACGTGAGAATAAACGAAACAGCAGCTTCCAGAGAAAAGCTTCCATTGCCTACCCCGGATTTCAATAGCGCCCCGTTGTTGAAGACTTCAGTGTTCTCGAATCCGTTCGTTGAGGCGGAGCGAGCGAAGAGCGCGATTCTGGAGAAGCACGTGAAGATGACGCCTACGTTGGACGATACCAAGATGATAAACGGTCGCAAGATCTGCTGGAATTATCGGAAGGGTCGCTGCCGATTCGGTCACAACTGCACCTTCGCCCACGACTCGGACCTGCATCGCAGCGCGGCTGAATTAGAAGCACTGCGGACTCCGCAGGAGACGCTGGTCTGCCAGACTCGATACAGCAACGGACAGCAACAGCAGACATCACCGGTCGCGAACGATGAGGAGAACGAGGTGGATCAGGAGAACAATCAGACTGCGAACAGAAAACGTAAGAAGAGGCCCGGCTTGAGCCAATTGTTGCTTCCAAGTAAGAGAGTCTTTAAGCTGTACAAAGCGCAACAGCAGCAACAACAAACCAAAACTAGATGAATAACGCTCGTTCATTTGGTATAGCGATAAAAAATGAAACTCTGTCTTCTAGCCAAGTCCATTGTACATGTCCTATGTAAGAACATAGAATCGAAAAATACGCGCAATGAGTGATTTCGTGGAAAAAAATTGTGCTTTGCCGCGCAAAATAAAAGATTGAACGAATTTTGTAGAAGTTTTCAGTAGACGAAAATTTTATAAAGAGAAATCTGAAAGACGAAAATGTGAAAAAATTACAAGAGAAAGATTGCGAATAATTTTTTATTCGTTCTCGTGTTACGCGTATTCGATCGAATCGAATTTCCATCTTTTGTCAGTATAATAAAACCCATTATTGTCTTGAAATGGTAATGAAACTAACAAAATCTCAAGATTTAGATTAACATTATTAATTAAACGAACAAAAGCGATATAGATGTAAAAAAATACGATTTATGCTTCCAATGCGAATCTAATCTGCGATGTGTAGGATAGGATTGTTTGAGAAATTTTTGTTATCTCATATAAATCTGCAAAAGACTATTCCATATACAAAGCGTACGCAGGCTTATGATTTGTCTCTCGTAACACGACGCATAAAATGTCTTCTTGTTACCCCGTGTTTTCCTATATATTTATCATGATTAACTATTTTATTGTTTACTAGATATATTAGAATTGTTTGCTCGTAAAAATACCAAATAATACTTTACAATAAGTTCGATACACAAAGTGTATCGTAATACTATATATTCCAAATTCCATTCGACGATTTGGAAATAAATCTTTATATGTATCAGATGACGACACTTCCATGCGTTTCTGTGAACTTTATGATTAAGCCAAGCGCAATTGTATGCTCGATTGTATCTCTTTTTTTATAAAGTAAAATATTTCTTTGGCATTTTCTTATGCTACAATCAAATGAAACAAATTCGATATTCGGTCAGATTTAATTGCAATAACTTTTAGATATTATAAAAATGATCGAAAACTTATTTACTAATACACTAATCTTTTAATGAAGAATTAATTGATTATGGTAATAGGAATGAATATATATAACGAAGCATCATTAACAAATTAAAAACTTAGTCAATTTTATGCAGTTTGAGCGGTTGAACACAGTGATTTAATGACACTAATTATCTGTTAAAACAAAGAAAACAATAAATTATTATATTGTTGAGTCAAAATAGAAGGATCAATGGAAATCCAAAAATTTATCTACAATAAGTATATACCGTGACTTGACAGAGGCTTCTCGGGAAATCCGAGGATTTCTAAAAAGTTGCCAATAAATCAGCTTTGCTGAAATATTGTCTCGTTTAATTCATGCTTTCTTACCCAGTAACATTAGTAGAATATATGTAATAGATACGTATATATATATATACAAGAAATACAAAGATTGTTAAAAAATAAGTTTTTAAAATTTTAAAGACTTTGAAAAGATAATAATCAAGATAAATCTTTGATTTAAAAAATGTAGATTTTGAATTTAATTTTGTGAATGATAAAACATTTGTAATTATAATTCAAATCATACAATTCCTCGATTACTTATTTCGATGTTCCAATTGTTGACACAAATATAATTGCTTGTCTTGTTATCATTGACTTATTTCAATTAATCAGTTAATAAAAACAAATAAGGAATGATAAAAATACACATTTTTAATTCTTTATTTGTGTGGACTTATATAAAAAAAAATCTTTAATTACTTGTCTAATAATAAGTGAAATTTTAAAGAAATGTTAATGAATATTATATTGAAATAGAAATAATTTCCAGCTAATAAGATGGTTTAAGAATAAAATTCACTTTTAGAAAAAGAAAAATAATCTCTTGAGCAGATTTAGCGTATGGTGACTAGACATGAGACACGATAGGCACGTGACATTTTTTTTATTAGACGCTCATGGGTACAACATTCTGTTCTTTTTCAAATCCATTATCTACGTAAACTGTAAGTGCGCGTTGATAATAATTCACTATTGCATTCTCTCGATTGAAAATATAGACTTTCGCGTTTGTACATATATATATTTATATATATATATATACATACATACATATATATTTGTTTCTCTTCTTTTCTTTATTTCCGCGAATGAATGTTTCACAGGCACTTTGTCTCTAAATAGTGGCAAAATTTACGAATGATCAGTTTGGCGTGTGGAAAATGCGAGAACGATACATATGAAGATAAGCGTCATCGCAGAATTCATCACTGAGGCTTTTAGGGTCACGAGCAACATATGGAGATCTTGCACAATCATTTTTTTTATCGCAGTTAATTTTGCCAATAAATCTCTTGCATATGCAAGATCTTTCATAATTACATCGACAACACATACTACAATTAATCACAGAAATAGTAGATTCGACGAAAATGATTGCGCCACTTTATATACAATTAACTTAATTATTTCTACAGGCAAGCACCTATTAAGTACTGATAAGTATATTCGATCGTTAAGAGTTCGCCGCAATTGAAATGACGAGTTCTTCCACGCCATTATATTTTTTTTGTTTTTTGACGAGTGAGTTATCAGATTAAACATTTCAGTGCTTGATTATTTTACAGACTGAAAAGATGCAAGCGAATCATAAAGTTATGAATGTAAAATTGCAAAAAGAATTTATTGATGTTTAAAAAAAAATTGGAAAAAATGCCCTGCAAGAGATAATATTATAACACTGATTTGTTTGATGAAAAAGAGAAAGCGAGGAAATATTTAGAATACAACCGTTTCTCTCTCCTTCTTAGTCCTTGAAGATAAAAAATTTCGTACGTAATTCTTCTTGCAAGAATCGAAATTAAAATTATCGAAATAAATTAAAAATCGGAAAATTCAATTTTCCAAAAAGTTCTTTACAAAGATAAATAAAAATATAAAACTAAATATACATGTGTGAGAATTCTTTGAGAGCAATATGAGTAACATTGCTAAAAAACTGGTTTCAATCCTTTGCTCAAATCAAACAAGCTAATCTTTATTCAGAGATTCAGAATTCCAATTGGGGAATAAAGAGGATTGATTGCCACGTAAAATTATCACAGTGTATGTAGATCAACAAATTTGCATCAAAAATGCAATAAATATATATCTCTTAAAAAAAAAATTTGCAAAACATCTAAATATTGAATTTTCTTTCTAAAAAATCTGATAACTCTTACAATCTATGTCTCTTTGATATTGCATTACTATATGCCTTATAATTCATAGATCACTCGATAATCAATAGACTCGAATTCGATTGCGCGTGTCATTTCGAAATTTAATAAATACTTTGAACTTTTGCTGTATGACTGCGTATTGCAAAATGCCACAATGTCACTGGAATAAAATTTTCAAAATCTTTTGACATTCCTTTTTTGGCATGACATTAAGTAAAAGTTAAAGGGATAATACAATTTAACATTTTTTAAATTTCCAATAAATTTTGCAAATAGTCTCAAGAGAATTCTTCAAACATTCCTTGGGACACGACAGAATCGTTATCCGAAATAAGTTGATTACTTTGCATACTCGAACGCTGTGACACAATACGTGCATATCTCTATCACAATCGCTCTCTTAAATTTTCGAGAGTTGACAGACAATACTTGAGGTACGGTATGTAAAATAGAGTAGAGTAAACTAGTGTAAAATAAAGCGCGAAGTACAAATACTTGGTGCGTCAATGGACATTGCTCGTTCAATGGGATTCTATCGAAAATTTGCCAAGGCCTCGTTTCACCAACGTCGTTTAATACTCATTTAACTTATTCTTCGCCTCCTTCTGAAATTAGATTTAGAAAGAGGCAAGTAATGAGTTAAAACTATAATGAAACTTATTTTTCAACCGCACAAAGGTTCAATAAACCTTATATATATAATCTTCAATCGTTTGTGATTTCTCTTCATTTCTTTTTTTCATTTGGAATTGTTTGGAGGGATTTTTTTTTAAATCGTAAGAAAATGTTAAAGTGAAAAATCTATTATTTAAAAATGTTTTAAGCATAGATGTATATCTTTTAAGTATTGATCTTCTCGTGCAAAAACTTGGTCATATTTTCGAAAGATTTGTGAGGTGCATCGGATTCCGATTCAAGTTCGACCGACGTTGACAAAACTAGCCATAGAAGTTTCACACAAAGATTTCTTAAGTACGACATGCAAGCCCGATTAAAAAATAGACATATTATCTATGTGAAATTTTTCAGAGGTCCTATCAGAGGCTAATTATAGTTACTATTTATCCAACATTGTTAAGTTAGATAATCCGCGCCGATACTGATAAATCCGCGCTACAGTTCTGAATTATTCGCGAGTGGCATGTTGAATGGTTTTGTTGCATTCTAATTTCTTTTTCGCGGGCGTCCAACCATTAAAATCTATTCTCGAAATCCGTTCTTCTGCGACTCGACTTTTAATTTTCGTAAACTCTCATCCAGCTTTGTGATTGGACCGCCATTACAAACTTCCGGCTTTCGATCGTCGCCGTTCATATTACATCGTTCGGCGAACGTTGCTTTACCGTTTGCCAGACCATTTTGTACGCCATTGATGCTCTTGTTGCAGACTGCTTGTTGATAGTTTAAACTGGAACTCAATGTGCCACTCGCTTTGCAATCGAGTCTGTTGCTTTGTTTTTCCGCTAGGCTCTTTGAGAGATTGATACCTTGAGTCTCTGTCAATTGCATCGTGCCTGCAAGATAAGATGTCGAGTGTTCAGATACTGTGGTTCTGTCATTATTAATTTTGGACAATTGCTATTATGTAAAGCAGCTATACGCGAGTTTTAAATAATTGAAAAAGTTTAAATCTAATTACTTTTCCAGGTGTAAAATCTTTTCAGTCCGGCTATACGAATCTACGATTTAATGTGTCGGATATAAATCCGCAAAAATAAATATGTACGATGTGTTTATCAAACATACAAAGATATATATATATATACTGTGTTCACGGAGAGAACGACCACGGTCGGCGCAGGTTCGGCAGAGTGGGGGTCGAGTGGGGGAAGACGCGAGCACGCTACTCAATGCCGTATCATTGCACTCTAAGGTCCCAGTGCAATTTACTCTATATAAATGGAATAGGTAAAATAATTAGAACATCGCGTTATCAAATTATAAATATATTCTACTTTTTTCAAATCTAAAAATTAATACCAAGCATTCTAAAAATTAATACTAAAAATAATTAAATGTGATTTTTAAATCCGGCCTATAGAGCCACACACGAAAATTAATTCTAATTTTCTAGAACTGTATCTCTTGGTTTGAGAATACTAAGTTCCATCAATTGACAATCCTCGAACTTACAACAGGAGAATAGGCGAGAAAAATATAGATCCGAAAGTCGCTGAATCGGGAAATAATTATTTATTAATACAATATTATTATATTTTATTTATAAGATAAGCTTAATTTCATGATTTTACTTTATTGTTTAACTCGAATGTTCGAAAAAATGTTTGGATTGCTTGTATGCGGGACCCTTGTGCCGGTTTTGCCGGGTCTGGCCGTGTGGCCTTGCCGTTGGACGGCGTGGAGGGGGCAAAATGGGCGGTCAGTCGGGTGGGATCTGCGCGAACCGAACGAAATGCGTGGTCGTTCTCTCCGTGAACGCAGTATAGTTATTTAAATATAGTTAAATAATCGTAGTAGAGCAGTACCGTGCATGTTGTGGCAATATTTATTGGTGCTATTCCATTCTTCGCACAAGCTAAGATTGAACATGCTGTAGTCTGGATTGTTAGTGACTTCTTTCTCGATTGTCAGGAATTGGGGCAGGATGTTCTTTAGCTCATCGCCCGTCAATGCTGTATACGTTTCGAGTAACATCAAGCCTCGACATCTGCACAGTGTACACACATTTAAAAATAATATATATTTTTCTCTCATTTTCAATAAATATTTATTTATAAGATAAGAGATTAAAGCGAATAATCTCAGAAGATAAAAATAAAAAAATTTGCTTTAATAACTTGAGTCTTAAATTATATAACTTAATTATATAATTAAATAATTATAAAGATGTTTCATACTATTTGCATACGTAAACATCATCGTTATCAAGACTTGATATAAAACGGGTCGATCGTACAAAGTATCTAAGAGTCTTATCTGGAGTCATTATTTATCTATTGGTTCTTTGATAAATTTAGAATTTAAATTTTGTTATTGAAAATGTATTGCGTTATTTAAGTGCACCGATATTGCGATCTTACCTGGGATGCGCCGGTTCTCTATATATATCTAACTGGAAATACTGATTGTTGATCAGAAAGCAGCGACGACGCTTAAAGATTGTAAAGTGCGAATCGTCGCACTGAGCCAGCATGTTCAGGTAGTCTCGATGCGTCAATTGAGTTTTCACCTCAATCACTTGGCCGCACATTTTCGGTCGACGAATCGTGTGAATGTATGACCAATGACCTTGAAGAATAAAAAATTTAGATTGCTACACAAATCTTCGTTCGACGAATAAATAATGTCGAATTTCAAATAAATAAATAAAATGATTAAGCATTCATAGGCAAGAAACGACGCTTTTCGTCGGCTGTTTCACCTTTCTGACCGCGCTTGCGTAAACGCGCCTGCATTTTGGGGTTGTTGCTTTGCAGGTAATTGTGCACGACATCGAAGTCCTGGAAGGGCGGAAACTCCTTGTCCACTGGTAGAGGCGCCTTTACGAGGAACTTGACCTTGCGACTGCTGGCGCGCAATCGATCGCCGGTATCGATGCCGAGTTTCTGGCACACGCACTCGATCATTCGGCAGATCTTAGACTCGAAATCCTGGGAGTTGTCGATCACGTCGAAGTATGGATGGCCGACCCAGGAGGCTGCGGCCTTGTAGTCGAGATCTCGAGCGAGCTCGACACCCTCCGAACGACACGCGTGCTCCTCCGTGGAGTAGAACTCCTCGGCGCCGTTCGCCGCCGAAACCATGTGGATGATTTGATTGTACCTGGTTGACACATGAGAAAACACGTGAATGCTTTAATAGTACGAATATATACTGTTTAATATTAACGATGAAATATAATACACGAGCACATAGATGATATAACTGGCAATATAGCACAGTAGCATTGAAAGTTATGCAAGCTTGAAACAGAGAGAAAGAGAGATGAATTTTCCAATTATCGATTTTCTCCAGGACAAAGGTAGATGAAATTTTCAAACTCTCCTTGCGTATCTCTGATCTTACCTGTTGTCTCTTAGCTCGACGTTGTTCCATCCGTTGGAAGCCATCATGAGTTCCCATTTATCTTTCGAAATGACTGAAAGACATCTCTCGTTGATTTTTTTTAACAAACAAAAAAAGGAAGTATAAACTATAGAATTAAATCATTATCAAAAGTGTTTGTACTCACAAGCGGAGGCGTCCATCGCTCCACGATCACAGATGATCAAGCAATTTCTCGAGCAGCTTTCGCCTAATTGAAAGAACGTATTCTCTATTTGTATCATCGTGCGCAGGAGATTCTCCTGAAATTTGAACGCTGCAACACACGTGTAAAAGAAAAAATACAATATTACACAAGATATTACGATATTCTCATTTATTTCAAAGTGTCATTTATATAAGGACGAGATTTGTGCGTGGACTTTAACAGTGCTTTAAAGCGCTAGCCTGAACAGAATCGCGTCGTTTGTCTTAATAAAGGGAAAGAGAGATCTAAAATTCGAGAGAAAGAAAACCTAAATGCCTAGCTCAATAAATTTTCCTAATATAATACATTTGGCATTACAGCAAGTGTGTGTGTAGTAAACAACTTTCGTCCGTAAAATACATCTTAATCTTTTAGAAATCCTACAGATTTCTAAAAGACACATTGTTTGGACTCTTGTCATTCAAAGTCTTTTTTAAGCGATATCCTAGCGAGACGGGCGGACAATCCTCGTTCGTTTAAATGGCATGAAGAAACAAATATTTACAATTTTGCGTCAATTTCTAGACCTTCTATTCAACATACGTCCTTGGTTTTATTCATGTTATCTTGCCAGTGATCTCAAAATAACTAGAGGAAGATTTATATCCTGAATAGTACTACCTCAGTTGACTGAAGAGATGAAATGCTAAATCTCTTTATTTTAAGATACAGAAATGCACGAGGATTCGTCTCTCGTCGACGAGTTCTAGAGTGCTTTATCTTTCAAGGTCGAGACACAATGAAATGTAATAAAAAGAAATATAAGAAATAAGCAATATAAAATATAATATGTATTACTGTGTATAGGAACAATTACTACAAAAAGCAATCAATTAACTGGCAGATGTGATTAACTAATTGTAAGAGATAAGATTAGACTTCTATGTTTACTGGATGATACAAAGACAGTACATCGACACTAAGGATTAATTTCTAAAAAAAAGTTTTAAAGAGATTAATAAAAAATAAAAAATTCAATTTTACAAAAGAACAAATTAATCTTACGAAGCTAAAATCTTAATCATCAATTATTAGAGGTTGATTAATAAATGTATCAATTCTATTGCAATTTTTTTTATAAATTTTTTTTAAAATAAGTTTTTAAACATATTAATATAAATTTTATTTTAATAATTTGGTTTTTGTATAACTTATTCTTACATATCTCATCGTGTCTCGAGCCACACTCTAGCGCGATTACTCGACTCACCCACACTGGAATTGACTTCCAGGATCTCCGGCCATCTCGCCTTGCCTTCGCAGGCCTCATTTCTATGATTTAGACACGAAGATTTCGTGTGCGAAGGAAACGAGCTCTCTGCTAGAACCAATCGATTCTTGACACATCGTCATTGAGACCCGAAAAAAATCTCGAATTGGAAAAATGTCAAATTTCTTTTCTCTCTTATATACGATGATCGAATTGTGTAAAAGATATATTTCCTCTTTAAAAATTTAACGAATTAAGAGGAATCGATGAAACTTTATTAGACGGTGGTTTAAATTAAAACTTCGTATCTCTGCAATGTTAGAATGTTTGACGTTATATTTTTCAATTGTTTTATTTTCCGTTCCTTTTTGCATACTTTCAAAATAGACTTTAATCTCGAGGATCTAATATCATTGACGATGAGAAACATGCGAGTCGTATTATCGCATCCACGTTTTACAAACATCATCTTTTTTTACTGACGAATATTTTCGCAAAAAAAAAAAGGTGATAAATATAAATGTGAAGACATTAATAAATCGACGGATTTAGCTTGATTAGTCCTTCAGCTTTACGATAATCAAAAATGTCAATTCTTTCAATTTTCTGCAATCTGCGAAAAATCAGATCGTTTCAAAAATGCTCTTCTCGTTGAGATTCATAAGATATTATTCTACGCTTTTGTATAATTATGTAACACATAATTATGTACAATAGAAAAACTTATATAATTATGACAATACAATAGAGTAATTATCTTATGAATTTCTTAATTATTCACAGTTTCCACAGATTTATGGACAATAACCGAGAAATCATGAACATTAGGCATGTTATAGCATATCCTAGTTACTTTTTTTTGTAAAAGAGCTCTTATAAAAAAAAACTGCGCATCTCTTATAAAGATTATATAACGTAAAGACTGGAACACAGATTCGAAACGTATTTCGTATCTAGTAACAAAAATGATGATAAACGTATGCATAAACGAAACCGAGGAAGCCTGATATTCGTATCCGTTCAAGGGCGAGCTGATTAAAGCAGCACGATCGTCTTACGTAAGGGCGAATAAAAATGCGAACGCGTTTCGAACAACAATACCACCCATATAGCATAATACTATTTTAACTTGTATTATCTTCGTTCTATAAAACTCCTTCAATCTCAATACACAAGGAGAAAGAAATGACACAAATGGAACAAATTAAAAAATTTTTAAAAGTATCAGCAAGATAATCTATATAACTATAATATATAATTATATAAATTTAAAAAACAATGCTAATATCATTTAACTGAATACGGTATGTATTTTGTGCAAGAGTTCAGTTATTCGAAGAGAAAAGATGATGGGCGCAGAAGATTGATTCGCAAATCCGACATATATAGGGATTGAAAAATCATTGATGACTAATGGAAAAATAGGAGATTCTATTAATATAATTAATTCTATTAAATTTCCATTAATAAATCATAATAATAACGAAGATTGACGATCGGGAGCAAAGTCCCTCGCAGGCCAAGCTCGTAAGCCAAGAATTTTGACGTTATGCAATTGGGTGTTATTATGCCGCGCGATCCTTCACGATATATTATAGTCCGCTCTAGATGCAACGAGACGTTTATATTTTACAAGGGCGTTTCCCGACTGAGAACGATGCTTTCGGAAATTCCGATGCAATTCATACGTGATATGACTGGTCAAACGGGTTTTCTTTTTTTATGTTCTCTTGTCGCGTATCACGATATTCTGTCAAGATGCTGAGTCTTTTTTCTTCTTGCTCTGCTCCGTTTGTCCGGGATTTTTCCACCCGCGTTTCATTCTCACGTCGCGATTGCAACGATTGACGCAATCTGCGTCTTGCTACCGAGGGTAATATTTACACGCGCTTTTCGAGGTCAGCAAAAAATAATACCTCGTATTTTTCCGACACTTTCTCGCCTCGTCGGTGTTTACTTGGGGAAAATTGTAAAAAAACAGCGAATCGAGAGGAGCAGAAACTAAATTATTGATCCGTGCGAAACGGATTAATTTCTATCGACCGGCTGTTGCATCAAATTAATTCAAATAATTTAAATTTCTTCGTAATTAATTGTACTAATTAACCCGCTTCGCGCAAGAGAAAGAAAATGATGCCTAAACGCGCGCGTAATTAATTTTCGCTTCTATTATCGAAAATTTAATTTTTAACTAAACGGAACATTATTTTCTACGTATAATACTTAACGATATCAGATATTATTAATTCGTATTAAATTATTTCAAGAATGATAAGAAAAAATTTGAAAAAGTTGATAAAAAAATAAACTTGAGAAACGAACCTGCACTGTTAATAATCGAAAGCTTCGCTGAAGTGTAGGGAGGAATGACAGGGGTTTGTGAAGATGTAAAAGGGGTATAATCTGCAGACTTACCCTCTCCTGCGTTCAGGTCTGAAAACTTGATGCCGCCGCTGAAATGGAAAAAAGCAGACAGTAGATATGAGACGATTGTGTATAAGAACGCACGATGTGATACGCGTTTTATTTAATTGAGTTTAATCGAAATGTTTATAACACAATGATGTTAAAGGCTGTAATCTTGATCTCGCAGCTGCAAACTGCAGCGGCGTTTAAGGAGCTTTCGTATAACACAAACGCGGACCATCTTAAATCTCCAGTATCTTTATCGCTATCGCTATTGTTTTCAGTGAAATAGACTTTTAAAAAATCCTCTGGAGACTTTCAAGCAATTAATGGAAATTTTTGCGTAGTTTTTCAACACGATGCAAATCAGATGTAAATTACTTTACGCTCGCTTAACAAAGTTTACTCTTGGGAACGTGTGTTTCGCGAATGTTTCTTCGCGATACAATCGATATTCGACAAATTGAAACGAGAATGAGAGGCTCGAATGGCTTTATTTCAATCTTGAAAAATTTCTTTTAACCCTGGAATGCGTGAAATAGAATAAATTATACGTGATCCTTGTGACATCCTTATATATTTTCATACTTATATTTAGTATGAAAATATATAATGCAGTATTCCCTGCATTTTCGAACAATTTACTAATTAATTCAAGACCACACAGGTATATAATTTTCTGTAATATTTCCATTTAAATTTCTCAAGGTTCTTCTTCGATTATTTTAGTTTTTGCGAATCTTTATTTCGAGGGTGCATTCCAAGGTTAATGCGAAAGAAAACCGTAATCGCCCGAGCGTGACTTTCGTTCCGGTTCTCTCTCTTTTTTTTTTTTTTTTTTTTTTTTTTGATAAATTTGTGATCGTGTAATTGCATACCTGAGCAGCACGGTCGCTGTCTCGGGGACACGGAACACCTGAAAAAGAAGACAACCACCGCTCTATCGAATCCACAACGAAGCGTAAGAGCCCCCGAAACTAGATCGCGTTTTCACTTTCCTCTCTCCTCGAATTTTTTTTTATTTAACTAGCAAAATGCAATTCACCGAGACATTTATATATGTATATATTTATATATGTATATATGTATGTATATATGTTTGTATGTATATATGTATGTATGTATATAAGCATGCGTGTATATATGTATGTATATTATGTATCATCTATAATTGCAAAATTAAAACTTATATATATATCTCGATATTTTTTCCTCTAAAGAAGAATCGACAGATCGGTCGATAGAATAAGTTTGATGATCTATTATTTTAAAATCACCCTGTACGTCCGATTATATTAACTCGTCGTGTGCGATTTATATGACGAAGTAGAGAATCTCTAGCTACGGAAAAACTAGTTACGCTGTAATACATTATCCTTGACTCGAATTATCATACAGCACGCAACAATCGAACGGTTTCTACGTATAAGTATATATAGTATATTCTATACAGGAGATTGTAAAAAAATCATCCCTATCTCGGTTATATCACCAATAAAGGACGATCCTATATAGATCAGGGTACTATTATATGGTGATATCTGACAAAAATATCCAAACTAATCGCAGAATCGAGCGAGTCTCTCGCTCAGAGAGAAAAGCAAATCAGTCAGGGGGGAAGAAGGGGAGAGGAACAAAGTTCCCCTCTTTTTTCTCCTTTTATGGAAATTTTTAATCGCGAAGTTAAAATTTGAAACTAAGTAGAGACCTACCTTCCAGCCCATGTTCTCGAAGAAGGTGCACAGTCTGGCCTGCCCGGTTGTTTTCCCACCACATGGTCCTGCAATCGAACACAATGCATTAGACTATCTGCTCCATCTCTTCATTTTGCGCCGTAAGAAAAAGGCGGGAAATCGATATATCGAATCGTTGCACGTGGAATTTCCATTTTACGCTATTGTCGTTTGACATTATTCTGCTCCTCTTTACTGCTTTCTCGTTATGTAAGATAAACGACGAATATACAAAAAGGCAGACGGCCAATAAAAGGCAAATTGAATGTAATTGGTGTGCGTCGACACGGCTATTAACCCGACGCGACGTAACGCGTCATCTTCACGAGGATGACAAATTAAACCCACCACGACAAGGCCTCAAAATAAATCACAACTGCGATTTAGCTAAAGTATTCTGATCACGTCTTCAATTCTCAAAAAGTAACTCAATCAAACTAATCATGTGTCAAATAAAAAACATGTCATAAAAAAACTCCAAAAATTACACAAAATTTCTTCCACCTCCTCTACGTTTTTTTCCCCAAAAATGCAATAAAAATAAAATACAATAAAAAATAAATTATCTGTCCCGAGTGATTGATAGCAGTCAAACTATTTTTGGAAAAAAAAAAGTATCTGCTCTTGTAAGATTCATCTTCGTTTTCTTGCTGGAGCAACAGCTGATCCGTTCATTGCTTCGTTCTTAATGTAAATCTCGTCCAAGTGGTATCGGTGCTTAAATAAAGTTTAATCAAGAGGACAATAGACTTTTCTCCATTCTTTGAACATTGCAGTCGTAAAGCATCCTCGTGATGGCGATTGAAAACTAAATTTGCGGTGAAATGAAAAGAAATACCTTAACGAGAGTCTACACTTCGAAGTTTTACGGACTCGTGTCGTTATAGCTAATTGTTTCGATTCTTTTTTTGTCTTTTCCTCGTTATATCACGTGACGTGATAATTTGCCTTGCCCGTCAAAGATAAGGCGTCGTTAATGATAAAACCAACAAGGCTATTGATGTCGGTTTTTTTAAATGGTTTTCGATCATTAACGGTTTTCGACAAAACAGATATAAAGAAACTTATCGAATTTTATCGCTAAACGAGAAAAATAGACCGTATGACTCAGGCAACGTAAAATATTTTGAAAAGGTCTTTCCCGAGTTTAGTATTCCTTTCGTTTAACGCCAACAAATGATAAAGCGCTGACAAAGCGCTTTTTTTACCTGTCAAATTATTGGAATTCAAAGAATTTCACGTGCAACGATGCATTATAAGACGTAAATAAAATATGAACAATCTAACGAACAAATATACAAATGATGAATAATGAGAATAACGAATTGTCCGGAATAAAATTTCATTCCGGACAATATAGATAATATTATATATAAATAATATATACATAATATTTATAATATAAATATTTATAAATATAAAAAATGTTTAAGCAAAACTCATCTCTGGACACTGATCATCTTCTCTTGAATCATCCTGTATACAGTTTGCGACCGCATGTTTCTGCGTAGCGAATGGAATCGATCGACATCTGCGTGATAACGAACGTCGCAAAACGCGAGGGACAGACAACAAAAGTTCGCGATCGCGAAAAGCGAAAATGTTCGCGGTTCTTTTGCACGATGTTCTCTCGTACATAATTTTAACCAAAGCATGCCTCTCTTTGTCATTTAAATCGAAAGACGAGCGATCGAAAATGAATGCCACGTGCGCCCGTCCACGCCGGTCGAGATATGTAAATGTCAGCAAAATTTCCCGTGTAAATAAAATTCTCGTGCTCGTCTTTCTATTCCCGTGTCATGTTCGTCACGAACACCAGAATATCCTGGAGATATATGATCGTTGGAATTGGTTGAATTGCGAATTTCATCTTCACGGCGAGAGTTTTTAAAAAAGACGAGTTGGCTGACATATGTAACGCGGTTAAGAGCGAAAACTAGATAGAAAATTTAGCAACCAGAGAGAGAAGATGGTTTTAAAAATAAATCTTAAATGTAGAACGTGCTGATATTTTATAAAACATAAAAAAAAACGTGCGATTTTTTCATTGTAACTTGATATACACCGAAACAATCTATTAAAAGAACTGTAATTGCACTTTATTATGAGCTTAATAATGAAAGAGATAACATAGTTTTTATTCGAATAATTTTTATACTTTTTGGACTCATACATATCTCAAATATATTTCTGAAAGATTGTAATAATATATAAACCGATGCATAATAAAATGCTTTTTCTCTCTCTCTTCTCGTCTATTTATTCAATCGAATCTTTGATTCAAAAAAAGATGCAATATGATGTAACATGATGAACATATAAAAAATTATTACAGTGATGGCCAAAGAAATTTCTATAAAAATAAATGAAGATCGACCACTACAAAAGAATGATGAGCACTAAAAATATATATAAAATACAAGCCAAAAATATCAAAAATAAACTATGCAAAGATAAATATGCAACAGAACCCATCATTGTTTTTTAAAACTATATTTAAAAAGAAATAAAACTATTTAGAAAAATAAAAAATTGAATGTAAGAGAGAGAGAGAGAGAGAGAGAGAGAGAGCGCAATTTTAGTTTTTTAAATAAGTATGAAAAAAATACATAGAAAATACGAAATAAGTTTTCGAAATACATGCGTTTAAAAAAAAAATCAATGTCAAGGGGAGGGAGAAAGTTCTTGTATCGTATATTTACCCCTGTATGTACGTATACACTCGCTTTCGCAAATGTAAACCCCTATAAAAATGGACTTGACGAATTACGCAATTAATCGATTTGAAATCGGAAAAGTGCGTGCACACGAGAAACGATATTGTATTTTCTGTTAATAAACGTACCTCCAGTCAGCACAATCTTGTACACGCGTTTCTGATCCATCGTCGCCACGATGACGGTCCTACTTCCGTTTCGACCGAATCGTTCCCTTCTTCTCCTTTCCTCTTCGCGACGACGTCGACGACGACGACGACGACGACGACGACGGCGACGACGACGACGACGATGCTTCGTGCTTCCTCGAGGTAGATCTTGCTCTTCCGGCGAGACGAGGGTGCGCGAACGAATGTGCGATACTCTAAGGCGGCAGTAGTCGGTACTACATAAATACCTGGTACATCCCGAGTCGGCGCGTGCTCGACCGCGTGCTTGGACGATGCATGAAAACGGTGACGACGACGACGACGACGAAGACGATGAAAAGTGTCTTACGGCGAATTACTCGGCGATCAAAGCTCGCTCCGAACCCGTTTCCTCGTTCAAAGATATCCGTCGAAGGGACACGCAGTACCGCTCGGTGTACCTGTGCTCCGACTTGACACAACAAACGCACGCGTCCGCCTCGCTCCGTTGCTCGCAGGCCTCTGAAGTGAGCTGCGCAGCTGGTCGGCTGGTCGCGACGAGCCGCGCGAAGTCACGCGCGGTCCAGCGCTCGGAACCGGAAGTGACGACTCCGTGACGCAACGCACTGACGTTCGCGCCAAATTCAAGTCCCTCTTTTTGTGCCATGGTTGTTTAGCTTGAAATCTAAAATTAGATTTAGTAAAAATATATTCGTTTCTTAAAAGCACCGATATTTCTGTCTTTACAAAATAAGTTTTTTTTATAGAATGTCCGTATCTTGGGTAAGATGATTCGCACATAATCGAGAATCCTCATAAGTGTTTTTGACGCGCGTGAAAAATTAAATCTAATATTAAAAGATAAATATAACGAGATTATACGATAATAAATCACTCATCAAAAAATTGTTTTGGCTTCTTCAATCGATCGTGATTTTAAAAATCGTGTGTGAAAATAACCAGTTGTATAATCATATATTAAATTTAAACAAAGTTTTTATCACATCTATAACATATATATATTATTTACTGCAAACTTTTATCGATTTTTTATTATTTATTAAAGAAGGAGAGAGGGAGAGATTATGTAGTATACATTTGAATATCTTTTAAAGAAAAAGTTAATGTTTACTTTGTCTGCGCATTCTGTGTCAGCTATCTCATATTTATGACAAACAAAAATAAATTATCGAAATATTGTGCGCAATTTTTAAGATTCTTATCCCTATTTACAAGACACACGCACAACAGATTTCTGAGATCACAGGAGATTTAACTTGAAAATTAATAGAAGAAATGCGCGCACCTTTTTATCTCTCGTTTGCGCAACTGGAATAAAAATAAGTCCTTGGTATAGATAGCACGCACCATTGAGTCTCTTATTTTATCCTCTTCTTGAATAAGATAAAAAGTGTGAAAGATAAATCTGAAAGATACATAAAACATATTTTTTATACACTGTTTTGGTTTGTTAAAATCACTTTGGTAAATAATGGCAACCTGTAACAGAATATGTTAAAATATTATGTTTATATTCATGCGTTATAATTTTGAATACTCAATTACATGATTTATATTTGCTGACTAAAATCGATAATAAATTCATATTCGATTTCTTTTTAAAGAAAAAAAGAGGCTGACTAGACGGATATGCTAATTTTAAAAAAGTTCCATTAACAAGTTATTTATTTTTTCCCATAATTATTTTGATTATTGTCATTTATGCGCTTTTTTACATCTCACGATAATTTTTTAATTAAAATATTCAGGAAACATTTTCTTTGTGATATGGATTCGCGAAATAAAATCGGATAATTCGATTTTTCTATATTTCTCTTTCTTATTTTTGTATGTACAGTTTTTCTATTAGTTAATAATTTACAGCTAATATACAGCTAAAGTTGATAAGTCTTAAATAAACAGAACCGACAATTTATTGCGATGCATGATACATTGCTTAAAATAATTAGAGACTTATTTAATCCATATAGATTTATTTCAACTCTTCAAGCAATAAAAATTTGAATTTAAATGTGAGATTACAATTAGAGCAATAACATTTATTCGAAGAGAATGATAAAAAAAACAAAAGAGCGAATAGGTATCCACTTAAATAAAAAGACTTTAAAAACTTAAAAAAAACCATGAATGAGAAGTCTTTTAAAAATTTTTTTGAATAATTTAGGCGCTAGTGATAAAAAATTAAAATACTACTTCTATATATATATATATATATATATATATATATATATATATATAAGTATTTTAATTTTTTATCACTAGCTATATATATATATATATATATATATATATATATATATATATGTGTGTGTAATATAAATATTAATTAAAAATAAGATAGAGAAGTTTTCAAAATATTACATACTTATTTTAAAATATATCAATATTTTAAAAACTAATTTCCTAATTGTTTTAAGCAATGTATCATGAAGAGTAATTTGTAATGTAAAATATGTGCATGAAAGAAACGAATAATAAAAATTGACTGTGTTGTTACCACATATTTAAGACTCTTAAACTTTTTTTGATTCGTCAAACAATTTAGCGAGCATCGCCCTTTATTAATAGGCACTGCGGAGACAAATATGAAATGTGAATTCAATAACGCTTTTCCAGATAAGTCTGTAAAATAACGTGCAGTTGGTAATATTTTCCGATATTATTCGCGTTTGTCATATTGTGAAATATCTCATCGCCGAGCCCACGAGTTTGATGATTGTAAAGATTCTTAAAGAGATAAAAATAAATAAATACACAAATAAAAATAAATAAATAAATACAGTGATACATCAATGTATTTATATTTTAACAAAGATAGAATGTACAATTATATATTAAGTTGTGCATAAATTTCTGGGGTTTTTGGGGCGATTTTGTTTATGTATATTTAAAGAAATACACAAACTTTTTTTAATCAAAGTATTTTCCCTCGCTTGCTATAACTTTGAACCATATTCAGATAACAAATGAATTGATAGATCTTTTGATATTCATACTTTGGCCTCATTTCTAAATGAAAATAATGCAGCATGCACAGTGTCGAATATGCACTTTTGTAATCTCCATAAACATACTTTTACTTAAATTAAAAGTATGTTTAACTCAATAATTACGTTCTGTTATATATAAGTCAAATGTAAGTTAAGCAATAATAAAAACATAAAAACACATAAAAAATAACAAATAACAAAAAAAAAAAGAATTAGAAATGACACATTTAGAGTTCAACGTCATTTAAACTTGATCCCACAGGAACTTATGCACAAATTTAATAATATATCAATATGCTAATGATAAACTATTCCCCTTAGACTAATCTTTACATATTACTAAATTAATTTTTTATTAATTATATTAATTATTTTAATTAATTATAATTATTTGTACATATTTTAGACAAAGATAATACCACCAACTGCCGTTAATATCACCAGAATAGCGTATCCGACAATTTAATATTGCATATCGGATATATATAGAATTATAGATTTTTAAGGGTCGATTGTTCCAACTTCCTTGTAAGTTTTACCCGACAAGTAGCATATTTTCAGATAAGTTCTAAAAAAGAGACGAAGATATGCTACCTGTCGGGTAAAACTTACCAAGAAGTTGGAACAACCGGCCCTAAAGAGAACAAATCTATTATTTTAAGAATAGAGAGCATTATTATACCATAATGTAATAAACAGAGTAATTATAAAATTATTTCGTACCTTTGTATCGTTACTACACATAGATAAAATTGTAAAAAAAAGAAGTACCGGTCGAAAAGTACGAATCAAATATAAATATCGAATAAAAATGATCGAAGCGTAATTACCGTTGTAAAGTGCGTAGAGCGAGCTTTGGGGAAGGTAATTCGAAGATTCGAAAGCGTTAGAGCAATTGATAGCGTTCATCAATCATTGAAATCGAGTCTTTGTACGAATTTCAAGGGTATACCAATGTGAAGTAATTTGTCCGGCGAATAGTCCTTCAATTTCGGATAATAATAATTCAACGCTTGCCAGCAGATCTCGGATAATTTGGGAATCGTAAGCCAAGCGGAATGAACCGCGTTTGTCCTTTGCACCTGTAATAATAAAATTATTATATATTTTTTACGAATATATATTTTAATCATCTCTAAATAAAATATCTGAGAGAACACAATAATAACCTTGTTGTTCGCTTTGACTATACCGCCGAATATGTACATGCGACCCTCCGGAATCAGCGCGGCCGAGTGGAAGTACACCGGATACGGTAGGATGCACTCTCTTAAACGCGTCCATTGCAGCGTGCTGAGATCGAGTCGCCAAACGTCGGAGAATACCCAGTCACCGTCGTAACCGCCAGATATGAAGACGGAAGTGACGCCGCTCTTCTCGTCTGTGTATTGCACGGAACCGTGACAGCGTCGCGGTAGCGGTACTACAGCACCATCGCTGTCGCCATGCGTGTTCAGCGTCCTCCAGCTGTTTGTCTCCAGGTCGAACGCCGGTATTTCCTAAAGTACAAATATTATATATATGTGTATATTAATGATATAAAATATACAAATCATTATATTTTCACACAATTGTAGAAAATTCGATATATATATATATTATATGTATATAAAATATACCACCGACATACAGAAAAATTATATGAAAATAATAAATTTGTTACTTGGAAAAAATTCTTATTACACAAGAATTCATAACGATAATATACATCATATTTTTAATTGTATATTGATATAACATATGTAATTAAATAATAGTTTGCACACTTAAGGCGTAGTATGTATCTTTCGAATAAAATCTGTACATCTTTCTTCACTCACTGAAAAGCCATAGGATTCTGATGAGGTGCCACCACCTAAGACATAAATCATCTTGCCATCAAAGGCGAGTTCATGCCTGTATCTTCCATGCGGCTCTGATTCATCCCTTCCGGAACAAACATATACTATCTCCCAGACACCATTTTTCAGATCAAATCGATGAATGTCGCAGGTATATTCGTAACCAGTGGTACCACCGACTGTGTAGAGATAGGAACTATGATATACCAGAGCCTATTCACAGAAATACATAACAATGAATAAATAAATAGAAAATATACACAAATGTAATAAATAGATGCTAAATGAATTAAATTCCAATGTAGTAGTAGTACACTAGTGTTTCAATTTTTAATTCTGTCCTGAAAACCAAGTTTAAAGTAGATTGAAATATTGGCACATCGACTTAAATCTATAACTGGGAATTTTAATTTTACAAAATCATATATATATATACTTTGGTTAATTCAAACTTAATCTTTTAGTTTTCAATTAATTACCTGTCCGTACTGGGGCTCAGGTAGGTCTCCCGTGGCTGGTACTATCTTCATCGTGCCATCGTTTACATTGCAGACGTACAGCTGATTGCTGCAGGTCTCGCCGAAGGGCACTCCGGTACCGCCGTATATCATCAACGTGTCGCCTCGTAGCATCACCGCGTTCGACGCCAGCTCATTTGGCATACTCTCTTGACCAGGCAGCCGCTTCCAACGTTCGCTCACCAGGTTGAAGCGCCAGAGTTCCTTGAACAGCGGTTTGCTGCTCTCCCACGTCTGATCGTCGCGCATATCCGGGTCGGTGTCGGAGATGCACGGATTGAAGCCGCCGTAAGAGTACAGATTTCGATAATCGCAGGCGATCCGATGACCGCTGCGAGCCTTCGGACATTCCGGCCCATTTGCCGTGTGCTCGGTAAACACGAATGGTTTAAATTTGTACATATTGTACATAGTATATATATATATATATATATATACTTTTTTGTAGTTTTATATATATATGTATCCAATCGTTATCGCAAAGAACAATTGCGAATGCTCAGTCTAAGGTTATATATGCTTTATTTTTTGACAACTCGACGCGGCCATTTCTAACCTCAAAAATATCGACCTAATCTCCGCGCGAGTCGTCTCCGACGAGGCTTGTCTCTCGATAAGTCTTGTTTCCTTGGCACGATACTCAGTTCTCTGGATATTCTTCGAGAAAAAGACATCAGTCATCTCGTGTACAGGGGCGAGATTTGCGTTGGTTGCTTTCACCTTTCCACATCGGAGAACACATTGCTTCTTCTTCTCTTCTTCTTCTTTAGATTACATACATATTACAGATTGTTATAAATTACTATAAATTCAGAAATCGAATAATTAAAAGTGACAAGTGACAAATTGAAGGTGGAGACTATTGAAGATCTATACATATGTCACAAAGTTTATAGTTTATAGCATGAACAGTGTTGCCAATTTCAAATCGCGCAACCATAGAATATATAATATATAATATTGGAGCGCGTGTCGATGTGTGCGGTGCGTTCGACTTTCAACCTTCAAGTGGCGCCGCGTCACGCGGTCGGAATTCGGCGCGCGGAGTGGGGGGCTGTGGTGGGGGGTGAGAGTGGGGGGTTGCGCGCGCGTCCCCCCACTCTCACCCCCCACCACAGCCCCCCACTCCGCGCGGCGCACCGGCGCGCGCGTCCCCCCACTCTCACCCCCCACCACACCACCCCACTCCGCGCGACGAATTCCGACCGCGTGACGCGGCGCCACTTGAAGGTTAAACGTCGAACGCACCGCACACATGGACATCGACACGCGCTCTCTCTCTCTCTCTCTCTCTCGTCCCGTGTTGCGCGTTGCGCATAGAACCAAGTATTATTCAAGTGAAGATATCTCTCTTCATTCTGTGCCTGATGTTCATTTTAGCGTGATAATTTTTTATTGGTGCTCCGATCCGCGATATGTAATGTCTGAAAATCTATTGGTTCAGTGGAATTAGTGATTAGCCAATCAGGACAAAAGTAACTAGAGCTTGTGGAGCTCTATCATTTCGCGTATCTTCTATTTGAATTATTCTTAGCTTAATCACAGTATAGGTTATCTTTTATTATTATAAACAAATTAAGTAATGAATTATTTTCTTTGTATAACATTGTGAAACTTTTAATATTTATCGTTGAATAAAGTTTTTAAGAAATATTTGAAATAATTTGAAGTAAAATATTTGAGAAAAATGAGGGAAATTCTACTCACAAATTGTGAACGAAATTTTGTAAACAAATGTATAGAAGAGGAAACGGTATACATATACTCATTTCTTTCATTTTAAATTTGCTATACAATTTTAATTAATTAAAATTTTTATATTTATGTGAAGATATATATGTGTGTGTTTTATTATAATTTATACAAAAGTAGATATAAAAATCAATAAAACATTTAATGTTATTTCAGAGATTAGATGGTCGAAGATTATTAGAAGCACGACCAGTGAAAATTTATTTTGGCTCCAAATGGGGATGTTGTATGGTGTCTCTTGGACATACTAAGTAAATTTTATTTAACGTTATATGAATTATCCTCTGTCTTTAATAAATATATATAATTAAAACATTAAAGAGGTATCTCTTTACAGAGCAATAGCACAAGTGTCATGTGACATACAACAACCAAAAGCATCTCGTCCTAATGAAGGCACAATATATATAAATGTTGAGCTTGCTCCATTAGCAGCGCAACACTTTGAAAGTGGCAGACAATCCGAGGCTGCCATATTGATCAGTAGACAGCTGGAAAAGTGTTTCAAAGATTCAAAGTGCGTAGACTTGGAATCTCTCTGTATTGTAGCAGATAAGAAGGTTATTACATATTAATATTTAACATTAAATATTGTACAGAATATGTTTATACATATATATATATAATGTCTTTTTATTCAGGTGTGGAATTTGAGACTTGATATTAATATCATCAATCACGATGGGAACCTGATCGACTGTGCCTCTATAGCAACACTTGCCGCTCTCATGCATTTCCATAGGCCAGACGTTACTTCTACTGGCGAGGAAATTATTATACATCCGGCATCCGAAAAAGATTTTCTTCCATTAACATTGTTTCACTATCCAGTTAGCATATCTTTTATAACTTTTGAAAGGTTAGACAATCTAAATTATTTACTTTTCCAATTTTTATAAATGTAAAATAATTTTACATTACAATTAATTTTAATCTTGTCTAAGAATACATCAATAAAGTTCAACATTTTCTAAGATACCATGTTTATATGAATAATACAATATCTTTCTCTTTCAGTGGCAACACCATAATGGATCCTACATATATGGAAGAAAGAGTTGGTGTCGCCGAACTCACTCTTGGCATGAACTCTTATAGAGAACTCTGCAGTTTGCATTTCGATTATTTAACGAAAACTATGACGATCGAAGACGTTATATCTGCTGTTTCTAATCATGCGGCAAATTATGCAGCTAATTTAGTGCAACAGATTAAAGAAGCAGTAACTAAGGATGTACAATCACGGTGAGTATATTATATATATATATATATATATATATATATACACTCTCAACACATATATATATATATAGTCTTAAGTTTATAATTTTTAAAAATATTTTAATATAGTAGCTCGAGTAATTTATAATAAATGAATTAAAACAGTGTTCTATATCTTTTCATTACAAATGAGTGTGATCTAATAAATTAAGCAACAATAAAAACAATTTCTTATTTTGTAATTAAATAGTAAAAAGAGAAAAATGCGAATTTTTTAATTTATGAATTAATTTTACGGTCTATATTTCAGATACAAAAAAGATAATAGCAACATATGTCGATTTAAAGAAAGCATTCAAACAGATAAGATTACAACAATGATAGGTGATCACATTACTATTAAATTACAAAAATGGGACGCGACAACTATGGTAGAAGGTATATTTTTTTTATCTAATTATATTTTTTATATATAATTAAAATTATAAATAAAAAAAAATTTTAATTATTTATATATTACAAATAAAATAAAATTTAAATTAATATAATTTTATTTTTATTAAAAAATTGAAATTGAATTAAAATGATTAAAATTAGAATTCTAATTTTTTTTTATTGCTTCTCAATTCTATTTAATAGTTTGTAATTCATAAAAAATTTGCATTACTTTAAATATTTAATTTAATTATAAAAATGTATAGATGACTATATGGATATAGAAAATGAGAACAAGAGCTGTATTATAAAACGCAAAGAAGGATCTGCTGAATTAATACCTGTTGTCGATGTAAGTATGAAGTACGAAGAAAAGTATTACTTACAGTTTTAGAATAGCTTCTCTCTTAGTTATTTTCTTGTTTGCCAATTGTCATGAATAGTTGTTATAATATTCTTGCAGGATTCAATTAACATAGAAGGAAGTTGTAGCAGTATGTATGATTCAGATTCAGACAATCAGTGCCTCGAATCGCAGACCTCGGAAAAAAAACCTATAGTGATAGATTTAGGTATTATGAATGATATATTGATATTTTTTCTTTCAAAAGAAAAATGAAAGCTATTATAAGCTAATAGTAAGCGTGATTTAAAAAAAGAATTTGACGTCAAAAAGACTAAAACGATCTTTTCATCTTTTATTTTAAATATTTTTTTTAACTTAAAGAATACAAATTAAATTATAACTATTAATGATATATCATAAAATATCATAATATCCAAAATTGTTCCATTTTTCTTTTTTTAATTGATTCTAGATTGAAAAGTTTATATAAAATCGTCTTAAAGTAATATATTTAAAAAAAACGAAGGATTATGTTGCAAAAATTTGGAAAACTTGATAACAGAGAATGTTTATACAAAAGAAAATAACCTTTCTGTTTTCAAATAGCCAAATAGCCATTCAATGTTATGTGGTAGGACAACTAAATTCTATAGATATTCAAATAATTGTAAAACGTACTTTTTTATTTCAGTGGATGACAGCGATTAAATCGATGCAGCAATATAAGAAAAAGATGTGTGTGAAATAAATCTTTTAAGACGATTAATTAGATTTGTTATAAATCTAGTTTTTTTATTTTACGCTACTTTCATACATTTTTCCAAAATGACACACCAATTACCTTGATCGTAGTAGACTTCCCTAATCGTGACTGCTGATACTTCCATGCATAGTTTTGCAAGTTCATTTTCTTGAAATACATGATAATATCTCAAGAAACGTTCGCCGCCCTTCTTTTTCCAAGGAACCAACATGTCGCTGTGAGCAAAGTTTGTTCTGTTTTCGTGAACCGGCAAACAATATTCGGAAATTTTCTCGCGGTTGATTTCACTCTGATCGATCTTTTCGGTCTCGTCTTTACTCTTTTTTCCATACTTTAGATAGGACGAATCCGTGGAATCCTTGCGCTGCTCTTTCGCCCACACATAAATCAAGCATTTTCCTGTCGGCCTCAACACTCGAATCATTTCGGAAATGGCGCGTCGCCTTCGTTCTGGAGTAGAAAGATGATGAATCACCGCGATACTGATGGCCGCGTCCACGGAATTATCTCTGTATGGTAGATACAGACAATCGCATTGGAGAACTTCGAAGCCTCGCTTGCGACATATATCCGTCAGTCCGGAACTACGATCACATCCCATCTGAAATAATCCTCAGAGCTAATAATGTTTCAATGGCTTGCTTCAATGCAAGAGATAATGTTAACTCCATTCCAATATTATATATATATATATATATATTCTTTTTTATTGTTTAGCTATGTATATATTCCAGTTGATTAAGTACTAAATTGATTTAAATAACACAGTACCTTATATATATTTCGATCTCCATAAAGATATTTGCCATTGCCGCAGCCCACATCCAACAGCAATGTGCCTTCTTCCAAACTTTCGAGGAACTTGGTTACATTAGGCCATTGTTTGTGTCGTGTCTCGCTAAAGTGATTAGATATTTTCTCATAAACCTGAGGAAGCAATTTCAATATAATAATAAAACATATTTTCATAAATTTCAATCATAATCTATGCACCTTATGTACATACGAATCTTCCAGTCCCGATGCTGTTTTGGCATCAACGAAATTAGAGGTATCGAATCTTGTATCACAGTATTTTTTGAAATTGCAACAACAGCCGCCTCGTCGCACCTTCCTGAAAGTGAAGGACACTCTGATGCCGCGTTCCTGGGTTGTGGGTCCATTCTCCGTCTCAATGACATCACTGTAACGGGGACAGATGCCATGTGTCCATGCATATCTTGCCTCCCCTGTCATGATCAACAAAGATCTAGGTGGCAGGAACACATTGATGTTTTGATCTTCCTTCTTGAAGTTCATGATACATGCAGAACCCAGTGACAAGGACAATATCATATCTTCGAAGACGCTGTGTGTATCAATGTGTGGTGGTATACCTTGAAATGTTGTACAATTAGAAATTTTGACATAGCTTATAATCCAAGTTAGCCCATAAATTTGTACGTATTTATTAAAATTATTTCTCACAATAAATTTTTAATATAAATTAAGGACAATAATTGCTAAAATATAATAAATTAATGAGAAATTATTAGTTCAATTAAACTTAATGATTAGAGCATATAATTTTTAATGATTATGTATATATATAAAACATATTACATTTATATAAATTGATATAATTAAGAAGTCAGAGAGAAAATTAGTATTGAAGTATAAAAAAAAAAAAAAAAAAAACATTTATTCACTTTGTTTAAACATTTCTAAGAAATAAACATAATAAAATATAAAATTTATGGACTGACAAAGACAACAAGAGCTGTTACCTTGTCCAGGTAAATATTTGTTGATGGTCAGCTGATCATATGTGTATTTATGATTGTGTTTGTCGAATAGAGTTTGCAGGAACTTGTAAACCTGTGGAATCGGCGCGATTGGATTTTCGGGATTCACCATATTCGTGCCATATTCAAACTCATATCCGAAATGTTTGACTTGTCTATGTTTCAACTGTGACGAGACAGATTCTGCAACAGCATATATATTTTGTTTCTTTCAGATTATCTTTCTTCAATTGTACTTTTTAATTGTACTCTTAGTATTATATTTTACCACATTCGTTTTCCCAATTGAGTGTCCTTAACAAAGTTTCTTCTTGCTCCTTTGTTATAAAATTCTCTATTAAAGTAAGACCAGGTGGAGATGTAGAATTAGATGTAACATTGTTTATGCTAGGAACTAAAACATCATTGTTATTACACTGCTTTGACTTTCTCTGTAATACTTGTATTTATATACTGTCATAACATTGTATACCTGTTTCAGTATAGCATACATATAACGGGCCATTTTGACCCGGAAGCTTAATACGTCCATGAACATAATTATACACACATATCGCATCTTCCTTTGAATTGCATGTTATAAAACAGTACGACTTGCCTTTTGGCATTATCAAGACATATTTGGAGATCAGTGCATCTAATACGCATTGCAATGTTTCTCTTTTAATACCGGTAACTAAACCACCGTTACATATCATCAAGTGCTACATAGAAACATAGAACAAAATACAAAGTTAAATATATAAAATATTAATGATCTGGAAAATAAAACTTTCCCTTGCAATAACATACTGATATTTACCTGCGTAGGTCGATCAGAGCATTTAATATTCATATCTCTAAGCAGTCTGTGATGAGCACGTTTCTGTTTGCGTAAACTTCTTTTATCGTTTCTATCTTTATGATTTTCAATTATAGCATTTGCTTCGTCACTCGAAGACATAATTCTCGATATTTGTTTAAAAAAAAAAATAAATAATTTTGTCTCTTCTTTCATTAATTATTCCATTTGATAATCTTTCACTTACAAATATAATATTCAATAAGGCAAAAAGATAAATAAAAATAGAACAAAATATCTCGCATGTAATAAAAATCAATTCTTTATCAGTGTATCTTAATTATAAAGACTAATGCAATATAATATTTGACATCTCTTGCTTGCTTTTCATTAGAAAACCTGTAAATTGCATGTCTTTTGAAAACAGAGAAACCTAACTCCCAAGTTGTACCATAGAACGCACAATTAACATAGATGAGAGAAAACGCGAGAAAATGGTTCTCTCTAATGGCTTCTGCAGACCAGCGCGATTTCGCGACACGCGACGCGCGATATCCAATGAGCGTACAGCTTTTTCGAGAAAGCTGTACGCTCATTGGATATCGCAACTTTTCTGTAAGGGCTAGTCTACAATAGAGTCGTAAGGTCGTAAACGTAAGAAATTGACCAATCACAGTTGAATTCGAGGAGAATAATCGACTGTGATTGGTCAATTTCTTACGTTTACGACCTTACGACTCTATTGTAGACTAGGCTTTAGAGTCGAATTTGCGTATACGTTTCTCTTGCGAATGAATTCAAGAATCGAGTCCCAGGTATTCTTACGTCCATGAACTATACAATTGAAGATGGACGATGAAAATTTCACCAATCGGGACAAAGAAATTTTAGTAACTTTTGTTCCGATTGGTCGACTCTCAATTTTTTATCTTCAATTTTCCACCTATATTCGCGCGAGCTTCGCGGCTTTCCCAACCTAACCCAACCTCCTACATCGACCTACCCTCTTCGTATATCGTGAAAACGGATACGTTTGCGAACGACGCGTGACCGTTATTACGATATTTCGTTCCCGGCACAAGAAGCGAGAAGCGAGTAGTAGAAGCCGAAATAGGTTGTGAAACTGACAAAAGCTCCGGGCGCCATATTGCGAGCTTGTGTTTGGTTAGCGTTTCTGGCGCGTGGTGAAGAAGTTTGTTGTAATTTAATTGATAAACGATGTCCGACAATCAGGTAAGCAATCCGAGAGTCGAATCTTTTCGTCTTGGCCGTCCTCGATTTCGCGAGCGAGCGCGCAGTTCGCGACATATAATCCCGTGAATTTCTTACATCGTTTTACCGAGTGTTTAAACTAGCGCTCTAACCTTGCCGTGTACCACTAGGAACAAAAACCTGAAGCCGGTCCAGGCGACGCAAATTCGGAGTACATCAAGCTCAAAGTCGTCGGAAATGTAAGCGATATTTCCATGCATTCTATTCTCGCTAGTTTAGAGATCTCTACTATTTTTTTTCCTTCTTTCTCTTCCCTTCCAGGACAGCAACGAAATTCACTTTAGGGTAAAGATGACGACTCAAATGGGCAAGCTAAAGAAATCCTACAGTGATCGTGTGGTAGGTTTTCTCATTTTCTTTACCCTCTCTTTGCGCTAGGTCGCCAAAAGGCGCGCGCTTGTGCGAGAAGCTTCTCAAAGTGACATAGAAATATAGTTTAATTCGATAACAAATGTGTATTTTGATTTTTTTTTTTTTTTTTAGTTTACTAATACATTTTCAGAAATATGTGGGAAAGTATAAAGTATTATATAAAGACCTTTTTGACCTCAAGAATTTTTTTTGTGCAATAACGATAGTTTTCTTACGTTAAATAGACTGTATGTTTTGTGCAAATATTGTTTGAAAAATATATATATTTTCTCCAATTTGTAGCAATTTCTAAAATTTTATATACTGGATTATAAGATTTGCTAATTTTATTTGTTTAAATGTGATATTCACATGTAATAATGAATTTAATTCTATTCAGGGTGTACCTATGACATCGCTTAGGTTTCTTTTTGATGGTAAAAGAATCAATGATGATGAAACACCAAAGCAGGTAAATTAATTTTTTAACTTTGAGAGAGATATACAGGATTAATAGAAAGACAATACGAGAATTCTCAGAGTTTTCTTTAAAATCCTCAATTTCTAATTAATTATAATTTAAGAATGTTTTATATTTAAATGTACTTTTAAATATTTTTGATATTTAAAAAAATATATTTACAATTAATCAAAGAAGGAAACATTAATTATGTGGAACATATGTAAATGCAAATTTGAAAACATTCTCTGTATTTATATGTGTTTGTGTGTAAGAATAGATATATTTATTTAAATATATATTGTGAATTATATATTGAAGATATTTTTAATAAATCTGCATTGATTTCAGCTTGAAATGGAGAATGATGATGTCATTGAAGTATATCAAGAACAAACAGGTGGTCATTAATTGAATTCGTGGAGAAGAGAAGGCTTATTATTTCGTTCTAATATTTCTTAAAGTGAAAGTGACTATCGTAACAAAAAAAAAGATGGACAAGTTTACTACGCATATATATATATATATATATATATATATATTATATACACACAGACACAAATGGTTAATATGTAATTTTTTTTTGACTTCACGTATTTGACATTGCAATATTGTAAAATGTGCTGTCTTACATTCCTGTATCAAGAATCATCGCCGGGGAAGCTGTTCAGCAAATCCCCGGGTCATTTTATAAAACTTGCATGCGGACAGTTATGCCTTAACATTGCACACTCTGTCTTCTTGGTGTGTCATCAGGGCAATTCTCATAAATAGAATAACTGAATTATCCGCCATTATAAATGCGTTTCACATTTATAAGTTCCTTGTCCATTCATACTTGTCCTTAAAAATTTGTTTCTTTTCTTTCCTCTTTTTTTATCTATTGTAATGGATATAGAAAAAAAAGATGTGAATATGATATAACAAAATTGTTACATTTAAGGTATAATAAAAGTAATGATAATTGTAAATCTCTTTCTTTTTCGAATAACTGCAATATTAATAAAAATAATTTGTGAAGCGCAAGTTTTAGGAACATTTAGAATTGACATAGTATCTTGTTCTTTTAGGTTTTTCAACTCTTTTTGTTAGTTATAAGTCATGTGTAATGCGAGTAAATTTTGGGTACTTTTTTCGAAAATTTATTCTTGATGAAATCATTTTCATCCTCTTCGAAAGTATATTTTCGCACAATCTTTTTTATTAGGATGTAACTGGTTTTTGCAATAAGAATACTAAACTTATAAAAAGTATATAAGAAAATATATGAAAATCGTCAAATTAAAATTTAAAGCCAAAAATACAGTGAAAAATAATATATGATTTATACAGCTATCGTTTTGCATATGACCCGTTTGAATTATAGAAAAATGAAAACTCATTCTTATTTATACATTTAATATATTCAATAATCATAATTCATTAATTCTCAGGTCTTTATTTAATTATATATGTTTTATCATAAACTCTTATATGCTATAAGCAAAAAAAAAGGACACCCCTAAAAATAATTATATAGTTATATACAAAATTATCTTGTTTTGCGAGCATTGACTTATGATGCAATACATTTGGCAAGCTATATATTATTATTATTACATATTTACAATTCGAAAGTGCACTCTAGAAAAAGCAATCTCATTTTGCCATGTCTAACATATAGGGAGTTTAGAGAATGATCTACGCACAATTTGTGATCTTGATTTTAATGTGAATTTTAACATGAATTTGAACAAATTTTTAATTTATAATAAAGATTTAAATTAAAATTGAATATAAAATATATATATATATAATTTTATTTATTACTAAAATTAATCAAACTTTTAGTCTAATTTTTAATTTATATTTGTTATTTTTCTCGCTTTCTCTTTCTCTGTTACTCCCATAAATATAGTTCATGAAAATTATTGCTACCAGGTACTATTTTTAATAAAAAAGAAAATTCGAAATTGATCGAAAATTCCATCATTAAAATTATAGTTGCAAGAGAAATGTGTGAAATATTTTATGCTCCGCAAACGATAACAAGCGATACGCTGCAGATCAATATCTCATTCAACATGTTGTATGCTATAAACTATAAAAGAAAGAGAAGATTGTCACTCAAAAAAATAACATCCAAATTCAAAACGGAATTCTTCGGTATATTCAAATTCCAATGCTATAGATTATTGATAATATAGTAAATTTTCTAATAATTCTGAAAGAACCTTCTTTTTTTAAAGACACTTGAGCACTTGTGTAACTATCTGCTATAGTGTAACTATTACATAATTACAAATTCCAATAATATAATATATAACTTTTAACAATTAAATAAAAATATAATTGATATATATTAATAATCAAAATAAGAACAATTTTAACAAAAAGCAAAATTCAGATCAAATATATAAGAAGAATTGTGTCTATGATATGAAAAAATCTATAATATATATAATTATTATCTATAACTATATATATAAAATATATATATATATATATATATATATATATATATAGGCATGCATTTTTAACAATTTATATCAATTAATTTATATCATGAATAAAATATTAAAAACGTAAATATTTTCAAGTTTATCTATAGCATCGGAGAATCATCCAAAGTGAAGTTTTCTCTACATTATTTTTGTAACAGTAATATCTATGTAACAAAATATTAATCTTGTTTTTTCCTCGTATTATTGACATTGGGCGTAATGGACCACAGCTCTATATTGTATCCCGAAACGAGGAATTATCGATTTTATTATCGTGTCATGCGCTTGTTGTCACGTGACAAAAATTTTCGATCGACATTTAATGCATTTAACGCATTCTCGCATCCTTCGTTTTTCGTCTTATACAGTTTTGCCTTTCTTATATCGTAAAGATTAAATATTATATTGGGAAAGAGGATTTGTAAATAAAATAGTATTTCTGATTATATTATATATAGATTTTTCTAGTATCTTTGTCGTCGGGCATAAATATAACTATATAGAACAGAAAGCATCTAAAGACATCAGTCTTTGACATTTCATTCCTTCATATTCTCATATTTCTAACAATATAATCTTGTTCATAGCAATATTAATATTTGGAAAAATTAGTGTATTTTACATACAAAATATAAATACTCGCGAGAAAATGTGCGTTTGCATTACATACATGTATCTGCGAAGTGCTTGAGAAGTAAATATATATACGTATATATATGTAAATTCGAAATTATCCATTTCAAAACGAGTGATTCAATTACTCGAAGCAACACACGAGTTTCATCTCTTTGCGATTATTATTATCACTTAAATATTGTTTTCTTCTACAAAGTAGAAACGCTACATATTATAAGTACTTTTTTAATTGTTAAAACATATTTTATACATATATATAAATATATATATATTAAAAAAATCATATTAAAAGCTGACGACTCTCTTTTTAAATTGCATGCCAAACTGACGAATATATGAGATAGAATAATTAATCTGAGACATTTTAATAGCTACTAATTTTGGTGATTATTATAGGAAAGATTAGAATGAAATGCATACCCTTGTATATACATATATTATATCTTATATATATATATATATATATATATATATATATATAAGATATAATATATGTATATACAAGGGTATGCATTTCATTCTAATCTTTCCTATAATAATCACCAAAATTAGTAGCTATTAAAATGTCTCAGATTAATTATTCTATCTCATATATTCGTCAGTTTGGCATGCAATTTAAAAAGAGAGTCGTCAGCTTTTAATATGATTTTTTTAGTAACCACTTGTTTCAGAGATAATTACACGGAAAGATTAAATTGGAAACGATCCGGTGTATATATTTAAATAAAATGTACAAGTTTTTATAATTTGAGAGCATATATAATTTCTACATAAGTAATATGCATTATTCAAGTTATGCGTGACTATATGTCAATTTATTCTTTTTTCAGACGAATGTTTTTTGTAATACTTTCATTTGTCATTTATATGCCTACTATATTTATTCAATTGCATAATAAATATATAATATCTATTAAGAGCGATCTATTTCTGTTAGTCTCTAAAGCGCACGGTCATTACTGCGAAAGAGCGAGGCATTTTGCGTGAGAATAAATTGCGGGAATACCGAGAGCAACATAAAAAGAAAAGAAGAAGGGAGAGGCAAAGTCTTCTTCGATTTTGAGATTAAGAGCGACGAGCGATGTGTGATAACATTGTGAGGGGTCACAGAGCATCGCGATGCCACACCCATGTTTTCTTCGTATGGTCGAATCGATGTGCCAGCCATTGTTGCTCCAGTAGCTGATATCTGTCTTGGCTAAGATATAGAGGCTTGCCACGTCTGTAACAATAAAATTATTTGTAATAATGAATATAAAATAATAGTAACAAACTAAACAAGATACTATTTCTATTTCAAAAATCATTAAACTGTTGTTATATGAAAAAGAGAGAGACTTAATGCTTTAACGAATTGTATCGTTATTAATATTGAAGTGACAAACTTCTTAATTGTATTATTATTCACAACTTTTTTTTCTTTTAATATCTTGTAATGAGTCGTACTCACTTTAGATCTCTGTCCTCCTCCTCGAAGTCATCGAGATATAAAGATCCCCATAAACACGCTCGTCGACCACGTATTACGATAATGTAAGTCGAAGTCACTACGAGATAGATGCCAGTTCCGCCCCCACAATCGATCGAATGCTATAATTATATAAGAATGTATAAAATTTGTATACATTTTTTTTTATAAATCCGCTATTTGCTTTGTAGATAATATTTTCTTGCGCATATATAAAAAAAGTGCTCACCTGAATAGCTTCGCATACATTCATCTGTTTGCAACAGTTTTGTTTAAGGCAGACAATAGTGCCGCATAATAAACAGATACTGATTTCCTGGGGCACAGAATGACATTGGCTGCACTGCCGCTCGTGGTAATACTAAAAAAGAGATATAATATAGTTATGCGGAGATAAAAGCATATGCGAATAAAAATAGTGTGTACATGAATAAAAATAATATATAAGTAATAATATCGAAATCTTACTTTAAACGTCTTATATATATATATATATATATATATATATATATAGTCATGTTAATTATCAGGGTTTTTGTAATATCTTTAAACGCAAAGCATATTATTTTCTAACTACTGGATTACCGTGAAGATCTTTTCGTATTCTCTCGGAAGACTCAGCAACTTCGGCATATGCCAGGATATGTGCTGCTCTCTGATGAGGCCACGGGCCGGTTGGTGATTCTGCCAGTTGGCAACAAATGCGAGCAACTGATCACACCAGAAAAGGGGCACCGAGACGCTCGCCTCTGGGTCCTGCCAGTTCAATGCCACCGTTGAATCGAAGCTCTCCCAACTCATTCCTTCTGTGACCAGCTCCAAATAGTACACCAATCTCACAAACTCGCTCTGCGGCGTTCTGATTAGCGGTAACGGCTGTTCGTACAGATGATAACGCAGCAACGATGCCACTCGCAGAAACGGCAAACATAACGACTGGATCTAAATGTGGATCGATCGATGGAGAATTATGTGTAAATAATATATAATATGAGTACGTATATATTTGCTTGAAGCTTTTATCTCTTTTCAAAGATTATTATCACATAATTATCTCATAATATGTAGAATATATAAAAATTAATATTTTACAATAAATTAATATTTTAGAAAATATTCGTTTAAAAAAAAAATTACAAATTAAAACTGTATTATTCGATTTGAAACACATACTTGTTGCTCGACGCAGTGTGTTTTCACTCTGGCGTAAGTGGGAGAGGATGATGTAGACGGTTTATCGTCATCTGGACCGGAATAAAGTCCGCTCTCGCTAAAATATTCGATAATCTCGGCCAATATGGTTTCCGAGGGCGTGGTAGCGCAGTTACATCTCCTTTTCAGAATTGTGTTTCGTTCGGCTCGCGAGAAACTACAACTTATCTGTAGTATCACTTGATAGTACAGCAAGTTATAAAGAACCTTTACTACGCCTGAGAAATATGCTGTGGAGAAAGGATTTTATTAGTTTATTCGCTGTTTAATTAGATCCCGGATATGCGCCACGCAATCTATTTCGACATATAGTTTAAGAAAACGATTCTTATAATCATTTGCTTTTGACGTAACATCCAATATAATATCAAATATAACTACAGTGAAGAATTCCAGAAATTTTAATTAGAAAATGTCGCAACGTAGAGCGTGAGCGCGAAATCATTTGATATATAACGTTGTAACATGCATACTTTGATCCAGGTGCAGCGGCAACAACAATATGAATTGAATAAGCATAGCGGTTGGGTCTCGCAAGAGCAAAGGAACCTCTCTCTCGCGTGGCGTCAAGGCGAACGAAGGCGCCGGTTCTTCTATCAGCGGTATACCGGATAGCTGCTGCCATACGTGATGCACTGGCCAGGTAATCAGTACACGAGCGTGCATCGCCAAGACGTGAAGAAGCGCGACTGAAAGAAAGATACAGGTATTTTCCTGATTAGTGCTTGTACAAATCTTACAAATTAATATTATTATAAACGTATTAAATATATATGAAAGAATAGGACAAGGTGAAGTACCAATTGATAAGTTAATGTGTCAAGAAATGTTAACGTACCTATGCAATCGCGTTTAGGCGTCAGCGGTATCGTGGTGGGCGGTGGAACGCACAACGATCCGCCACGTTGCACGAGTTCGATCTCAAAATTGGTTCGAGCTACTGAAGTTACGAAAAGGAACAAGCTTTGGTGACTAGGTTTACAGTTCTTTTGCTTATATTTTAAATACGTGCAACTCGTCATGTCCTCCATCGCTTTTCCCATCGCCACAGCCAGATTCGAAGAGATCTATAAACAATGAATATACTCAGCAAATTCATCCTTGATATCCTTGAAATTTTATGTATATATATATATATATCGAAATGAGTTATTCACGAAATATAAAATGGATAAAAAGTTCATAAAAGAAAGAAATACGTCTCGTGTCTTCCGTATACGTACCGGATTTCGTTGTACCTCTTTGAGGAAAGTATTCAGGTCTGCGAATATGGTTTTTGTGGAAGCGTGACGAGATCGCACCACCGCCGAGCACTCGCCTAATTGCGGCGACAACGGCAAAACAGAATTGGCCAACTGTCGACAGAGCGGACACAGGTACTCGCCCCGGTCCACCGCTAGACTCTGTTGTCGTTGCTGACTACGAAGAGATTCCAGGTATGATTTTAAACAATCTAAGTGCAGGTGGTGACCGCATGTTTGTACATGGACACCGCCTTCCCAGCCTAGATTGACTGAGATTAGCCACGAAAACTGCAAGAACACAAAATATACCGTGTTATGGAAAAATAAAATAATAAAGAAAGATCGTTCGTAATCTTCACAATTGAAGAAAATATGTAAGACTGAGTAAGTATTAAAAATACATGTATATCATTATATGTATGTGTGCTATTCGCTTACCGTGTGGAATAAACGACTCATTTCGTCCATTCTGCGATCAAAATGAGCGCCCCTGGTATTTTCCTTCGGTATAGCTGGATCCTCATCGGATGTGGGAAGAACTAACCTGTCCGATTCCTGTCGTTCGTGGCCAATGATACTTGTTGCCTGTGTCAAGAAATCACATACATACTAATCCGTATAAAATAAAAAAAATTCTTATGCTATTAAAATATCAATACCACTTTGTGTGATAAAAAGATAATAAAATATTTTGACGATTAACACAAAAACAGAACGCGCATTACCTGAACTAATACAACAAGTCCCATTGGCTTGTCCTCGCTGCTGGGAGTAGTTTGATTACATATCACACAATCGTATTCCTTTTTACTAGTCAGTTTAGTCGTGTTCTCCTCCTGATCCCAGTCCATTCCAGATGCACTTGCTTCCTCTATAAAACAAATAAAAAGAAATAGGCATTTATTATTAATTGAATAACTAAATCAAAGCTTTTCAATTTACATTTTTCTTGTTTGAATAAAATGTCACAAATTAAATTCTATTATATTATAAAATTAAATTGTAATAATTTATGTACAATTTGTATGTATAATATATTAATTTATCTTACCGGTTTTCATCGCTTTTTCCATAAATTGCTTCTGCTTGTTGGCGAATTCCGCCATCAACTTTTGTTGCCTCTCCTTCGCCCTCCTTCGTCGCTCTTCCCGTTCACGATTCTCCTTTTCACGCTGCTCATCCTCCTCGCATTCCTGCATGCGGGGCCACAATTTATTCCTAGTCTCGATAATAGTTTGTTTACACATAGGATCTAAATCCGCTATTTTTCTAAGTAGCTGTGATATGAAGAATGGCCCGTCGCCGATCCGCGAGTCGCTCAGCGACGATGGCGACGCGAAAGAACTACTGCTGCTACTGCTGCTGCTGCTACTGCTACCGGCTTCGTTATCTGATATTGCACTTTGTTCGGGATTATAGCTGTCCGGTACGCCCGATAGTTGAGAATGCAACTTCAATAGCAAAGAAATTATGCTCTCTCCCACTTTTACACTTTGTGGTTGCATCAATCCAACCTGGAAGATATATGAGTACTTAGTAAAAACAAACATGTATTGTGTGTGTGTGCAAAAAAATATACATATATGTGAAAAAGGGCATGTATTACCTGTGGCTCTCTTCTCTTAAAATGTTTGTGAGGATTTGATGTGGATGGAACAATTTCTGTAGTCCTGTAGGTAATCGGCTGTGCCGCGACTATCTCATTTCCGGCCATAACTGCCGGATGTAGAGGAGCAGGTAGTAACATAGGTTGGCCACCAATTACATCTAATTATTAGTAAAAGATTATATAAAATAAATAAAATAATAAACTATAATATTACAAGCTGTCATATATGTATTAAAATTTATTAGAATAAAATCTAAACACAATATTTTTTAAAAAGCTATATTGAAATGATATTCTAATAAATATGAGCACATACTATTTGGCGAAGGGAGCGATTCAATCGCTAGAGCCATAGATTCTTCCCCGGATGGTGGTAGAGCTCTTTGCAAAGGTATCGTTAGGTCATCCTCGCTGTTACTACGGGGTATAGCGACGATTCCATCTTCAGGTACAATCAAATCATATTCCACTGTAATGTAATAAAATATCATAACACTATTATGTACTTAGATTATTTCTAGAGAAAATTTCAAGTGCAAAAAATCATATAATTGACATTATAAACGTCTGATAGAATATACTTTAAATAATATACAATATATTTTTAATTATTGAAAGATAATTTATATATATGTATAATTTATAAAAAAATATTGCTGACCACTTGTTGATGGTAAGGCTGGCAAGGATGCAGCGCTTTCAACTGACGGCAGTAAAGCCGGCAGAGACGTCGCGCTCGTATTCGATACGCCACTGTCGTCTCTCACAGTGTCTACGGAAAATCCTAAAAGCTCTAAAGAGCCTTCCTCTGCGCCATCGTCAGCACCATCATTCAGCATTAAGGATGTTGCCACTTCGCTCATCTCTCCTTGAATCTCCCACTCAAATTCACCTAATCATTATTAAATACATTAGCGAGTGTTTAGATCGTTATTATATATATCAGCACGTTGCTGAAACTTGTTATCAGATAAGTCTTATCGTTTTATCATATTGTATTTGAATATAAGTTGAATATAAGTTCGAACATTTCGAACATTTTATTTTTATCAGCGTTTTCTTTTAAGTTCACATTATATACAAAATTATACCGTAATAAGATTTAATGTTTTTAATATAATTATCTATTATATATTTAATATAATTATATAATACTCACTGTCCGAGCTGTTCGGCTCCGACTCTTGGACTAGAATCACTCGAGGTATCACTGTCCTCAGATTTTCGGACAAACTGTCGCTTTCATACCATCCACCTAAATCCATATCCTTTATCACCCGAGAACTGCCACCGGTATATTGACATAAAGGACTCACCTAGAAATGATTACATCATGTAAATTAATCAAATGGACATATAGAATTCAAGATAGATGTATAAGAAAATTGTTACAAGTAATATCATATAATTGTTGCTTATATTAAGAAACTTAATTAAAGAGATATATTATTTCAAATAATTTAAAAAGTCATTTTATCGAAGAAATTAGTTGCTTACAGATTTATTCGGCGAATCCGCAGTAATCACCGCCATCTCCAAGAGATAAATAGCTAACGCCATAACGTGTTCCGATATATTATGTCCATTCACAGCCTTATACAGTATTATCAAGATCATAGCATGAAAGACCCTGGTACGTAAAACGATCCGGGGATCGTCGTAGTCCGACGACACCGGAGCGGGGTGTCTGAATGGCGGCCAAGGAGTAGCACTGTTTTTCAGTTTGCCCGATTGCTTCACGCTACGATAAAAGATATACTTATTAAACGGAACATTCTCTAAATACAGACATACGTATTCAACTGATAAATACGTACTATTCCGTAAAACGATCCATGGATATTTGAAAGTCTCTCCTGTGTACCGCTCGTAACAGAACGTGCAGAGGATCGAAGAGCTCGTCCCACACGCGAGGCTTCGGTCCGTACATACCTTGCTGCATATTGCCGCTCGCTTCGAGATTTGGAGCTCTATATTGCGCTACCTGTAAACACGCAAAACGATGCAAATGATAATTAAAATCGTCATTTAAAATTAAAATGTACAGTTAGAAAGAATCTATTATATCAGATTTAATATTTGAAAGTCAAAAATTTGATGGAGAATTGTGATATGTAATAAGAAAACATTAAAGAGATTAAAATGACTCGCGGATGAAACACGATCTATCGACAAACTTACATCAGCCAAAACAGATTCAAAGTCTCTGTTCTGAGTGGTTCCACAGCGTTCCGGCATCAGTTCCATTAATTGGCTATGCGTCTTATCACCCATACACAACAGAGTCACCATTTCAAGACGGGACATCTCAGGATCCGATAAACCTAGAACGAAAAAAAATGCAAACGGCTTAATGAGAGAGTACATCGCTTTAATTATTTTTCTATTACACTTTTATAAGATGCTATAAGACATTTATTAAATAATTCTTAAGATTTAATTAAAATCATTAGAACCTCACCAAGATTTGTTCTCACGTTCACCAGTGTAGCCAAGAACGTTAGGCAGCTCTCTAACATTGGCGTATCGTGTTCGCCTTCGAGATACTCATTTTGCGGAGCACGATACAGACATAAACTCATCCATTCCTTTACGTGAAATCTGTATAGATTTTATTTTAATGTATTAAACGATAATGTATATATATATATATATATTCACAGAACATATATAAATAATGTATACATAAATTTATTTATTTAATTTAAAAACTCGCAATGAAATATATTCTACTTCTATAAAAAAAATCACGAATTAGAAATCAAAAATTTATATATAATTTTGTTTGATTGTGTTGTTGAAATTCAATATAAAAGTGAAAAAAATAAGAATAAAACAAGGACATTACTTTTCGATAATAGTTTTCAGAAAGACATCCGGCAGTAATTTGGTGGCGCAAATTTGCAACAGATACAGATCTGCATCTACCATGGAGTTGCAGAAATTGCATTGTATGTAGGTCATAGCTTGGCCCTTTATTTGCAATCCATTACGAACCCATAATCCATTTAAGATCTCATAGAAGGCCACCTAAAAATAAAAAAAATGTTATTATTTTATGTACAATCTAACATCTATATTGAAAATATATTATCTTGATATATAATACATTGTGATATATAATATTGTATCAGATATTTAGTAACTCAATAGTTTTTTGTGGATTTTCTCTATAATAATATAGTTATGATATTATAATATATAATGTGTGGTATTTTAGTAGCGTGATTACGGCATTATGATGATTATAAACATCCTGAGAATGCAAAAAAAAGCTGCGAATAAAATGTCAATTCGATCTCCAATCTCTTTTTCGGTATATTTTTTAATGTCATTATATTGTGTCGACAAAATACGTTTTTTGATGACATATACATACATCTAATTGCTTCGTATCTCGCGTAACATATAGGATTTAATCCAATAGCATACAAACTTATATAAGAGAGATACGAACATATTGCATAAGCATTTTCATATAAACATACGTGACAGACTTTTAAAGCTGTATTTTACAGTTGATTGACTTATTCATCTTTGATGTAGTAATTTGTAACATGTATATTGTACGATTCTTCTTTTTATTTTTATTAATAATTATCGCGGATAATTTTTTATCGGAGGATTATAATTTATTTCTTTTAATCTCAATTAATTTCATCAAAACACTTTGCTCATAAACTTTAAGTCATTATCCTAAGCTTCAATGGTCTTGTATCACTTTCTTGAATCTATATGTTTTTAAACGTATTACTTTTTAAATCGATTATTTAAAAGTGTGTATTACATATAATTTACTATATAGGTATCTATATTTATAAATTAATTTATGTATATATGCATTATTTTTAAATATTCCATTAAACAAAATTAAATGCAAAATTCTCCAAAATTCTCTCTGTCTAAGGCTACTTCGGAGCATCTTATGCTAGCATTCATTCCAGATGTTTTCCAGATTTTCCTACCATCTCGATGGCAACTCGGTCGTTAGGTCGTTAGGTCTGTTTCGTGTTTCTCGACATATATTATATTTCCGTTCTTAAAATGGACTGTACATGCAATGTATACATATATTCGCGCTACTGTCAGAGAAGGAAGAAAGAGGCACAGCAGGAGCGCAACTAAAACGAACAAACTCATTCCATTCACATCCCACAGCCACGGGTGTGGATATATCCCCTACTATCTACCATCCGTCCGTTGCCACTCTCATTGTCAGTCTGTAACGGTCTCTCATCCAGTACGACAGCCGTTAGTCCCGGCGTGTTAGCGTCACCAGCAATAGTAGTTCCCCGGACATCTTGGATCCTAAAATTTCGCGTCGCATGTTCCTCCCGAAATGGCCAAATTTCGGATAATCGTGACGCTGATCCTCGTACTGACCCTGACGAGCAGTCACGGCTTGGACGTCAGTCTGAATGACGCCGTGGACCTCATCAGGCTGGGTCGCGAGACCGTAGTCGAAATACTGGAGTCCTGGGAGATGATCCGTCCGCATGGCAGACAGGGAGAGGAGACAGAGAGCGATCTATTATTCGTGAAGAGGATGGAGAAGGAGCTTCGTCAGCGCATCGATCGAGTGTCCAAAAAGATCGATGACTATCAAGAACGGATGGAAATCAAGTCCGACTCGATCCTGACGCAGCTGCTGATCCTATTGCCTTTGCAACAAAGACTCGATGACGGTTTGAGAGAGCTGGACCATTATATCGGCCAAGTGGATGGACTGTACACCATATTCGAGATATATGCGGATAATCCAGACAGATATGAAAGGTACACGATGGTGCAGTTTGCGAAATCCTGCGTGTCTCCGAGATTAGGGGAACTTCCAGACGTGCTCAAGTCGGTACACAGGCTGATGGTGCCATCCGAACAACAGGTGTATAACAGAAGCATCCTCGTACTCCTGGCTAATGAGATGCAGGTAGGTCGTAGGTAGCGATGCTGCAGTTTGTGAAGATATGATTAGAGATGTAGATGAGAGAGATGTAGCTGATATTAGACTTGCAGCATATAAATAGTTCCTAATCCTTCTTCCTCAGGAAGAATTAAATGCATTTAATCATCGATTGGGAGGAGATAAAAATGCATGAACTTGTATAAATGTATTATGTACTTTGAAACTAAAATTATTCCTTGAAGAGTTTATATTTATAATTTTTGACGCAATTTTTGTGCAAAAATTTTAGAAACAAAGATAGATATGGGAGGATATTTTATATTAATAAATAATATAAAGAAAAATAAAATTGATTTAAATCAATTCTATTTGCTCGAGAGATTTAATCTTTGGTATGCTGTCTTGCATCAATTTAATAAATTCATCGAAAAACGATTAAATTTTCAAAATTATTAGTATTTCGTTTATTAATTTTTTACGTATATTTTAAAATGCTAATGATGTAAATACTAAAGTATGCGATGACTCAAAAGTAAAATATATATACAATGTCAAAATCACTTGTTATAGGAGAAAGTTTATCTAAGAAGATTTTGTTGACTTGCTGTCATGAAAGCTATCGTTTATTGCGTTATACCTACATCTGAATACTTTAAATTATAAAAAGGATAAAAATTCTTTCAACTGTGAGGAATGCATCGTTAACGCATATAAATAATTAAAACACATATTGATGATTGAAATCATCGCAGACATATTATGTAGGGAAAAACTATTCTTCACAAAACAGGTGCGAAATATTTTTCGCTTTACACTTTATGAATATTATTAATTATATTTATTACTATTATTTTATCATTTGCTTTTATTGCATGCATATTTCTCAATCTATATTTTTAATTTATTTTTTAACTTATTATTGCGTTTATTATTTATATTGTATAAAAAAATTTAGCACTTATTTTATGATTTCTCTCAATTAATTATTGTCTGTTTTATCGTTTTATTATTACGCTTATCTTCTATCCTTTTATTCGCTGTTATCTTTATTGTTTTTATTTATTACGATTTATTGTTTATCGCTGTTATCACGATATTTAGTTACACAAAGGGTAGTGCGATATGATAATTATAATTACATATGTGTATAGGCATGCATGTAAATAACTCGTTCGTAGGGAACGTCCAAAGAGCGCGTGATAAGCAGGAAGGGACTGATATCAGCATTGTTTTCGGCATATGCATCATCTGTGTAAACTTGTGTCGGTTTAGGGAGAAATCGTATCATTATGATATAGAAATTAGTCATCTGTCGATGTCATGAGTAATCGTCTAAGCGAGTAAGCAGAATCTACATTCTCGGCTGGAATTTAGATAGATTTCAGGTAACAAAGCGCAAAAGAAAAAAATAATAATACGTTGAATGATACGTTGAATTGCGACGAGCAATGGTCACTTCGTGTTATGAATGAGTGTCGTGATCCGATAACACATCGTAACAGGAACCCCATTGTATCTATTAAGTACGAGCGGGTATTAGGTACCGAGAAGTGGTATCGCACTTTTTTAATCAAGTGATCGCATTGAGGCCTCAGCATGTTGCATTTTTTCATTCACGATTTTACTCACGAAAAGAGAAAAAAACCGGGCATTACGTTGCCGGAAGTCTGTCATTTTTTTCGATATTCTTTCCGGATACGCGAAAAATAACACGAATCAGCGCAAATCGTTCGATTATAAGGTCGTCGTGAGTTAATTGACATAAGAATGTATACGAGTTTGTAGCATAGAACTTATTTTCAAATCGTATTAAAAAATATAGAGATTACAATCTTAATTGTAATTATATGTCAAATCATCTTCCACAATTTCTTACAGCATATAATTTTTATTTTTTAAGAATGTGAGCCTAATACAAGCTGGGCTCTAATCTGAAATTAAGTTTTCTTGAATGGAAATGCGGAGACATGGATAATTTCGAATAATCAGCAATTGAAAATAAACAATTTTCGCAAACTAAGCTTCAGAAGAATAATAAGTCAGCGAAGCTGACTATTTATCAATGGATTAATTTCAACACGAGGGATTTAATTATAAAATTATATAACGTTGAAAAGAATTGCGACATGTGAATTATAATTAAATAATAACTTATCCAATGCACAATATATTTGTGCTAACTTTTTGTCTAATATCTACTTTTCTTCTTATATAACTTTCCAATATTTTTATACACAAGATCTTTTCTTTAATCTGCTGTGTAACATTCATGATATTTTTCGTTTATAACATCTGAATATTCTTCTGAAGCTTAATTTACAAAAATTGTTTATTTTCAATTGCTGATAATTATTCGAAATTATCGATGTCTCCGCATTTCCATTCAAGAAAACTTAATTTCAGATTAGAGCCCAGCTGTATTAAGCCCATATTTAAAAAAAATAATATATAATTTAAATAAGAATCTATACTATTCTTATAACTTTCGTTGAAAGTAATTTTCATGCAAATATCGTACGCATGCACTCTTTCGCTCTCTCGTGGAACGGATGCGAGTACATCGGGTTCTCGAGAGAAGGGGACCACATTACGAATCCGCTAAAGGATGGGGAGAACTGGAGAACGTGGGGGCCTCGGAGTCCGGAGCTGAACAGAAGACATTGACGCATAACGTGAAACTCAGTCGAATAAGATCGGTCGATCGGTGAACGTGCGTGTTCGGCGACCTGTATTATAGTGTATGCACTAACTCCTACAACGCGAACGCATTCTCGAAACGCAATATAGCGGGGCACCCGTGTCCCGCATTCCGTGGACACGCGAGTAACGTGGCGAAAAGGTGCTTCATCGACGAATTTATTGGCAAAACTTTGTTTCTCTTTCAACAAACTTTTAAATTATATCCTCTAATAATCATAAACAACCATATACGAAGAACGCGTTAAATTAAATGCTGAGAGAAAGAATTAGAACGCAATTATGTAAACGTTTCAACACGCACACGGTGTTGAGAAATTAATTTAAAAATTCTAAAAAATGTTGGAAAAGTATAAAGGATATTTTAAAGTCTTTCGTAATTTTTGTTGTGTCTCTTTTGTTGATCATCTTTTAAGCTTTCTTTCTTATTCGTTTTATTTGGCCACTGCTAAATTCTCTGGCCATTGATTGATAACAAGACAGGCAATTACGTTTGTGTCTGTGTTATAAAAGATAATAATTATTTATGTGCTCTCTCGAATATGAAACATTGAAGTGAATGTCGGATGATTAATGATTGAAACGAAATGGTTGACTGATCCAGATTTAAGGAAATAATTTTCATCCTCGCAACTTTCGTTTTGCTTCACAAGCGACTGAAATTTTGCGTTATTTTTGAAGAGTTATTCGTGAAATTTTTTATTTTAATTTTCTTATCATTGATTACAGAGATAACAAATATTTGTGAAGTAATATATGTGAAGCAAAACGAAAGTTACGAGGATGAAAATTATTTCCTTAAATCTGGATCAGTCAACCATTTCGTTTCAATCATTAATCATTCGACATTCACTTCAATGTTTCATGTTCGAGAGCACATAAATAATCATTATCTTTTATAACACAGACACAAATGTAATTGCCTGTCTTGTTATCAATCAATGACCAGAGAATTGAGCAGTGGCCAAATAAAACGAATAAGAAAGAAAGCTTAAAAGATGCTCAATAAAAGAGACACAACAAAAATTACGAAATACTTTAAAATATCCTGAAGGACATTCTAAGCTTATTAAGAATGGGATACACTTAATTTCTGCAAATATGTGAAAAAATTGTTTTCTCAATTTTAAGATTAATCTCTCTGTCATTTTTTAAATTTATTATTCCGAGTTTTCTATTTTTAATACATATTATTGAGTACAAAATATTTTATACAAAATATGTATTATAAAAATATAAAACTCGAAATAATAAATTTTAAAAAAATGACCGAGATTAATTTTAAAGAGAAAACAGATTTATTTTTAATCTTTCACATCTTTAATGCTAAAAATAAATTAATATAGAATGCTGATTTATGCGTTTTATGTAATCGTCGTCCGATATGACGAGTTTCATAGTTCTCTGAAATTAATAGCTTATAATTGACCGGAAGTTACGAGGAATGAAAAGAGAAGACGAAAAATAAGAAGGAAAGAGAAATATTCGTGAAATATTGCACGATGTTTCTGCGGTTAACACGAGTGGTTATTTAATCTACGCCTCGTCGGTGAAAAACAGTGTCACCCAATAGTTTCCTAGTCGTTCTAGATTATGCACTAACGCGTCATTAAAAACCTCTTGCCTCTCTTTTATATCATGACCCCGCGACGACCGTGATCATTGATGCGTAAAGGTCGTATGGTTTTATCTCGCGGATCACTATCGAAAATATAATCTAGAATTGGAATTGTGTATATATAAAATAAATACACATAAAAATATTGAATAATAATAATAATGAAAAAATGGTTAATAATAAATGATAATATAAAACAAATCTAATAAATAGATAACACCGTTCCAATCTTCGATTTTCGTGTTCGTTTATCACGTCTTCAGATACGAGACTTGTCGAGAAGGTAAACAAAGAGGAAGAAAGAAACTGACATTCTGCTAAGTGAATTATAAACGTGTGAGTCACCGTCGAAGGTCTGACTCCAAGAAGAAGAGGAAGAATGAAATATCTCACGTACTGGCTAACGTTGGGAGCGTTGGCTACGACAGCCTTCGCCACGATCAAGAATGACGCGTCGACGATCGACGTACTCAGACAGAATCTATTATATCTGGAGAAGGAGTTGAAGAAAGACCTAGTCAACGAACATAAATGGATCAACGTCGAAGAGCGAGGAAAGTATCTGTATCTGATCGAGGCGTACAAGAGATTCGGCAACCAGGTGGACAAACTATTTCCCCTGGATCGACGGGATCACTTGAACTCCCTGGACTCCCTGTGGCTCTGGGCCCGGGCCCAAAACGAGGCCAAAGGTGTCAACGGCCTGTACGGGGTGTTCAGACAAATGCAACGCGAGATTGTCGACCTGAATGCGCCGATCAATGTTAAACAGCTGGCGAATTTCGCCGAGACGATCCTGCGGGATCCGAATGCCGCGATCCCGAGAGCGCTTGATCGCATTGCGAATCTCATTGTCAACGAAAAATTGTTCATCGCGGCTTTTCAGGTATATCTAGCCGAAATAGCTGCGTCCTCCTCCTAAGAGATTCTTCGCAAACAATATTTTTCATAAAGAAGATGTAATCTTATTCTTCTTCGAGACATAGCTTTCTCGAATAAACTAGAAAAAAATAAATGTTCTTCAGCAAGTGGATATATCGGTGATTTAGTGATATACTTTATAATAAATGCTAGTAATTTTCAATTATTTTTAAATAGAATTTTGCATATAGAAAAATATCGAGAAAGCTTATGCAAGCAAATTTATGGTATCTGCCGAGGATTAAACATTACAGAGTGATGCGTTTATTCTCAATCACAAATAATTGTATATTAATTATATTTTTGATTTCAATTGCATTGAATTATGTTAATTAATTATATTAATTGTTTTTGAACGCTTCAATATATTCGTCTACATCTTCGAAAGATCTGTAAAGTGTTTTTGTACGTGCAGGAAGCATCGCACCAAATGTGCAATGAGATGCAATCGCCGCAGCAACTACTGTACAATTTATACAATACCGTGGCGTTGACGGAAATCAAGGGTTACACTATGATTCAATTCTCCTATATGCTACTTCGTCTGTACAACGAAGGTACTTAGCACCGACGATTACGTTTAAATATATGTTCTATGTATGTAGCATTTTTGACATCGCACGATCCACTGTACAATTAAGACCAATTTTCGCGAGCTCGTATTCCACTTGAAACAAATGGATGTTTCAAATTAAAAGCTTGAAGAAAGCTAAATGTAAAATAGAAGATTAGAAATTCGATAACACGATTCTACAAAATAATTTATAATCGCAAAATTTTGATTTTTGGATCGTGTGAACCAAAAAGAGCTAGTAGGATTACATGTACGATTTCAATACGTGAATGTCTACCTAATACCCTGAATTTAATACAGGTAATAACTTCAGCGAAGAGATTCAGACGCTAAAACATCAATATGCGATCAGGACATCCGAGACGTTAAGAGCTGTAAAAACCGCAATGGCTTTTGCACCGAGAGGTCTTTGGAGATGCGATTCGAGTGTACATAAATTAGGTAAAGCTTCCCAAAAATGATTATTTAAAAAAGATTTATATCTTTTAATTTGTGCAATTGCAATAGGATTTATAATTTATATGAATGTGTATAATTTATACGCGATGTCGATTGTTTAGATGAAACTTATACCGAATTAAAGCAGCTGTTTCAAGGATACATCGTGAACGAGGTAGATTTGAACAGCGAAAACACGTGCAAGGAGAACTGCGCTTATTATGCGTATACTAAGATGTATGGTTGCTACAAGGATCAATTTTGTGCGCAACAACGTCGGTGTAATGGCAAGATATTGCATTGCGAATACATTGATTCCGATATGTGGATCTGTCCGTCAGTAAGTATTTTTATCTTCAAGATATACATGATTCCCTCTAATTTATAAATTATACCGCAGAGAGAAGTTCGATTCAAGTTGAAAATATTTAAATTATACAATAAGAAAAAAAGTAGCTAATTATGATTTAAGAATAACTTAAAAATCAAGAGATTATAGAATAGGAAAATATTAAAACTATCGAAAAATTATAATCTTGAAAGTAGAAAAAATAATGTAGTCGAATGAAAAAAAAAGAAAATACTCTGTGGAGTCTTCAAGTTCCGTCTTATACATAATCTAGCTTATATTTAAAAAAGAAATACGCGATGTGAACAATCTTTCGATTAATTAATTCGAATATTCTATCCATTTAGGATAAAAACAGCAATAGACGATACGAATATATTGAATATGAGAATGGTCTCGTTTACGGGAACAAAAATACGTGTAGCAGAGGTACGACGAAGGTCGACAGCTGGTGGCGGTGGCTCTTTTGGCATTGCAGTTATTGCTTTTGCTATTGCGACGATCACAATGCGAGCTCCGATCGTTATTTCAGTCTCCGATCCGTGATGTCCGATATCTCGAATAATAGGTAAAAATCGTGTAGCCAATTCGATAAAGAAATTAGTAGAGTAGAATTTGATGAAATGTAAAATATAAAATTAAAAATATAATATCTGCTCATTAGAGTCATAACAGGGATAAGATTGAAGAAGATAAACCAGATTATTCATATACAAATTCAAGAAGGTCAGTTGCTTCCACGTGGAGCGATTAATACGTCCACGACTGAATGGCAATCGGTTGATGCCTTTTCGATTATGGATGCTAATGTTAAGAGCGGCGTTGATTATCATAAACTCGTATGGGAAAAACGCGCTTTGGACCTCGATGATTTACAGTCACCGCAAGATCATCTCCTGACAGGTAATTTATAGAAAAGCGATTTTAATCGACGTTTAAATTTTTTATATAAACCGGCCTGTTTTCTCAAAACAAAATGTGATAAGGTCAATATGAAATGCATCGTTCGTAAAAATATAATTATATATTAAACACGATTATATATATTAAAATCTGATTTAGGCGTTCGATTCCGAATGGTTGGAAGCCGCTTAAACTTGGAAATAATGGTGACTCCGTTCAATTTCACGTCCGGATTATTAATTCAACCCGAGGAAAAGAGCTTCTGGCACAGCAATGACATTACTGACAGGTACGAAAGTCTTTCTCTCCCCAATTTAAATTCACCTATGATACAAATTTCAATAGTATTTATAAATATTCGCCTTATTAATAAACTCTTCTATCATCCATTTAATTTAATTTTTCATGGTAATATTTTCAACACGCATTTGCACTTTCAGAACCGAGCTGAAGCTTATCGAACCCGACATACCGATTCGCGATCCCGTGCAGAACGTACCGGATTCCGAGGTGAATCAATACCTGAACTTCGCACCGAGCGATCGACGAAAGGACGCGGCTCAGAGTACAATTCCTTTCCTCGATGTTCAACCAATTATACCGAACCCGCCGGTACCGATTGCAGGCGCTGGTATCTTTCACAAGGGTCGTAAGGGTTCTGGCGGATTTGCCGCCCTGAAATTGATCACCTACGATTTCGCGCCGCATCTACAAGTCGACTTGCCACCAGCACCACCAGTTCTCGAGACTCCGAACGAGATAACAGCCGTGTAGAGAGTCTTACACATTTTTTTATCGAAATAATGCGATTGAAGAACCTGTGATTTATATATATGTATATACATAAAAATATACCTATATATATAATTGCACCAAGGACCTCAATGTAGGTGTCAAGGTGAACGTGAAAGCACAACGTCGAGTCGTTGTGTACAAAATAATAGAGATGAAAAGTTTTTAATTTTATGGAAAAAACGAATTTTTTTTTAAGTAAACATAACGAAGAAAAATCAGTATTGACATACAGAATTTAACATTCGAGATATATAAAGCTAAAAATATTTTTACTTTTAAAACTTCCTCCACCTTTGTAGATTTTCAACATTTCAAATAAAAGTGCGATTATGAAAATGGCTTCTCAGTTTAAGAAATATAGAAAACATGTTATTGATCGTTGGGAAGGGGATATCATGTATATATCTTGTTTCTATGGAAATCTAATCAAGAATTAAGATCCTTGTTATAAAGCTAATATTTCATGCAATTAATTACACACTTAAGAGAGGGAGAGTTTTCTCTTCTTCCTAAAATTACATTTAAATAAATTTTCTTTCTTTCATTAATTTCATTATACTAATTATTAATACTCATAATAAATCAATCGTGCTTTCATTACTGTATGCCTAATTAGCAATTTACTAATAATTTATATTATTAGTCTTGAAATCGTTAGCTTTATTCAAAGATGTTAAATAATCGATTTATAGCAAAGGACTAAAGTCGCAATTTTTTTAAGTTTTTCTGAATTAATTAAAACTTAAAGTAACCAAAGAATTCATAAATAAATTGAAGTTATAAACATAAAACTTTAGTAAAGCTTTAAAAGTTACGAGTAAGCATAAAAAATTATGTATAAACTTCCTGGATCTATAAATTAATGAGTTTTATACTGATAAGTGTGAAGTATAACTAAAGTTTGATGTAAATTTTGACTTGTCATCAAATATAATTAGATTGCTTCGTTATTCATTTCTCGCTAATATTAGCAATTTTTTTTACGATTTGCAATACTTTACAAATCTCATGCATAAATTTAGATAAATATTTACGATAGTAAATTGTTGCCATTTTTTTGCACAACTTGATTTTGTTACCATTAAAATATGTTTCAGAATTAAGATTCAAAATTATAACATAAGAAATTATTTCATTTTAGATTTAGGATTAGTATTAGAACAGTATCATGTAATGATTTTTTTAAATACAATTTTATGTAAAATGATTTTGTAAACTGTCTTTCAGATTTAGTTTATAATTTTGTAGCAGACATTATTTAGAATTATTTTGTAGTCGACTTTGTAAGTATTTTTATACATGATAAATTTTCCCTTAATTTTTCCTTTCGTGTAACCATATATATGCACACAAGTCTTTCAAAATAAATCGCCATAATGATCAAATTCATATTTGCATATATGTTAAATTTTTGCGAATAATATATACCGTAAGCATGTAAACATTATTAATTGAAAAGAAGTTCTTCAAGTTATCCTTCGCAGATTTTGAAATATCTGATCATTTTTTTCATTAATCCAATCAAATAATTAAATATAACCAAATAATTCATTTATCTTAAATTTAAATCTCTAGTTTTAAGTTGGATTTAAGGGTTACTTTTACAAATTACAATGTCGACCATATATCGTAGAAGAATCGTAAAGAATCAATAGAAGCAAAAAGAGAAGTGAAAAGTACTCACCTGTACTCGCAGCGGATGCATCATAAGGAGATGCAGCATGTCCGTGGGTGGTAGTAATTCACGTAGAGTCGCTCCTTGTTGTCTAATCGCCTGACACATAAACACGGCGAGATATCGGTGAAGCGGTAGATGAAACGACACTTGCAAACTATCACTCTAAAAAAAGTGAAAAAGAACATGTATAAGTAATTTTCTAATCTAATATGTACAGTCGTGGTCAATAATGCCTTCCACCTGAAATCAACTACTATCTGATGAAATCACTACTGATTGGTTGATAGTGGTTAGAAGTCAGATAGTAGTTGACTTCAGATGGAAGGCATTATTGACCACAACTGTACACAGAGCACGAGCAAGAATTTACACTCACCACATTAGGATGAGTGTAGTTCACGGCGTCTAGCCAATCTTGCAAAGCTGTGAGGCAGAAGCTAAGCACTCGTCGACTTAATGTCGCACTTTCGGGTCCCCGAAGATGCGACACTAGGGCCCACATTGGATACGCACTAGCCTCCAGTTCGGCGCTGAATGCCGCGTAATAAGTGTTAGGTTCGAACTCGACATGCTGACTCAATTCCCTCTGGTTGACATTCATGCCTTGAAACATGGATAGAAAGTCGAACCACATTTCCAACAGAGTATTATCGCTCATGAACCTGACTGCGACTGGTTTATGTGAGAGCACATTGTTTAAATCGGACACCAATGGCCAGTAACAATGTTCCTTCATTACTTGACGTCCACAATCCACGACATAATGGAAATTCTTATCCGGATCTGAAATAAATCTTTTTATTAATCTTTATTCTTCGGTTTCGATGCACGTATTCTGATTTTAAAATTTCATAATCTATACATACCATGCAAAGTGTTTTGAATAAGTATTTTGCTCATCATGTATTTCAAACTGATAACCATAACATGTAACAATTTCAACTGGTCGACCATTCTTAACGCTAGCTTCTCATTACTAAATAGCTAAAAAATTTTATAAGAATTAAAAATTAATACGTTTTACATATAAAGAAAGAAATAAATCTATTGTTAATGAAAATTTTATTCTCATATTATGTGCAGAATTAGAATATTTATATTTTCTTTTCTCTTCATTATGTGCTCTATTTTTTGGAATAATATATATATATATGTATAAAATTTCATCATAGATTATGATTAATCAATCCGCGATATTACCATCTATTATCTAAATTTAATAAGATAAAATTACCTGTACGCTAACATGTACTACTCTATTACTCAACGTATCAGGATCTGTGGAACGCTCGAGCATCATAGAGATTCTACTATAGTGCAACACAAAGGCGCGGGTTAAAGCTTCCTTATAATCAGGATCCGGCAACATGTTCAATAGTAGACAGACCAATTTTTGTGGAAACTCATAAGCAACCGTCCAGAACATCAGTTCCTCCAAGAAGGTGGTGTGCTCTAAGTGTTCTTGAAGCGACACGCATTCTGAAACGATACGAACCGTGTCAATTAATGTCATTATGCCGCGTATACAAAATACTTCGTGTTTTAATTGTATTGGAAATTATTATTATTGAAGTTATTGAAATTACCGCGAAATATCCGTAATACGAATTGTCCATATCGCAATATCAATTACATTGTTTTTGTACCTTTGTATTCATCGGGTGGTTCTGGATTCGGTAACGATTTCACGGCATGCTGATATATTTTATTGCTATCTTGACAATAGCTATTATACTCGGATTGTCCCGTTAAGACCGAAGGATCCATAAGGCCTCGGTACTTTTGCGGATTCGTGAGAGCCGATGTCATAACGTGCCTCATTAATGCGCCCATGTTGTTCAAATCGAGCAACATGGTCAAATATGAATCCGCCTCATGTATAGCACCTTTATAATCTGGCACACCCATTTTACTAAAATGCGCAAAACAGTGATAAGTTATTAATATTTTTACTAACATACATTATTGCGATTATGTTTTTATATTATTTTTTTAATTGAAAATTATGTCACACATGTATAGAATAATTTAAAAATGATTTCAAAAGCTTACAAGTGGATTTTAAATCTCAAAATTAGAAAAGAGTCTTAATAAGATCAGAAAACATTTTCTATTTAAAACGTAGCTACTTAAGCTATATGGCATGAGTTATGTAATTTTCGAATATATATATATGCAAGTTATTATAAAGTATCAATTTATATTAGATGAGAAGATTAAATAATAGGTAAACTTTCTTTACATACTAATTGTTCAAGTTTTGTAAAATATAACAGAAAAACTACTACAAACTCATCATTCAAAAGATTAATAATAATTCTCTGTGAAAGTATAATATCTAACTTACCAATTCTCACGTAAATGTTGTATAAGTCGAAGAATAATTCTGGGCATCATTGCCTCGGCTACACACATCAGATCTGATGGTGCGACTGATTTATTTACAGCTGCCTTTGGCCCGTGCCTATCACAAAATCTGTAACATAAAAAACAAATTAGCAATAAAGAAAATATGCAGCAAATTCTCGGTAAGGAAATCTGTGATAACTTGTTAAGATATTTGCCAGTAAATTGAATTATTTCATATAAGAAAGAGAGAATTAGTAATATTTGAAAAAAATTAAGATATATATACAAAGTCAAAATATTCTCAGTAAATCCTACAGATTTTTACTATTGTGTAATATGTTTTTAATTATTTTACCCAGTCTCCTTCATCACAGATGTATCACCACAGTCGCATGCACCACCTGCTTGACTGAGAAACATGTTGAAATCGTGACGATGATGATTTCCCTTTTTGAAGCACTCGGTGCACAGGGACATACAGGGAGATATGCCACATGTACGACAGCGATATGCTACAAAGTTTGGTGTCCACACCAGACCACAGGTAGTAGCATTATCATAGGTACGTACTGAAAAAAAAAAAAAAGCAAGAATTTGATCAGTAAATAGAAATGTAACTTTCTTGTGTGTATGTCCATAATAAAATTCTTATTATTCTAGAAAATAATTCTCTAATAGTATATATTTCTGTAATTATGTAATTTGTTAGTAATATTTATAGTTCTATTAAAACATTCTAATTTTTAAATATAAAATAAATGTTAAGTATATGTAAAAGCACAAATAATTTGTTTCTGGAATATTTAAAGTTATAATTAAATTGACCTATCTTATTATAATATAAATGCAAAAGTGTACTTATTTATGTATAAAATATAAATTTATATCAATTTTAGCCAAAATTCAATTTTTGACTTTTTAAATCATATTGAGTATCAATCAATTAAGTTTCATGAGCAGAATTTACATATAATATTTTTCTAAAAATGCAAGCTATATGTGCGCAAAAAGTCAAAAATTGAATGTTGGCCAAAATTTGACCATTTGATTTTTAACATTTGACCTCAATTGAGGCAGCAACAATATACATATACTATTGAATTTATCTTGAAAAATATTTATAAAAAAAAATATATATATATATACATATTTTCCCAAAATATGTTCTGACACTACAAAGTGTAAGTGTCTCTTATAAGTAATGTTGTATAATTATATATGTTACTTTTGATGTATATATACTTTATATACCTATACTTTATATATTTTATATATATTATTTTTATATAATATAAATCTACAAAATTAATGATTCTTTCAATACTTTCTTAAAACTATCCTTATGTAACATTTGGAACAAAAACTACAATGTAATTCCTGTAACACAAGTTAGGTTAAATTCTTCGACTATAGCTGTAATTCTATACTTGTCTTCTCATAACTATATGTTTATCTGAAAAATTTAACATTGCCAAATACGCAAATTGTGTATATTTATATCTACACAACTTTTTTTTATAAAACCTGCAATATTGTAAATAAAATGTCAATTAAATTACTTATATTGTAATAAAAAATATAATTGATAGCAGTTAATTCAATAATTCCTAATTCAATAGCAATTTATGATGACATTTAATTTTTTCACAAGACAAGTCATTATTTAAATTAAAAAAAATTAAATTTGCTCATAAATTTTTGCATCTAAATGCTCCATATTTTATAATTTTTTGAATAAAACATCAACAATTAACAACTATATCATAATTGCAAGTGATCTAAATATTTAATGCATTAATAATTATAATTTAATAATTGTAAATTAAATTTGTAAATTTACATTTTTTACAACTTTATGATTATGATAAATATATATGTATCTAACATAAATTTTTTATGATTAATACTGAAAATATTACATAAATTATAAACCGCTATTTAGTTGCAAAAATAATTTTGTTGTCTTGTGAACTTTACACCGTGATATTACTTCGTGTTAGACTTTAATGCAAAAAGTTAAATGCTAATAAAAGATTAAACTCTTAATGAGTTTCATATATACATAAAATGTTAATAACTTGTTACAAGCTACATGTTTACAAATTAAGTGTTCAATATGAAAATAATTTTCCCTGTTGATCTCGCATCGTTGAATAATTAATAAAATAATAAATAAAAGAACAGAAAAACAATCAACGACAAGTAGGAATTTCTTACAAAGAGCTGCAATTTTTTTCCATACTTTATAAAAGAAAAGAACAATTTTGCTGCGTTAACTGCTTAAACTCGTAGTATAACGTGGAACAATTCGAAGATACCTTTCTACAAAATTCTATTAATCTCATCGTAAGACCATAATCGCGCTATATCCACCTGTACTGGCGAATTCGTCGGGCGTGCGGCCACCGGCCATCAGCCACTTGCACCAGTCGATGGTCTCCCAATCGTCGATGGGTTTGCTGGGATTCAGCAGGACGTCCAGCAGCTCGTTGAGATACTGCGGGCAGCCGCCGGTGTCCCGACCTGTGGTGAGACTGATGTAGGCGGCTGCCCCGCGTTTGCCCTTGCCCATCAGCACCTGAACATCCGGCGACGTGCTGCTGGAGGTCGAAGCCATCCTGAGCCTGGTCGTCTACCTTAGAAAATAACGTCGTCGCACTCCTCTCCAAAGTCACTCGGACTTTATTTATCTTCGAAGCAGGAAGGGCTCGCGGATCTGAGGACCAAGCGTTCGACTGACGGCCCCATCATCAGCAGGAGGTCGCGTATCTTCCCTTCGCCCCGGGAAACGTCGTCGTCGTCGTCGTCGTTCTTGACAGCATGACGACTTCCGTGTATCTAGTAACCGCGATCCGTCCCTGGCTCAGTCTCCGACTCCGGAGTCTTCCCCGGGTCTGCACCGGTCCGCGACGAGGATACCGTACGGACAGATCGCGCCCCTATGACGGCGACACGAGATACGTGAGACGACAGAGAACAGCACGACACGACACGGTATGGATAAGGATAAGGATACGGTGTACGACGCGAGGTCGGGCGAGATGTGACAGATCAGCGAGCCGATCGATGGGGAGATAGAGGCAATTGGCAACCAAGACGTCTATTACGGGACCAGGTAATCTTATCAAATCCCACTGGCGCGTCCACTTGCTGCTCGCTCGGCGATCCGACTGAACGAGCTTCTTTATCGACGTGGTGAGGCGAATTCATATACATAAGTGGAGTAACGAGAGCAGTGAACGTGCTCCGAAACGAGTGGTCGTGAAAATTCACCCTGCGTCCGATAACCAATAGGAAAGTACGCTTTCTGGTGAATCCAGGCGACGCCATTTTTGTTCCTAGGAAAGAGAGCTTCCTATTGGCTATTGTGAATCGGACACAAAGTCTATAAATATGTACGTATATGCATAAAGAAATCAATTGTGATTGATCGTGTGTATAGAGAAAATATTCGGAGTTGAATAAATGAATTGTTTTACTATTTATTATGTAATTATAATAAAGCGAGCATTGAAGGGTGAGGGTCGAATTTTTAGAAAAGTAGCTCTTCTCTTTGTCAGGGATTCGCTGATTGGTTGATTCTAGCATCATGATCGACATGAATTTTATATGTATTTTACGAATTGAAAAAATATATATATAATTCATCACCATTTTTCGATTAATTTAATTTATAAATAAAATCAAAAGATTTTCTGGAAGCTGCGTATCGCTTTTATTTCTAAATATCTGATGAGAAATGTTTTTAGCTCAAGATTAATATTAAAGTAAACAGAGACAGAATCTCCACCAATTCTATCTTTTTTTTATAAATCTAAACTTGATTTTCTATAGGATAGTATAGGAAAAGTTCGTTTGAGTATACTATAGAGGTTAATTGTAACGACAGACCGTTATGTTGTGAACACGTTTGAAATCCAGAATAATATAAGAATTACAGTGATTACAATCGTTTTGATTTACGAGATTGTTCGCTGCAACATAGATTGTTGATTTAAATAGCATGCATTAATAAGTGAACATGTGAAAATATTGATAGCTGGGCTAAATAGAAAGAATATGGTGCCCCAGCTGAAGCCAAGCTGAAAAGAATTCATGTTATTGTGTCAACGAATAATCATTTTTATACAATTTATTAATTAAGTCTTTTGTTTATTCTTGAAAGAATAGACATTACTAAAATTGTACTACGAAATCCATTCTGGTAAGCATTGTTTTATTAGAAAAAAATACACTTGTGTTTAAGAAAGTAGATTGTATGTATTATTATGAAATTTATTTTTATGGTTATCTCTTTTATATTATTCGATTTTGTAGGAAATAAATTTCATATAGAATGATTTAATGTTTTATAGAAAGTTTTATAAAATTTATAGAATGATACTGAATGTAATTATTATATTTTAAGTTTAAAGCACTTTGAAAAGAATTTTGTTTTTGCATATTTATAACTCTTACTAAAATGAGATTTATATAAATTTATATTTTTATTTTTACAGTTTGGAATAAAAATGTTTCGAATAAAGAACAGTGATCATTCCGATCATTCCACATTGCATCAATATGAGAAGACAGGTTAGTCAATGGATTGTTTAGTTCTTGTGTATATTCTAATTTATATAATAATTATAATTGTTAAGTTTGATTTTATATTTAATATATAAATAATGCTATTAATCAGAATATAATTATGCTAAATATTATTCTTTGTACTGTTATTGTAATTATTTAAAGCAAATTAAATGATTTTTTAAAATTTTAGTGCAAAAGAAATTTCAACCTGTAAAAATTGCAGAATTAATTGGATCATCTAAAAAATCACAAAATGATCAAGCAAGTAAGCCAGTTTTTCATATATATATATATATAATTTATAATTTCATATATATTAGATAAAAATTTTTAACATATAATATGATATAAATATTTATGTTATGTCACTTAAGAGTATTATATTATTAACAAAGGTTATATCAATGTATCATTTGCAGATTCAACTGTTAAAATTATAAGTTTACCTGAAAAGCTCACTCCATATTTGAAAAGTGCATCGAATAAAAAAAGAAATGGTTAGTATATACAGATATTTTTTAATTTTCTTTATCTATTCATGTGTAATAATATAATATAATTTATATAATTGTTTAATTATAATTGTTATATTGGATGATTGCAAAAGTTCGTGCCCGATTTGAAGTTATTACCACCATCTATGCAAATCGGGCACGAACTTTTGCAATCATCCAATATATATGTAAAAACTTTTTATATATATATACAATAAATATTTATATTATGCCACTTTAGAGTGTTATATTACTAACAAAGGTTATATTATATCAATTTATCATTTGCAGATTCAACTGTTACAGTTAGTTTACCTGAAAAACTCACTCCATATTTGAAAAGTGCATCGAATAAAAAAAGAAATGGTTAGTATATATAGATATTTTTTAATTTTCTTTATCTATTCATGTGTAATAATATAATATAATTTATATAATTGTTTAATTATAATTGTTATATTGGATGCATCGAATAAAAAAAGAAATGGTTAGTATATATAGATATTTTTTTTATTTTCTTTACCTATATATTATATCTTATTATAGAACTACATCATATTCTTGTTTATATTTATTCTATTATATTTTGTTTTCTTTGCAGAGACAAACACACATGTAAAAGTATCTCATAGTAAGAGAAATGTGCGAAGAAATTTAAACTTTACAAAAATACCATCTATCATAGTTACAACTGGAACTGCCTCAACAACAAACAAGAATAATTTAAATAATAGTCCAAAAGAAGAAAACTTACATTTGCCTACAAGAAAAAGTTTTTTACTGCCACCGAATACCATAAAAGATTCGTATGTTAAGGACAGGCAACGTAAGTCTATATTACCTCAATCACGCATGTTAACACATTCTGTGTGTAGTAATGAGTATTCCAGACTACCTAAGAAATCGAAAAGTTGTCCATCTATTGTGAGAGATACAAATGTGCGAATTGATTCATGTATGAATTCTGTCATACACGAAGAAGTTAACCAAACTGTGATACAACATTTATCATCGCAAATGTTTTCTGTGAGTGACAAGTCTAAAATAAATGGTTTAAATTCAAATCGTACAGACATGAAGAACAATATAATAGAAAAAAATTCCGGGAATTTAATTAATGTTGAAGAAAATAAATGCTTATTTGTGACAAACAATTATAAAAAACATTTGCATCAATCTGCACAAAGTGTTCAAATGATAAATCAATCATGTTTGAATTTAAAGCCCAGCTCTAACGAGATTGATGAATATATAAATCTTAATAAAACAAAACTTACAGTTTTGGCATCTAAACTGAAAAATGATATTGTCAGATTAGAGGAAGATATAATACCGAATTTGAAATTAATATTTACTAACATTACAGATGTATTATCTCTGTTAAACATAACAACAAAAGAAATCGATAACAGTAATTTCACTGACAACAAGATTTTGGAGCAGATGGTTGAAAATTTAAATGATACTATAGAAATAATGAATAATACAAACACAAAATCGCTATGTATGATTAGCAATAATTGTAATACTAAAGACAGTTATATTCCGAGAGGAGTTTATAAAACGCCTGATACCACTTTAAAGAAGTTTGTCGAAATGGAAGATGGAAAGAACAATTCTGGAATTCAGTCATCATGTCAAATCGATCTGTCTTCCGAGAGTAATAAGGAAAATGATAGCTTTGTGAATTTAGAAAATAAGCTGGATATCACTAATATAAAGTCTAACACGAGAATTATATCACTTAAAAAATATACTCCTGTGTCGAATAGGTACACTGACAAGAAAGTAGAGAGACCTTTGAGGGAATACATGGCTTTAAAATCACGTATGAGTTGTTTGCTAACACCTAATATTAAACGTTTTAGTTCTTCGCAATCAAATAACGATAATTTGCATTCTGAATCTGGTGATGCAAAAGCTTCCTTGTCGGGTAAGATACTTGCAGAACTTTATAATTTATATGAAGATTAGATATACAATTTTATGTATTATTAGATTTGCTTTATTTTTTTATTTTGCTTATTTTTTAAAGACTAGATATATTTCCTTTGTTTCAATATTTTTATATTAATGGCATAAATGCGTAGAATAAAAATGTTACGCTATTTTTCTTTTTATTTGCTGTTTGTCGGCACATGGTGAATGTAAAAAGCAGTGTAAAAGGAGAATTCTAAATGAAAAAATAATTAATTTAAAGTAGAGGAATTTTAGAAAATGGAAAAAACCGATGATTAAAACATTATAAAGCCTAATATGTTTAATAATGTTTTAATCATATAAAGACAATAAATAATATATATAATAATTTAAAAATAAAGAATTGTGTGTGTGTGTGTGTATATATATATATGTATCTGTATACTTGTGTTGCGCGTTATGCATAAAAAGTTTTATAACTTATATAAGAGGTTTTTATCTATAACATTTTTTTAAATAAACCTGTAAAAAAATTATTAATTTATTGTATTTAGCATAATATAAAAATATCGAGAAACATATTGTATAAAAAACTTTTATATACTATATAATATATAATAAGAATTTTATAGTAAATAAATGATGTGGATTATAACATAAAATTTCAGGTATCTGAATCAAAATATACTGATAGTGTTTATATTATTATATCATCATCAATCAAAATTTAAATAGTTTTTAGAATATGAAAATTTATATATATACATATATGTATACATATATATTATGCTCGATGCAATGATATTTTTCTATCTTAAGATGGCAAAACTGCGGAATTTCAACTAGGCGCATGCGTGAAAAAAAACTCTAGCAACGCTAGTCTCTATTGCTGCTTCTTTCTCTTTATGGGCGCAAACGGACGTGTATGATACCGTGATAAACAAATTATAAATCGCAGGTAATCTTTCGTGCTGAAACCCATCGAATTTATATTAATGCGGTGAAGGCTTTATTAAATCCGTTCGCGTATCCCAGTAATCGAATTTCGCGATCGCGACGAAGTGTCTGCGAGATATTGAGATGCAAAGTGAATCGGTGCGATCTGTCGCATCTGCCACGCTTGTGGCTTTTATTTTTATTTAAATTCGAAAAAGTTGTGTCGTGTGGTTGTGTAGATACAAAAGCGCAACAATTACGATTACGAAACTCGGTTTATTAATATTTTTGTACAATCTATGCAATAATTAGTTTATAATCGTTTACTGTATTTTTTCATAGAGATCAGGTTAGATTTTATCGTATGGGAAAATTAAAGGAATACATTTCGCAAATAGAAATATAATAGTTTTGATTTGTGTAGCAGAGTCATATTTTTTCACCAGCTGACGTGCAGTAAAATAGATTTATGTTTTAAACACTCTCTTAGAAGAAATTAAGATTTTTATAAGATAATTATATTGAGATAATTTTTACATTAGTGCAAATATATATGTTTAATTGATACTTACACATTTGATTTTCAGTCATGGTGCGTATGAACGTTCTCAGTGATGCTTTAAAGTCCATCAACAATGCCGAGAAACGCGGGAAGCGGCAGGTATTGTTGAGGCCCTGCTCCAAAGTGATTGTTAAATTCTTGACTGTCATGATGAAGCATGGTGAGTAAATCTAGTATAAGAGAAAATTTATATTATTCATAACATACATTTTATTATACATGATACATATTTCATGCACATTTATCTGAAATTCTATAATTTTATCTTTAAAAATATATTTACAATTATATTTCAAACAAATATCTTTGTTGTATACAGGATACATAGGAGAATTTGAAATTGTGGATGACCACCGCAGTGGAAAGGTGGTAGTGAATCTTACGGGGAGATTAAATAAGTGTGGTGTTATCTCTCCGAGATTTGATGTACCAATCAATGACATTGAGAAATGGACCAACAATCTCTTACCTTCTCGACAGTTTGGGTAAGTACTTGTCTGTCAAGAGATTTTACTTTATAAATGATGATAAGAGATTTCTTTTATATTATATACAATTCTATTGTTATTTATAAGTTCTTAGATAATTGTAACAAATTATGAGATAATTATGCATAATAAAATAATAAATGTTAGTAATGAACAAGAAAAATTGAGGACAGAAAGTTTAATTAATTACAAGTCTATTTAATCTAAAAATTGAAAGTAAACAATTGTGTAATACATATTGTATTACATTACATTATATTGTATTACATTATATATATTGTATTTACATTTCAGATATGTCGTATTGACCACTAGTGGCGGAATCATGGATCATGAGGAAGCTAGGAGGAAACATCTTGGAGGAAAAATCCTCGGTTTCTTCTTTTAATTTTGTTTTTAAATAAAGATGTAAGAACAAAAACCTTGTGTTTTCAATTTTTGATACAACTTTTACACAGAGTGTAAAAAATGCCTTTTTCAAGTGTAATTGAACATAATATAGACTCTATAGTATAAATTCTCGACTATACTATAGAAGATAGTAAATATCTGATTTTAAGCATTTTATATATCAAATGCACATGAAGCTTTGAAAATGTGTGCGCTTAAAAGACAAAATTACGTATTTTGAATATTTTTTTCATATTGAATTTTTCTATATAAAAATTACATAAAGTTCTATAGTACATGTATAAAGTATATACTATAGCTATAGAGATATATAGTATATGTGTCGCGCGCGCACACACACACACACATGAATGCTATAAAATTTCAATGCTATGAAGTTGGCGGCGCTGAGTGCCTGCATTGAAGGAGCCACAATCGCTCATTTCTTTGTTACAATTGTCATGTATTTATAATTCCGAAAAGTATATAATCTCTTTGTCTATCGTTACAATAAAGAGAGACCAGCCCGAAATATGGCCAAAACTAAAACGATTAGCAAAGGATGCCCCAAGTGCGAACAGCAGGTATTTTTGAATAGTTTCTTTCGTATATATGTTTATATATTTATTTATCAAATGTAATATATCATGTATAAAATTGTGTACTATTTATGTTTTCTAACGTTCGCAATCCACCATGAAAAATTCTACTCTCTCTTTTGCTACTTATCAAGCATCTTTTCTATTTTAAATAAATAAATCTTTGGTAGGCAAATTTAACATTGAACATATATGTATGAACATATATGTAAAATAAAAATAAAAAGTAGATATAATTTTTTGTAATTAAATGTATTTTTTATATGCGAATGCATATGTTAGGTTTCATTGAGTTTAATCAGTTAATTGAAGGCAAAAAAAGAGCAGTTATCAAATTATATATATATATATATATATATATATATATATATAATATATTGATTATATCAAGAATTTTTGATTTAGTAATATTAATTTTATTAATACATATTGTTTTAATAATTTTATAATTTAGTAGGTATATATGTGTGAAATATTTTGTTTATTATTGCTTATATATATATTTTTTTTTTTTGCCAAAATGGACATAAATTGCATTGTGCATAGAATAAAAAATATTGTTAATAAATTTAATCACTTTCATATAACATATATTATAAGGTACCTGTTGCCTGCAAAGCTTGTCCCTGTGGACATTCCTTTTTCAATGCACGGCGCAATTCTATCAAAAGTCCACCCAGTCCTGATGGTGGAGCGATGAAGACAAGGAGAACTAATCGTATTAAACGCGAGAAGCCAAATTATTATGATGCTTTGGAATATGACAAACAGACGAAGAAAAGTAGCAAAGTAAGAATTATATTATAGAATATTTTTAGAAACTAGATTATTATATTAATACTTTATTACATAGCTTTATATGACCACAATTGGGTTATATTCTGTCTTAATATTATTATGTAAAAAATATATTTTTTCTCAAAATATTTTATATTCTCAATATATATATATATATATAGAAATTACTCTATTCTTTTAGATCAGACAAACTACAGATACTGCAAGTGACATTGATTGTCGGCAGTTGAATAAAAAGAAGAAGCGGAAAGGAAAGGGAAAGGGTAAGAGTGGCAGTAATAGTGGAGTTGGAGATGATGATGATGAAATGGATGGGATCAATGGATTATCTCCAGAGAAACAACTCACTTGTTCTCTCATATTGCAAGAACTAAATAACAAAATGAGAGTGGTAGCTTGGAAGCCTATGTGAAATTGAAAATATATATAGATACATGCGTATCTGTTTGACAAATCCGACAACATCAGTTCGACATGATTGCTATGCAGTAGTAAGGCGCAAATAAGACAAAGGTAAGCGGTGTTATGCGAGTTCCTATGCCATCGGAAATTTACCGAATTATATCGATTTCAGTCCCTATATAGACTTATCTACAGATATAATTGACTGCCATATAAAAGTCTCTAATCAATATATAATATTTTTTTACGTCACCATACTTTTGTGGATTATTTTTCATCACAATTGTGATGTTATCTCAAAGATGTTGTGTATGAGACATATAGACTTAATTTGTGTTTTTCAGTTTATATATATATATATATATATATATATATATATATATATACTGTCTATATTTATATCTCACAGATTCAATCTTCAAAATTTTATTTATCCGATACTAAAATTACAGATAATGATGTAATTATTACTATGTCAGATTTGTAATCATGACTGCCATATATAATATTCTTAATAGGGAATATAAATACAGTTTAACAAACAAAATCTTCCAAAACTATTTATAGCAATCATTATACTTATCTATTTGAAGATTAAAAATACGTAAAAGTCATGACTATTTTATTTATATAAATGCTCTTAGATTTACTTAAAAAAATTTTGTATATTTTTTATCGTCTTAAATATTGTGTATAGCTCTATAAAAGGTCAATTTCGTATACATTTATATTAAGGGCTGAATTGTGGTGATAAAGATTTGTATATACAATATAAATAAAAAAAGCAAGATAAAAAAGTTTTATTTTAAAACTGGATTTATATTTAATATGTGCACTATTCATGAAGCTCTCAGTAAATATTATTTGAGTTTAGCAGAAAGGATATGTGATGAGAAATACTTAAACTTTAAAATGTAGAGAAAACTGCACAAAGAATTCAAAGACTAATTTGAGAATGATAAAATGCATAGACAGTGAATGTATTAATTTCTAATCTATTCAACTTATTTAATTAAATTTACCTAATGCACATCTTGCAAAAGTTTCTGTGGCAGTATAGGAGATGACAGAAATTGATAGGAGTTTATCGATACTTGGAAAAGAGCTCAATGAATACAGTAATGTTTCTTTCTTTTTTTGTGACAACTGTTACAATTTATTTATATTCCTATTACATATTAGATCACTTCACATTATCAACGATCACATTTTCAAAATAATTTACTCTTTTACGGTAGTGTCCCCTTGACGATTGTTATTCTCGGCGTTTACGGGCAGCTTTGTTGCTGTTGTTGAATTTGTTTGGTTCTCATTGAAAACCAAAAGCAGAGGTAAACCCCCTACGACCATACATGTACCCATGCACAGAAAACACACGGTATAACTTCCGGTTACATCGCGTAAGTAACCTGGAACAATATTATCATTGCTTCATACTCAATAGTTATTAAAATGACAAGAATTAATTACAATTAAATACAATATATATATATATATATATATATATATATATATATATGGTATATATATTGTCGATATAATATTACATCTAAGAGAGAATCCCTTATAAAGATCTCTTATAAAGATGAATAAATATGCTCATTTAAATATATAGAGTATCATATAATATGTAGAACTCATTTCACAAATAGATTCTTTAATTCCTTATTTTCTTTATTTTTCTTTCGTAAATTTGATGTTAGAAATTGATATCTTTCCTTCACAATTTAATTTAGATTTTTATTTGTAATTTATAATAAGGAATAAGATATTGCTATATACTCTTGAAATTTAATTTGCGAAAATACTATCCATTTTCAATCGTTTGTAATTTGAATGCATTTTCTTTAACATATAACATTTTCTGACATTTTTTCTAATGGAAAATCGATTCCAAATTGGTAACAATGATATGACTTTAATCTATTTTAATCATTCTAATATATATATATATATATATATATATATATATATATATATATGTATATATATATATATATATATATTATAAAAAAAAAAAATGTAAGCGATGATTTTCACAGACAATCTCAAGGTAATTAAAAAAATCATTGAGCTAAAAAGCATCCCTGGTAAATATTGACACATATTGTGTGCGCGCGTGCAGCTTCTATATTTTTATCTTCGCACCTTTGACATAATTATGTGCACGTAATTAACATGATGTATTATAATATGACTCAATATTTTTTGCTGTTGTCTCTGGAGGTGCACGAGAATTATTTCGCTCATTATTTTCACAATTATAGACTTTTAGAATAATAATTAATGAATTCAATTTGTGTGCGAATAGTTCATTAATGTAAATGTATCAAAAGGATATTTTAATTCAAGTCAAAGAAAAGGAAGAAGATGATTACTTTCGAAAAATAACATCAGTATATAGTTCTACGGTTGAAAAGTACCTGCGAGTGGTGGAATGGAGATCGCACCGATGCTCTGGAACATCCTCACGAGACCGTAACTGGACGATATTTTGTCGGTGCCGTATTGATCGGCGAGCAGGACGGGAACTAGGAGAAACCAACAGCCTAGGCATAGTCCATACATGCCCACGGAACACGCCAATACGTAAAACGAGTGAGCCATCGGGATCGCGAGAACCGCCACACCGGCACCCACTACGCTGCTCGGTGACAAAAGAAAAAGAAATCGATACTCGATAAATAATTATTATACTTTGTGCTCCAAGCTCTCTCAGGCAACAAAACAAAAATATCGCTTCGAGATCATTAATTGCCTGTTTATTTATTATCCACTGAAGAGAGAATAAAAATAGTATCTCCAGGATCCTAAAATATCTTCCAAATGTGGCGATTGTAATTTCGGAGCATCGAATAAAACAAACGGAAAGGATTCGATTAATAAATATCGGCCTTTGTAATTTTTAGCGAAATGATCAGAAATAGAGATGAGAGAGAGGTACTTTCTATAAGATAAATTTTGTTATGTTCTTTTATAATCGATGCGACCCTCCATAATATAAATCTTTTCATACTTGGATGGATTTCACGGAGACAAAAACACGTGTCATGAATAAAATCGCTCACCTTCCGATATATCCTTTCCGTCGATCGAACAGCTTGAGATCCGACAACCAGCCAAGGCCGAGTCTACCGCACAAGTCGAGAGCGGCGGAGATGGCCACCAGGTAGCCAGCCTCCGACTTGGTGTAACCAGCGGCGTGGACGTACGCCGGCAGGTAGTACAGCATGTACGGGCTACCGGTGGACATCAAACTGACGGAGATGCACATCATGATGAACTGCGGATCCTTCAGCAACGACAGATCGAGATAGCGCGTCAGTCTCTGCATACATGTGATCCTGGATTCCGTCGACGCTGTCAGGGTCAAGGATGGCATCCTGCTTGGCGGCGACGACGGTGGCTGCTGCTGTTGCTGCTGTTCCGGCGGACCCATCGCCGTCACGGATGATTTCAGCGATCTCAGCGACGTTCTCGCGGCCTTATACACGCACGTCGAGTCCGTCGAGAGATCCTCCACGCTGTGCAGGATGCTGGAACTGCGAATCTTGGCGATGGGCTTCATACGGAGACCCTCGCCCATCACGTCCTTCTCCTCGTCGCTATCGGTCAATTCGACCGCAACCACACCGCTGTTCTGGTGGAACAGTTCGTTCAGTATATTGTGTCGGGCAGTTGAATCGTTGGCGAACAGCAGCTCTAGTTTCTGTTGCGTCGACTTGTCCTGATCCTGGAGATAAATTCATTGTCATTTCTTACAGTCGAAATATCGGTTAGTCATAAGTTGATTATATTTTTCTATGTACAATATTGTTTGTGTACTAGCATAAGAATACTGATAGATCTTAATTTTTTAAAATAAAATATATATAATATTAAAAAATGTATATCTAATGAATATATAAAAATAATAAATGTTGATATATCAATAGTAAATATATATTATTGGATTTACATTGAGAATTTTTACCTGCTCCTTCACTTCTTTCTCGATCTTCTCTACCAAGACATTTTCCTCAGGTGCATAATTTTCGTCCAGTGGCCGGTACAACGTCGCGCTGACGCACACATGCAACATGCAACCGCCCAGCAGCAATATCGTACCGTGGAAACCGAAGTCTTTGACAAGAAATTCGATCAGAAGCGGGAACATGAAGCTACCCGCGGCAGTGCCGGACACGCAGATTCCGTTCGCCAGTGCACGATGCTTGTCAAAGTACTGCGATACCAGGATTATACCCGGCGTCGTAGACAAACCACCGCCGATTCCTATAAAGGTATTTTTTTTCTCAATAATTATGCGATAATGTAAGATAAAATGTCTTTCGATGAACGCGAGAAAACATATAATTCAAGTTTAACAAACCTGTCAACACTCCAAATGTAAAAAAGAGGTGTATCAATCGCGTGGCAAAGTAACTAGTTGTAAGACCTAGAGCGCAGAAAAGTCCTCCCACAAAAACCACCGTTCGACAACTGTACTTCTGGCAGAGCATACTTGTTACCGGAGCTGCGAAATATCGATTTATTAGTGCAAAAAGGAAACGTATATATTGACGTATCAGGTTTCAAATATAATTTCAAGATCGACTCTAAGAAGATCATATAAACAGAACAGAATCTTTTACAATGAAGACGACTTACCGAGCGCTAGACATAGGCACGTCAGAATCGCCGGTATCCAGGACGCGACCGAGGCAGACGAGTCCTTGAAGGTCTCCATGACCTCGACATAGAGCACTCCGTAGGACTTGACTAACCCGGTCACCCAAAACTGCACGAAGAAGGCGCCGAACACCACCACCCAGCCGTAACCACCATCCAGAGGGACATACGTAGTATTCCGGGGTTTTCTGGTCTCGTTCCTCTGTCGGGATTTTCTCCTTTTCGGGGCTATACACTTGACGGACCTAAACCAACATTCGGAACGTTATTCGAACGAATGCTTACTTATTCGCGAATTTACGAAAACACACAATTATTTGTGATATAATACGCTGCACATAATGCACAACAATTGTTTTTATTATTTTTTTAATTACTCAATAAACGCGATAAAATTCTTAAGTGTAAATTAGAAATGAGAGAGAGATATCTGTAAAGATAAAATTTTTTTTTTATATTTAGGAAAATAGTATATTAACTTAGAGAAATAGATCAGCGCACAGAAGCTTGTCAAAACTAAAGTTTGGAAAGCATACGTTTTTCGGTATTATTAAATTCTTAATTATTAGCGCTTTCATCTTCCCGATACCTGATTCTCACAACACCCCGAATATTCGCTCCGACACCGACCTGAGCTCCCTGGATTTAGCGATGAGCGGCCGGGCAGTGAGACTGGATATTGTCAGCAGGTTGTCATTGTCCTCGTCCTCGAGGAAGGTGCCTTCGGGACTCTGCAGATGCGGCGGCACGATCGGGGTCGACGTCGCCGTCGCCTGGACCGCCAAGGATCCCGGCCGCTTCGGCGACGGTGCCCCGGCGGCGACGCCGCTCAGATCGTACACCGGCGCCGAATGGATAGAGAACAGCGAGCCTAGCTGCGTCGCCGGCTGATCATTCATATTCTCATCGATGACCGCGCTGCTGCCTGCGACGACCATCTCCTGGGACGACGCTGCCGTCTTGACGACGCCGACGTCGACGTCCGCCAGGAGGCTCGACGCCCGACACGCATCCTGAAAGCTCCATTCCCGTGGTAGCGACATGTTTCCTCGGCGGCTTCCTCGGCGGAACCGGGGGGACCGTAATACATTGGATTATGTTACTTGGTTGGTCGCGCGTGGTTTACTTGTACTTTGGTCTCTTCTCTTCTGATCGTCGAGTTCCTCGAGCTTTTCCCTTGGTCACTCTCAGCCACACCAGATTCACCTGCTCCTCCACTGAATGGAGAACGAATTTATCTCTCCGATGTCTGATAAACGATATTCACCCCTATCGTAGTGGTGCTCTTTAAAACAGTGCAACCTTTTTTTATCTCTTTCCTTTTCCTTCGGCTATATTCCTCGAGCCCCTCGATGGGGCTTTGGTGCTTCTCGATTTGTTCGAGGATAAGCTGAATGAACAGGAGCAGGTGAATAAGTCAACGCGATCAGGATCCTCTTGTCTAATTACCAAAACACTTCTCCCTACCTTGTAGAGTAGACTAAGATTCTCGGTGAACACACGGTGAGTTCGCAAGGGGTGCGCACGCAGTCTCTGTGATGGAGGGTTGCCACTAACTGAAAATTTACAGTAGGATCGATACACGTCGGCTATGCTGACGTGCAATCTTCACGGAAATCACCCACGACCCACGTGCGAACGCACTGACAGAGGAAAAACCGCGTACTCTATATATATATATATATATATAAAATGAATGCGAAACAAAAAATCTATCGTTTTTTTCGGCCAACACAAAACTGGGTTACATACATATGGAAAAATACAAAGTTTTGCAATAAAGAGAGAAAATAACAAGTCCATCTATGTTTTAAACACTTTATATATAGAGCGTTAGCAACCGGAATGTTGGCAATTGGATGAAACTTGATTCTATCGAGAAAATAAAAATTGTTTAGATAAACAAAACTACGTTATGCTCGATATAATTATATTCAATTAGAGATTCAAAGCTTTTTTATAAGGAGAAGAATGATAAATCACACTATGCTTGAAACATCCTGTGTATAAAGTTTCATCTTATTGTGCTTTGATTGGATTCCAAGAAAATACAAATTGTTTAAAAAAAATTGATATTATATCCATGTTTATGTATGTAAAAGTGCGAAACTTTATTGTAAAAGAAGGTATAACAAATCATGTTTGTAACACTTTGTATATGGAATGTTAGCAATTGGACAAATTTTGAGATTGTCCCGAAAAAATATTATTTCAATAATTACAAAATTTTGTAAAAAACTTATCGTCGTTCTTTAATGTGATATGTAACGTTTAATTATCAGAAAATATTCATTAAATAAGAATTTATATGACGTGTATAAATATGCTTAAATAATGTAATATTTCTTAAAATTTTATTGATGCGATTTCTCATAATGCAATTGAATATATATATCATGTTAATTAATGCGACGAATGTTTTGCCGATTTATTAGTATTGCATGATAATTGCACGAAAACTTGTCACTTTATTATTTAAATTAACTTATATTCCTTGATATTTCGATTGAAGTAAGATCCTACTGTAAATTTCCACCAATCACTCGGAAATTTTCGAAATCCTTATCATTAAAATCACCCTTCGCATTGCGGTTCAATTTGATTGTCTCCTTGATATCGACCTTCGCTCATCATTACGTCATCTAGCGTGCACAGTTCGTCCTCGATTGCCGTAATTACCTAACAGCAATTATAGAGGAAATACATGCAGGGATGACTGTGTTTCACGAATTGCTGCAACCGAATATAATTCAATCATTAGGTCGAAAATAATAAAAAAAGCTGTTAATATGTCATTAATTTATTATTATTTAGTTTACTGTTAATTAGTTTAATATTAGTTGGTAATTTTGTCGAAAAAAGATCAAGAATTTTATCTCATCAATTTAGCTCTCAAAATAATGTGTCTTGAGAGTTGCTTGTGATATAAATCTTGCATAGTAAATTTATAGAGCATGCAGTAACGACAATAGAAATAACAATATTGATAATAAATATTGGAACATATTATTTTGCGACATTTAGCTCGATCCGCTCCGTTTGAATTTGGCGATTTCTCAATAATCAAGCCCCCTATGACGAGGGTAACTTCTGTGCGCAGCATCCGACTGGATCGATGACAAATCTGACTACATCCCTCGCTCGCGCTCGCGCTTTATCTCGAGGCATTAGTACTTGGGCTGTTCCACGGTACACTTTTCTTGGGTGCGGATCGGTTTTGATATGTGACAAATAGTAGATCCCGATTGGATCCTTGGAGATCCGTTTCGCTCCAGAGAATTGGATGAGAAGTTCAAGATAGGGCGTATATAATAAAGTAGTGTTGAGAAATATACGTGAGTGAAAGCTGTTTCATCCTAAAATGAATCACAATTAAAATTAGTGAGATTTTCAATGAAATATATTTATTATTTTCAAATATATATATGCATTCGTACAATATGTGCAAGAGAGTAAATTTATTTATGATAAACTATTAAAGGACATATAAGAATATATTTTAATATAAATATGTACAAAAACGAAAGCGAATGTACACAGAAAAATTCATATAGTGGAATTGAAATATAGTGTATTTTGTCTGACATTACAGAAATGTAAAAAGCTTTTATCGAAAAATGGGCGGAGGCTGTTTATCGTAGAGGAGAATACAAACTTTCGTCGATAATTCAATTAATCTTTAACATTAAATAAAATCCAGCAAAAAAATATTATTTATAATTGAATGAATTTTATACACATTATTTATTTTTAAAAAAGAAAGCTGACAAATTTTTTCTGATTTAGACATATGTTATATTAAAATATCAAACATGATATTTATTTATTTATTTTTTAATTGAAACAAAACATTAAAAGAATAAATTAAAACAAATACGTTAAAAGAGATTAAGATTGTTATTAATTGATTGTCGATTGCTTAATATTGTTTATTTTTATATGAGATACTTTTATTGCAACAAATTCATTTGATATTAACTAATATTTTAAAATAATATAAAATTAATTGTAGGCGTTAAATGTCAAATTATTTAAGAATATACGCACTTAATGATTTACAAAAAGTGGAAAAATTAATAACCGACTTATTTCGTTAATATACTTATTACAGGTGACTGCACAATGAAGAAATTGCACGTAAGGACTGTGCTATCGCTCATCTTTATCATTTTACACAACGCTCCGCCTTTAGGATTCGTCATCGCCAAGAGGATGAACTTCAATAATCCAAGTGATTTCAAGATTGGCGGTGTCCTCTCCAACAATGAGAGTAAAACACACTTTGAAGAAACGGTCCGCGTAAGAGATAAATTATGATTGATAAATTATTCCTAGAAAAATAGTAAAATGTGTTAATTAAAAAGTATTTATCATATAAATACATGTAATAAATATATCATATATACATATATTTCTAATCATATATATTTAATTAGTACTAATAATATAATTTAAAATTATAATTTAAATAGCAGTGTGTAATAATGTCCAAAATATACACAACAATATTATTATTAAATTTATTTTTGAAGTAGATTTTTCATAATATAGATTTTTATAGTTTATATATAGTTTATACAGTTTTTTTTATATATATTATATACGATATATGGCTTGCATATATATTGTATTTAATATATTCATCTGAACATCTATTCATCTGTATAGATGTAACGTACATACATATGTATCTTTACGTATGTTTCAGCATCTCAATTTCGATTTCCAATATGTCAATAAAGGGGTCATATTTCAGTTTACGGTAATTGAAATGGATTCCAACCCGATCCGAACTGCACTAAGTGTTTGCAGATCTCTGATAGCGAAACAGGTGTACGCGGTAGTAGTGTCACATCCGCTTATCGGCGACTTGTCACCGGCCGCGGTTTCCTATACTAGTGGTTTTTATCACATACCTGTGATCGGCATATCGTCCAGGGACTCCGCCTTTTCGGACAAAGTATGCAAGCTAATCTAAGAGATAATCTGGAATGTTTAATACAATCTGATCTACAATAATATAAATTAATATAGGATGCTCTCTAAAGAGCAATGATTTATCGCGAAAATAAATCATATACGATAAATAAGTAAAAAAGAATTTAATATCTTAGAAATCAGACTTTTCTTTTTGCGTGCAAAATTATTTTCTCTAAAAAAATTAAAAATTTTAAGAATTGAGAAATTTATATATTATTAGACAATCTCACCTTTTATTATCAATAATGTCGCATTATTCAATAAATAAAACTGCATAATAACGTCTTTGCAGAATATCCACGTCTCATTTTTGCGCACTGTACCACCGTATTCGCATCAGGCGGATGTCTGGGTGGAATTGTTGAAGCATTTCAACTATATGAAGATCATCTTCATCCACAGCTCTGACACGGACGGTCGTGCGCTCCTCGGACGTTTTCAGACAACGTCGCAAAATTTAGAGGATGACGTAGAAATCAAAGTGATCGTATGTTGCATCAAGTGCACAAAAAAAGAATATATATTATATTATTTGTATGTTATTAGATCACTATTTCAGGTTGAATCAATCATCGAATTTGAACCGGGATTGGAGAATTTTGTGGAGCAATTAATGGAGATGAAAGGCGCACAAGCGAGAGTTTGCCTCATGTATGCTTCGTAAGTATTCATCATAATTTCCAACATTTACTTCAGGAATTACTGTAATAGAAAAAAAAAATGTTAATTTATAATGTATAATATAAAATATAAATTATTTTTGCGATCTATATTCTAATTATATAACATATGACAATAATCTCTAATTGTATAACATTAAGTGCTAACGATAGCTTATTTTCATATTTCAATCCTTTGATTTGAAGCAATCTTAACTTCAACTTTGAAGTGTTGCAAAAGTATTTTAAATAAATCTGTAAATGCTCTTGGATAGGAAAACGGACGCGAGAGTGATCTTCAGAGATGCTGCCGCTCTGAATATGACCGGTACCGGATATGTGTGGATCGTTACCGAGCAGGCATTGGACGCATCGAACGCGCCGGAGGGTTTATTAGGATTGAAGTTAATTAATGCCACTGAAGAGAAATTACACATCACCGATAGTTTGTCAGTATCTTCGACATGTCCGGTATTTTTATCGTGTTATATTCTAATGACAAATTCTTCAGTTTATTCGAAATCGTTTCCCTTTCAAACTTGCTCGGATATTAACGAACAATTCTTGAAAATTAACAATTGAAGATAAAGAATTTCTCTCGCAAATCTTTAATCAAGAGCTGGTCTTACTTTAAAGAAAAAATTAAAATTGCTAATTTATGGAAGGCTTATCTCTTTTTTATTTATTGCAGACACGTACTCGTATCCGCGTTACGAGCGATGAATGAGACGGAAAAAATCACCGAGGCGCCAAAGGATTGCAGTGATTCCGGTTCCATATGGGAAACTGGCAAAAGCCTTTTCCAGTACGATTTCTCGTCTTTTTTATGACTTAAGTTTCTAATAAATATACAACAACAAAATTCTAACAAATCTTTAATAATAGCGGAATCTGTTATTGAGATTATTGTTGTATTATTATTATTTCTTTGAATTTTAGATACATTCGCAAGCAGGTACGACCGCAGGGCTTGACAGGTCGAGTGGCATTCGACGATAATGGTGACCGCATATTCGCCGAGTACGACATAGTCAACATCCAGTATGCAGGTCCAGACAATAAAACGCAAGTGTCTGTCGGCCAGTATTTTTATCCCGCTGTGAGTAAATAATTCCAATAGCGATTTTCATAATTTTACAATTTTATTTTAATTGAATAAAAGATGATACTTGTACGATAACGAATTATGGCTACACGTTATCATAAATATATCTAGTAAACGAATAATGTTATCTTTTTACGTTAGATAACGAGATAACTTTACAAATTTAACATTTGTTATTATTTTGTCTCATATACCGTCACACTATATATTTTATAAATGTAACAGAACGGTACTAAGATGAAGTTACGAGTGAACGAATCCAACATAATATGGCCGGGTCGTTTGAAGACTAAACCCGAGGGTTTCATGATACCGACGCATCTGAAAGTGCTGACGATCGAGGAAAAGCCGTTCGTTTATATTCGCGAATTAGGCGATGAAGAAACCAAGTGCAAGGCCGAGGAAATCGCGTGTCCTCATTTCAACACAACGGATGGCGAAAGTACGTTGCTCCTATTTCACAGAATAACAAGTTTTCTTAACAAATCTTCCTCCGATTGTCAACATTTTTGTTAAGGCAAAAAGAGAACTGCCAAGTCGATAGTAGGACATGATGTTTTTAAAATTCGATATTTTTTAGAAAATGTAATAATAATATATCTTTTTCAGACACGCGGATGTTGTGTTGTAAGGGATACTGTGTGGATTTACTAAAAGAATTGTCGAAAATGATTAATTTTACATACAGCTTGGCTCTGTCGCCCGATGGTCAATTTGGCAGTTACATGATCAAAAACAGTTCAAGTGAGTAATTGAATTAGAATTGTCATACATACGTAAGAAAAAATTAAATTTTTTAAAAAAGAAAACATTTTATTATACAAACGATTTTAAAACTCGCATATATATAGACTCACCGTTTAGTTTGTAAATTCTTATTTTTAAGCGTCGGGAGATTAATTTGATTTTTTCTTCATTTTCCATCTTCCGTGTTTCTTCGATATATCAAAGTCGGAGGAAGGAAAGAGTGGACTGGTCTTATCGGCGAGATAGTAAACGAACGGGCCGACATCATCGTTGCGCCGTTGACAATCAATCCTGAACGTGCCGAGTTTATCGAATTTAGTAAACCGTTCAAATATCAAGGGATCACTATTCTTGAGAAGAAAGTATGTGCCACCTGAAATTAATTTTTGAATCACATTAATATTACATCTTATATGAAGATCTTAGATGAAGAAGCAATCTAAAAGCAAGCGTTTTATTTCAAAATTTAAAATAAAATTATTTTTATAATTATTTTTTTTAATTATTATAAATGTATAAACATATTTTATAAAAAGTTTTATAATATAAAGATTATAATCTCTTATTCTTTCACTTGTAACATTTCAGTATAGCATTTCAAAGTAATCTAAAATTAAAATTTTTAATTTTTTCTTTTTTTAACTAAATATAATTTCATAAATTATTTTATACAACAATAAATATGCATTAAGCGAGATTTTAATTGATTCAGCCTTCGAGATCATCTACTCTGGTTTCCTTCTTACAACCGTTCAGCAACACTCTTTGGATTCTGGTGATGGTATCGGTACATGTAGTGGCATTGGTTTTGTATTTGCTCGATCGATTTTCACCCTTCGGCAGATTCAAATTAGCCAACACCGATGGCACCGAAGAAGACGCTCTCAATCTATCCAGTGCTATTTGGTTCGCTTGGGGTGTATTATTAAACAGCGGTATAGGGGAAGGTAAAGATCGCATATTCTCCCCTTCTTCTTCTTGTTTATTTAACCGAATATTACTTGAAGAAGCTTAGAAAAAAAATCGACTCTAAATTCAAAGTTTGAATCAAAGAACATCTTAAAAATTGATTCTCGCGCATCACGCACATATTGCTATCTTGATCGATTAATTAAATTTACAGGTACTCCACGGAGTTTTTCTGCGCGCGTATTAGGAATGGTGTGGGCCGGATTCGCTATGATCATCGTCGCATCGTATACTGCTAATTTAGCCGCGTTCCTCGTCTTGGAGCGACCTAAGACTAAACTTACCGGCATCAACGACGCTCGAGTGAGAATAACTTTATTAATTGTTTCCTGAAAATAGACGCACTGGAAATAAAACAAACGTATTAGTGAGTAATTTGATATAAATACCTGTAACGTTTGTGTTCGTAAAGCTCAGAAATACGATGGAGAACTTGACGTGCGCGACAGTGAAGGGCTCCGCCGTGGATATGTATTTCAGACGCCAGGTAGAATTGTCCAACATGTATCGCACGATGGAGGCGAATAATTACGACACCGCTGAAGAAGCGATTCGCGATATTAAAATCGGGTGAATACTCCTAGATCTTTGGATCGTAGGTCTATAACACGTTTAAAGTCTTGAATCTTATATTGTTTTAATTTCGTATGCTGTAATTATCTGCAAAAAATAAAATCTTAAATTAATAATAGAATGTTATTCGACAAATATTTTTTGTATTTTTTCTGATTAGATAATTACATTATTCCCTTTTCAGAAAATTAATGGCCTTCATTTGGGATAGCTCGCGATTGGAATTTGAAGCAGCTCAAGATTGCGAGCTGGTGACAGCTGGTGAACTATTTGGTCGTTCGGGTTACGGGATCGGTTTGCAGAAAGGATCACCCTGGGCGGATGCAGTTACATTGGCAATCCTAGATTTTCACGAAAGTAAGCTCACATTAATTCGATGCTTTATTCTTGTTTTTTTTAAATTTATTTCCTACATGGTAAAATTCGTTCTTACAATCTTTGTTATGTAATTTTTTATGTTAATTTTGTTGTATAATATTGAATCTATCTCTCCCTCATATAACAAGAACTTCACACTAAATTTAATATATTAAATATCTAACGCGTTAATGTGTCTAATTATTCCATATTTTTGTCTAGGTGGTTTTATGGAAAGCCTCGATAATCTCTGGATTTTACACGGTAATGTGCAACAATGTGAGCAGTTTGAAAAAACACCGAACACTCTCGGTTTGGAGAACATGGCAGGGGTGTTTATCGTCGTCGGCGTTGGTATTGGTGGTGGAGTTGGTCTAATTATAATCGAGATGGTATACAAGAAACATCAAATACGCAAGCAAAGAAAAATGGAACTAGCAAGACACGCTGCTGATAAATGGCGAGGGATGATCGAGGTAATGTAATCAATTCAATTGACATAATCAATTTCCTTAAATAATGATATATAAATTTTTTTACAATCATGATAATCAATTTACATTAAATTGATTAATGATTTGGATCTATATATATTCAAACTCGCATTTGGAAATATCGCTTTCGTGTTTCTCGTAAACTCATGAATGAAACCTCAACGCTCTAGTCATAAATTATGTAACTCGTACATTTTTGTAAATCATTATATTTTATCGTGAGCAGAAACGGAAAACTCTGCGAGCGTCAATTCAGAGCTGTCAGCGAAGGATCCAGAGCAATGGTCTGAATGATCCCGCGACAGTGAGTTTGGCGGTCGATACGGTTGCCAGGTCAAACGTAGGCTCGCGCAGTCCAGGTCGTGCCTGGCCAGGTGACAGCGACCTGAGACAGCGGCCAATATCCCGCTCTGACGATATCCGATTATCGCCAGCCGCCTATACCGCCGACGTGTCGCACCTCATAGTCTAATCTCTCACATTAATTTGTAGTTTTTTACCGAATAAGAAGTGTTGTGTCTTAACCGCTTCTAGTAGATTACAATGAGATTTTTCCTCACTAGCGAAATATGATCGCAAGGATATATTTAAAACGGCGGATGTATTTGAGATAATTAATCGTCTGCTCGTTAGATGTTTATAGAAGATTGCCATGAAATATCTTAAGAAAATTTTGTGAAATATATTTATTGTTGCATATATAAAATGTTGGTTTGTATAAACTGGGTTTTGTATAAATAATTTTCAAATAATTTTCGAGAACATAAAATATATGTATAATTAAAGAATTAATATTTTTATCGATTCTCCAATTTACGCGCAAATATTTGATTTATTTAATGTTAAAATATGAAGAAGTTTGTTTAAAAATCAGCCATTAGACTTTATTTGCTATATATATAACAAGAAAGAAATACATATATTTATCGTAGTCATCACTGCGTAATGCTGCGAATTATAAAAATATGTTGAAATATAATTGATTTTTGTTTTACATAAGATCTTTTAGACCTAATTCTATAATTATCTATAATTATCCGGTATTAGAATTATTCAACTATTTTATCAATACGATATATATATATAAATTCTTCAAAATAAGAAATTAAAATTAATATGAGATTTTTCTTGCATTTTTTATATCTTGTTTTTTCTTTAAAAATCTGAATATACATTTATTTTATTTTAAATATAAAAAATTGGGATAATTTATATAATTTAAGAACTATAATTGAGCTAAATAAAATATGAGAGAAAATAGCTATTTTAAATACATTTTCATTAAATAATGCTGAAGTATTCTCACAGTTATCTTACTTCAGATATATATCAGATTGTTTATCAAGTTTGAACACAATTTAATTTAATCATAATAAATCTAGTTACCTTAGTTACTGTGCTTATATTGTTGCTTACATAAAACTAAGCGTAGGAATAGGATAAGGACAGACATTCAAATGAGTACAATAGATAGGTAACAACTATTAAATAATTTTCGAAAAAATTCACCTGATCGATGACAAAGCTAACGATATCTTGCCGTAGGTGACGGAAGTGAAGGCGTAACTGAAGAATATCCCAGAGTAGTTGAAGGATATCCTAGTGTGGAAACAGGATAATCTGCAGATGGATCTGAAGGACTTGGAATTGGTGCAGCTGGAATAGCTGCAGAAGATACAGATTGACTCGGATTTTATTGCATACAGTAGACGCACCGCTACGCACTAGCACTAGCCGAACTCGAGGCAGTTGCAAAACTCGAGCCGCCTGCTGGCTCGCTCAACTTCACCACGCCGATTGCTGGGAAACTGGGAAAACCATTTGAAAGACCTGAAAAACCACCCAACTGAACAGCAGGCTGTGAGATGGCGCCTACAGTGGACGCAGCCGATGTTCCAACAGCAGCTCCTTGTTGCTCGTATGGTGGTAAATATGTTGGTCCAGGGGTTGATACTGAAGGTGGTAAATATGTAGCAGGCGGACGTGTAGGTCGTGGTGGCGGTGGTGGTACCGGTGGTCGCGGTCTAGGTGGAGGTAGATATGTACGGCGTGTAGGAGGAGGTGGTGGAGGAGGAGAAGGGGGTGGTCCATATGTTGGTGGCGGCGGCGGTGGCGGTGGTGGTGGTGGCGGTGGCGGTGGCGGTGGCGGTGGCGGTGGCGGTGGCGGTGGCGGTGGCGGTGGCGGTGGCGGTGGCGGTGGCGGTGGCGAAGGAGGAGGTATGTATGTCGGTGGAGGCGGAGGGGGTGGTGGTGGTGGTGGTGGTGGAGGCGGTGGTGGTGGAGGCGGTGGTGGCGGAGGGGGTGGTGGTGGTGAAGGAGGTGGTATGTAAGTCGGCGGAGGAGGTGGTGGTGGTGGTGGCGGAGGAGGAGGAGGTGGTGGTGGCGGCGGAGGCGGAGGCGGAGGAGGAGGAGGTGGTGGTGGCGGCGGAGGAGGAGGTGGTGGTGGCGGAGCAGGGTAAGAATAACTAGGTGGTGATGGCGGTGGTGGTGGCGGCGGTGGAGGAGGAGGAGGAGGAGGAGGTGGTGGAGCAGGGTAAGAATAACTAGGTGGGGATGGCGGTAGTGGCGGAGGAGGAGGAGGAGGTGGTGGTGGTGGTGGTGGTGGTGGTGGTGGTGGTGGTGGTGGTGGTGGTGGTGGTGGCGGTGGCGGAGGTGGTGGAGCAGGGTAAGAATAACTTGGTGGGGATGGCGATAGTGGCGGCGGCGGCGGAGGAGGAGGAGGAGGAGGTGGTGGTGGTGCAGGTGGAGCAGGGTAAGAATAACTTGGTGGTGGCGGCGGTGGTGGAGGCGGTGGCGGTGGCGGAGGAGGTGGTGGTGGTGGTGGTGGTGGCGGCGGCGGCGGCGGTGGCCGTGGAGAAGGAGGTGGTATATAAGTTGGCGGAGGGGGCGGTGGGGGTGGTGGTGGTGGTGGCGGTGGCGGTGGCGGTGGCGGCGGTGGCGGCGGCGGCGGTGGCGGAGGAGGAGGAGGAGGAGGAGGAGGAGGTGGTGGTGGTGGTGGTGGTGGTGGTGGTGCAGGGTAAGAATAACTAGGTTGATATGCTGGATACCCTTGTTGACTTCCTCTTTCCGTTGGTAACGAAAAAGACACGCTAGGTCGTTGATAAGAGTATCCTGCTTGGCGAACGACGCGCGACCATTGTGCGTCGACGCAATGGATCACCAATAAAATGTATATTACCTAAGAATTATAAGAATATATTGTAATATCGGAATGGAAGAGTGTTAAAGAATAGCAATATTAAAACAACTTACCCATTTTGATGACAGCATAAGCATTTCGCGTATGCTAGCGGTGCTACAAGAGAGTCGCTTTTATACGAATGTTTTGGATTGTCTGATTTATTTTCTGCGCCCTACCTGAAGACATTTAATTCATTTAATAGTATTCCACTAACCCAAGTGCTAGTTATAGCTTATTAAATCTTGTATTACACTTACCACGAAATTGTAGGTTTCAAGTAGGACGATGTCGAATTTCTTTTTCTTACAAGAAAGATTCATCTCGATTTAATGTGTTGAAATAAAGCTGCTATTTAGCTAGGATAATATAATTATAGAATACAAGAGCATTTTTTTCATTTCGTAATCATTTAGACATATTTATTTTTATATATACAAATAATGTGCAGAGTGATAAAAATCATACAATTATAAGTACAGACTGGTATATATACTTCTTATTTTATCATGTTTCAAATATTAATATATGAATAATTGAGATATTATTGAGAATTTATTTAAATATTATGTGTCGACATATTATTAGACTATTTTTCGATAACAAATATGTTATTATATTTTCACATATGGTACTACATAAATAGTACCATATGTTACTATACAAACAGTATCATATGGTACTGCTAAAATAATACTGATAATAAAATATTCTCTGCATTTCTTAACATCACATATTTTGCCTTTAAACATAATTATTTAAAAAAGAAACAATGTTGCATGGCTGTTATTTATTGCAAAATTACTTCAATTAAAATGCAACGACAAATAATAAGTTAGTATATGCACAATAATAAAGAGAAAAAGACTATTCTGAAAATATAATTATCTTGAAAATAGAGCAAATAAGCAAAAGTTGCAAAAATTGCAGTATTATAATAATATGTGCACATCGTATTTGCGATTATTCTTTGGGAACACATATTTGGTAAATTATTTAAATTATATTATAATTATTTAATTATATATATACACAGATGTCTATATATATATATATATATATAAATTATTTAGATATAATTTATGTATATTACGTAACATATTACACAAATTGTAACAGATATTGAAAAAAACATATACTTAAAAAATATCAATAACTATTAATCAAATTAGAAAAAATTGAATTGCAAGAATAAACATTACTTATTTCCAAAATATAGAAAAAAATATACTAATAAAAGATATGTGTGCGCAATTATTTTTATTTGCTATTTGAAATAACAAGAGAAATACATTTACATTTGTCTTTCTATTTGTGAGCAACTAGAATAGAGTGGAAATGATATGGGTTGGAAATAAATATTGCATTATATCAATTTTTTTATTTTATTTTAAAAGATTTTACATGGTAGGTGGCTGACATATGAACCTGCTGTTTTTATAAGTATAAAAAATATTGAGTCATGATAAGAACATTGAAAATTATCTCTCCATAATAAATAGATTAATTGTGACAATTTCCTCTTGTATGCGCGATTTACTTTTACTTTTAAATTCTGTAAATTTCTTGATTATATAATTTTTTATCAAGATTAATTTTCTTTGCTTGCATTTTATTGATCAACTTTCTGTTTTTATTTTTTTTTTAGAAAGTTATACGTCTTTTTCATTATTTACTTTTCAACATTATTTTTTCAACTAAAATTATGAATCAATGATTTGAAAAAGCAAACAAGTTGCCTCAATAATAATTTTACTGAAAAGCTGATGAAATTTTTCTCGTCTTCTCCTAATTTTTTGATATTTATAAAAATAACGCACTATAACATGCGCTTCGGATATATTTATTTTTTTTGCAATCCAATATCATAGACATTTTATAATATTGCGAACTTGCGTTCTAAAAGTTATCCAAATCAACGACTTTACGTTACAGACTTGTTTTACAACTCGTTCAAATCACAGATTTTATCGAATGATGAATTCTAGTTTCGAAGTATTTGATCGAATGTCGCTTTTTAAGATAAACGATTCAGAGCCAAATCCACAGAGGAGTAACGCTATCGAAATTGAAAAGATCAGGCTGACCGACGTGCGAGACATTGGGAAAAGTCTTCGACCATTGGAAGAATTGTTTGGAGCCTAGTGTGCTTGGTCCAGAAATGGCTTCGAAAGTTTCTATACCGTTGCTGTCGGCCAACACGATCTTTGCATCAATTACACCAAATGGTTGAGCTACTTTTCTTAGATCTCCTCTGTAAGTCAGGATCCGCGGCTGTTCCTCGTTCTCGGTGGTAGGTGTCTCGTGATTGTATCCTCGCATGAGCCTCTTAAACTGCTCCATTGTAGTGACGTTTGTCTGCAATCTTGCGACCAGCTCGCTCTTTGCTATCTCATAAGAATTTTCGTCGGTCTCGTTGAACGTTACATTGTTTTCGTATAGATTTTTAGTGCTCCAAAGCGCGCCAGTGACGGCAAACTGTTTGTTGATATGCTTTTTATGAGTGATTCCCGACATTTGTTTGATAAGCCAGATTGTACCAAAACGTGGTTCTAGAGTGATCCATTGCCGTCCTATATCGGCATCATTTTCATTCAGCGATATGCTATCAAACCAGTGTTGCCCTTTAGTCTTCAGACGATTCGCCGTCATTACCTTCACGGATGACATCACCTGTTGAATAAAAAAAATAAATAAATGCAATCTCTTGGACTTTCAGCATACCCCGCTTAAGGCTCCTGGTACCTTGTCGACCATGTCGGATTGACTGTCAAGGGAAAAGAATAGTTTTCGGCGTTTTTTAGAAGTGTATTAAAGAGATCTTAAGTGTTATTTTATGCAAATATGTTTTTATTTAGAAATGGCATCTAAGAAATCTCAACGTGTTATTTCTCGCCTCTGACGTCACGATTCCAATATGGCCGCGGTGAGCACCCAGGAGCCTTAAAGAAGTCAATAAAAGAAATGGATCTAAAATTGTATAAAATTTTATCGTAAGTTACCGTCTTGTATAAACATTTTCAGACATTTGGAATAAATTGAAAATTTGTAGAGATCAAAGTGAAGTTTCGGTCACCTGATATTTTGCATTCATAAAATTCCACAGACTGCGCTTAGTGACTGTCCACGGCGTTCCTGCAACAATTAATTCGTGATTCTGTCCTTGGATTAAATAAAATTCATCGTGGGACGACAAAGCACCAGGATAAGATGACATTACGATGGATCTGCCTGGCACCAGTGCGGAAGTCTTCGGTAATAAGTGATAACCAAAAGTGTATTTTTTTACAAGTCTCAGCATCTTAACGTATCTGTAAGAGAAATATGAAATGGCTCACAATATATCAGGTAATCGAGAAATTATTATTATTATTAATATTAATACGATAGTATACTCACACTCGAGTATCCTTGCAGCGAATACATGTAGAAGTTATGAATTATTAATTCAAAAGGAGGCTATATGGAGCCACGCGTAGGGTGTAGGTATGCAAATATTAAAAACAAACTTGTTGGAATAACAAATTTATTGAATCTAGTTAGATTCAATAAATTTGTTATTCCAACAAGTTTGTTTTTAATATTTGCGTACCTACACCCTACGCGTGGCTCCATATAGCCTCCTTTTGAATTTGTAATTTATCAATGCAGGGAGCCTACATTGTTACTTATTATGAATTATTCTTAAATTCTAATGTAAATATAATATCTATATCACGCACATACCTATACATGCATCTTCTTTGTTTTAAATAAATTTTATATCCATATGTAATTAAAATGGATTAATACAATAGACAAGATATATATTTACCTTTAAAGAAGCTTCTTTTTAGTAGTAGTTAATTTCGTTTTATACTTTTAGTTTTCTTGATGATAATTTATGAAGCAATTAAAAATAATTAATTCGTACTATAATTCATACCAATTTATATTTTAGAATTATTGCATGATTAATTCACAAGCATGATATAATAAAATAAAACTTCTTTAAAATATTATTTTCCTTCTTACACAGTTACTATAGTTGAACAAAACAGTAATTTATTTACAAGGGGTTCAACGTTATTATTTTTATAACTTTTTAAAATACTTTGTTTTTAAATACAAGACAAAATTTTTATTAAACTCAAAATTTAATTAAAAAGCTTAGATTGATAGAAAATAGTTATTAATTGTAATATAATTATTATGACGTTATAATAAAGATAGTAATTATATTACCATTAATAAATTAATATAAGTTATAGGTATTTATAATTAATAATTGGAGTATAAAGATTTAAGTATAAAGAATTAAATAAATTTTTAATACAATATCCTTTTAATATCTCTGTCGAAATCATAATAGAATTTATAATAGAAGTATAATTACGTTAAAATATTATTCTTAAGAAAACGTTTATGACACAATAGCAAGAGATTTTCGTCATATTCTGTTGTCTGAAGACATTAATTATTTATGCAATATTTCTAAGATGTTTCTTTCTAGGATGTATATGTGAATATTTCTGGGATGAAGTAGGATGGATTTCTCCAAAATAGTTTACTTTATAGCGTAATATTTCTAAAAAATAATTAATATATTTCTTTGCATATACTGAGTAGAAACTTACGGTGCAATAGTTGTATGTCCAATAGCTATCAACGGCTCTAGCCCTTCGCGAGGTAGACTTTTAAGGAAAATCATGCCCTTGGTGCAATTACTTCGAGAATCGGAATCATTTAGCATTTGTTCGAGATCCGGTAAATCTGCAGCCATTGCCAGTAAGAGGAAATGTTCCATGTGCATTTCTACTGTCTGTCGACTACGACGAACCGCGTATTTCCAGCCAGCCTCCAGGCCGTCCAATTGAATATAGAACAGTCGTACCTATAATCGTATAAATGTTCTCGAATTCATGAAAATAAATTTCAAATATTTTATTTTAATTTATATAATCGAGAATATTCACTTTAATTAATTATTGGCTGGTCTCTTTTTATTAAAAAAACAATATAAAAATGAAGTATAATTATTTTAAAAAGTTTCAGTATAAGAAAAACAATCTATTAAGTAAACATTTCATTGATATCTTAGAAAATAATTCGAACATTTTGTAGCATATAAAAAAATTTCAAGTATTTTTTTAAATTTACCATATGCCAAAATGAATCTCTGGCTGCCAAGAGTTCGGCACGTTCGCGAATGATAGCGGTGTTTTTGCGAAAGAATTCCATCAATTTCGAACACTCGATAGTCCTTTTCTCGCAAATGACGTTGATGGTATTGTACCAATGATGATAGATCAATTGCCACGTTAAGCTACCTTCCAACAAACCGGCTGCGTAGGCTTGTACGGAGTCAGGATATTTGGATGATGTTTCTATTTCGATGATGGACCATCTGGAATGTATCGCGATTCGCCATGCTTATTTTAATTTTTCCATATCACGATATCTGCAGAATATTTTGATTTGACATATGCAAAGTGAACGTATGGGCTTCATGGATTTCGAGATTTGTACATCAAAAAATATTTTTTTATAAGATTAATTACAGAGTATAAATAGCGTCATTATATATAACTATCATTAGAATCTATCCAATTATTTTAATCCAATAAAATTTATTTAATTTAGAATTTATTAAGACCGTGTGACATATATACGTACTTTGCAAATATTAATTAATAAAGTAAATAAAAAAATTACTGATTCTCTTCAAATTAAAACTAGATAGAGGATAATTAACTAAATATAGAGATCGACTTCGCGCCATAAAATTTACTTAATTTTCAATGCAATCGAAATTTATATTGAAAATATAAAAAAATAACTATTTAAACTTTAACTTTAATCACTTTATCTAATTTTTAATCACGAAGTAGCATTTGTGACTTTATAAAGATGCGTTTAAAGATAGCTTGCTTCAGAGTTCCGTGTACTTTAACGACGCCGAAAATATCTCAAAAGAGACACGATAGATTTTCTCTATTTAATGACATTGACCTACCCGGATTCGAAGATGCTGGTCTTGTAATAGGCACGGGCGACATTCAATTGCACGTTGGTGAGGTCGTTGCCTTGGCCCCAAAACTCGATGTGATATCCTCCCTTGTGATTCCACGATACAGTAGCCGAGTAGATTCCATCTTTCTCAACACTAATGCAAAAACATTAATTAATTATGGGAATTTTATTAGAAAAGTTTACTTTATTAATATAAACAAAAATTTTGTTTATTTCTTTCATATTCAACGTTATTTTTTATTTAGGTTTGACGACAACTGAAACAATGTTTACTTACTGTAAAAAATCGAATTCGCCGAGGATGATCGCGCCGATGCCCATGAGAGCAACGGCTATAAGGATGTAGCTGGAGATGCGCGTCTGCAGCCACGAGGCTCCAACCACCTTCAGCATGGTTCATAGGTAAGCTACACACCCTGTATATGAAAAAGAATGACACGAAGAGTTATATCAACCCATCGATTACCGACGCCTGATCTGCCGCAGGTTTTCGATGATGCTTCTTTTCAAGGACCTACAGCTTCGTCTTCGAATTCCTGCAACAAATTGGAAAATCCCCTTATAGTTCTTCTCATTCTTTTGAAATTATTTTCGTCTTGCAAATGCATGACAATCAAAAAATAAAAGTTTAATATAATAAAGACAAATCATTTATTTAGAAGATATTTAAAGAAGTGATATTGAATTAGTTATTTGCAAATCGAAGATGAAGGCTAAGGTTTTGGCTTGCTTGTTATCACTTTCGATTAGATCTCTGGAGAATATCATCGTGCATTTACTAATTTTATCAACTTTACACATTACGTAATTGCTTATCTATATTCAAGGTTGAGCTTCCGAGATTCTTTGTGAAATGTGATATATGTATGCATGTGATGTGAACATTTTTTTCACACAAGAATTGCAACTTTCCGCTAATAAAGCGATCGCGTTTAATGTAAAATATGATTACGAATAAAGAGTGAACTATTTTTTTTCATTTTTTTCAATTATATATATACATAATATTAATTATATATATACATAAGAAATCTAGACATATATGAGAACTTAATATGTTTGGCGAATTGAAAAAAATGTACACAACGCGAAAAAATTTCAGACAAATATTCGAAAAATAAGAATATTCAGGAACGATATAAAATAGTAATTTCTCGTTAATACTTTGTCGTGAACGAGATAACATCGTCTTCTTTCAAAATATGTATAATTTGCGACTTGCGAAACACTTTGTAAATAATAGTTCGTGCGCCATTTGCGACACTTATTATTCTCTTATGACATACTTTAATGACTTTGACATAAAGATCGGCGAACATTTGCAAAAAGTTACGTAAAAATCGACAGTTTTATTTCTATATATATATATATATATATATATATATATATATATATATATATATATATATATATCATATACGGCGCAGTTCTTACATTGCATATTTTTGTGCAACTAGTCATATACAATTATATAGTAACGACGAAGCGCGTTGTGTCAATTAACTTATCACGAAGTATAAACAAAAGAATAAATATTTAATCAATGGCTTTGCGAGCCATTGATTCACGAGTAAAATTTTTTGTAATGTGTTATTTATTTAGAAAATTATAACAGACAAGAGATTTATGTTTCGCGGAATGCAAGAATCGCACTCAAGTTCAGCAAGCTTCGTTATTTTTGATATCGTCAGAAAAGAGTTTATTATGCTGTTGCAGCTTATTCAACATTTAATTATTCCGCTATAATTAAGAAAGTTTTCTAAATGTACATTTTTAAATATTTATATATATTTATTATTAATATTATATATATATATATATATATATATATATATATATATATATATATATATATGTATTTATTATTACTAATCATTATTTTTGTATTATATTTTTTATATTATTTATATTATTTTTTATATTATATTATATATTACATTATGCAAAAATTATGTTGATTACTTATCAGTTGCTAATTACTCGAAAATTAATAATATCGCGATATTTTCATTACATGGACATTAGCTTAAAATGAATAGTTAAAGGATACAAAGTTAAAGCTTCATTTTTTTCTATTCAAAGTTAATTGTAAAAGTCATATCTTTGTAATATCTTTTGTAATTATTTCGTGGACTTGTCTCATTATGTTTAAAAGAGACACAGTATTCCGATTTCCCTTATTTTATTGCTTTGTCTAACATATAATTTCAATTTCCGCAGAAGCTTTCGAAAAATTCTGTAGTTGATAATATTTTATATTATTTTAAATCTCTGAATCATTGAAATTCTTCGAATTCCGTTATCAATGAAAAACTCGCGGATACAATCATGAATCATCAAAGTCATTATTTCGAACAGATAAAGCAAATTTATATGCACTACGTGAGTAAAAAAATTACGCGAAGAATGCTGATATACATTATGCATCGATGCACATTATGCATATGTCTTTGACGGAAAAACTTGCAAGATTACATTAAAAAGTAAACATGCTGAGAATCAAAAGAATATTTTCTTAAATTTGAATTTAAGTACAATTTTCATTTGCATAATTACAGAATCGATTGACAAATTTTCGAAATAAAGCGCGATAGGCAGACACGTGCATTTTTCATCGTGAGACTTTTCAATTGCTAGACATAGGGGAAGAGACTAGAGAAATTTTTCGCCATTAAAATTCGTCCTAAACCGGTTTGAGGGTTTAATTTCTTCTGAATAAAATCAGATTAAGACTATATCTTATTTCGAGCTCCGTAAGGATTACTTTCGCGCGTCTTCGGCTCGGGAATCGAACCCTTACGCCGATCTCGCTGCATTTCTTCGGATGACAGTGCACGTGGCTCTCACGTGATTCAATCGTTCACTCACCCTGAATGAAATTTGGCAGTTTGTGAATTGCAGCGCGTCGTACACGGGTAACGGATGGGTCATCGGGCACAGATTACATTCCTCATACATATGATGTGTGTATGTATATGCTCCAGGACTGGTTGCTCCGATACTCCAATCCAAGCATGAGCGCTGGTTTATACCGACTGACTCGTCGCCAGCTGGCCGTCAGCCGTCAGCAGTTTCCATGCCGTCCCCTTTCCTCTTCGCTCTTGCTGTCATCATCATCTGTGGTCCCCACTACCATGATCGTCGCGCCGCGTCATTGTCCCGACATCGAAGTCGAAGCGGGGAAGTTGAAGTATAAGGTATTGCAAGAAAGAGGCCGGAAATATACCTAGAAAAGCCGAAAATATACATGAGACGTCTTCGACAAGAATTTTAGTAAATTACTGAATAATCAAGTAATGGTATCTTTTCGATCTAATTCAATGCATTTATATTTTACAACTAGATGATGACTTATTTACCACGAGCGACGCAACTAAACTACGATTAATTGATTCCAATTAAGTTTAATCGTTGCGCGAGAACAGCTGCAGGCGCCTATAGCGATGAAGTTATTATCAATGATGATCAACAAAATGTGTATTTGGAATGTAGATCCTACCAATAATGCTAAACATCGTAATTCATATACTTGGCTCTTAAATAATCGTTCATTTCTCGAATGCGACACATTGTAATTTAAAAAGTTAATTTTACTTTCTATTAGAAATTCTGTAGCATAGTTTTGTAGAGAATCATCACACAATATTAACATATATTTAACATATAATTATCAAAGAGCTCACTTTATGCGCGTTCATGAAACACTCTTGTAAAGTGAAACAATTGGAATTAAAACCCCTCGAAATGCAACACTTCGTACTCAACAATCTAGTGACACTCTTTATGTGGAAATTCGCACATTTCGCTGATTTATTGCTTATACGGCTTATGCTATTATGCAAATAGGTGCACGTATTTAGTTAGAGCGAAAAATATTCTCGCAGTCTCGTGATCGGCATTCCTGCAATTCGTCTCTCTCGCACGAGAATTGTTTCGCGCGTTAATAACGCGCAATAAGGAGTCCTGGCTGCAATAAATGTTCTGCGGTATTTCCTGATTGTACTCCGGTCGCGAAGCACGCGCCACGAATGGAATGCAATATATTCCTCGCAAAAATATTCTATTATTAAGATGCTCTCCTTTCCTCCGCATGGAACACCCTGAAATACCCTAATCTTAATTTTAATCGTGACTCTTCGATCGATTTGGACTGCGATCTTTCTTTTATATTCGAAAGTAAAAAACAAAGAACACGCGGAAAATTTTTGTAAGATTAGTATTTGTATATAGCATAAATTTAAATGGCAAAAAATGATGAATATATTTATTACTATGTCATAAATAATCAGGGTATTTGCAGCTTTCTTACAATTAGTTATATATGATTGAACATTAAGGGATCTTTTTGTTACAATTCTTTGAAAGATCTTTATCGAAAGTTTCAAGATACACTTGATATACTTTGAAACATTTCACACTTTAAATTGGCAATCTGCGATATTTAATTTCTCCGTCTTCATCAGCAAACTTATCGATTATCGGAAATTGTTTATTTCCTTCTAATCAATCGAGGATGAGATTATATTTTATTTGATATCGAATTATGAATGGATTTTTATATAACCGAAGGAAGAACAAAAATTAGATTATATATATCAAATGCAATCACTGTGCACGAAAATTATATTCCGTGTCTTATTTGTTTAATTGTGTTATATATATTGTTATTAATATTATATAAGCACATTAGATAACATGAAATTTAATTCCGCGAAACTTTGATTATAATAAACAATATTAAAATCAAATTTTTAAATCGGACTGAAATTATACCATTATATATTTTCTTAACGATTTAAGAAAAATCTTCCGAGGATTTCCTTGAGTTAGTGGAAGGGAGTTTTTGATCCCCGGATCAGTTTCCTCGAGTTTGCGCATTTCGCGTCGACTCGCCAGCGCGGAACTCCGCAGAATACGAAAGTTCGCAGTCCAAGGATCATCAGTACAGATTCACCCTTCTCGCAGACTTTTCGCGATACTGATCTTTCGGAGAATTATACAAAAAAAGCCTTTAATCTTCAATCATATGTAACTAAAAAATTGCAATATCTCAACAATTGACGAAAATAATTTACCTGAAAAAGCGACGTTTCGGAAAATCAGGATAAATTCTACTCTGACATTAAGATCCAGATTGATTTAATTCAAAATCCAAATCGAAGAGACGAATCGCTCGGCGAATTCACTCGGAGACTTTGAGGAGGATTTAATTACATCGACGATGATGTTTCTCCTATTGCTAGTCGCTCTCGTGGGTGTCCATTCGAGCTGGTCTCGGCATGATTCTTCGATCGCTGAAAATGTACCTGCAAGCGCGATTCATTCGGTTCCTCTCGGTTCGGAGGCGACTTTTTATTGGAAGTGCGTTTTCAAACATAATTACCTTCATCGTTGTAATCAGATCAGGTATCCATGGAAAATACAGCATCGAATATGCTTTCAGGGTGGATTTAATAAATAAGCTGGTGGTCGTAGAGATTCATTACGTCGGCAATGAGAGCAGCTGGTTCGCGATCGGATTTTCCGACTACGGAGAGTTGAAACCGGCCGATTACTGTGTCTTATGGCCCGACTGGCATCAACAGATTCATCTTCAAGTAAATATAATAATGTTTAGTGATGTAAAACGTTAAATCATCGCGTACGACATATTGATCCACTGACCTCTTCTGCTAATAATTGACAGGACTCGTGGGCGGATATTGACGGGAAATTACACCTGGACAGCCAGCAGGATTGCAAGAACTTTGCGTGGAAAAGACGTGGCAATGTCACAAAATTCACCTTCTTCCGCAAATTCGACACCTGCGACAAGCAGGATTATATTATTGAGGCGAGTGAAGCTTACTGTAATTTTTGAAAACTCGCCAATCTTTCGCAAAAATTGAGGCATCTGAAGTAAAAAAATTCGTGTGATGACTTTAATGGGTGATACATAATATACGTACTTAATTATAAAGACGTTACCTTATAACAGTGTTCGATGAAACTTCCGAAATTCGATATTTTAATGTACATTGATAAGAAGAGGCAGTCTTTGAAATACTCTGGTCTTAGACTCATATCTGCTAAAGCATCCCTCTCTCCAAGGATTAATAAATTAAAATCGCGTTTCTAGAGAGGTACCACGCATCTCGCGTGGCTTCGCGGCCGCGGACCCCTGTCCTCTTTAACCGGGCTCGAGATTTCGGACGCGAAAGCCTCAGGCATGTCTCGTACGGAATTGCGCAGGGTGTCTCATAAGAAGCCGAAGTTCCCCGCGAATGCTTGGCAGCTTGATATTCTTGCCCATCGGGTCCAAGTGCCGAAGCAGGAGACCACTTATTGGTGTCATGTGCATAAATTACCGTCTGTGTTGAAACAAAAGTGCGTACAAATTAGATATAAATATATTTCAATAAATTTTTATAAGAGATCTGCAGATCACACACATGTTTCATCACTGCTACATCTTCCTTATTAGCTTATTTCAAATTCTGATCAGCTTGGAATCCGCTTAGATTTTTCATTAATACTATTATCGATTAAAAGTTCAATATATATATATATATTTTTTTTTATCGACAGACATCACATCTTACAATTTGGTCCCGCCATCCAATCGGGTAACGAACACATCGTACATCACATGGAAATCTTTCATTGCGCCGGACCTGTAGATGCGGAAGTGCCTACATATGATGGACCTTGCGACGGACCAGATAGACCAACTAAGACCCAGGTAATTAATTCTTTCATGAAACGAGACTAACAATAACAAATGAATAGAAAACTTATCTCTTGTGGCATTAAAAAAATTATGAGAGTGTTTAAATTACTTTATAAATCTTTTTCGTTATTAATTATGGACAAATTTTTAAAATTAGAATGTAATTGAAAGTAATTCATATTTTCTAGTTGTGTTCTGAATTTGTTTTCAAAAAATTATAAAATATAATTAATTCTCAATAGATATATATTGAATGTTCTTTTTTTCGAGATCAAAGAATATGTCTTCGATCTAGCTCATTAATTTTGGTCGACGTAGATCTGTAAAAAAGTGATGGCGGCATGGGCGATGGGTGCCGATGCATTCGTATACCCGGAGGAAACTGGTCTGTCTATCGGCGGGGCCGATTTTAATCCGTATATTATGCTGGAAGTGCATTACAATAATCCCGAGCTACATCAGGGTGTCGTCGATTCCTCCGGGATTCGATTTGTTCTCACCAAGTCTCTGAGAAAATACGATGCTGGTGTGATCGAACTTGGACTCGAATACACCGACAAGATGGCCATACCCGCGGAACAGGTAAAAAAAACTGATTAATCAATTTTCAAAAATATATATAGAATAATAAGTACCTGGATTTGCAACTTCTGTGTGTAATTTTCAGATTTAATAAACCCAAGTCTCATTAATTTTCTTAGGAAGCCTTTATGCTGTCCGGTCATTGCATAGCAGAATGCACCGGAGTCGGATTACCTCAAAGTGGTATACACATTTTTGCCTCTCAGCTACACACGCATCTAACAGGCACAAAAGTCATCACCCGTCACGTAAGGGATGGTGAGGAGCTACCACCGTTGAACTATGACAATCATTACTCTACTCATTTTCAAGAGATCAGATTGCTGCCGAAACCAGTGACTATTTTGCCTGTAAGAAAATAAACACAAAAATTAACTAAAAAAATAAATATAGAAATAAAACAGATGATATAAAAATAAATTCATATTAGAAGTTAAAAATAAAAATAAAATTATAATGATTATTTTGTCAATTAGAGGCAGGCAACATCGCAATAAAAAAAATTCTTTTCTTACATTATACATTATTAATTCTGTAATAATTGATAATTTTATTAATTTTATAACATAATACAATATGATAATTTTATGTAAACGTTAATTTTGTTGTAATTAAAAATTCTTCCTCTATCTCTCTTTCTCTCTCTTCCAAATAAAATAAAATATTTTGCAGGGGGATTCTCTGATAACTACATGTACGTACAACACCATGAAGAGAGATAATGTGACTCTTGGTGGCTTCGCTATTTCAGACGAGATGTGCGTTAATTACATTCATTATTATCCTAACGCGCTATTGGAGGTAAATTAAAATTATTAGCGAAATAAAAAAAATAATAAAATAAATAAAAATAAAGTTATTCGTTCGTACGAATCTATTATTAGAAAAAAATATAATAATTTTGTATGTAAGAATTTTACGAAATTTTATGTTATTTAGGTGTGCAAAAGCGCTATAAGCGACGACGCTCTACAGACATATTTTCGTTATATGCGAGAATGGGAAAATCAAAACACTAGCACGAACAAGGGTATCTCAGCAAATTACAAGAGCATCGAGTGGACCAAAGTCCGTGTGGAAGCTCTTCACGATCTCTATGAAGCTACACCTTTAGGTTCGTAGCTTAACAACTTTGTATTTAAATGTGGGATTCATCAAGTTTCTTATTCTAACAATTTTTTATAATTTTTTTTCAACGGAATGTATTGTGATGTGATAAAGTCTCTGATGTAAAATATAAAAAAGAATTTATATTATTTTTAATATTGTTTGCAATATTTAATTTTTCTGTTATAAAATTTCTAATCAATTAATTTTAGTTAGTATAATTAATTTTTAATTGATTTACCAGGGATGCAATGTAATGGCTCAGATGGCTCTCGATTGCCTGGCTCGTGGGACAACATCGCGGCGACACCAGTTAGATTACCTCTGCCACCGCCAGCCAGAGATTGCCTGGAACTTTCACTTCAGCGAGAGATCTTGGATCAAATGTGAATGTTTAATTTCAAAATTTTAACGATTCGATTATTCAATAAATCTTTCAAAGAACTTTCAAACAAGTAATTAAAATTTTAGACTCTTGTCTGAAGCATATCAAATCTAATGCTACTTGCTTGAAAATTGTTCTGAAACCTCTCCTAAATATTGATTTTAGCTTGGTAGTGTATTCTTTAATATGACAATATTCAATTGTGAAAATAATATTGCAATTATGATTTTTACAATAATTTAATTTAAACTGTCGAATTCATGTTCTCTCAATGCTATCAACTTAAATATTGATGGAAATGCCTCATCAAAGTAAAATGTAGCAAATCCAATAAATACATGAATGATATCAAAGTTTATAAACCTTTAGTATATATATTTATGTTTAGCCAAGTTTAGTATTGATCGAAAATATCTCGTTGAGAGAAAATATAATAAATCCAATACGACCGATGTAAAAGTTTATAAACCTTCAGTATATATTTATGCACTTTAAGTAATTTTTTTCGTTTTTTTTGGCAGTACATCGCGTTTTGCTGCGAACAAGCTAGCTCGATCAAACTTTGTAACAAATAGTTTACTGATGCGATGATAATTATCTCATATATGTAATGGAGTAATATAATATTAATAATAATACACAAATATAATAATCGAGGAAACTCGTTTTTACACTTTGTATCAATGTACAAAATAAGGCGGACGCTCCTTAAACGCTACGATATCAAAATTAATCTTATGCAATACTTCTTTTACGGTATGATACATACACGGAAGGGGAAAGGTAATAATACACGCGCATACAAACAAGCACAAACACGCACGCCATCGTCTCTACACGCACGAGATACAATAATTGCTTATACTTCGAGCATAAACAATTTAATATTTCTTACATACGTCTTCGTTTTTATCGAACACTTTTAGTCAGACTTGGCTCTTTTTCGTTTTTTCATTTTTGTGCTTTTTTGCATGTTACTTTATAATTATTGCAAACTTCGCAGACGGTCTGGCATAATACACGATACACTATGTACCGACTTCTACTAATTTGTACTGCCCAACCCGCGTGCTTTTTATCTCTCTCTTTCTTTTATATTGCGACTACAGTATATTTCTCTATCGTATAGAATGTTCCAAAAAACTACTCACATATTCAATAATATTAAAAGAAAAAAGAAAAAAGAAAAGAAAAATCAGAGAATATATAATATAAATCTTTTTTCCGCACAAGATTATTTCTTCAAGAAAATCAATTTTAATGATCAAAATTAAAACAGAAAAAAATATATTTTAATGATTTTTTTTCTACTAATTTAAAGATAAATCTCACAAAAACAAAACGAAAATTTCATCTAAATTTATTTTGCATATTTAACTTGTTTTCCTTCTTAAAAAATCGTATTTTTCTCGTTTAAACGATTTTCGGAACACTCTATACGCGCGCGGGAAAGGATCTTTCTTTTTAATGTCTTCTTTTAAGCTGCAATTGGACGATAATAAAAAAAAACTAGTCTTGTTTGTATAAGAAATTACAGTCGAAAAATAGCGCTTTGACGGAATAAGGACTTACTTTTTGAGGCAGTCATATGTCTTTTCATGATCAAACTCGTGAGTTTTTGCGCGAAGACTCGAACTGTTTCTCTCTGATTCAATTTTTGGCAGAAAGTTCGAGCCGTCAAATGGAATGGACGATTATTACATACGTATAAAGCTGATTCTCAATTTTTTGCACACTATGAGGAACATCATTCGCTGAATTTCGCAGGATCTCCATGGAACAATAAACCACATACGTACACACTTTCTCTCTCTCTCTCTCTCCCCTGGATGCTGCGACGCTTCTGCAAGATGAACGCTATTATGAATACATGAAAGTACAAGATCCATATTATTTAGAGCGATAGCTTACTTACTGCAAAGGGTACAAAAAGGCTCGTATAAAAAGATTTAGATTCTCTGCTAGGAACACACGTCATGTGGAAAAGTACTTAACTTCCTAGAGCACTGACGCACCAGAAAGAGATTGTATATTCAGTACATAAATTTCAGGCTTTCAAAGTTTCGATTTCAGACTTTATATATAAGTTTTATTTTATTCTTTTAGATTCTTTTCACACAAGAGACACTCTTATATTCTCTTTAATAAATCTTCTTTCCTTTTATAAATTTTTTAAATAAATTTTCTTTATAAATTTGCAAGATACTCTTAATATACAAAACGTTAATACAACTTTTCAACCAATTTGCCCGCTTTGGTTAATCTAAACTAATCTTCTTTGGTCAATTTCTCACCTGAAATTTCTGTACCACACTTTTCTCTTGAAATCATTATCTTGAAATCTCATCTTAGAAAGGATCGTCAATTTCATCGCACGCGAGCGACATCATCACGCTCGGACAATACAAAATAGAAAATATGTATATTATGAACCTCAAAAGTAAAAAGATATATAATATATATGTATATATATATATTATTACGCTTTATATATATCGTTCTATAAGAGCAGCTCTGCTATGTTATTTTGCACATGTATGGAATATAAAAGTTTCATGTAGAGGATTTCATCCAAGCCAGTCTATTCGCTTAATACATTTCTGGTCTCTTTAGCTCAGCATTGCAAGAGAAGATAAGTTGCACAAAATTAATGTCTACAAAAGAGACACCAAATGATTATTGTGCCAACCTGCGCAATACAAGACCATCAATAGATGTATAAAGGATAGAAATTTAGTTTCTTAACGAGAGATCTTTCAATTTAATCATAAAATATAAATTAAAATGAAATAAAGAAAAAATATTACTTTTTTAAAATATGATAAAGAATTCTATACTATTGTAATACAAATAAAAAAAAAACAATCAATTATATATAAAGTTTTTCATTCATCTCCTTATTTAAAGGATATACAAATTATTATCAATCCTCTTACTTGACGATGTAATTAAGAAAATAGTAAAAACAGAAATATTATATCTTTGAAATTTGACAAGTAGATTGAAAGTTAAATCCAGATTATCATTCAGACATCGTCATATAGTCTTTCGGACATCGTTTCGTCAAACAGGAAATTGCTGCGTTTCGGATTACTTACCAATCTCAAATTGAACGACAAGGTTAATCGTGAAATTCGGATTCTAAAGAACCGAAGGGCTTTGTCGACTAGAGTGATTGATTGTGTTGTTGTTGCATATGTAACTGCAGGAAACAGTAGAGAATGCCGGCCTGCGCCATCACGTCGACAGTACCGGCGGCGAGCGGATCGCGACTTTTGGCGTCGCTACGTGAATTACTGGTACCAGGTCGTAGTAACGTCGGTCCGAACACTGTGGCCAAGTTGTGCAGCGACATTTTGTTCTGCGCCTCGTGCTTGTTCACGCGAACGAGATGCGCTAGTAGGAAATCGATCACCGCTTTATTGACGGCGGGTAGACCGTCGTAGACGCGGCGTAGAGCGGCGCCCCGTGACAGATCGCCTGTTTGAAAGGCCTCCAGGAACGCCGGATAAAGAGCGTCCGTGAAGAGCGCTTCCGGCATTTCGCGCAGGTACAGCTTTAGCACACCCGTCACCGAATGCACGTCCACCTGTGCGTTCACGCAAAGATATCAGTATAATGCGAAAAAATTTCTCTTCACGTAACAATTATTAAGAGCATGCGAAATATGGGAAATAAAAATGTACCTCTTTAAGCAGCTGTTCCGCTTCATACGAGTTGCTCTCGAACGACTTCCGTAGCCTCGCTACATCGGATGCAGAGCCGGAAACGCGATACAAGCCCACCTCGCCGACACCTCGTCTCTCCACTTCTCTCACGCATGCCGTTATGATGAAAGGCACGTCGCGCTTCTCTCGTCTGCAACAAAAAAAGATATATTTTCTTAATATCTTCCTTTAATATATATATATTTCAAAATTATATATTATACATATTTAGAAATTATATATATACTAAATAAATTAAGAGATATTAAGTAATTTCACTTTTATTATAAAAAGAAATAAAAAACTTTTCCTTCTTTCGTTTCTTTCGATCGCGAGAGAATTATTTGATTTGAATATTAAACTAATATTTTCTTACTGAAGAGAGATTTAATCTTTTTGATTCGAATAAAATCGCGCGTACTTGCACACTTGCTGGATCTTGGCGCCAAATAAACCTTGCGGTTTGGCCGAAGGCACTCGCCTCAGAGTGACCTCACTGGGAACAAAACGTAGCGCTACGTCTAATGAAGTGGGTCCCAAGTTCAATGATCTCTCCACCTGATCGGATTGCAGCCAAGATCTGCTCAACCGCTGAATGCATTTGCCTCGTAATAACGAGCGTGGACCGCACTCCTCGTACAACAAGATTCTAACATTCTGACTTCCTTCCATCTCTACTACGAAAGTCTCGCCTGTAATTGAAACGAATAGAAAAACTCATAATTCATAATCATATAAAAGTTTTAATTTTAAAATACTTATTTATATTTGCTGAAGAATACAAATTAAGATATACTACAAACACTCTGTATAAAAGAAATGCGAAATATCTTACCCCAAAGCGGAGCTTGACCTTTGGCGACGCGACTTCGTGCTCTCTTGAAGTAGTGTCCATAGCTGTCGACTTCCACGATGATATATAAGTCACTCACTCTGTCTAAACCTGGCGGAGTTAGACCGACCAGCGTTAGATGAAGATCACCCAGCAACAAGCTTTCGTCGCGTCCAGATCTCAACAGATAGCTGCCCATATCCGTTTGCAGAAACGTCCGACAAGCGGTGACCCAAGCTTGCAACTCGTACATCGACAAGGGCAGTTGTCCTGGAGGCTGTCCACCCTGTAAAATACAAATTAATAATATTAATTCCCTTTTATTTTTAATTAAATATATAGATCTTAATATATAGCTGAATGCAACACACGTAAATAGAATAATTGCATGTATTATATATTAATAATTGTATTTATACTTATTATTAATGTGAGATTCAATGACCTGCTGTAACGCGTCCACCGCCTCCACCCATTGGGAACGTTCAAATTCGCTGGACAAAAAGAAGGTATAGGAATTCTGCACCCGGTTTTGCTGGCTCTTATGCGCGACGCGCAGAACCAAGTTCGGCGAAGCTAATACCAGCTGCGCCTCGAGTTCAGCGAGTTTCTTGCGATTCTTCTCCGAGCCTCTTCCACCCAGTCGAATCCGCTTCTCGTCGTTCCGCTCCTCCCACAGTATCTGATCGCGTACCGTACACGCTTGCGACCTATTTTGACAGGTGTTAGATTAGTTAAGATAGGTTTAATTATTAGAAAGATCAAAATATTTGTTCGGTTTCTTTGTTTTATAGTATAATATAATATATATTGACGATTTGAAATGAGTCATTACTATCATTACTCGTATTTTGATAACAAGAGATATTGAATGGATGTGTGACGATCAATCCGATAACATATTTATTGATATGTCAATAATATGTTAATAAAAATATTATATATATCAGAAGATAATTCCAGTATTAATAATTTATTGTGGATTTTAAGTCGACTTACCTCAAAGCTACCACATTAGCGGGGCTGGCTTCGCGTGGCTCTACGCCATCCTCCGTAACAGCAGCTTCCGCCACGGGGACGTACCACTTTAATTCGAACGTGAATTTGTCCCTGCCGGATGCTTTGTACTTCGCACAGGCGATTACGTCGTTAAAGAGAAAAAGATGTCTCAGCTTTCTGTGACCGTCCGACAGTTCGACTACAAACGAATTCTTCACCAACCTTCGTTGAGCTCTGTCGTGACTCTAAACAAGCAAAGAGCAAAATCATATATATAAAGGAAAGATAAAAATCAGATACAACAAATTACATATATATAAAAAAAAAATATATATATATATATTTATATATGTGTATGGAATATGTATATGTACATTTATGATTATGTATATATATGAATATGTATATGTACATTTATGATTATGTATATATATGAATATGTATGTACATTTTAATTATGTATATATATGAATATGTATGTACATTTATGATTATGTATATATATGAATATGTATGTACATTTATAATTATGTATATATATGAATATGTATGTACATTTATGATTATGTATATATATGAATATATATATATATATATATTACGTATATGAATTTTTCTTACCGGAAACATGGACTTTGTCTGAATAATATTAAACTCATCTAGGAAATTCCTGGTCATAGCCAGAGCTTCTGACAGAGGTGCATGATCCGCATGATTGACTGGCGTATGCTTCAAAAGATCCTGGAAGCATTGAATGAGAAAAATTATCGCTACGAAGTTCGAGATAAGATAAACTAGAGATTATGGCGCATTTATGAAAAAACCTAAGACTCGTAGTTTATCATTTTAGCAATTTTCTCGGTTACATTGTTATAAAAAATCGCGCTTTATGTTGCTGACGCATATAAAAAGAATTCCATTTATAACCAAATATTGTATATACTTACATGTAAAACTAAAGCATTCTTTTGCACTCGCGCGACTGGCTTATGTAACAGATCTTCTAACGACAAACCTGGACCCTTTGGGAAACCTCTGAGTCTTATGTCTCTGGTAATCTCTCCGAATTGAGTGGAATGGGCAGAGCATCGTCGCACGGTGTCAGTCGCGCGACCATAATTGTGTAAAAACGCACCATATAATCCTATATTACTGGCCATAACCTGAAATCAACATGATTACGTTACACGATTACTCAAATTATTTTTTATTTATCTCATATGAGAGTATCATCAAATTATATGTACCTTAAATTGTTCTCCTATAGTAGTTTTACTGTCCCATTTTTCCGTCTTCTTTCGAAGACCGTCCAGAAACGTCTGATGCAGAGCATGCAGTTCCGGAATCTTGTAGAACATTGTTCCAAATTCCTCCTCCGAGATGACTGGTTGAGATGTCGTTAAAGTTGCCCTAATAGCTTTCATATACTGTAAACAGAGACAGATAGTGAAACACATGTATTTATAAATAAGCTGTTGTAAATATTCAAATTGCAAAATAATTACATACTTGTAACATCACAGTTAAACACTCCACATATACAGCTTCGCTCTCTACTACCGAATTCACGATACATTTGACCATCGACGTTCTGTCGTCCTCGCGATCCTTGCTCTTCTCCTGTCTACGCGGCGTTGTCGGAGTCGGCGATTCCAAGCTACCCTCGCTCAAACTCAATGGTTCAGCGTCGCTGCTGCCGGTTTCGTTATCCGTGCTGAGAGCTCGCAGCAAGATCGGGGGCGCCGGACTGGCACCCTCTTCATCTTCGCTATCCATCGCCGCTCTGTGTCTGAAAATAATAATACGAATCATACTCATTCTATATTTTCACTTTAACCCAGGAGTACTCGTACGTGAATTCAACCAATATATATATATATATATAAATTTATTTATTTATTATTATATATATTTACAAAATACATGCTCGAAATGACCCGGGGAGGCACGCGTACTCCGCGCGGTTAAAGACTTTGACATGCTTTAGTTGAAGAGAAGCGAGAGATGACGAACGACTTACTGTATAAAATAATCGATGTTGACATAATTACTCTGATTGCCCGGCGAATCTGGTAGTGAGGGGGGTCTTCGAGGCGCCGCTTTGTTGCCATTATTGCTGTTGACAGTGGGAACGCGCGCATCAATGTAGACGTATTCTCCAGTTTGATCCAAAGCTACTGAATCGTAATAAGGTTCCTCTTCTGATGCTTCCGCATCTCCATCCTCGTCATCCTCGTTGATCGCCTTTTCCAAGTCTAATCAGCGAACAAATAGTGGTTATTGTGTGAAATTCAACAAATGAATAAGATTATTGGTAGCATGTATATATAAAGTAAAATTGATAGTGTTCTTGTAGAGCTTTGCGACTAATCTTCAATCACTTGCATTAGGTACAATTGAAATTCTCTTATAAATTTATCAAAATTTTTCAATGATTCTTTTTCTTAATATCAAAACAAAAGAGTTTTCACAATAATTACATAGACGTTTATAAAGAGCTTAAAAAAAAATGTATACACAAGATAAGAACATTAAAAAGATTACCTTTCTCATCTTCTTCTTTGAGAGAATCCTCGTTTTTATCTTTTTTCGAACTTCCAGTGACTTCGATTACTGTAACATAATTACTTGGCACATCTGGATCACTGTTTCTCCTAAGTTCAGGCACTTTCTCGGGACTCTTCGGTATCTCGCTCTTGGGTCTCTTGCCAGCTGTGCCGAGAGTCGAACTCAATTCAGACACGCACTTGTCCTGAAATTTGCTAATGTCATCCCGTTCTGTCAAAGGCGCGGACGATCCGACATTCGTCGAATTCGACGAGTCCGCTAAGCTATTCTCCGCTGTTTGAGAATCCTGTTGAGACTGCAGTTCTGTTGTTGCTTCATGTTTGTTTTCAGATATACTCGCACTTAAATTGGTGTTGTTAGCCAGCTGCTTGTGTCGCTCGACGTCGGCCAATAATCTCTCTAGATACTCTACATAAAATTCTTCCTTTTCAAGTTCCTCTCTCAAGGCTGTCACCTGCAAAAAGAATATATATATTAGAATATATACATTGCGTGTTACTTTGTCTTACGTCTTTCAAAAAGTTTTGATAAAAAATAAATTTTACAAATTAATTAATTTACAAATATTTTAGAGAATTATATTTTATAAAAAAATTATTTTACTATAAAATTATTTAACACTATATTAAATATATTTTTCTAATTCCAAAAAATAATTATTTCAATTTATACAATTTCTTACCATTTTTTAAGCAACATTTATATTGTATTTCAATAAAATTTTAACAAAAATTGGTTAATATATGCCACATGAACTTGTAGGATGACCTAATATAATTAGTTTTGAATGTATGATAACACAAGTTAATATAGAGATAAATTTCTTAATGATTCATAAGAAATAATTGAAAACGAAAAATCAATGTTTATTATTTTTTTCATTATTTACTTTTTTGGTCATGAAAATGTCGTATAAAAAAAAGATAATAATCCTTTGATATTCTAAATGTCACGAGTGCTCTACTACTAACAGGTTTCAGACAATTAATTCGATGAGTCATCGTGCCACTCAATGTGATATTAATCAAATTACACGTGACTAAGTTTTTATTACAAGTGGCAAAATTAAGCTCTCTCATTGTTCTTAATTTTCCAAACATCAGCATTCGATCCAGGTATTTCTACACATTGAGTTCTTCGCTATCTATTTAAATTATATACGCAAATACAAACATCCCACTCGATTCAGACTAATAAATGGTTGCAAAACATTGCAACACCTCATCATTCTTATCTTTGCATCCTTAATCATGCAATTCACCCATTGTCACAAATATTTATCTCTACCTCTTCCAGAAATCTGACAAGACTTGTCAAGAAGAATTGGCTGCTCTAGCCTATTTGTTTGATGAGTCATCCATTCCACGATATTAATTGAATTAAATAGAACCCTATTTTTTACAGACACACATGCACGCTCCCATCCTACTAACAAATACCTAGTGAACATTGCGACACTGTTGGCAAACTGATCGTTACGCAAGTTTCGTCCTTGTTTTACATATTATTCTTCTCTCACCCTACAATTATCCATCACAACACAACCTTATTCTGGGATTGGTCAATAAAAATCAAATACTCGATGCGAACAGCTTCCATCCTTGTATCGCCCTCTTCCTCGGAGAAGAATCATCGCGTTCGAACTCTCACCTTCTGCTTGTGCTTAACGAGGTTAGCCCTAACGTCCTCTTCCCAGGCGGCCGGCAAGGCGCTGTCCGGGAACCGCTGCACCCAGACACGCTGAAAGTCCCCGAACACGCTCATGCCTCCGGATGCGCGTGGGCGGCGACGACTCCTCCACGGACGAGTCCGACCACCAGCACTCACGGCGCCGTCGTGCGCATCGCACGGGGGCGCGGCACTCACGACGACGACGACGGTGTCAAGTCTCGCGTTCTCTTCGTTCCCCTCAACTGCCTTTGTAGCCGCACTTTTCGCACCCCCAAGGTGCGGTGCGACGTCTTCTCGGTTATCTCGTGGCGGGCACAACGGTGTAGCCAGCCAGCCAGCGTCGTCATACGGCCGCTGTCATCTTGTCGACATCTCCTGCGTAGGTCATGTTCCGATCCCTCCCCCCTAGTACGCCGATGACGCCGCCGCTATAGTTTCTTCGACGTAACTTCTCTGCGCGCGCGTTATCTATATTTCTATATTATTACAAATAACGTTATTTTACTTTTTCTAAAAAATAATATAAAATTATTCTTCTCGTTGTCTTTTAATTCTTCTTCTTTTTTTATACCTAAATAAATTAATAAAGTAAATAATAATGTATAAAGTTTAAATGTATGTAAAGATATATTTAATATAAGTATTAATAAAATGTATTTAAATGTAAATGTATTTAATGTGTCTTTTTTAATATGCTCGAAAAATCTTGATAAATTCTTAGATTAAAAATGACAATAATTAATTTATCAGTATATTATGATTTTACTTTTATACATCAACAAAAATATTTCTTTCTTCTAAATTTGGAATATTTTAATTGAAATTTATTAAATAATACATGACATAAAGAAATAAATGACGCGCTTTGTAATATTATATAGTATAAATAAAAACGTCATCTAAATTTAAAAATGCAGTAATATGATATTTTAGACACGAGATTCATTAGTTTTTCTTTGCACATATACAGACTTTTTACAAATTCTTCTGAATAAAGGATAAGATGTGTTAGGATAAACATGTTGTGTGTGTGTGTAGATAAATTAATATCACTTGATATTTATATATAAATTTGTGGAATATATGGATTTGTTGCAAAAGGAATCATTGATAAATAAAATATATATTCTTTAATTACCTATATTGACACTTAGTAAATTGCTGCATTTCATTAAAAAAATATATATATATATGTCTCCAAAATTATACAACTCTCCATATTTAAAAAATATTACATTATTGAATTATTTTACAAGTCAATATAGGTTATAAGTATTTATGTACAACATTCGTTCGTTTGATGAAATTTTAATTAAATTTTATGTATCACCGTTCTTTACTTCAACCGGGCTGAGAATAGTCAGCACATATTGCAGAACCTTGACTAATTCCTGCTCCTGTTTATTGGCATCGATACTCGACAATGTAAATCTACCAAGAGCTTCTCGAATGCTCTGAGAAAATCCTGCGCTTCTCGCGATGAGTTTTCCCTTCTGATTGTTGCTGATCAAGGACCACAACATAGAACCAGCTAAATTGATTTCGCACGGTGATCCGTTCTTGAAGATATCGTGTAACAAATTTATAAAATCCACTGAAAAATATAGTAAATATATAATGCAATCTGTAATAAATAAATTAGTACTGGCATTAATTTATTCACCTGAACTAAGAAGTCGAGGTCTGTTCGTTATGTTGAATGCTAAATTGCGTAGAATCGATATCGCGAGAACTTTGCTCGATGATGATGAACACTTTGCTAAGTGTATTAAAACATCTAGAGCATCAGTAGCCTAAAATATTACAATATATTATGTATAACAATACTACAATGTATATATGTATATATATATATATATATATATATTAAAAAATGTATTACAAACAAATAATACAATATTACAGTATTAAAATATATGTTTTATATATGTAAATATAAGTTAAAATTTATTAAAGAACTAATACATATTTTTTATATGTTTTTACCTTTGGTACACATAACTGTCCTTCCTCGTAATAAGTAAAATCTATTAAAAATTCTAGGCAATATATCTCCACTAATGGCCACGGCTTTGCTCTTTTGGTAATAATGGGATGTATTTTAGTAAAAAATTGAAGGAGATTACTCTGTAAAATAAATAATTTTTAATTCAAATTAATAATGTAAAATCAATGTTTAATACTTTATCTTGTGTAATAACAATGATGACGATTACCTTTGAAATACAGACTCTACACTCGTGAACGTGCACCGCGTTTCGTAAAATGTGGAAAGCAAAGTGCATCTTATGATTATCGAAAATTTGACCGGCTCTTTCGATTTCTTTGCTCGCTACTTGCATGATAACGTGTATCAACGCGAGCGTATTTGGCGTTTTCCTTAATCCGGTTCCCGGCAATATTGTTGTTAATGTTAAAGATTGTGCGGCTGAAAAAAGAAATGCAACAGAATTGAATTAAAAAAAATGCGTATAATATACACTATATACAAATTACAAATATATATACATTTATACATATCTATCGATGTTTTTAATAATACTTTAATGCTATATTAAGTCATTTTACCAATGTTACATTTCGTTGTAAATGTCGCCAACAATTTCAAGGCAGATGTTGACACAGTTTTATTTAACGCTATCCAGGCCCACAATTTGTGCACCACGTCTGCTAAACCTTCCTTCGTTAGATTCTCTTTAACGTTTGCGTTTCCGTACATAAAGTTCATTAGAAGTATGAAGATGCAATTCACATCATGTAACAGAGGATGAGTCTGTGTGATAGAAAAGGTGGTTTTTGTTACAGAAGAGATAGTAGATGTTTGTAAAAAAAAAATCTTAACGTTTTCTTACCTTTTTCTCTACTTGTTTTTTATAAAGTTCAAACGGTTGAAGATTCAGCTTAATATACAGTTCTTTGAGGATCATCAATGCAGTTTCAGGAAGATTATCCTGCAGAGCAGTTCGTTTTGCTTCCTTCGACACATATAACAAATTAGTCAGTGCACCTACAATGAGATCCTTATCTTGCAATTGTTTGCAATTCTTTTTGAATTTCGCATAATTATGAGCGATGAAAAGATGCAGCAAGTGCCCGCATAATTCGCCTCCTATTGTAATCTGTTCTTGATTCGGCGACTTATCCATCGTATGCGAACTTTTCTCGCTTTCGTTCGATTTTCTGGAATGCACGTTCGCGTCTCTTATCGACAATTTGTTCACGCTCGATATGACGTCTCGCAAATTACCGTCCTTGCTTTCAATCGCGACACGCATATCGAGTACCGTATCGAGTGTCGTCCGTAATAAAGAGACGCCGCTTTTCCCTAGCGAGTCTTTCTGAATCTCCTGGGATAGTAGAAAGGCTAAACAACCGATAGCACTCATTCTCAGATCTGTCGCAGAGTCCTTTATCGCAAAACAGATGGAAGCCATCACCATTTCTGGCCCGCATAATTCTAGCGCGCTTTGAATGGCTTCGAAATGCTGGTCCTCCGTTAACGAAAGTATAGCTACAAAGTTATAGATTTCCGTCCACAGTCTGTTACGCAGGTACACCAGGCGCGGTTCGGTAGATTCTAAAAAAATTATGCAAGGGCATTAAGAGAATTTATATTTAAAATAAATTTGCAATATATATACTTACGATACAAATCTATATTTAAGAAGCAGAATAAAGTGTAAAGCGAATCCGAGGAGAAAAGAACGACGGTTGTGTATTCGTTGCTGTGCGTGATGCAGTTTGTTAGAACTGTACAGATGCTAATATACATTTCTAATATATCGGAATAATGACTCAAACTCTTTCTGCTTCCATTATCTTTCGGAATTTCGTTCAAACATCTGAAAACAAAAGAGATCAAATAAAACAACTCAGTTGCGAAAAAAGATAAAGATATTTGTATGTCTTACAGAGATTTTTTCATATACATACCCAAATAAATACTTATCGATGGAATGTTCATAGATTTGCCGAACTACCTCGTGTAGTCCGATGAATATTAAATTATTCAATAAATTACAAACAGCTGTAATAAGCGAAGGCGTCGCGATTGACTGCATGGAATTGTCCACATCAGTTATTTCAGAATCTCTACCAGAAACTAAACCCAATATAACAAAGGAATTAATTATAAATTATGCTAAGCAGATATATCGCTAAATAGTTTATAGTTTAATAATGTAATTACATGCTTGTAATTCATCCTGACAGTTGTATAGATATGATATGATGCATGGTACCAGTGAAAAGCAACCAGATTGCGCACTTTGTATGAAAGTTGCTTTGCTGTTGTTCTTTTGATATTCTGATTGTTCCGCATCTAAAGTAGTCAACATATAGATGTCGGAACACAAAATACTAATTTCATGATAGATATTGCGTTGCTCAACATATATTAAGATGGTTTGTGATTGTAAAGAATCATCCTACATAAAAGAAAGATTACAATTAAATTGATATATAATTCTAAAAAAGATATATAATATATATAATTTAAAAAAATAGATATATATTTTTTTTACATCTTGCAAGATACATATAGATTTTCATAAATTCAAATATATATATAGACATATGAATACATGCATTATTTAAATCTTTATGATATTACTTAGATATATCCTTTTTGCGCTTACACATTGAAAAGTCATCGAATTCTTCAGCATATTGCAAAATGCGATACATGCTTGTTCTCTAACTAAACAAGACTCCTCTCTGTTCGCAACGTATTGAAGCAACGTGTGACACAGATCACTCGGTGCCATGGCGATTGCGTTAAGGAGTTGCGACGCAGTGTGTACCGTGTTCATCAGACCTGCCAGTAATTGCAAAGCCGAAGCACGAACCAAGGGATCTCGATTTTGCCATAACATAGGCAACCAATTTAATGAGCGACCTTCTTCGTGCCAAAATACTATCCATGACTGTAATGATATAATAATTATTTATTTCTATCGAAATTGATAATTAATGAGCTATGCAAAATGATTATCGAAATTATCGATTAATTCTAGTAATCGATAAATACATTGTTTTCGAAACACTATTAAATCGAGGATATATACTCACATTCTTATTAAAATTTACTTGCATCTGATACAATAAGTGATTAAGACATATAATCGAGTTTCTTGTTATTGATAAACCCATAAAGCTAACTGTACCAGCGCCATGAAAAGATACAATTGGTTCTATGAGTGTATTACAAAGAGACAATAGCAAGTTCTTATGATTTCTCCATTCGCACTGTCCGATTAAATATGTCAAACATGTTAGCAACCAATCGAGATACGCTATAATAAAGAAAAAAAAGATTATGACATTAAGTTTCACAAAATCAATTATTCTCAAAAATTTGTATTTAAATTACAATTTGGGTAGATTTAACAAATACTAACCGAGATTGTAGAAATGCTGCTGATCCCCAAAACATAGTGTTGAAACAACAAATTCTACAAATCTAGTCCAGGTATTCTTAGGTTTTTCATCATTAGACTTTTGTATTTTTTCGATCGCAGAACATGTACGTACTAATTTAAGTATAGATTGATGTACATTCTGATTATCAACTTCCAAGTTTTTAAATAAATCTGCCAAAGACCTTGTCATGTTTTTCATAATTTTACTGATCCAAGATCCTTTTCCTGAAAATTACAACAAATTAAACATCCTAATATAATTTTTACGTGAGAAACGATAGTATCTAAAAATATCGCTATATTACATCTTTTACCTTTTTTTGTCACATTTAAATATAATTGCAAAAAGATTAGAACATCCACAAATAAGTCACAGTCCTCTTTACTAGCGGGATGTGATAATAAAAATCGTTCGAACGTTTGCTCCCAAGGTAGTGAATCGATCTCTTTATCGTTATCACGTTGGAGTATTTTGTAAAATTTTAGATACCTAAAAATCAATTAATTAAAATAAAATTAGTAAATAATAATAATAATAAATGCTCCTAATATTAATTAAAGTCAAAATAAAAGAGTTTATTGTTAGCGATAATAATAACTTACATTGTAAGATAATCTAACGCACACGTAACACTATAGTGTGCAGTAGAATTTTGAATATTGTAGAGTTGCTGTTGACAACAATATTGAGGAAAGCTGTACTGCAGAGAAAGGAAATCCTTTTCAAGAATCATCAATTTCTGTGTGACTTCAGAATTCTTTAAATCATCTAAGCTTTTCCATAACATATTAATACCGTCATTCCATTCCCATGCCCAATACTGTCTAATGAAAGTTAGGGCTACTGGATTGCTACCATAAAGTACTAAAAATTAAAAAACATTGTTTTAATTTTATAGCTTAAAGATAGCAAAAAGCAGCTTTTTATGTCAAAATCATATAGGATCAGTTTTTCTCCAGTTTTGTGTAAAAAAATTTATTAATATAAATTAGTTGCAGATTTAAACTTACATGATACATCAGATTGCCTGTATATACTTGTTTTCCAATGAGATTTGCACGCAAACGGCAATTTCATATTTGTCACAACAATATAAGGTAACGAAATATGTGATGCAATGCTATTTTCCACTAACGCTGCTTTTTCACTAACTCTTATAATGTGTTCGCTGTAGAGAAGTAAACACAATAGTTGCGCGCCATCAGTTTTTATACATTCGTTGTTTGGAAATAAAAAAAGACCTAATACAGAAATGCAATTTTTGCATTAAAATTATGTTGTAAATTATAAAATAACGAAACATTATTAGATATCTTTGAAACTTTTTGAATAAAATGGAATTGTACAAAGAAATATACATACTTCTTATGATATTAAAGAGAACATCGGTGTTGACAGATAACTCGTGTCGTATAGAACATTCAAAAAATGCGAGCAGTTTTAATATGCTGATTATCGGTATCACAGAATCTGGATAATTTATATAATCTTTCTCTACCTACAAATAATGTTTTAGGTTTTAGGTCAAATAAAAGAAACACATATATAATATCTTCTCTTACAAAATGCAATAACTTACCAGAGCTTTATTGAAAATATCCAAGATTAAGGGCAGTCCACTTTGATTAATGAACAATTTGTGTAAGGAAGTGTCTGAAAGCATCACGCTAATTTGTACCAATGCGGATTTTCGTATTTTCGGATCTACATTTGGTTCGTTCAACATTTCCAATACTGATAACATATTGCTCCTCTGCAAATAAAATATTTTTATTAGAATAATGTCTAATGCCATATATACATGTATCTCTAAAAGAGATCTAGAAATTTAATTGAACACAAAACAAACTAGTATGTGTAGATGATTAATTCTTGTTAAGTATAAATAAATCAAGATTGTAAGAGACTTTTAAATATTCTGAATATAAATATGTAACCTGATAATTGCCTTCTGATCGCTTAACGAAGGTTTTACGCTCAAATATGCAGAGTGAACTGAGAGGTAAGCCATGTAAAGATGACAGCCGTGGTAATTTTTGGATAGAATCCTTTTCCTTCCCAAGTAGCCAGATTAAGCGACACAACGCTTCTTCTCGTATATCACTGTTTGGCGAATAGAGAAATCTTAAATTGCCTTTTAACACCTGAAATTAAAAGTTATATAATACACGACAAAAAATTGTAACATGAAAAATATATCTTCAATTATGTCAAATCACCTCGATAAACGGCAATAATATACTGTTGGAAACATCGGGATCAAATATCTTGGTAACACACTGACCTAAAGGTGAATGGGTATCAGCGTGACACTGCAAAAGATAGAGCACAGGAATGAAAGCTTCTAAAGTTTTTAACCATCCAGTTTCGCTCATTTGTATTCTTCCTTTCAGTATAAACACTAATATGTCTCTTGATACTTCACTTATCTAAATATCAAATAAATAAAGTATTACAAGTATAAAGTATACCAATAAAGTATTGTGAAAGCATAACTTATGATCACTTTTTTAACCGTATTCGAAAAATATACAAATTTTTATTACCTTGCTGTCCTCGCTCATTACGCCGTGAGAGATTATTTCCGTTAAAACATTCGGTTCAAGTAAGAACATTAAGTTTTCCCATGATAGCTTGTCTTTATTATACTCTACTCCCAAAATACTTTTAACTAAAATGTGGCATTCGATATATGTGGCATGCCGAACATTTACATCTCCGTTTGCTAAGAAATTTAGTATCAGTTTTGTTGCTAGTGCGTAGTCTTCGTTATTCAGAGAATATTTTGAAATGTCTTGTAGAAATTTTATAGCAATCTTAACAATAGTTAAATTTTTATGATATGACAAACTCAATTTAGATGCGTATAACATTCTTAAAGTCTCCGAAGGCGATTGTTCCAATGAGCCTTTCAATATAGAGATAGCTGCTTGCATAGACTTTGCAACAGTTTTAGTTTCATCAAATAGTTTTATCAATTCTATCTGATTAGCGTCTTCAAATTGCTACAAATAAAAAAAAGTTTATATTGCTAATCAATATTAATATGATATAATAAATAAAATAGAATATAATTGAGTTACTTACGCGAGTATATTCCAAGAGCACGGAATGCAATGCCGGATATAATAGATATATCGGTGGGTCCATTATAACATTTGCTATGGACGCTTTTAAACTATTCGGTATAACAGTGTCTGCCAGTTCCAATGGTACAATACTGCTCAATAATCTCATAGTAATAGTAGTAAGATGCAAGTATGTTATTCTCAAGTAATCCACATTGCCGCAACTTTCAAAGTATTCCATTATTTCTCCCATTAAATTGAATAACGCTTTCAAATCATCGTTTATCTTCAATGCTGTACCATCGTTGCAGAGCCAGATATTCGGCATTATACTAATTGTAAGCAATTGTACTAATTCGTGAGTTAGATCTGTAATGTACTTGATGTTTCGTAAAGGAAAAGTGGAGTCGACAGGTAAGCTTAACTGATTAAGAACATGTTTCAGAGACTCTACACAATAAACTGGCAGAAGCATCTGTTGCAATTGCAAGACAGAATCGTCGATATTTTCGCTGATGCTCTGACTTCTATCGCTAGTCCCCTAAAAGATAGTATTGATAATAGTATTGACAAATACGATAAAAAAATCCTACAATTAATAAACTTAATATAAGAAATTAAAATAATATTTACTGTTGATTGATATGCTTGATAGTTTGCCTCGGGTAAACCACCATCTAGACCATCTCCAGCTTCCGAGGACGTGTAAACGTTGCTATCCAATTTGCTAGCCAGTAACTGTGTAAATAAATAATGGAAATATCATTATAAAGAAAAGTAATCCATAAGAGTAAGTTTGATAATTGCATTACATATTGCTAAGAGATAATATTAAATAATTTTTATATCAAAAAAAGTAAAATATAATTATTATTAATACACTTTTAGTTACCTTTTGCTTTTTATTTGCCACGCATGGTTCACAATAGTAATAAATACGAAATTTTAGGGAACGCGTCAGTTTACGTAAAGTTTTTAACACAGTTGGAACCACGGATGCGACATTAGTTTCTGACATGCTAGTACTTGATTCAAGAAGCCCGTGAAGTATCTGTAATGTTATTTTAGATAATATATTTCGTTATACTATTTAGAAGAATCAATATAAATTTATAAAGAGAAAACATTTACTGTAATGATTGCTGGACGCTGAAGAAAAACCTCTGCTGGAAAATCTTGCATCATAACATTTGTTATAAACTGACATGTATGTAATATATGATTAACATCAGTGTCATTAAGAGCTTCCTCGACTGCGGCAAGTACTCCTTTGTCCGATGTAACCAGTGGCTGCCATGGCATTATTAACCATTTTATACCACCTTCTATCGTCTTAGAAACTTGTGTGCCATTCTCGCATTCCAACGTTACATCGAGTGGTATTGTACTATGCACACATGTAATTGTATATGTATTAATTTTATGTATAACAAACACACACAGACATTATATACATATAGAAAAAATATATTTTTCTAGATGTCTTCTTTCATAATTTAATTACTGCTGAAATTTTTCTAATGCTTAATAAATACTATAATAATAACATGTTTCTAACATTTGTGTTAATTATCTTACCTATCCAAAATTGATGGCAGATTGAAAGCACTATGCAAAGTGTCATGGCTTTCTCTTTCATAACCCTCACTTTTATATCTAGTATGATTTTGTGTTTGTGTTCTATATTTCTCAAAGTCTGAACATACTGCATTTATAGTTAAATCCTGCAATGTGACTATATTTATTTCTTTCCATAATTTTAATATATACATATATATTAAAAGTAATATATATTTTCATACCTTTATGTCTACATTTGATCCATCTATCTGATTTCTTTTTAGATGAATAACAACTTCCTCAATGTCGTCCAATTTTGCATACCATTCAGGAGAGAGTTTTCTTCTTAATTCGTAAAGTTCATTTTGAAACTTTAATTTGCCAAATGCATTCAAGTAACTTCTTGCATCTGTCTTAAAGTAAAGATTGTACATTGTAAATAAAATACATTAAGTTTTCCAACAAAATTTTTTTTACAAAATAATGTCATATTAGTGAAATAGTCCAAGTACCTTTACCAGCCGCAATAATAAGTTTAGTACTTTCTCTGGTTGAGGAGCAACCTCAAATGAAAACCAATTGAACAGCCTCTGAATGATCTCTTTCTTGACAGCGTCGCAGTCGCATATAAAACCGAGATCGTACTTGGAAATAATATTATCTAAAGCTCGCAATCGTATTTCATCGATTGTATGATCTAAAAACAATGTTAATGTTGCGAAAAATATATGTATTGCAAAAAGATGTACGCATGTTTTAGTTTAAATAATTAATTGCAGTCTTCTTGCATTGCTTTCTTACCTAATTTTTTAACATGTACAGCTGTTATTCCTGCTGCAGTGGCTAACATATTGTAAACAATAATAATCTATCCTGTCACCATCTGTCATTGAAAATTTAACCGCCAAATTCACAGCAGCATCGTCATTTTTCAAAGTCGGAGATGATTAGTGAAAATAATGAGATACGCAAAACATGGAGTAAGCGATCGCAGCGACCAATAGTGGTCGCTCGTAGAACTAGTTACTTAAAATTTATCGATAACGACGTGCATCTACTTTACCGACAGCGAAAATGGCCGCGTATACTCTATGGTCAGAGTCACGTGACAACTTCAACGCGGTGCGCATGCGCGGCAAAGACGTTCAATCGAATTTCATACGACATTGCGCGATACATTATTATATAGAGAGAGGAAATTTTTCATGTATATTATCTAAATAAATATTTAATTGCTTTAGAATTGTGCCGCAAAAAGCGAGAAAAGAATGTGAAACGATTTCTACCGCGACTTCCTACAATTAGAGATTAACGCAGAAACGAGGATTTTTCAAAGGATTTCTCCGTTTAATCATCTTATGAAATATACAAGGATAATTCGAAGCACATGCCTTTCGCTAAACGAGGTACGTGTAGATATTACAATCGGTTTAATTTTACGACACTGAATTACATAATTATGTACACATCATTTAACTGCATATAAAACATACAAAAGGTTTTTTTTAAGATTAATCATCGAGTCGTTGATAAATCGCCACCGAAATATTACCGCCTTTAGCACCAGAGCTCGACTTTTCGAATCGTTCGAATTTGACAACTTTCGGTATACCGGGTATCTATGAAGCTCGAAGCTTTTATCGCGGTCCAAGAAAAACGAGTCGTCATCCCGTAAGACTTGAGCATATTTTTATAACTTTGTAATTTTTTTTTTCCACTATAATCATCATGAAAATAATTGATAAAGTATGTCTAGAAGCGATTTTATCGATCGTTTTGACGATCTTTTTTTTGTATAAAAGAAAGATCGAGCGAGACTGAAATACATTACATTGGAATACACGCAAAGACCCCATTATTAATTTCGCCAAGATCAATAGAAACGTTAGTTTTGCATTAATTACGGGATGATCGATACGTAAGCGCTGGATAAATACGCGCGCGATGCGATCTCTGCTAGGTGCTCTTTCTCTTTTTCTTTGTCTCTCTCTCTCGTCTACGCTAATGATAACGCATTTAACGAAATGTGGCGTATTTGTTCGCAATTCGGTTCGTTATTCGGTCGTTTACAAATGTTGCCATAAAAACATGATTTACGACGCTTTGTGTCGGCGCCGGAAATAAGCCATCAATGAGATGATCGCAAATGAAGCTGCTTGCACGCACGCTTCTCACGCAATTACGTAATTACGTAATTATATAATATATAATATATATAACTGCGTGCGAAATGTATAAGCGGGCCGTTTATTATATCTATATCTTTCTATCATATGAAATTACGCGGAGAAAATGAGATTCTCCTATTATTACATAGACCGTTCTCGAAGTGAATCCGCGCTAAAATCGTATCTCGATCGCAATGGAACCCGATATATACGATGTATTTTTTAGTGATGCACGTCTGCATCATGTTTTATCAGAAATCGATCGCATCTTCTTCCGATACGACGTATCTTGATGTTTGTTCTCTCACTCTCGATTCGACAGAGCTCCCTTCTTCTTCTCTCTTTTTCTCTTTCGAATAATCTGCGGCGTAGCAAGAATCCTTCGCAAGAATTCTTTCCGACGAAATTTCACACCGGACAAGATACGCCGAAGATTACATTTTTTTTTTTCGATTAAAATGCGCTTACTCTCGCGAGAGCTCGGTCTCGTCTCTACAATCGCGGGTCGAGTTTTATTACGCGTGAGGATTATTGCTTCTTGTTACTCCATATATGACTTTGGTCGCGTGACGAACGCAAATATCGTGTATTATTTCATTCCGCTCGCCTATTGCTTTTAAATTATGTTCAGCGAGAAGACGAGTCAAAACTTTTGAATGTGTTTTCTACGTTACAAAATTGTCCTATTTTGTTTTCTCATTTTTCTTTAGCAAAATTTCCCAACTTAACACGAAAGAAATCACAATTGACAAAAATTACAATTTATTTTGACGCATAAAATATATAAATAGAATATATTTATCGCATGCCTTCCAATTTTCTGATTAACTTGTATTGATTTATGCAAGCTTCACATTTGACAAAATTTCGATAGAGCTCAATTGACAAATAAAAAATGTATATATACTCACGTATAACAAGTTTATTTATCAATTGAATTTCATCGGGGCTTTGTCATAGAGATATAAAAAGTTTGCATGCGTACATACAATATATAAAGATGTAAATAAAGAAAAATAATGTTTGAAATAATGCTTGTTTCGCTGGATGTATTATACGCCAAAAGTAATAGGCTAGCTATATTAACATGATATTGGTCAAGAAAATACCATAAGTTTCAGCATTTTAATAACGCGTTCGTCCGCGATTTACAATAATGTGCACAGAAACGCGATGGAAGCGTGATTATATACGTGGTTAAGCTACGAGCTCTTTGATCCCTTTAACCCCTTCCCAACGATAATGTATTAACACGTATTGCGTATGAGACTCTCGGTATAATAAAATTCTCTTATCGATCTCTGATATATATAAAAACAAATGTAAAGATATAAATTATGTAAATCACAACACACACACACACAATTTATTCATCTATTTAATTCTACACACATTATCCTACGAATTCGTAACGATATTATATGTAAATATTTTATAATACAATAAAATTCAATTTTATCAAACGCGCGTAACGCACACAAATTTGTCACGTACTTTCCGTTGATGAGATTCTGCGATTTAATTATTTTTAATAGAATAGCTATATATATATAATTTAAAAATTTATTTTTTTTAATTGAGTATCTTTAGCGCAATCGTATAGTTGATGTAATAAATTTATTTACATATAATTATTTGAGCTAATCGATTTCTCTAAAAGATATTTTTGCTACACCGAGAGTCCCATAAGTTTCGTTGCGTATTTAAAAAAAAAAAAAATCACTAACTGACAGCGTCTTTTTCAACACATTTATAAATTTGCCGGATAATCGCAATATCGTATCGAGCAGAAGGGGTTAATTCGATGGCTGCATTGCAAAATCTCGGCCCTATAAATACTCGAGATAATCCGTTTACTGCAATTTTGATGCGATGGCTTTTTTTATATTTTCACAAAATATAATTATATGTCTATATAGTTTTTCAATAAATGCGTTCAATGTGTATTTTCGTTTGATATAAAAAAATGTTTATTTTTGTGATTTATTTCAGAGACAAGTGGTGTAACCATCCACTTTATATATAGATTTTTATTCATCTTTTTTACTCGTGTATCCATTGCTTTATTGAATTGTAATTTTTTATCCTGTATCTTTTTCATGTTTGTTAATACAATTTCGAGTTATATGTACACTACAATACGTTATCGTTGTCTATACATACAATACGCGTGCATTACAAGTTTTCGTCCTGCGAATAAAACAAATATACTCGATGTGACGGGGCGAGACGTCGCAATGCTATCCGATACGAAGCAAAATTGGTCTTACAATCACACAGACATAACAACGGCTACAATCGACTTTGGCTCGTATATGCAGTTAAACAATCGGACCAAGTACAACGTATTAGGGAATTAATTAATTAGATTAGACGCCGAGCATCTAATGGAGCGCCAGTTAAGAGATACAAGAGAATAAGAAGCGACACGAGAATTCGATATTCTTAAAGTTTCCTACCGAAGTACGAGGTAAGAGGAAAGAGGAAATGGCAGGGTATTATTACGACGGGAAACATACACGGTATATCCTATTAGAAAAAAAATAAATAAATATTATTTAAACGTTAATTACAAATCGGTCCGAGTGACAATGATTCTGAGATTCGATGTCACTTCGTTCCTTGGTTTAACAATTTATCGTAGACATCGATAACGATAATATTTTGGTTAAGAGTGTGTGTACGTGTGAATGCGCGCATGTGTGTGTGTATTTATTGTGTGTGAATACAAGCTATATTTCGTGTCACTTTCGATCTAGAGCAAAGTCGACGAGAGGAAGAGTTGCTTTCTGATAATTAATTAAAATAAGGATTTTTCTTCGGCGTCAAAATTAACACGCGTGTAATAGCTAAATATATATGTAAATATATATATATATTCTTATAATTTGTTGATAAATCTCTTAATAACAATAAGTTACTATAAAATTTTATTTTTGTGGAAGCGCAGTTGTGCTTAATTAACATTCGGCTTTGTATGATAATTAAAACGCGAGAATTTAGAATTTTTGATTTTTAAAAATTACAACTTTATGCGAGAAAAAAATAAACGTAGATTATTTGTATTCTACAAGTAGAGTTCACTGATGCACTTAGGCAATTGTTCATCGAAAAAAAGTGTTTTTGCGATTAGGAGAAAAAAAATAAAGACTAATGCAAAACCGATCACTGATGCTAAACGGTACGTAATATACATACGTGACTAACGATCGCTATCTACGCTCATTTAAAATACTGTCTGGTTTCGATCGACTCTTATCGATATCGATGGAACAACTTTATTATTTCTGTTTGCGTGTCGCAGAATTATTCGCGACGAATAATCGTCAAGTTATAAACGCGTTCCCTCTCCGGTTTCTCTCTATACATTGTTTTATTAAAAATTACGCTGTAGCTTGTGTATATATGTACATGTGTACACACACACACATATATATATATATATGTATATATAGATATCTTGTATGTATACATACAATATATCAATTTTTATATGTATATTATATATATATGTATAAGATACGAATAAATGTATAATAAATTAATTGTTAATGTCGTTATTAAATCTATTTACTATGCGCCATTAACAACTAGTGATATGTACTCGTTTTGAACTATAGCGTTAATTTGATGCGACCCTGAGGTGGTTGCGCATCGCCCTTGACAACCGAGGAGCGATCGGGGGAAAAAAAAGAAGCGTATTATCTTTTTTTAGTACGATAAAAATAAAAATTAATTTCACGTATATATAAATAAATAAAAAACTTTTTGCGCGCGCACCCTTATATTTGCGCAGCTTCGACCGGTCCTGCCGGTCGGTTTCCCATCCACGGATGCAAATTCCGCGTGCCCATTTCCGTTGTGTTATCGGAATCAATTCTCAACCGATTAGACGAATGCCGGCCGACGACTCTTGCCGGGTCACCGCGCAAAAGCCTTTTGTACTCCGCCAGAGCTAAACTCTCCCGGCGAAAATGTGACCGCGCACCAGACGGGCACACAAGCCCCGCCGATGTTCCCTCTCCTTCTTTTTATCCGGGGAACGATCCGATTTTTTTTTTGCCACTTTTTGCACGCCACGGCTCGGGACGATCGATATTCTCGCGTGTATTAATTCGCGCTTTCGCGAGGAGCGAGAGAGAGCCGGCTGTTTTGCGGAACAAACCTCTCGCGTTTTTTCGTTACCTCTCCCGTTGTTTTCCGCGTGTTTTTAAAGCAAACAAAAATCTATCAAAAATTTTCAACGGAAAGCTTTTTACTCTTTGAAAGTCTCCCAAGATATATATATATATATATATATATATGTAAAAATATTTGCTGCGAATAAATATGTAAAAACACGTTTTGCAAATGTCATGACGTATACCTAGCTCGGTTATGCTACATATACATATATGTACAGCTTCCCGGAGTATTTGAAAAATTTCAACCACTATAGCTGCTCGTAAATATACGGATAATCGCATTTCGAGAAATCTCGTACAACGCGATACAGCAGCATTTTGCCATTTTTCATAACTAACGCGATCGCTTCTCGATAGTTTTCGGCTCTGCATGGACACCTCGCTTTTGTGATATTTTTTTTGTTTTCGCTTAATTCGGTGCACGTGTCGAGAAACGACATCATATTACACCGTACAGGCAATTGTTGATATGTATCGTCATTTTTTTTAGCGTGGCTTATTGCTTAACGTACAGCTATGGCTCTTGGTAAAGTCTAGGACTATCTTATATCTATTCTCTTACGCCTGTACCAGCGGCGCGCAAACTCGATTTTGTGTCACCCGGACAATAATATTTCATAAATATATTAAGACAAATCACACGTACACACAAGTGAGGTAACGACATAACTAAATAAATAATCGGATTAAAATAAAACTTTGACTTTTCCACACTTAATTATATCTTTCTTTTCCGAAAAAGGATTCTGGCCCCAGTTCGTACTAATCAAGCTTGATCGATCGTCTCTTTTTTGTGACTTCAATTTTTATCATTATAAAAATAGATTGCAAGTGCAATTATCGATAATAGCAAACTCAATACTAGAAGAATAAAACATATATGTCGAAATTAATAAATAAAGGAGGTACGTTGATGTATGATCACAGAGAGATAATTTCGTATAAAGTAATATGACTTTTGATTTTTTAACGTAATAATTATCTGTACATTTGCTCTTGTCAAGTAAAAGTGTAGAGTGTGCTTTGTAGAATATCATATTTTTAACTTAATTCTATTTATACGTTTCAAAAAAATAACAACAGTTGGTCTGTATACCGAGTTGAATGCGGATTAGTTTGTGCACCTCTGATTTAGCATTCTTCGCGCGAATAATATCAAACATCTTATCGGGCCAACAACTTGAAAGACAATTCGGCGTTCGAGAAGCTGTCATCTCGATAAAATATCTGATATTTCGTTGACAGAACGTCAATTGCGCCCGCCACGTTGTTTCGTGATATGGAAACGGAATCGTATAAGTGGCGAACAAATATATATATATATATATATACATTATTCTCTATTTGTTTTCGATCGGAGGAATCTCCTCGGAGAATCATTCGCGATATACCTATCGGAACTATCGCACAGATACTGCAATCTAGGTTGAGAAAATGATAGCTGGGTTGAAAGTCGCGGTTTCAATAATATTTACAGTTGTATAAGCGATTGAAGATTAAAAATATTAGTGCGCAAAGTAATCTAAATCCCATTAATGGAAAACTGAAGTATATTCTATAATAAAAGTTCAGATAAAAAAATCGTAAATTCTAATTCGAGTTCAATGCGCGGTAAATTTAGAACCAGTACAGGGGATCGCGCTAACAATGACTAGAAAAATAAATATTGGCACGAAACGGCAATAGATATAGACGTAAAAAAAAGAGAAGCAAAAAGTCTGTAGTAAAAATATCAAAACGAAAATCGAGATGCGTCCGAGAATCGAGGACTCTTGCCGAGGGCGACGCGCCAACGTCGACTTCGTCTTTTAAATAAATCAGTGCTCTCCCCTGGGGTGCGCGATACAGACATAGTAAAGGCGAAGGGAAAAGAGGATGAGTCGCACAGGGCGCAGGGAGACGTTCTCTTTCGTAGAGATATCTCGTGGTGGAGTGTGTACCCCTGCTGCCGCTGTTGACTCGCGAAAGCCGATAAGAAGGAACGGAAGGCAAGCGCAAGTTGTACAACTTGTATCCGTAGATGTACACCGCATGTCCCTCCATTCATAGACTCCTCCTCGAGCGAATTTTCTTTCGCTGGCAGGTTGCCGTATATCCTTTATACCTTCCATCTCCGAGTCGTCGTCTAACTTCTTCGTTTTTCAATTGATAGCGTTCTGACAATGGTTATAAATTTTGAATTTTCGCGTAGCTTTAAAAATGACGTATATAATCGAGTATATATTATTCAATTGAAAAGACTCGTGTAAAACCGTATTTTATTTACTTGACGAGAATGAATTCACGCAACAAAAATCGTGGCGGGCGCAACAGCGCGAAGAAACGATTCGCAACTTTTTCGATAATTCGCGGATCCGATATATATATAATTCGAGAATTTCAATGATCCAAGGATTCATCGAAGTATAGACTCGAACAATCCAAGGATCGTTGAGCGTTTCTTATGCTAAACTTACCAAAGTATGATATGTAATTTTTCTTTTAACGACTAGCTCTCCGAACGCGAGGATGCATGCCACCCTTTCTCCAAAAAGAGATATCCTCATGCATCCCCTCTTTGTTTACACATTAATATTTTTGGTTTCATTCATCGCTCCGTGGTATAAACCCTCCTTCCTTTCCCTTTTTTCGTGCGATTCGAGAGTTCGTGCGTCAATTTCTTGGAAAATAAAAAAATGCCCAATTTATCTCGCAACCTTTCCCATAAATTTCGCGATATTAGAGCTCGATAACATATCTCTGATATTTTTGTTTCTGAAAATACAAAGTTTACGAGGAAACATATCCGAGTGTCTCAATACTTGAAGTTTATTATTCGCCGATAGCAATAAATTTCGAGTAATTACGAGAGTGTTTGAACTGGGTCGAAGATAAAGATAAATTTCTTTTACGAGAAAAGAAAAGGCTTAACAACTACGATGTGCTTATATAGACCGTAATTTTCTGGACCTAACTAATCGTACGTTCAATGCCGATTACCGTAGCAACGAAGGGCAACGAAATAATTGAGGGGGAAAATGGGGTAAACCGATCAATGGGATACGAGTCGAGGACAAACGAAGATCGAGCGACTCTCATCGATTATTCAACGAGGTTGTACAGATATATATGTACACAGCATCGATTCTTCGATATTCGGACGAAGCTTGCAGCTCGAGGTGTCTGTAAAAAACATTCGAGAACACCCGTTTGTATCGTATAATTGATTTACTTTTATGTTCGATTGTGTAATACAAACGAAGAATTGTTCTGAAAACGCTAAAGCAAAAAATTTGAATTGTAAAGAGTTCGAATAATCGTTTTGCTGGGAATATTTCCGACGGACCTCTCTTCCCTTCCACTGCTGTCACTGTGAAAATGCCCAAACGAATGACCTTTGTGTCCATTTTTCGTTCCGGAGATCGGATCGAAACATTTTTAAAGGTTCCGGAGCTTTCAAATGTGTGTGAAAAAAAGCGTGCGCGACCGATTAATTAGATTTTCGCGGGATAACAGCCCATGTTTTCACGCTTTTTCGCTTTTCACCCGCTTACCCTATTGTATAGCGTATTCCGCGACTATCGGAATAATCCACCATTTTTACTTCCGTCCATAGAAACGCGAGAAAATGTGTGTATATATAGAGATATTATCTCTCATTATTATTACAAACAATATTCGTTCAAACAAGTCGAGCAATTATATCGCTTTAATAAAAATGTTAAAGAATTTTACAAACGTAAAAACACGGGTATGCGACATTTTTTTTCTCTTTACACAACGTAATGTGTACATTATGATATTTCACTTTTAATCGTTAAAACCGCGAACAAAAAGCGATCATTAATCCAAAGTCCATTGTAAGTATAACTTATCAAAACGACCGTCAGGGTTGCAATTCAATCTCGCGTTTAGCCATTCGACATGCGAATTACGACAGCGTTTCGCGTGCATAATTAACCCGTTATTCCGCGAAACTTCTCAAGGGTTGATTGCCGCGTTATTATTATCCCGCGAGACCCAAGTAATCCGCCGCCCACGCAGAGTATCGCATAGTAATACGCTATTAAGAGAGAATCGATCCTGAATTTTACCGTACGCGCTTAGATACCCGATACTCTCGACGTGCCATAAAATTTTCTCTCTCGTCCCCCTCGGGGAGGACATTCCTCCCTGTTCCCACCCTTATCTATGAATATCTGATTTTCCTGATGCGTTGTATTTTTTTTTCTTATTCTCTTTCGACTTTGTACTCACGAGTACTAGAGGAAAGAGAGGTCGGTTACCTCTGCATACTACGAATATTCGAACGCGTAATTAGATCAGAATTCGAAGATCTCTTATGTAATCCTGCATAAATCCTTCATTCGCGACGACTTGTGCGAGATCGTTAGGCGGCGGGCCTTTCCTTCCTATACGAAGCCTCGGCTTTTCTTCCTCCTTCGAAGTCGGCGAATGCGATTGCATTTTGCATAAAATGCATATTCATAACACGCGAAAAGAAGCGCTTCCCGCGACCGTCGCATCAGAGAACTTCATTGTGTCCGGGGCATCGATATTAATATTAAGGAGGAAGAAAATGAAAAGAAAAACAGAGAGACGCTAGAAAAGTTTCGACGGTTGACGCTTTCCTAGACAAAAAAAACCCTCAGTGCAGAGATGATTCTTTATCAAGTCTACACCCCTTGAATCGTTATTATATTCAACGAGGAGAGCGAGGAAATAGGGTTGTATAGGGATAGTTGTCGGGACGACAGAGAGCCAAGCTGTGCTCCGGACGGGTCTTTACAAATTTCAGTACTTTCGCGTGGCGAGCTCGCTAGAAAATGCATATTCATCTCGGCCGCTCCGTAGAGGGTGCATCCGTAATGGAGACGAAAAGGACAAGAGGGATCCCCGCCGGATCTGCGTACATTTCGCCGGACGTCCGCGTGAATGGTGAGCAATATCGATCAGTCGGGGCAAAGAGGTTATCCGGGCACAGGCAGCAGCTGTTTCCGAAAGACCCAAATTCAATTTCTACACTTTCAACGCGCATTACATTTATGGGTCAACACGCGGACACGCGTAACAAAGCGTATATATGTCACATTTGACGTTACGTGTTCTTCTCGCGCGCGTTTCATATTTCATTCTCCCCGTAAGATACGAGAACGAGAGATGATGACGCGTGTTTACAGAGCTCTTCACACGCCGTGTGTAACGTTTGCCGTTTGAAAATATTTGTTATATCGCGACGGGGGGATGGAAAGGCCGCGCGAAATCCCTCGTAGATTGACCGGACATCGACGAATGGAAAAAAAAAAAAACGAGAGGAGAGAAAAAAAAACCACTCGCCGAGAGGAAAGGGGGTGTTAACTCTGCTAAAGTCGGGGTGAATGGCCCGAGACCGGGGCCGCGGAGGCCGAGGGAGAATATCGTGATCGCGCGATGCGCGTCAGGGAATGAAACTTTTACCCATTCCCTCTCGCAGAATAACGAGAGAGAGAGTGAGAAAGATAGAGGGGGAAAGGAATAAGAGAAAGAAAGAGAAATATAGGAACAACATTTATCTTGTCTTGCACTGGAGATCATATTTTTTCGCCGTAATTTCATTGATGATCCGAAACGACAGATAGAGAATTCGGGAGATTCACTATAAAGCCGCGAAAATTTAATATTCGTTACAAATGAAAGCGTCTACGCTCTTTTTTTTCTCTCTCTCGCATAATTACGTCTCCATTTAGACATTATTATAATCGAATGTGCAACAATTTAGCCACGCGCGAATTCTCTTATATCGTGCCAATTCTCACTCGAAATTTCTCGATTTTTACTTTATAGAAGGGTGAGATTGCCACGAACAAATGTCGTGGCAATCTTATATTAAAAAAAAAATACTCGTTAGAATATAAAAGAACTTATTTCAGAAAAAAATATTTTCTCAATCATTTAAATAAGCGTAACCGAGCGTAATGCGAGATGATTAAGGTAGAACCAGTTACGCTTCTTATCATATCGAGCAGTGTGCCGTGACTTGTAAGGCTTACAAGTTCCTTAATTGGATGCAGAGGTCGAAAATCGTAACGCGATCACGAGAAGGAGGAATATCGAGCGAGTATGTGCGTTTTTGCGTGCGTTTAAAGCGAGGCTAAGAAAGGCGATCGCGTGTCACGCGTGTAATGTCACAAACCCGCTTGATCATCGAGTCAAGGTGGAATTGAATATTCCAGTCCGCGAGGTTACTGGAAGGTTGCAAGGGGACTTTGATGGCGTGACTTTTTCAAATTCGTCCTCGGTCACGCCGCTACTTATTGTTAGTAATTGAAAATATACTTGCGACAGCAATTATCCGCTCTCTATATCGACCCAAGATTACTTGAGAATGGAGGAAAGAAGTATTCTCTCTCAGATATACATGTATTTTCCCTGTTAATTTAATCGCGGAAGATCTATGTTCCGAGCGATCTGTAAATTGTATTATTAAGTAATTTAAGGAGAGAATTATACCTTTCCATATTTTCGCAAATTAAAATTAAGATGTATATGAAAAATTCGAGGTGGCAATTTAAGGAAAGTGTGCGGCGAATTAAAATTCCTTGAAAATTCTTTGAACAAAGTGAAATTTTTGTTTCTTTGTACTTTTGAAATTTTAAAATGCACAGCGCACAGTATCGAAGAAACACAGTGAAGATGTAAAGAGAAAATTTTTCTAAAAATTCTTTTAATGAAATAATTTAATCAGGAACTATTATAAACCGTAATAATAACGATGTTGTAAGCCGGTTAACTAAGTTGAATGAAAATAAAACAAAGCACTTACGCGAATGCAATGGAGGCAAAAGTTAGATCGAAGCGCGAGGAGGAAGATCGGCGATGCGATTCTCTTTGAGATTCGCTTTGGACCAGAAATTTATCGTTGTTTCTTTGTACTTTCAAAGTCGAGAGATTGTCGAAATTGTCGAATTGGGTAGAACTTTGGGAGCCGATGATCGAACCACGTGTAACATCGCGGCGGCTGAGGAAATTGCGGAGACGAGCTCTAATTAACGAGGTCGGGATAAAGCGGAGCTCTCTTCGCTTTCAAATAGCTATAAATAAAAACTAGGTTCAGTCGTCTCTCGTAGTGTATACTAAAGATAAACATTCTCTCTTCTCGTTGAAAGTAATTTAATCGAAGCAAACAGAATTTTTTCTCTCTCCCTGCGAGCTTTAACTCGCCGTATCTGAATTTTGCAAAGACGTAGTATCAAATATTCGGAGGTTCCTCATCTACAGGGAAATTGACGCACTCGGTCTCGAATCGCGGAATCGCGAATCACTCCCGAGATCTCCGGCCGCCTGAAACGGAGCCTGAAGCGACCGCATGCAATTTATCGCACGAATTAACGCACGATGCACTTTGCCGCTCATGCACGATTCACTTGCGCTACATAAAGCGGATTATTTATGGCGTGTCGTAGCCTTTCGAGAGAAAAACTTGTCGCTAAGCAACAAGCCGCTGTCGTTTCTCGCGCTTCTCTTTTATCCCGCTTCCATGTTTTTCCCCCGCGTTCTCGATGATTGCAGACGCGTATTATTACATTAATAATCGTCAGCGATTCCTATCGACGTTCGCGTGAAAAATCAGAAAGATATATAAAAATTCTCGTGTAAAAAATTTGTTTGCTCGAAAGCTGCAAAAACCGCTCTATACGTAACGTAATTCGTCACCGTGAGGTTTAACGTACCTTGAAATTTCGCGAACAGACTCCGTGAAGGACGTTGATCTCAATTTCCATCTCGCGCCGTCATCTACCACCCTTCGTCGACGTCGAGCCGAATTATTAATTATCGATGTAATTATTCAACTCTTTCGGAGCAGGCACAAGCGCCGAGGATAAATCATTGATGCATTTCCCTTATCGCGTCGCTTTTATCGCACACGTAACATATTCGGTGTTCGATCTCTTTTGATAAAAGTTATTTGTATGTGTAAAACGTTATATACGTGCGCACGCGTTTTACAAGTTCTCTATCGGGATTTAGAAAATAATCGATTATAAAGATTTGTACGGCGTAGCCTCTCGGCGAAGCCTTTACATCTATCGCTGACGAGTTTATTCGCGGCCGGTCGGATTCCACCCTACTTCTCTTCGTGTTCCCAGAGGAACGCTTGCGCCGATATCCAGTGTCAGAGAACGATGGAGAAGAACGTTCTTCCGCGAGAGGGAAGAAATAAAGTCGGCGAGAAATAAAAGATCGCGTGTTCGGTTTCAATTTTTTTCCATTCGCAAAAAAAAGCGAATTGACGTAATTATTCCGCTCTCCCTTCCCTCCAATTCTCTCGTCGCCCTTTCTCCCCGTATACGATGATATAGTGGATCGTGCATGCGCGGGGTGCAATAAATAAAATTTCGATCTTTTTTGATCGCCGCGAGAGATCTCTCGCGTATTATATGTATGTAATATCCTTAACGACATAAGCGATATAACAACTTCCAATGTGGATTATAAAAATATTCAATCTTTGTCGTACGAACTAGTTAACCTATTGATATGTAAACTATCGATATGTAAAATTGATATGTAAAGTCACGGACCAATGTGATCCGCATGCCGCGTGGATTCGCGAAGCGATTGTGGTTTGTCTCGCGAATCCGCGTCTCTATTTTATTTTGGCCGGCGTTATTGTAACTTTGTGTTTGTGTACATGTATGTGTGTGTGTGTATGTGTGTGTGTGTATGTGTACATTGATATGTGCGTGTCCTTGTATATATACGCGTACGCTTACACGTCTGATAATTTAATAACAAGACGCTGGTCTCGCGTGCATCCGTCAATGCTCTCTCATCGTGTTACATCAGCCCGTTACGTCTCTTTCTCGAAAACAGAGGGTTCGATTAACTACTTTAATAAATAAACTACTTATCTTTGTCGGTATCCCCGAAGAGGTCAGGTCAAAGGTATGGTCGCCGATGGAAACGATGTAATCCCCGAAGAGTCTAGGATCGACGACGTCAGCTCTCGGATCTTCTCGCAGTGGTCAATTTCACCGCTGATTGGTAGCGGGGTCTCTTCTTCGGTGACGGAAGGATATTCGATCCTAGTTAAACGATCGTGCTCGCCGCTGAATGCTTGCGCGACCCGCGTCGATAACCAACGAGCCGGTACTTTCCACAATGGTTATTCCTCCGGCCAGCCGAGATCCTCGCCGACCAATTCATAGAAGCGTTGATTGTGCTCGTTGAAGAACTTCCTCAGCTTCGTCACGACCATCGGACTGACGCGCGGATGACGGCGACCCTTGCTCTCCTTCAGACACTTCTCCGAGGTCTCGTTTCTCAGGCAGTAAAAGCCCTTGGTGTGATTAAAGTAGAAGTTGTGTCGACCGATGCGCGATTCGAGCCCGAGAAAATTCTCGATTCGGCGCAGCTGCGGCACCGGGTCTTCGATCAACTGATCACCGTTCACTATGAGGATCTGCTCCCTGGGGAACACCTCCAGCCAGCGGTGCATATACGTGTGGTAGAGAGAGATGGCGACCGGTCTGTAGGATTCGTTAATGGTACCGTCGGGTCGCACAACGAGCTCCTCGAAAGAGCGGGTCGTTTGTTGTTGCTGTTGCTGCGGCGTACCGTTGTTGATTAACGTGGACGCGGTCGCTGCGTGCGTGCGCAATTGCGTGTAATCCGATATCGCTCGAGTGACCGGTTCCCGGACGATCAGCAGTAACTTGACGCTGCCGTTCATCGCGCGAATCCTCTCGGGCACCTCGGAGGTCACGAAGTAACTCGGGCTCTTCTCGATGGTGATCTGCCCCTTGAAGGAGTAGGGCATCTTGCGTCGATACCATTCCAGACCCTTCCCGTAATTGTCGTCACGGTCGAAGAAGTGAACCTCGCCGGCCGCCTTCTGTATCTGCGGGTGCAGGAAGAGCATCTCCAGCAACGCTCTCGTGCCGCATTTGCGTACGCCGATTATGATGGCCTGGGGGAGATGGCGATTCGTTCGCGGAAAGTGTACCTTGGAAGTGGAGAAAAGGAGCGGCGGCGTCGCGCGTACCTGCCATAAATCATCCGTAGCAGTTGGCAGACGGTACGTGGAGGGTCTTTGGAGACATTAACGCGACATGGAATTCTAGTCGGAGATAGAGATACGTACCTGAGAGACCAGCTCGACCGTGCGTCCTTCGACGGCGGAGACCGCGTGGAGGCTGTAAACGGCGCTATCGTAAAGTATGTGGAAGGTGAGGAAGAGGGACAGCAGGGCGACCGACAGAAAAGCGACGGCCATCTTCGATCTGGATACGCCGACCACCAGGATGCAATCCGACGCGTCACCCTCGGCCGGCCTCATGGCGGAGCGGGACATCCACCTGCGACAACCATGAAGAAACGTCGTTGTCAAAGTACTCGCGATTCCAAGAGATATCCGCTCGGTTCTCAAAGGGCAATCGTGTTATTCTCTCGTTTTTTCCTCTTTCTTGGCACGCAACAGCGCCATTAGTTACGGACGGTGTCTCTAATTTATTCTTTCCTCGTCGAGGCGCGGCAGGAATGATTAAGCCCCGCCGTGATCGTCGATTATTACAGTGTACCGTGGGATGTACTTTAATCTAAACTTGCACCAGGCCATTACAACTTTAAGTTTCCAAGCCTGATTTATCGGAATTCATTTCTCCGCAAATGTGTATAAGATTAATTGATTATTTTGCCGCACGCGTACATACCTATGTATATAGATGCACCAGGAGTTTGTTTTTCGCGTAAACGTTCCGAGCCTAAAGGAGAGCCCGAAACAATTTAGAACCACCGCAGTGGCTCGTGACTGATAATTATGCGCAGCTGATTGGCATTTACACGAAACGCTACGGTACCGGCGCAAATTTATCGCGTGACGGACGAACAAAGCGATTGTCAATGCCGCGCTCGCTAATTTCGTTCGCCATTGAATGCGGGCTCAAAAGTATCGATCGGCAGTGTCGGTGGATTTACCGCGAGCCGTGTACGTTTAAGATTTCGTGGCTCTCTTCTCTCTTTCTCTCCGCGAATGATAAATCATCGGCCCGCATGCTGTCGTTTTCGCGTAAGCGAAAAATAATAGGACCTTCATCGGGGCGCGATTAAACTCTCGAACTATATCTCTGAAGAAGATATATGTTTTACATTTTAGGGGCACCCTCTCTTTTCGACACGTGTACCATCGATAGTTATACCGGGATAATCATGCCAGTTTCTCGCGATTAATCTCTAGATGAGTAATAAAAGAAGCGAGAATTTTCTCGCACACTCGACTTGCGCTCCAAATTGCATTTGTCACCTTAAACTGAAACGTTTACAGCATTAGCGCAACAGGCATGTAAATTACATGTTCCCGAGCGAATAAAGATCTCGTGGTAAAAGTTATACGGAGGATGAAGCTCGGAACGAATCGGAATTCACAAGTGACGAAAACTAGTCGTAGTCGCGAGCTCTTAAACTCCGAATAGCTAACGAACTTGTGAACCGAGACGTAGGAGAGAGTCAAGGAGAGGTGGAAGAGACGGAGGATCGATCCGCCATAAATGATGCAGAAAGGTCGGTACCCCTGAGACAGAGTGCAATCTAAATTTGATGTGGTTGCATTTTGTATTCCGACGTAATGGCTCCTCCAACGTTTATCGATACTACGCTTTAATCCATCGCGTTACATCATCATTGCTTTCTCATTGATTTGTCAGAAAGAGGCAGAGAGGCAGAGAGGCAGAGAGCGTAATAGAAAAACCTATATATTTCTCTCGTCCCGCGTCGTTCTGTCTTAATTGCGATCCGAGTCGCAATTAGCGAATCTGTCGCGTCGTTGGTAACGAAATCGCTTTTCCGCTCATCCTTTTTTTTTCGCCTCCTCTTCCCTCCTCTCCCTTCGAAGAATCTTAAAAAACCGCGCACGTTCGCGAGAGATTGCGGAGGTATTTATATGCGGGGGAGTGTGTACGCTTTCCCGTACAATTTTCCGCATCAAGTAGATACTTGATGCCACGAACGAGACTTTTTACGCGCATGTACTCGTATATGAATACCGCGCGTGTATATTTTAATATTATACCTTTATTTGGAGAACACACAGTTTGGGAACATTCGCGTTGTAATCGACTTCTCCGTTGTACTGCGATGGGAGGCCATTTGATGCGCAAGTTTTCTGGCTAAAATTTGCTTTGTGCCACGGCGCGACGCGGCGGGCCGAGGTGTTTCCGTGGGAAATACGCGGCCTGTGTTATCCGGACAAATTGCAATTTCCAGAGTTGCCTTCCGCGTCGTTGCACCCCTGCCGGGGTGCCCCGTTCTCTCGTGACTGTCGAATACGACCGCGCTATTTACTCATTATCGCCGTAGCGTATCAACCGTATAATTATACGGTCAAGTAAGTTTACAACGCGTTAATATAATCTCATAGACACCGGGGTCGATTTCACTTTGTCCGGCCGTGGAATTTAATGCTCCCTTAAGCGAAATTATCGGCAATTTAAAAATTAAAAGAGAGAGAGAGAGATAAATATAATTTACCGTACACTTTTGTTGAAATTGTGAATATTATCTAATCTAATTCAATAAAGGAGGGACGCCGAGGGCGGTAATTTTCTCGTCAGGAAAATACAAGCGCGGAAACTTTAATCAACTAATTACATACAGCGCTCGCGGATACCGCACGATATAATCGAATCGAGCGGAAACCAGAAGGAATTATATAGCGAAATATATATTTCGCGTCGCATGTGTTGCTTTTAATGATAATCTTTAATACTTACAAGACATCTATAGGAGATTGAGGAGACCACTCTTGACGAGGCCGTGCCTTGTTGGGCATTTGCCTTTTCTTGTACGTTCACATTTTTGGAGTTTCTGAAACAATACAAAGCACAAATTGTCTATATTATAAATCTCATCTTATTCGCGCGAACCATATATAATTCGTCATGTAAAAAAATCTCATTAATATATCGAAACTATAATTCCGATATATTTATTAAAATATTCTATATAAACACAAATTAAATTATCACTCGACTCAATGTGTTCGTTTAATTTAATTTAATTTTTGGTAATACATTAAATTTTTGTACATCATAAATTTTATGGCAATTTATTCTCACTCTCTACTGTAATTAAATATTTTTAATTGGGATTGTTATTCGACGATACGCGAGTAACTTTAATAATTACGCGACAATTTTAAAGCTTTACAGGATACTTAATAAATAATGAATCACGTTCAATAGCGACGTTAAGGGACAAACGTTGGGACGGTGTTATGGGAAATCAAATGCTTTTCAAGAGATTCCTCTCGGTGACCCAGTTACACAGCTCGTAACTTGCATAGAGCGCGTAAGTAGAATCACTCGGCGAGGAATAGCAACTTTTCTCATTCCAAACTCGCCCGTTTGCACAGTATTGTTAAAAGCTTCGTGCGTGTGGGTGCACTTCAGATGTATCTTATTTCTTCGAATCGCGTACCTACCTCTCAAAAGGTTCGATGAAACGCGCGGCATATAGATTTATATATATGTCGTTACATTCGTTGATATTAAGGTCGCGATAGCTTTAAAAGACTGTAAACGGTTCTCGAGAAATGATATCGATTTATATAGTCTATATGTCCCCGTACATCTTTTACGTCTCTCTCTCTTTCTCTGTCTTCCTTTCTCATAAATAAGCAGAAATTTCATTTCCACGAAACGATTATTCTTATCAGGTATATCTATTCAGACTTTTGTTCACCGATGCACTCTTCGGAAAACCGGCGCGGCGATGCACAACGGTGCATAAACACGCATATCCATTCATCTACGATGTTACGACACGTGTACCATTACGCTCGTTGATATATCGCGACGTTCTATCTGAGAACGCGGGGCGACAATCTATGCATTACCACATTATATCTGTCCCCATTGCGCGATGCATGTACATATATATAATAATGTATAAAATTGCTAGTGACGTGTAAGAGAAATAAGAAGAGGAATAAAATGAGAATATACAAAAAAAAAATTGGGATCGATTTTCGATTATCTTGCTGACCTTGAATACCGTCATCGCAAGAATGCATATCGATCGAAGCTCATTCAGCGTGCTTGCATCGACGGAGGGTTGTCGATTCGTTTCCACGTTTGTTCTAAATGCGCCTGCCTATTTTCATCTACGTCAGTCTGGCGACCGTCTGACCGTTGCACGAAATAACAAGGACACGTCGCGTCACGTCGAGTCACGTCGCTGGGGGTTGAATCGATATATCGAACAGGGTTACGAGGATATGATGTAACTCACGGCATTCTTTCGCTTGCGTAACATCTCCGTGGGAGAAAAGGGTAAAATTAGCGACGGAAGTGAAATTACACCCTATTCATCGAGAAAGAGAGGAGGGAGGAGACGATAACCCTCTGGATATTTCGCTATCCATTCTCCTTGGGACTAGATGGAAGATTGCTATTTTTTTTTTTTTTTTTTTTTTTTGACAAGCAAGTACTGGATAATACGAAGGTGGATAAGATAATCTTATGCATGGAAATGAAGAATTAGGATAAGGAGGATATTAAAAGTTGAAAATGCAAATGTCGCATTTTTCTCTCTGAGGATGGAAAATAGGATTGAAAGATAATTCCTACAGCCACGTGGCCAACCTTTACCCTCGACTTTATCTTAGAATTGACTTTAAATTAATTGTATTATCGACCTTAAGCAATATCTAACTAATAGGAAAAAACGCGATAAAATTATGTGTGTTGCATTAAATATCGATCAGACAAATTTTCAGATTTTTTTCTCGTATCGCGTTGAAAAAAAAACAAAGATATAAAAGCATGTAATATTCTTAAAAATGTTATAATCTTAACCAATTACGAGTCTCTCTCTTCCGAGTAAGTTCGATGAGACTAGGAGGAAAAATGCAAATTCCAGCAAATTGCATGATTCCTGGATGGCGCCTATAAGAATCGTTCGAGGGTTACCGCTACTTTAACGATCGCTTTGGAAGTTGCCGGTCGATGTGTCTGAAGCACGCGAAAACGGTAAAAGTTCGCCCGGCCGTGCCGGCGAATAGCAACGATAGCGGCTGCAATCGATACTTTCCCAAAAACTTTCAAGTAGTATGTCGTGAATTTGACAAATCGGTCAAAAAAAGCAGCGGAAGGAAATATTTTCCTCCGCGCATCTACCGCGTGCACGAAGGTACATATACGTATATAAACGTGAAAACTAATTTTCCCTACCTCGAATCAGGTATAGAGAGCCCGCGCGCAGGTTTAATTATTTCCCGAAATTCAAATCAAGGGGAACGTCTGCAACGATGAGGTGCACAGTTCGCGTTCCTAAAACGGCTGCAGGATCGACAAAGGATTAGCGATTACGTCGGATTGTTCTCGAAATTGAACGTCGCCGGAGATAAGACAGTTCGGAATAAGTTTGACGGAGTTAAGCCGCCTGCTTAAATAATGGCACTCGGCACTCACGCCGTCCAAACTTATTCTCTCCCTTATCGAAGGGTCGAATAACTCGCTGGACCGATGAAAAGGCGGTATAAGGCCGAGATAAGGGGCCATTTGTCAGCAAAGGGTCGCGCATTCCTATTATAGATAAACGTTATCTGTTGAAGCTCCTCGTAAATGCAAGTACGAAATTAAGCGCGAAACTGCGTTTTCCAAGTCAAATAAAAGAAGAAGATGAGAGGTCCTTTAGAAAGGATTCGATTACCTTAACTGATTTTCGTTTGGAAGCTAACGAGAAACTTCTTAAGCTATAAGTACGATTTCTGGAATCTGCAATACCATTCTCTTTTGCAGTTTTCTCTCCGCCCCCGCATCTTCTCCTTTTATCAAAAGACACTTGACATAGTTTCCGACTTCATCGAGTCCTCTTCATCGACACATTTCCGCTGTATAGCTCTAGGGACGGAGAGGTCAAATGTTCGTTATATAAAGTTCAACATATAAAGTGAACCTTGAACTTGTTTGATTCTTTCCTAACGTTAGAATTCTATAGCTGTCACAAGTTTCCTTCCGAACATTTATATACGTATTTCGACGAAACTCCGCTTAAATAGTGTCGCTCGATCGACGAATATAAACACGCGAACGTAAATAAATTTCTTTTTTACATTCTGTATGTGCGGCCTTATCTTGCAGTGGTAAACATTCTTAATTTACATATTCGCAGTTAAAGTTTAGCGGGTTAAAAATTATACTCGTGGCCCCCAGCACGAATTTGAAGGTAGCGTGAACCGGGGTTTCGGCCACAATTCGCATAATCGATGCTGCAAACCCGATTATGGTAATTTGCAGGGTTAGATACAGCTCGTGCGCTTTAAAACTTTGGAAAGCGACCTGTGTAGTGCAACTAGAACGCTTCGGTCTTTTCAAGGACGGAGACGCGCGTTCCGTTATCTCGGTGCATCCTTTGACCTTTTCCACTTTGTATATCTGTAGCCATTGGGTTATTTAGTATATCTGACCGCATATATAAACAACGTATAAATAACGAGCATGCTAAAAGAATTGAAAGGTATTTCCCGAACGTGGCTAGAGATCGTTTACGGCATTTTTGTGTTTTTTATTCCTCGTATATATCCGGACACGTAATAATTTATTTTACGTCAAATGAGAGAATGAGATTCCACACACAGTTTCACAGAGGCGCGTGCGTTGATACCGGATGATTGTGTGGCCTCTGATCAATACATTCGCGGTGTGGATTTCTCGACATTTCGCCGCAAATTACATAATTATTCATAACACGAACGAGGTGTTAAAACATCCATTATGTGCTTGACTAGAAAACCGATAGCGTTATCAATTACATCGTAAAAGTTTTTTCAAGATGCGATGGTTTTCCTTTCGATAAATATCGAGATATGTATATATGTTTTGTTAAATAGTGAATTTTTAATCGATTTAAATCCCTTTTGCTTCCTCGTGACTGATAATGAGTTGAATTTATTTAATACTTAATCGTGCTTTTCCTTCTTCCTTTCAATTGAATTTTTTAATAGTCGATAATGTTTCCCGATGAAGGAAAAAAACTTCAGGAATTCTCATTATTTATAATAAATAATCCGAAATAAAATGCGCGAAAAAGAAAAAAAGAAATCGGTTATGCATATTAATAAGTGCGATTTCGCGGTGGCGATGGACAATGGCTTGTGTTTGTATGTAAAAACAGGGTGATTATAGCAATCTCCATAGAGAACACTCTAATCAACCACCGGGTTGCTGATAGCAACCGCGCGAACGATAAAACGAAGAGATGTATAATAGGAGAATCTTCCACTCAAATCTTACTGAAATATGTACGCAGAGACGTCCTTGGTAATCGATCTCGTTGGAGAAGACGAGATTATTCGAATCTCCTATTCTGAATCGCCTGAGGATTGACTTTACCTTCTCGTCGAGCGTCGGAGGTCAGGTCAGGGAATTGAGTGTCGGGCGCAGAGACCTCTTCGTGACGTATTCATTAATTGCGTTGCGTAGGAGAATCGTGTCGTACACGTGAGCGGAGTATCGTAGGCGTATGAACGATCGCGGAGGGGTGGAAAGGAAGAGGGTAGTAAGCGTAAACGTAGTAATAGTAGAAGGCCCAGTAGTAGTGACGCACGGATATCTACTCCGTGTTCTGTCCTGGCTTATTGCCGTCTGGCTGATAGAAAGAGAAAGAGAAAGAGAGAGTGAGAGAGAGCCAGAGAGAGAAGTATGTATGTGTGTGTAAGAGAGCAAATGTGTGTGTAGAAGTGAGAGAGAGTGAGAAAGAACGCGTGCGCATTCGCCACCGAGTATGGCCACTGAGTCAAGGTCTTTCTCTGCCTGGCGATCGACCTGACCTCGCTTTTATCCTTAAAACGGACGATGGGACATCGATCGGGACCACGCAAGTGCGTGCAATCGTGTCCGACAAGCTGCTTGACATTTTTCAACCGGTTTTACGGTTTGTACTGCGATATATGTTCCGTTCTCCCTATAAGAGGACTAAGCCCTCCATCAATTTCCGATATCACACAATCTACCTCTCGACCACTTATATACGTATATAGTTTATGTACATATCCAAGAGGGGTCCCGCGAACAGGAGTAAACAAATTATACACGTCTGTGCGGTCTGTGCGTCGTGAATGAATGAGTCGGCACGTCGTCACTCTGCGAGTAGTAAAAGCCTTGTATTGATCAGACGCGCGCGTAGCGTTGCCCACGCGAGGACAAGAACTGCTGACACGAATTAGCCCAAATACTTTTGTAAATAACCGTGTTCCGGTTGTCCAGAACTGCGAACGAGCTGCGAAATGGTTTGAATTTAACGCGTTCTTTGCTCTTTCTTCTCCCCGAGAGAGTCTTTTCATTTCGTTAGTTGAATTATTAGTTAAAACAATTCGCCAATGAGAATTGCCTCAGATTCATTTTCGCTCGCGTTACAGACGATGTTTTATTAATTATTTTTATTAATCGCGTATGTAGTTTTCGTTCAGAAAAATTTCGAGCATTTTACAATAAGCAACTCGTAGAGCTCGTAAAGTCACGTTATGAAATATACATTGATATCAAATAATGAATTTATCATTTTTACGATACGACCGTTTTACACACGTTCATGAATATTCAGGAAAAAAGTAAAAAGAAATATGCGTATGCTGCGTTCAACCATGTTATTCGTTTATTCGCGTCATTTATATTCCCCCGGTTTAATTAATTTCTCGTAATTTTTGAAGAAAAAAAAAAAAAAAAACGGAAACGGACAACTTAAATAGAAGTAAATATTCATTGTAGTTTAAAGCGAATAAAATCGCGTACTACCACGCCGAGATCCGTTTTCATTCAATTCATTCGTCTGTCCCGGAACGTGTTGATGAATATATATATATGTATATCGCTAAAGAACTACAATCGGGTCAAAAGTTCACTTGTCTCTCCAATAATGCGGTCATAGCTTTATAATACGCGACGACGTAACCGAATGACACTTCGATGCTTCGATTCGTATCTTTGTATTAGCAAAAGTCGATGTGTTGTTTCGCCGGATATCCATTTTATTTCGATAAAAAAACAAAATGCAACTTTATCTCGACTACTAACTATCCATTTTACATATATATTCCGCTGCCCGTGCTCGGTACACATATAACCAAAGTGCTTTTTATTTTCGAAATTTAATGCACGGCAAGTCATGGTACATAATTCGCGGCGCATTACGCCGATGCATTACGGCATGATAAAACCTTAATATGAGCCGCATGCCTTCCTCGTGGCGAGCTCGTGAACGAGCAGCCGCGTTTTCCGCTCACACGTGTCATCCATATCCCACATTCACACACCCACACACTTCTTCCTCCTCCTTTCTCTTTCGTCGGTTAATGGTCCATCGAGCATAGTATAGGTGTTTGTAATCGAATGCCGCGAAACCCCGAAATCGAGTTGGAAGGTCGGAAGACGCCTGGCGGAAGAAGGATCTATCTTATATGCGTTCCACGAGAAAAGAATTTTATCCCTTCCTTCGAGAAAAGTGTCGGCGCGATTAATTTTTATCATCGCGTTTTATCATGGCAAATGCAAAAGCTGCTTTTTAGCTTTGCGGCTCGAACAATTTTCGCTCGAGCGGAATAAAAAAAGAAAAAGAAATTTACGATGTTTTATTTCCACGCACATGTGGGATTAACTGGGTTGTTAAATTTTAAGGACGCCGGAAAGCATTTACGACCGCCCGTAAACGTGATGAGCGATAGTGATCCTTTCTCATTTCCGATTTCAAGCATCAAGCGTGAAAATTGTTTTCGAGCTCGTTTAGCATGAAAGAAATGTTTTTTATACATTTCCTTCCTCAAGTAAGCAACATATCTACAGCTCATACGTGAACGGAAGTTTGCGGTTTGAAGCTCGTACGTGACCGAGTCTGCTAAATGTCACAATGTGATTGTCCAACTTTTGTTACACTCGCGCTCTCGTGCGAATAATGTCGTTTCACGTGGATGCCACTCGACCAACCCGCTGCAAATAAAGTCCCGTCCCGATAGCATCCACATCCGGATTTATTTTTACCGTCAGTTTCGCGCGAAAAGAGAACGCAACCGAGAAAAGGGGAAAAGAAGAAGCTGGAAAGAGTTCGACGCGAGGGAAAAAGTTCTAGTCTCTCTGTCGAAGGAGAGAGGTCGATTTCAAATTTTTTCCAGAATGGGACTTCTTGCGAAACGGGACACTCTTTATAGGAGATGCTTCTAAAATAACCGTTTCGCGTTGATATGTTTCGCAAATGTCTACATTGTCATTTTTTTTTTTAAATTGATAATTTAATTATCATAGAAAAGTTTAATCAAACGTTGTAGAAACACCCTAAATATATATATATATGCGCGCTGCCAATTTTCAAGAGAGAGGAGCATAAGTAAAATTCTTTTTTGCGAAAATATCTGGAATACTTTCGAAACATAGTTAAAATAACTTGGAAAACGCGAGACTCAAATATACATATATCTTTGATACTTTGGTAAGATGTTTCGCGAAGCGTAATATAAGTTTATTATCGAAAGTTCTCATAAAAATAACGATAACGCGCGTATGAAAATATATATGTATTACGTAGACGCTAGGCGAGAGAACGAGCGACGTAAACACGATTATCGCGCCATTATCACTGACTTGATATTATCCGCCTAACAGCGGGGGACATGAATTAAGTTAATTACCGGAGAGTGCTTTCTCGTGCCGCCTCGCGTAGAGACTTTACGCCGATAAAAATGCGCGAAAGTAAAGCCGCTTTAAAAGTGAGTTAATACTTTAACAATCGCGAAAAGTTTCGTACAGGTACAGGTTCGAAGGGATGAGCAGAAGGGAAGGAAGGGACTTTCAAGTCGGATACCCTCTCCCCCCTTCGTATACTCCACGTAGTTGCGCTTTAATCTATTCAGCCACCGGCTCAACTTCTCCCGGACATTTTGCAACTTGCTCGTTAATGTTGTTCCGCGGAAATCTACTCCTTGCGAGAATGGCTCGTAGACAGGACGCGTAATGAAAATAATCCATTCACTTAGCTCGTTGCGAGAATGATTGGTTAATCGAATCATTAAAGCCGCCTTAAATGGGCCTTACTTAAATGGGCCTTAATACGGGCTATATAATGGCCTCATCACGTCAAATTTTCCTCTATTAAATAATGCTTTATCTTGTAAAATCATTACGATCTATTCGATTCGAAGGGATCGCGTAGATCGATAGATAACGAAGCGTGATAGATAAAAAAGCGTGGGAGGATCTGTCAGCGCAAGGAGAAACAGGATATGCAGTTAGAATATCGCGTGGGTAGATGTCGGAAAAAAGGAATAACAATGTAAACGACGATTGCAGGGTCAATTCGATAGGTCAACGAAACCACCCACGAATCACTCTGACAGCCGATTCGAGCGATCGCCTTTATCGGATTGCGATTATGCGTAAGGAGGGCAGTGATATTTCCGAAACACGTGTGATCCTTGTACGCGATTATGTTAATTTTAACGTCGGCGCTAATTCGAGGTTTCACGCATCATCTTTCTTTTTTTATCGTGACGCAACGACACGTGTTTCCCACACCTACGACCTACACTATACTTTACACGCCCACGAGTCTCTTATCATAATTTGCGCACGAGTTCAGCGTCAACGAGAGATGTAAATGTTACATTTACCACATTTCTCTAATAATACGCACGATTAATGATAACATTACGGATCTAAAAACTCGTATTTGAAATCGCAAATATTTTTTGAAAAAAAACAACAGAAAATTTTCTTGAAAATTCCTTCACGGAAATATACCGTAAGGAGTAACGCAAAGTGTTTTCATGTGCCATTTGTTTCTTAAAAGGAATATATTAATGCTTTTCTTATTTCAGAAAATATTCCGTGCGCTCTTTTCCGCAGTCCTCTTATTTTTACGTTGAGGGAGACTCGAGTTCGCGCTACTAAAATATTCATGAAGCGACTCTCTCCCTCAAACATCTAAAAAAAAAAAAAAAAAAAAAAAAAAAAAAAAAAAAAAAAAAAGCAGTAATGTTGTCTCGTATTTAGCAATTGCTCGTCCGCTGTGTGACAAATTAAATAAACGTGAGCGTGAGATTCTGCCGAAGTAAGTGGAAAAAGCTCTGTTGGCGCTTCATTTAAATAACAGTTTCATTACAAATACACACACACATATATACACAATTATGCACGATTTTGAGAGATCGCTATATTACCGTCTATCTATATTATTATCTAATGCAAATGAGAGACCTTTGTCCTTACAGATAACGATCCCGAGTACGCATACAAATACAACAATCCGAAATTAGATCGGATACATACGCTTTCCGCCCTTATTGTACTTTACGTTCTCGTGCTTCCGATAAGGAGATAGACTGAACTGTTCGATATCGTATCACGGAGTCTCCTTTATCCTCGAAAATGCCGATGTATCCGTTAGAGAAGCGTCCGGAATTCCCCGGAAACTATCCCCGAGCGAACCTATTTCTCTTACGCCTCTCGTTTAAATTCTCCCATACTTCACATTGTGTCGTGAATTTTCCAACTATGGGTGGCAACTTCCTCGCGAGAATACGATCGCTTATCATTTAATAAAGAACCCGCCATTCACGCTCGAACGAATAATCACGAAGATTTAATTAAATTTTAATCATGAATACAAAAAAATGCATCATCTCGTAATTTCCAGCGAAAGCTGAGACAATTTTTCTTATTTTATGGAACGAGAGTAAAATCGCCTTAAATAAATAACAAGAGAAAAACTAAACTCGATGGTCGACATCTCTACGCGATGTATAAATTTTTATATATTTAAGATAAAAACATTTGCGAGACGATTTCACTTTGTGTGTACAATTCCTTTCTTTACTCAATTATCGCTGTTAAATGAAAGCGCCGTGTCGACGATATATGGGAAAAAGAATCGTGACGAAAAATTTTGTGCCACTCGTGAAAATTCGAATCGATATGTTGCATCGTAACTCGTCTTTCGCATGTTGAAGGCTCTCTGAATTATTCCTGGATACATGTACCGTGCAATGCACTCGCTCGTGTGTATATGTGTGTGTGTGTGTGTGTGTGTATGAAGATGTACATTTTATCGTTCGTTCCTGTTTTTCCGATCGGATTCCGAATCCGACTGGCGCAACAGGGTAATCGCACATTTGTCGAGTGTTTGTTTATTATCAAGTAGCAAATAGCTATTACCGTTGACAAAATTCTTCAACACGTAACTAATTAAATACGCACGGTATATATTGTTAATACGAGACATCATTAATACTTAATGCCAATCTAATCGTGCAAATATTAAAAGATAAAATAAAAATCTAGTATTAAACTTACCCTTTTTCGTCGCGTCTAGCTGCACAATCCCTCGGGACTTGTCGGGAATAGAAGTTCAAAATCCATACATGTTGAGGATGTGGAACTCTGCAACAATGAAAATTTTGCAGCGTTAAATTTGTGCGTATTTGTTGATCAAATCAGAGCAATTAATATTCAGCAAACACGTATGAATAATTTGACATACAAACGTACGAAAAATCTATAGAGAATTAATTATCGTCATTAGTATACATAACGAAGCTAATCGATAACGACGCGCGCGCATAGTTTGTCGATCATCGAATCTTCGGAATGAGAGATCGAGCTAGATAGGCAACAGTCTCAATTTCCTGCGATCGCCGGAATAGTCAGTTCTAGGATTCTGGTATCGTATGCGAAAACGGAGCTGAAGATAAGCGAAATTCGATGATCGAAAGTTTCGTTATCGCGGGAATATTACATGAAATGTTAATCAACTCTCTGTTATTATTCCAAAATCGATACTTGGAATGAACGAAATGGAATATAATTGTGGGTATGTGTGTATATAGTTTCAATATAATTTCCTGATAGTCCCCATATTTATTCGAAGCAATTTGGATCATCACTACTCCTCACGTTTCTCGAGATACGAGTAAGACTCTTTTTGTCGTCGCTGCTCAACCATCGAAAATACTCGAGTCGAAGTAGTCGATCCATTTCGAGAAAATGCGGAAGGAAACGAGTTTGTCGGTAATGCATAGAGAAAGTAATAGGAGAACTTCGCGTCTTTGCTCGTGTTTCACCGTCAAGGAGGAGAAATTCGCAACGTTATGACGTCGTTTCGATGGAACCTTTAATTGGAATCGGATGGAAGTGCTATAAACTCGTACTTCTTGTCTGTCGCCTGTCTAATTGTAAGACAAATCTCGTGAGAAAAATATTCTCTTAGTTCATTAAATCGAATTTCCGAAGGCATACGTGAATTGAAGGAGAAGATCGTCCGTTTCTCGATATATTTTAATAAAATAAGACAGACGAATCGCGCAGAAACTTTTTAAGTTAAATTAAAATAAAATATTGATATCATTTCATATCATTTCGATATTTTAAACACTTTGTTTTTAACTCTGGATTTCCTCCGATCTCTAACTTTCTAAATTCACGGATTTTTACTCTTACAAAAATATATAAAATATAAGATATACATTATATATATTCTTATATGCTCGACTAGTGCACAAGACGAGTGCTGGATCAAGACTGTCGCTGAACCAACACAGCTTCGCGATATAATACTCCGATACAAGTCAAACATAAATATATTTTTATATTATTTCCAACTGTTTCGACGTTCGCGTCAATAATCGAGAATTTATATTTTTAAATCAAGCGAAGAAAATAATTCACATATCTCGTATCATTTTGATATCTTATAAACTCTTTGTTTTTAACTCTGGATTTCCTCCGATCTCTAAGTTTCTAAATTTACTGATTTTTACTCTTACAAATATAATATAGAATATGATACATTGTATAAATACTTATTTGCTCGACTAGTGTACAAGACGAGGGCTGGATATAATACTCCGACACAAGTCAAACATAAACATATTTTTATATTATTTCAAACTATTTTCACATCGACGTTCGCGTCAATAATTGAGAATTATTATTTTAAAATCAAGCGCAGAAATTAATTGATACTTGTATCGATTTCGATATTTTAGATACTTTGCTTTTAATTCTGGATTTTCCGATCTCTTAACTTTCTCCCAACTTTACGAAGTTTCACTCTTACAAGTATATAGAACATAAGATACCTTGTATATATGTGTTCATACTGTATAGTGGACAAGTACTGGATCGAGACTATCACCAAATCACATAGCCTCGCTATATAATACTCAAACATTAGATGCGCTCTGTTTAACGCCATTTTCGCTTCGAAAATGATTGGTTCATCGAATGCTTTGAAATGAAAATAATGTCAAACGGAATGCATCCATTGGCATTAATTTTTTTATGTGATTTCGAATTGTTTCCAAATTGACGTTGGAGTCAATAATCGAGAATTTAGATTTAAAATTTAAACGAAAGAAAATATAGTCGGAAAGAGGAAAGAGAAAAAGATCGTCTTGTCCGAGCGCGCGCAAGGGAAGACGTTCTTACAATTTCCCAGTCGTTCCCGTTTCGCGGTTTCGAGTCACGGCACGAGGAAAAACATTTTCCGAGCAAATTGGAACGGGGGATAGAGCTCGGCGTCGGCGAGATGAAGGAATAGCGGCAAGTCTAGCGAAAAGCTGCCGAGAATTTTTCTGCCCGAAACGAACTTTCGGAAGCTTCAGTGTCACAATTTTTTTTATCTTTTTTTTTTCATCCCAATTTCGCGATTAATTCATCCGTGCATAAATCAAATTTTTCCACATCTTACACATTTCGATAATCTTCCTTTATTTTATCGTATTCGCACGATTGCTTATCATTAGCTTTCATAAAGTGCAACAAATGTCACCTTCGATGCGTGATATTGGATCGGAAATTAGCATAAACGATGCAATTGGCTCGTAACTCATCCAAGGATGGCGCTCTTCCGATTCCTCGTTATCCTTGGACACCGTGATTAATTAATGAAGCCACGATTAATGTATAATCGGTCGGTTGGAGCGATTGAAAATTAATGACTTCAATCATTGTCAATGCGAATTAATTGCCGCGTCACAGATACACGGATATATAAATTGTTATATGTATATAGCGTAACACACAGTGTGAAATAATGTGTCGGCCGTAGAGATCGATAATTTTCTCGCGGATAAGATTATCATGTCTCTCTCTTTCATGTCGTCCATTGAGTATTCGAATAAAAGACGAAATCTAAACAAAAGTTGCGCTTTTGTATAGCAAATTGCATCACGATATACGATATACTATCGACTACGTTAACATCGTTAGTTTGCGCGATATTTACAGAAGCTCGTAACATACGCTTGTTTCTCTACGATGCGCCGAAGGATGTAAGAAAATATGAAAAAATACATTTTTCTTTGTATTCATGGAACGAGGAACGATGGCTCTCTCGCTGTATACGCTGTAATATAATGCTGTTACAAACATGTTTTGTAACAGCTTGAAGAAAAACAGAAAAAAAAAATAACGTTGGACAAATTTAATGTACACGCAGACTTTCACGTATATAAAAGAGAAAAGTCCCGCGCTTTTATGTTGTAAGTACGCATAATACGCTCGTAGAAAATTGCTGCGAGCCCCTTCGGCGATTCACGGTCCCGACGAATGACGTTAAAGCGCTTGTTGGCGCGAAAATAATAGCGAAACAGCTGGCATGCGCCGACATTGTTATAGAAATGCGACGCGTTTATTTATAACCTGTTAAAAAAAAAAAAAAGAAAAACTTTCTTTCGCGGATTGACCGATAAATAAATGAACGTCAACCGAACGTGCGCATAATCGCGTAATTATTGCATGCTTCCAACATGGCATGGACACCTATAATAAGACATTTGATCGCGTAACACGCGACTCTTTGCGGAACAGCTGAGTCACACTTACACACTTCTTTGTGGCGATTTTAGTGTGCACGCGACGCGTCAGACTTGTAAGATTTCTTTTCTTTCTCTCCCCGGGTTGTTTCTGTGTGGAATGTCCTACATAAGGGAGGCGCGTCGATATTCCTATATTTTTTGCCACGTTATTTGTGTAATAGCCCTCGAAATCGTGCATGTATCGCGCTCGGTCATTCGAGAGGGCAAAAAGAAGTGGAAAAAAGAGCGATGTATAAAAAGGACCCAAGAAAATTGGGTCAAATATTCACCTACAGATGGACAGAACTATTGGTGGCAGAAAACGATAGAAAACGACCGCCCTGTGTTCGCACAACTTCCGGGTTATCACGACGAAGGGAGTTTCTCGAAGAGAGCCGCGGGCAGTTTTCCCTCGTCCGACATACGAGAGATATCACATCATATTTTACCTACAAATCCCACACCGTACCCTGATGTTTCACCGTACAACGTCGGAACGTTTTTTTTCCTCTCCTTTTTTTTTGGCAATGATTTCGTCCGTCCACACACATAAGCACGTGCGTTGCCCCGGGCGATTCTTTCTCGTGTGTTTCTTATTTTTCCCCGGTCGATTCTACATTGTGTGCCCGCGGGTCTAAGGTGATATCGAGTTTAATGGATTAGATAAGAAGGAACTGTATATAACTCGCTGCTTGTGTTTCCTATTCGCGTTTGTTACGGCTGCTTTAAACACGCAGTCGCGTTGCACCGCAGACAAACATTTGCGCTCTTTTTATTCCACAGTTTACGCAGTTTACGACGTTTCAGATTTTCTTTGACAATTGACTAAGGAGAAAAAGGAAGTAAAAAAATTCGAATAAACGAAAGATCAAGTTTCGCGATCGCACGCAACACGTGATGAAAATTATCTCAAAGTAAAGACTTACTAATTGGGCGATAAACATTATCCCGCGATACTCGCGTGTAAGTGTAGACTCCTAAGACTATCAAGTATAAAGTCACGAAGTCGCGAAAGATAAATCGTGTACACAATGGAAGACAAATTGCACGGCATGTTAACGTTGAATTATTCGTCATATCTTGAGCCTTTACCGTCGGAGCTCGTTGCAAATTATGTACGCTTGTTGAATATCTACGAAATGGGCAAAGCCTTAATAAGGAGATGGTTCTGAGGTAGATGTTATGCGTCTTGAGAAACATCCCTGTATTTCCGTTCTATCCAACCCTGCGGTGTCGATATATTTATGTAACGAGAATCATCGGAGTAAAATTCTCTCGAGCGAGATCGAGACATTTTATTCCGATCAGCCGGACAAAAACGAAAAAACATATCGCGGTTCGAATAAAAAGAGACATTCGATGTATGACGCGAGCGAACAAGATAAGGGAAAATTCGAAAATTGTCTTGCGCAAATTTAAGCGCCCTGCCTTATAAATTCGCTAATTACGAGCCACGAATGCACTACTTTGAGACGATTATATAGCGTAATACGAATCTGGAAACTCTAAACACACACGAGCGACTATTGCAGTCAATTCGACTTACGCAGAGAAACTTCCAATGTCGAAAGTTCAACGTTAAACATCAAAGACAAACTGTGATTTTAATCCGCCATTTCTCGTGCGCGTTCTACAGACGGTCAGGTGTTTTGCGCCATATATACATATAAGGGAAATGAATGCATCGTGTGTAAACGGCATTTGGAAAGTTCGTATGTATGCTAGAAATTTCGTCAAATATCTTACAATTTAAACAAAAAGAGCAACGTATATTCGGAGCTTTAATTCTGTAAGATATTTATGTCGCGACATAAATCTCCATAAATAATTTATTGTAATAAAAAATGTAACAACATTTTGCTGGTAAGTGTTTTTATCTTAGGAACCTTATTTCACCCCCTATTAAGTTAGCCCCCCCACCAACGCAAAATTAATTTTTATCTTAATTAAAATTAAGTGCTAATTAAGTGCTAATTAGGTGCCGAAGTCCGAAATTAGGTGCTCGAACCGTTTGGCAGAAAATTAAATTTATATTGGGGGGGAGGGGGCTGACTTAACATTAAGCTGGCCCCCCCATATAAAAAAATATATAAATAAAATAATTTAAAAAAGGACTAGTACATAATAATTAGGTGCTAATTAAGTGCTCTCAGAATCCGTTAAGAAATTTCCAAAAATAAATTCTTTTCTACCACTTTACTCTTGTACGGCGGTCGCCGCGACCGAAATTAAAGAAATTCTGCTAAACGGACCGAGCATCTAATTCGGCGTTTAGATATCTTCAAATAATATTAATTAAGGAATATTTTCACGCCAATAACTTTTCGGTACCTAATTTTTTAATGCCACTTTACTCTTGTACGGAGGTCGCCGCGTACAAAAGTAAAGTGGTATTAAAAAATTAAGTGCTCGAAAGTTATTGGCGTGAAAATATTCCTTATTTAATATTATTTGAAGATACTTTGCTTGAAGATTACTTGCATTTTTCAAGAGTACCGCGAGAAAGTAAACCCTGCTAGAAATTGTTATCTTTGTCGTAGCAAAATTAGGTCATTCGTTCAATGCTTAGGCTGATATTTCTGTTTTTTGACAAAAATTATGCTAGGCAATGTATTATCACGGTCCGCACGCGAAGCTCGTCAAAAAAGAGAGGTCACGACAATAAAATAATAAAAATATCGTTAATGAAAAAAAATAAAGCGCAAACTGACGCAATCAATAATCAGTATCCATATAAAAAAACAATAAACGTATACATAAAACATATCACAGTTGATTTCGTTTAAAAAAAGATAAATAAGCGTCCTTTGACTAGCACATAACACTGAACTCGACATTGATTTAAAGTTGTGTATAACCTGTCATTTATTTTTTAGCTTTAATCTCTTACATCTCAATTTTTGTTAAACGCTAGAAAATGTTAAAATATTAAATAGATATTCATAGCCATTATGCTAAATCAGATAAAACGATGTTTTCGATCCAAAAATTCCTATTCGAGGGGGTAAAAATTAGTGATGTCTACAGTGCAATGACACTGTTTGTGATAACAAAATTACTCTCTACTAATGATGCATTTTCGACGCGATCTGATTTCGAGCCATATAATCTTTTCCTCTGAACATAAAAATCTGAATGCAATCGAGATAAAATTTTTTTTCTGGCTAGCTCTTCTTTGTACATCATTAAAATTGCGATTCATCAGTCTGTATACGTTGAAAATATCTTCGCGAGAGAAAAATTCATAAAAGGGCAGAAGGGAGAGACAGAACGCACAGTGCGTTAAAAATTGATTCTCGTAGCTGAATCACGATGTGCTTGCGCGACGTGCGCCGCTTTACGATTCGTAAGGCGCGTCCCAACTTGCAGCTGCTATGCGGAAATTGCTGGTAACGAAGCACGAAACGTACAATACTGCGAGAGGTATCTTATTATGAGGAAAATAGGACACGCTACACGCAACGCTCATAAAAGACCGCTGTATATTCCGACTAGAGGAGAGCTAGAGACATTTTTTTCAGTTATTCTCTAATTGATCAACGAGAGACTTAATATCCTTATCGTATAAATGTACCATTTTGCGGAAATTCGCCATTCACTAATTTCGCGCCTGTCCTTGGTTTACAGCTCTTAATTCTCAGCTACGTAAAACTGCACATATATGGGAAATTCTTAAAAGAGACGCTGTAATTGTCAAATTTTTAAGTCGTGTTTAAATCATTATTTTTTCTGTTCAGTTTATTATTCGCATTTTCGTTATTCTTAAATCGTTATTTCATATAAAGACGATATAGCGGGTTACACATCAAATTCTCAAAAGATTCGTTTTATGATTCGAGTGTACAATAAGCAACAATCTAGCTTTTTGTGCGCGCCAGTTAAGGATATCACACTATTCGGATTGAATCGACAAAACTTGACTCGAATTTTCCGACGTGAAATCACACAAACGAAACTCCATTTTCTATACAAATGTATTTTCCGAATGACCACATGAAATGACTTTCTCTTTAATAAAACGTAGAAAATTAAGATGAGATTATCGCATCAAAATATATAAAATCGTATAAAAAAAAAAAAAAAGATTTTGCGAGCTACGTGAAAATGTGGCGCAACATCTCGCGAAAGGTTTTACTAAAAAATCGAAGGATTTACCGTGTTTCCGACCGACCTGGATGTCGTTCACTTCAACGGACATCGCCGAAGGAATCCTGTCGCATACAAGAAAGAAAGAAGAACGCGCTTTGGCACAAGACTGATCATTTCTTACGGGTCAGAGGTCAAGAAGGATCGAAAGTACAGTTTTTCGATGGCGAAGTATAGCTTGCGTTGAATTTAAATATTTTAAGAATTTTCTCGGAAAAAAAAGAGAATGTCAAGTAAATTCAAAATACTCAAAATTCACATAAAAACAATGAAGAGATTATACGCGATACTTCAAGACTGAATAAATAATAAGACAGTTTTATTTTTAATGTTAGATGGTGGCATATTAAATATTTAATGCATGACAAATATAATTATTGGATGAGAACAACAAACACTTGAATTTCGTAATAAAAGTCCAAGAAATTCTAGATTATTCTGCCATCAATAAATTACGGAGAAGAAGAACAGAGAGAGAAAACTGCGATATAAATTGCGAAGTTTTCGCGAAACTTGACAATGCGATAATCAATCATGTTCAAATTTCTTGTACTATTTTGATTGTGACAAAATAGATGATTGATGCAATTTTCCGTACTGCCCGTTGAATTTAACATTATCAAATGCGTTTTTATTAGCGATCAATACTATTTACAATTTGATCATAATAACAATCAAAATATTATTCTCTGTTTTGTGTGTAGCAATATATTATTTAAATAATTTCAATACATATATATGTATATATTGTATGTGTGTGTGTAATAAGGTTTAGAATACTGCTTTCCTTTTAGCTTTGAAAAAAAGAAGAAAGGTGTAAAAGCTTTGCCTTATAACTTTGAGTACGCTACATTTACACGCACGCTTTTAGGAGCACCGAAGATCATGAGAAGGTCTCCGCGTTCGATCGGAACAAAGTTTACTTTTATATCGTCATGATCGCACATCACGTACCGGTAACTTCGAGGCTGATGCCTTCGAAAAAGCTTCGTCCGAAGTTTAAATATTCCCTGATACTTGGTTACTCTCTCTTTTTCTTTCTATCTCTCTTTCTTTCTTTTTCTCTCTGTTCCTTTAAACTCTTTAACCACCCGTTTTACAAACGACGCGGACGTCCAACGTACATATGGCGACATTGCGAGTGCTCGAAAAAAAGCATTAACCTCCTTTTCCGACTTCTGTTTCAAGAAAGCTCTCTCTCGCATATTGCCAAACGAATTTATCGACTTTACTATCAGCTGATGAAAAAATTAGTGACATTTGAAAGGAGAATATTATCGATAAGATTCTATCAATAAGTCGATTCGATCAATAAGAAACTACTATTAACGAGCCTCTAAGTCTAAGCCATAGATTCGAAATTTCAGAAATTTCTATCAAGAAAGAAAAAGAATATCGCGGAAATTATCAATGCAGTGTTTGTTATTCTCTTACAATAATTCAGGAAAAGTGATATTTAAATATTGATATCCAAAATTCAAGAGTCAGTTGTAATTTGTTTCATAGAAACGAGATCGCAAAAGGAATATATCGAAGAAATGTATGTTCTTTATTTCTTATGTAATCTTCCTTCGACAAAATAAATTCGTTCTCACTTTTCTATTCTCGCGTGATACAAACTTAATTATTTTCCTAAGCAGCAGAGCCATAGTATTACAATTCTTCGCAAGATAAAGCAAAGAATTATAGATATGGAAATTTTCATATGCGAACACCGTGTAGTTTAGTTTAACAACCGTGCTCGTAGAATAATAATGCGCGCTCTCGTAATGCAAATTCGTTGAAATAATAATAGGTTAATAAAATAACAAATAATGGATTAGAAATTTAATAGAAACGCAAATGCAATTTCAACTTCTGTGTTTGCCGAAATTAATTTGTAATTCGATTACGTAAATCGTATATTTTTAGCGATATCTGTCAACATCGCTATAGCGATAGTATGATGCTTTTCAGCGTTGCATTATTTCTCAAATAATAAATATAACAGGTAAAAAAACATATTCGCACGTATATTAATGCGTGTAAATAAATAATTTTTTCGGACGGTGCAACACGGTGACTGTTGTAATTTTCATGATACGGAGCTCGAATAATAAACTAGTTTATATGATTTGCTGGACGATATTCTAATGCCACGGCAGCTCGACATGCGGACTCGTATCTAGTAAAATATCGTTAATTAATGCCTCCACGTGGTCGAGAAGCGGGTACAAAGACAACGGGAAGAATGGTCCTTGCGTCAAAGGTCAAACGAACACATTCGTCGTCGCGATTTCATTATTTTCTCGTATCAGTTTCAGACGAAATAGAAATCCGAGAATCAACGATTGTATTAACTTGAAAACATTTAATTAAAATGATAAACATCTGAATTTTTACAGAAATAATAGAGATAGAAATATAAGAAAAAAGATAAAGATATAATAGAGATAATAATTTTTTTCGTGATAAGGTGAGGTGTACTTATAGAGCCGATTCGCCCGACCTTAGTCAGTCACGCATTTAAATAAATCAAGCATCGAACGAGACGTTTTCCTCTCTTCAAGTTCGGATTGCATAGACGATGATGGGTAAATATTGAAACACTTAAGATATTTCCATAATAAAATCATTAAAAAGAATTACGATCGAGATATTATTTACTTTATAAAATCTTTTTTTATCAATTAAAATTTATATAATTAATTGATATTCGATTGAATTACGATTTCATCGTATTGTCATTGATGTGCCTGACCATAATTTTTCTTTGATATAGGAATATACGTAATCGCCCTCGTCTTCGTGGCATCTTGGACCGTTATCGCGAATAGAGATTTCGATCAAGATAAATCTGACTCTATTTGGAAGAAATATCTAGTCGACATTCCCACAAAATGCCCAGTTCGTGACGCGAATGACACGGTCGTTCATCTCGCGCATGAAACCGATTGCACAAAGTTCTACAAATGTGCTTCGGGTATAAGATATGAGTTTGAATGTCCTGTGATAAACAACGAAACAAAAGAGAGATTGCATTTTAATAAATGGAAACAGTACTGCGATTGGCCATCGCAGGCCGGTTGCAGCGATTGTCCCAGAAATAAGGAGGATGGCTATCTACCGGTTAAGATAACTCACGATACTTTGGATTGCAGTCAGTATTACGAATGCTCCTCGAACGGTCAGAAGGTGCTACGTTATTGTGCCATCGGATGCTTCAGTGCCACATGTCAGGCTTGCGTCACAAACCGGACGAATGGCAATTGCGATTAGGGTAATTATTATAGAAAGAATATTGAAAATTAAAATCTAAGAAAGACTATTAAAAATTACATCTTTCTACTCTGCATAGACGCTTCCTTCGTTCTGTATAAACAACCATTTAAATCGAAAATCTTTCAAACGCGATTGTACTTCTGCGTAAATCAAAAATTGATTTCGAATGCCATTGCGCTAAATATTACGAGTGATAAGATAAAGAAAAGATTATTCACAGGAATGCAATGGCGCGATTTTCATCTAAGATTAAAGAACGCAAAATACACGGATGATTGCAAGTTATCTTGAGAGCGGTAGAAAACGGATATTGATTTGCCCCTCGCGTCCCGCGACCATTTTATCAGTCGCATTGAGAGATTCAGTCGAAAAGTAATTTTATCACATTTTCGCGCGTAAAAAATGTAATACGCAAATTCCAATTGGCGCGAGAAAATTAATTTTAATAGGGGTAAACAGTACAGTTATCGGCCACTCTACAATGATTGGCCCAATCTTAAAAAATTAAAGATTATATAAGGAAATACTATTAAAATGTTTTCAATTACAAATAAAAAAATATTTAATACATTTTCTGCTTCAAATACAATTAATATATTTAATTATTTTCTATATTGTGCAATTTATATAAATAATGAATAAAATGACTTCGGTAGCATACTTGAAAATTGTCGCCATTCAATCGAAAAACCGTAAGAGTGGAGCCAACTATTTGCAAATTTTTTAATGTTTTTATGAGAGAGGTCATCATTGTTTGCATGTTCCCAATTTTTGTCATCATGTATCTTTGTAACTAAGTAAGCCTTAAATTAAAATTCTATTAAAGTAAACTCTATCTGAAATTAATTGAAGAATGTGATTTTGTTAATATTTTATTTCCACAAGGCTTAGTTTGTGAAAAACCCTTTACTTTCAATCGCTTATAACTCGAAAATTATTGGTGCCTCGACATTTTCGCTGAGGAAAAATCGTCTACAAATGATCCCAGGAATCTACCCACGACAGGTGAAACGCGAATCACCGGTCACCCTGTATTTCTAAATTGATCAATCAAAAAATGCCGAAAGTTAAAAAAGATAACAAGTACCAAAAAAATATTGTGAAAAACAAATTGAAGATGCTATTAATGCAGTAAAAAATGGAACGTCAAAACATGCAGCTTCAATAAGAATATGGTTTCCCAAGTTAAAAAAGAGAAAGTTGACAATAAAGAAAATACTTACAATGAAAAACCAAAAAGGACGAGAAAAAAGAAGGATCAGGCGATTTTGAAACCAAAAATTTCGAAAAATGAAATATTTACAAAGAAAGTTCGTTTAGTTAAAAATAATGCTTGTTAGACAAAATTTGTTTCTCTTGTTTAATTAATATGTTTATCTTATGTTAAATATATGTAAAAATATATATTGATTTAATAATTTTGGATTTTTGATGCCAATAAATTATTTCTTTGTCACTATTTAATTATTTACTCATTTTTGCATGAATAGAGGCCAATCACTGTCGTACTGTTGGACAATAACTGTGTTAATATGGCTAATGACTATCTTTTTTGACAGGATGTGTTTTTTTACATAATTTTTATTAATTCCTGAATTCTTTTGATGGATTTTATTTTATTATGAATCATTATTATTTTTTACAACTATTAGTAGTGATTTTTTTCTCAAAATTATTGAATTCAAGTTTATAATTCACTTTTTGTTTTGCGATTTTGCTTAAGTGGCCAATCACTGTACTGTTTACCCCTAGCAGAATAAAGGAAAAATAAAAACTAAAAAAGCTTTGAAAATTACTGCTGCTGCTCTCGACTATACTTTTGAAGAATATAGTTTATATAACATAAACTCCGCTTTGCTTTTTAAAAATTAATTTAAAGGAAATGAGAGGAATATTAAAATTGTACAGTATATTCTTGAAATTAGATTTGTGTTTCTCTGATTTGAAAATATGATTTACCACATTTCGAGTCAATCGGGAGCGAATTCGTGGAATGGTGCAACGTGCAACAGTTTGTATCGAACAAATAATGACTTCTAGATAAACGGATCAAACTAGATAATTAAAATTGATGTTATAAGATTACGTATGCCTGTTCTGCTTGGCATTTGGACACTTGCCATCGACCTGTTACAACGGCACTTCGCAACTTGTCGCGAAATAGGAGCAACGCGCGAATAAATTGAATGAAACCTTTCGGCGCGCACGCGATGTATTATATATGTATATATAATTTATATGTTACATCATTTAATTCATTTAACTCTCGATTGATTTCCGAGCGTAGAAGCGTCTTAAAATTCTATCTTGTAAATCTTATACAACGATAGATAAAAAAATTTTAAAAAAAAGAAGGTAATTGCTCGTCATCGTAAAAAATGAATTATTTTTTAATTTCAAATTTCTAAATTGCACATATTAAAGCACATTTATAAAACACATAGCATGTCGTCAATTTTCTCATAATTCTATACTCGTGGCAAAATAATCGCCTGTCTATGCGAGGGACGATATTTTGCGTGGATAAAGAGATTAATGACTGTTAGTAGTAGAAACGGTCTCTTGTAACTACAGCAGTAGTCGACCGAGCGTCGAGTCAGACACGGCGCTCGGTGAGGCGAGCAGAGGGGGGTTAAATAGCTTGCTAACGGGCTTTGCGTGATAACGGACAAACGGAAAGAGTTTAATTGCAAACATATACATAGTTAAGAATACTCATTTTGCCGAAGAATTCTTGTATTTTCGCTCAGAATGAACTTTTCAGATATTTTATGCACGAATCATCGCGACGCGTTAAGTTAAAAGAAAGATATATATAATTGCTATAGTATCTTTAGATTTCGATTCATTGGATGAAAATTCTCTCAATTTAATTTTCGATTAAACAATCGTTCTTTAATCACTTTGAAAACTACGCAGCTACGTTTGAAACCGCGAGAAGATTCGCAATAACAGACACGCTTTAAGATCAATATACGACGGTTTACTTAACCGGTCATGTAAACCTATCGAGAGAGAGAGAGAGAGAGAGAGAGAGAGAGAGAGAGAGAGAGACCGCGTAAAGACGGTATCGATATCGAGGATTCGGGGCAATTTAAGCCTACCAGACACGAGCTGCAAATCCTCTTATCCGCAACACGTACGCGCGTTAAGTACCCCGAATTAGTAAACGTGCGTGCTGCTACTGTATACCGCCTTAACCAATCTTCGTACCAAGTCCCTACATCGCCGCGATATACATATCGAACATGAGAAATATAGCTCTCTCTCTCGACAGACAGAAATGATTGCGCGACAGATATAAATAAAGGTAAGTGCACATACTTGGTCGGGCCGATCCAAGGTCAGGTCACTAGGCCGGGAACACACGGTGCTGGCTTATCCTCCGTCTCCGTCTTCGGGGCTGCGTATTGACAGGTTACGACAGGTGCGATGTTACACACGGACGAGACGCGAGAGTACGACAATGTACGGTGTACAGCCGGCTACAGACGTGGACAACGAGACGCCGTCGAAGGGATGAGAGTCGACGCGCGGGGATGAAGAAGCGGGGTGCAGAGAGAGGCAGAGAGAGACAGAGAGAGACAGAGAGAGAGAGAGAGAGAGAGAGAGAGGCTCGCCCCCGTTACTGTAACGAGAACGATCGACTTTGCTCCTCGCGACGCGAACCCTCGCCAGCGAGCGAGCGCGCGAGAAGCCGGAGATGCGGGGGGAGGGGAAAAACTACTCGCTACTCTCGACGACGCGTATCCGCTGCGACGGGATGTCCGCCGACGATCGTTCGCCGAACATTCGCGACGAGCACGACCCGACCTAACCTCCTTCAACTGCGCCAAACGACTGGCGACTGGCGGGCTTGCTTGAGCTTGCACTCGAGCGCCCGGCGCGCGTTCCGATTATCCCCTCCACCACCGTCGAGCGCGACATCTATCGGTATGAATGAGTACTTACGTTTGCCGCCTTCTCGTCGCTGGAACGAAGGGCGGGATATTCAAGTTGGACGACTCGACGGCAACTTCACATTCCAACACTGCCAACACACGCATGTCAACGTCTTTCTGGAAAAAAAAAAAAAAAAAAATTCATTAAAATTCGATACTAAATAAATATGTATAAATATACATTATGATTTATATATCATATGTGTGTGTGCGTACCAATTGAATAAATGTTATGATTACCTTATTAAATGCCATATATATATATATACCCTTAGAATAAACGTTATGATTACCTTATTGAATCACATTGGCGACAGCGAGATGCATCAGTGATGCATCGTTCTTATTCTTTTAGTTTCTTAATCTGTAACATAAATATACGTTAGCGATAATATATAATTATAAAATAGTATAATATACGCGTGTAATATAATAGAAACTTGCGTTTATCGAATAAAATAGTCGTCAACCTGCGTCAACACGGCTCGTACGAATTCTCGTCTCCCCCTCGCGTAACGGACACGCGTACAAATACAGCGGCCATGACTTACATTTTTATATAGAGCGGAATGCGCGCATATCCGGTCGCTCGCGTTTCCGATCCTACATGCGCACGTCGCTTTAAGTTTGGCGCGAAAGCGCGCGCCGAGTCGTGTCGACGGCCCAGCTGGCGCCAGCAGCGTCCTGGAAAACAGAAAGCCAAACCGGTCATGAGAGGCTAGTTAACGACTGTTCGCTGCGCTCATCACGCTCGTGTGTAAGGTTTTTCTGCTTCCTGGCGGAATATATTGCCGACGATTATATTACGTGGACGCCGCGGGAGCGACACGACGGCCAGCCGGTATCTCGAAAGATGGGAGCGTACCTTTCGGAGCCGATTACGAAGAAAGAGTCGAGCGACGAAGTGGGAAAGAATGTCGCGTACGGCGCGAGCTCCATGCAGGGCTGGCGAATCAGTCAGGAGGTAAGCGGGAAGTCGTGCCGTCGTCGCGGCAACAACAGCGAGCAACGCAACGGGAGATCTCGCGAACGCGTGTGCACGCGCGCGCGCGCGAGCTCACCGTTATCCGGTCTCGGAGCCGCGCGTTCCTCGCCGGCCGCCCGGCAAAACCGGCGCGGATCGCGCGACACGCTCGTCGACATGGGCGACGACGCCCGAGGGCCCCTCGGCCACGACGCAACTAACGTTTCGCCCTTATTTCGTGATAGACGAGATATCACGTTGGAATGCGATGCATCCGGTCAATGTTGCAGTCCTGATTCTTTCTCTTGTTATATAGACATAATTCTTATCGGCGATATTTCTTTGATACGTATTGAGCAATATTTATTTGACATAATGTGGAATTTTTGATAAAATATATCAGTTATTAGTTTATTATAAATGATAAAGTTGTTACGGAGTAATATTGTATACAGTATTAATGGAATTGTTTTAGTTTATTTATTAATGTTGAGCTTTGTTATTAAATTAAGATAAATTGGCTATCCGAGCAGAAATTTGACTCTATAACAGTGGACTTTATATCGGTATCTGAATTGTAATATAAGGATTTCTATAGAATATGAGAAAGAAGCTATATCGAGAATGTTGAAATTATTAACTACAATTGTTTATTTGTAGGATGCGCACAATTGTTGCATAGAGTTTGATGACAATTGTTCACTGTTTGCTGTATACGATGGTCACGGAGGACATGAGGTAGCGACGTATTGCGCACGTAATCTTCCTGACTTTATCAAACAGATGGAAGCTTATAAGAGAGACGATATCAAGCAAGCTCTAATAGATGCTTTTCTGGGTTTTGATGCTACTCTCACAAAACCAGAGGTAGTCAATATTCTCAAAGAACTTGCGGGAACATCAGCGGTGGAGAAGAAAGAAGGCGACAACGAATCTGGTGCGTTTTTTTTCATCTTAAGAATATGCATTATTACGGGATATACTCTTATACACATAATCTTGTTAATTGCGCACTTTGCAAGCATTAATTTATTTCTTTTGCTTACATGCGCGAGTAAACTTTTAATAAGATTGTCTTCGTACATTACATTGCGTATAGATGAGGAAGAGAATGTTAATAATCTGTGTATGGAGGCGACAATGCCGTTGGAGCAAGTAATGGCAAAGTATAAGTCAGAGATGTTGAGTACTCACATAAAAAACTTGAAAGGTGAAAAGTGCGGTAAGCGCGCATTTGCAAGTCCTTTCTTGCGAGGTCGAAGGGAACGAGAAAAAGCAAGCTGTTCGTCTCTTGGTGCAGGATCTTCATCGTCACCATCTCCGCCACCTTCGTCATCGTCATCCTCGTCGTCATCCTCGTCGACTGCGGCTGCCTGGAATACAAACGAGACAGATGTTAGTAGTTCCAGTCAACCGTGTGGATCGTCCAGTACAGTGGAACGAAAAGATGCCGAATGTCCAGCAAGCAATGAAGCCGAGCAAGTGCTGGATTCGACGACGAGCAACGGCAGTACCGCTCACGTGTCTCCACCAGTAGGATCTACAGCGGATGTAGAACCTGCCAAATCTATGGATATGCCCGACAGCTCGGAGGACGTGAAAGAGAAAGTTTCGAGTCCTTGTAAGACACCGCCATGCGCGGAGTCTAATGCGAACGAGGTAGAAGTTAATGGCGCGGAATTAAAAAGGATTGCAGATGCGGACAGCAGTAAGGGTGGAGGAGACAATGTATCGAGCAGTTCCTGCACTCCTGTGGAAAATGGAGATGCAGGTCAGCAAGAATGTACAATCAGCTGTGGTCGAAGAAGAGTTCAGAGTGTGGATCTTTACCAAAACTTACTGAAAAAGGACAGTGATGATTCCGAAGAAGACGAGGACGATGATGAAAATGACGAAACGTTTGATGGTGTCCCTGAAAGGTATAAACCCTACAACATCATTCAATGAACAAATATATGATTTCCAAGCATTGCTTTCAAATTGCGAGATTCTCTTTTTTTTCTTAAATTATTTTGCAGTGAGGAGGATGATACGGAAGATGTCGACGAGGACGAAACAGATGATGATGAGGAAATCGAGGAAGAAGATGTAGATGATTCTGACGAGGAAATTGATGTTATGATGAACACAGATAAGGTACAATATATTAATTTCTTTCTACAAAATTTATCGAAACTTGTTTCACTTATTATAGATAACAACAAAATTAAGAAAAGAAAAAGGCTTATCTTGACTAAAAAAAATTAAAAAATTTCCATTTATAGACATAAATAATGCTTTTTTATAGCCTGGTTCGGACAGCGGATGCACGGCGGTGGTAGCGATACTCAAAGGAAACGAGTTATATGTAGCCAATGCTGGGGATTCTCGATGTGTTTTATGCAGAGACGGCCAGGCGGTCGAGCTTAGTTTGGATCATAAACCCGAAGACGCACCGGAAATGGAACGTATAGTAAAAGCAGGTGGGGAGGTTACAGGTGATGGCAGAGTGAACGGTGGTCTCAATCTTTCGAGAGCGCTAGGCGATCATGCGTATAAGCAAAATATGGTATTACCAGCCGAAGAACAAATGATTTCCGCTTTGCCGGATGTAAGGCATATTACGATTGATCCGGAAAAAGACGAGTTTATGGTGCTCGCGTGCGATGGCATATGGAACTTTATGACGAGTCAAAACGTCGTTCAGTTCGTACGCACTCGTTTATCGCAAAATTACGAGAACATCTCGAAAATCTGCGAAGAGGTATGGAGAATCGCGTTTTACACACTTTACATAAATCATATTTTCTTTTGTATCTTTTGGCAAACTTTATTTATCCATTTAATTTGTAATTAGACAATTAGATTAAAGTAAAAAAGATTTTTTAAATATTTATGCATGTGTTCATTTTTTTTATCTTTAAAAAATTCAGGGTCTTATTGAAATTCTGACGTGTTTCAGCTGTTTGATCATTGCCTTGCACCGGATACTCTTGGTGACGGAACGGGCTGCGACAACATGACTGCTGTAATAATTAAGTTTACATTACCGGCAAGCACAACTGCTAAAAGTAACACCATTGCCGAGGTATGTGTTACGAAGAAGCGATCGGTCTCACCAACTGTTGAGGAAAATAACGAGTGCATCGCGGAAGAAAACACAGTAAACTCTTGTAAACGCGCCAAGACCGAGGCAGCTATGTAAATCAAGAGTCACCACGTGTCATGAACTGATCTCTGGAAGCGGACAAATAAATGTGAGTTTATGTAAAATTATGTAACAACTTTGTATTACTGTGTAAAGTTGAAACGGCAGTTATGCAGTAATAGGCATATGAAATAGTGCAAGGTGTGTTAATGTGTTGATTGCTGCTGTCAGACTGCTCCATTGGAGCACGTGGGAATGATATAGTGTCGTTTTCTTAGTGGACACGCATAAATCATTTTTGATTACGATAAAATAAATTTACATACAGAGTGTTTCAGTTTTTCTCTCAATCGTATCTCGCGTATATTTAATACTATATAACTGTTTGATAGCCTCTGAGCCTTCTAAATATGACAAAAATTGTATGCATAAGCAAAGATTCAAAATTCTTTATTCTTTTTCTCTGATCAAGCTTATAAAAGTTAGAAATTAAATAGTTGTACAAGATCTAAAAGGGAAAAAAGATTTGGAAGATGTAACGTGATTTCATGTCATTTTATAGATTTTTGAAATATTCTTATAATTTTATGATGGGGAAGTAAACATTTTGATTGGTCATAAATTATATATTATAATTCCATATCCTGGAATACGATCTGAGTTCTGATCTTGCATTTTATTGTTGAAAAGTAATTCAACATAAACGGGCTAATATTTTTATCGTGTCGTGTATATAAATGATAGAAAACGTAATCCTGATAAAACACACACTCACAGAAAATCTCGTACATTTCTTCACAAGCATTTACTGACACTAAAAGTATATGACAGATAATACGTATTCTTAATACATAAAAAAATGTACAATTATTCGCTGGAAATCTTATAAGACTTACTATATAAATCTTGTAACACATTATTATATAAGTTGTAGTTGCTTTTAATATAGTGTCATAATCCTTTCATTTATTAATTGAGATTTATTAATTATTATTATTTTATCTAAACTAAATGATGCAATGATACTAATGATACTGATGAGTATTTGCATGCGCAATAGGTTTCATCTAGATTTCACTTTTTTTTTACATTTTAATAAAATTTTTATCTTATAAAATTTGTTACATTGTTACTCCTTTGTATTTAATAAGTATATAATAAATGTATTACAAAAGGTATTGTTTTTCAAAATGTAATAGTAGGAATAAAATCTGCATCAATACATTTTGTTTAAATGGAGAAATAAAAACACACTTTTATAAATAAATTTATAAATAAATATTATATTTAGAGATTAAATTAATAAAATAAATAAAATATATTTGTATCATTGCGTCATTTATTTCAAATTATAATGATTTCTCTGATTATTATAATATCCTATGTTTAAATTAACAATATATTTGAGTTTAAGATCATCACATATTTGCGTTTGATAATGAAATAATAAGTTTTAGATTTTTCATATATCATCCCATCTGCTCCAGCTGCACTTACAAAGTATATTCCTTGAATTTTTAAGGATTACACACATAGTATAAATGTATATATTTATAAATGTAGACTATATAAAACTTCTATTTGTAAGTCAATACATTATCTCTTTATTTTTACGAAATAGAATTTATTTTTGAATCCTTGGGTACATAGTGGTTGAATGGATGGGTGTGCGAATAGCCTTAAGATGTTTAAACTTAACTATTATAATTAAGACAATTGCGTATAACGCGTTACCAATTTGTGATCTTGTATTAATGATAATGTTAAAGAAATACAAAAAATGATGTACTCGCGTTAAACTACGTCAAAAGCTCTGTATTTTAGAATTATCTAAATTTGAAAATTCACGTATGTCAAAAAATGTGTTTTTTGTAAATTTATACAGCCTTGTATAGATGTATTGTAGAGCTTTGAGAAAACAGCAAAGGCGTTTGTATTGTGCAAATGATTGTAATTGCAGAGCTGAAAGTGGTAATTAGACAAACGCATTATAGTTGTGAGATATAAAATTATGATAAATTTAAAATATAATTAACTATCACGATATTTACATCTATATAGAACTTTGCTAAATGCAGAGTACTCGTGACATTGTCATAGCTGCAAAATTCTTTCTGATAAACGCGAAATATTGTAGTATTATAATAAGTGTAAAATAGTAGTATTCTAACAAAAAAAATACGACATAGAAGGCAGAACATATTATATCTGAGAGCAAATGTATCTCTTGTATAGCTATTGAGAATAATGAGATTTCGACAATTTATTGAAAAGGAAAGCTTTTAACAGTAATTAGATGGAAATTGTGAATTTTTGCTCTTAGATTTAAAATATGCCTATCACGCTCCTCCATCCAATATTTACCCAACATGAATAGATTGACGAAGCGCATGTTAAACGCAGACATTGTATTTGTAAAACATTTGTCTGAAAAAATTGCGATTTTATTCAAATTAGAAGCTAAATTATCTGGACATGTGCGCTAATTACAGTACTCATTACATGCTTTCTTTTATCGAAGCTTGCGTTCCGCGATTAATATACATTAACCGTAAATAGGCAATATTATTTGAGCAAATAAAAATCTATCGTCAACGATTTTTTTTTTACATATTAAGACTAGTAAGACTTTCACATTGTATAGAGGTTCCCAATTCGATCGCAGGAATAGAAAATAAAACATTTCTGTGTTTCCACATTGTAGAAATTCATATAAAATTACATAAAAATTTTGTGAGAGATGAATGTAGAAGATAGAAATATGAGAATAGCGAATCGACCCAGTGACTTTGCGATGATTGACATTTTCCGCCAATATAGATTCTTCTGTCGATGCTCATGTGTAATCGCGATTGTTAGTGTAGACAGTAATTTTATCGAAGAAATATTATTTATAGTTAAATACAGAAGCAATTACGATACTCTCATGTAAACACCGTTTGCAAGGTGATCAGTAGCGTATCGATACTAGATGTGCGGTCACACTTCTAGTGTCATCCAGAAAGAACTGATGTGCCTTTCCAATTCAGGGGTTGACAACCTCTGCAACATGCGTATGTACATTCGATTCCGTCTCAAGAAGAAAGGTTTGCGCCCCAAATACTGTCTTTAACTGCAAACTCCATCATATATACACTTATGTATAATAATACCTTGTTTCATAATACATGTCACACTTGAATCAATCTCTTATTTCCATTTTCTCTCCTTTTAAGTTTTTCATTTTTTCTTCCTGCTTGAAAACAATAAGTATGGATTATATTCTAAAGCATATAAATTTGGGAAAAATGGTCCAAAAGTTTGCAGAAAGTTCAAGCTGTCATTTTTTTTTGCGTCTAATAATATTCAATTTCTTTATTAAATATATCTTTCGAACAAATAAATCTGACTTTGTATGATGTATAGAATTAGCTTTACTATTTGTATAACATTCACATTATTTGTTACCATGAATGTATCATGTTCTATTTCTATTTTAATACTTGTATCTTTCTAATTTTTATTTGATTTTATAGTTGTAATATATCTCATATTTTTAAAAATGTTGAAAGGTATATTTCATGATATATATCCTATTATTTGTTATCTGTTTATAATCTTACAATTTATTATTTATAAAACCGCACAAAAGGGACAGAAAAACTTATAAATTATTTTATATTCAACATAGATATATTCGATTCAATGTATAACATACATATTACAGAGATATGAATAAATCCTACAATGCAGGCATGTAACGCGCAATACATATGGTCCCTTTATTAATTTTTTATGGGGGATTACAGATCGTATTTTAAAAAACACGAAAAAAAAATATATATATATACATATAGTTTTCCTTTGTATATATTTTAATATATATATTTATGCCAGTGTAGATCACACAGTCTGTAATTGTTTCTGTACATTCCATCTTTACTCATTTAACACTTTCGAAAAATTGAGCAAACTTATCTCTTATTATTATTATTCTATCGCAAAATGAAAAACTATAACGATTTTTACTGTCACATTTATGGTCAATAAATATTGGTTTATTCGCATTGATTTCCAAAACGCTTTGGTTTCAATTGTCACTTGGAGATTCATATTATATGTAAGTGAAAATCGGTATGACAAAATAATGATTGCTATAGATATGATAATTACGACAGCAGTGAAATAATATATGTTTGGAATGACATTAGAGTAGAAAATTCAAAATAAGCTCGTTTATTAAAATCAGATATATTATCACATATATGTAAGATCCGGATAACTTTTGCAATCTAGGCTGGAAAGGGAAACATTCGAATACCTTCATCATAGCGCGAAATTGCATTTTAATACAGTTGTGCACACGAAGTATCAAATGATTTTGAGCACGTGAGATTAAATTGATGCGTCATATAAGCTGTCTATTATGACATAATGTGACACAATAGTGTTGAATGAATGTGTGAAAAATATCAAAATTACCCGGGTCCTATTGTATTATTCATTCAAATTGGAAATCTTTAAACATGTAATTTAACATTTTATACGTTGAATGTTTCTAATTCAATCAAAATAACAAAGATGCATCTTCTTAAAATCATTTCTGATATTAGATTTTGATTTGTTATTTTACTGGCAGTGTTTACTCTACGTCATCCTTTAAGCAGTTTAATAGAATTCTAGATCTACAGAAAAAAAAACAAATAACACATAATACATTTTAATCATTTATTAAGATATCAAATTATGCAAATTTATAAGAAAAAATATATAAACAAGATTTTACTGTAATGATATAGATAACGATGTAGGAATAATAAGCAATAATATAGTAACTAATAATTGTGATAATCAATCATAATGCAGTAATGATGATGATGAGACTATGATAATGATAATGATGAATATAATAAAATAATACTTATACAACAGATAACAACACAATTCTAGTTTCGAACAAAAATTTTTTATAACAGTTTGATTAATCTAAATGACTGCTTAAAAGTTGTTATAGAGTATAAATTCATAAATAATTTTATCAGTCACAGAATGGCAACTTGGATTATTTCTGTCGCGGATTTAATGTAACAATTTGGCACATGAATAGTAAACGCGTAAGGCGCTTACATTTATATGATTTATAAAATGAAATTAATGAAAGAGATATGCCATTCTCTTATTCGCACATTTATATACACTTATAAACACGCTTGTATAGCAAGAATAGCAAAGACGAAGAAACTTAAAGACACAAATTTGTCATTCCATTTTACATTAATTACGGGGTTGATGTGTATTTTCTTGTAGATGTATTTTCAACAGAGCATATAATTATGCGCAAAATTAATTAAGATTGTGATGTAAGAAATGTATCGAGATAATCATCCGATCAAAGTTTCTAGTTTTCCTCTAATGTTCCACGCACAGGAATGATAGAAAAAAAAATTTGTCTCGGTCGATAGGCAATAACCAAGTATCATATGGTATTTGTGCTTGGTATACTTTGTGTTTTTGTCCTATTTTATATTGATTCGTGTCTTGAAAGAACGAACGACGCTGAGGATCGCGGTGTGCGGTGGACTGAGGAGAACAAGACTGGGTCAGTTGGTGTTTTGTTTGTTGGAGCGAAGGCGAGCCAAGCCTGAACGCTCACCCTCCTCTTCGTCGGACGTACAGGGTACCACACCGCGCGAAGACGTTGCTTGCATTAATTCCTGATCCGGACCGTTTCGATGCTCGTACAACAAAATGTTCAATGTTTCCTCGTATATTCGAGCTTCCGGGAATTCAACCTGAAAGTATTGTTACACAATTCCGATATCAACGATTGAACGATTATATCATTGTATGCATTGCCTGATTATTACCTTTGTATGCTTCTTATCAGTCGTATAGACGATCGAATGGCAGCAGACTTCGGCCACTTTACGACCGTGTCCGTAAAATGTCCAACAGCAAATCTCACTCGAACCGATTACATCTTTGATGAATAACACTCTACCACTGAATCTAAGTGACATTTTGTCAAATAATTCTATGTTCTTTAGCAGATTGTCATCTGATGTACTGTAAAGATTAAATTAATTTTCTTTAACGAGCTTATAATTACAACAGTAATATATAGCTATAATATCAAGAATAATGTATTTTATTATCTGTTTCTTATCATCTTTTGTGGATTTAGAGTATTATTTATCTATAAGTTATACAAGAAATATTGCTTCTATGTAAATTTATCATAATACTTCAATTTATGCTTGTAAGAGCCGATGAAAATTGGTGAAAAATGCAACAAAATATTATAATCTTCTACTGTTAAGAAACATTTTATATTACCTCGTATAGGAATATTTATTGTTATGCCTATTAATGAGCAGCTTGACTACAGGCTTAGTAGTATTGCTTATGAGTAACTGCTCTTCTTTCTGAGAAGTGATAAGGGGGACTCTGCAGATGGGTTCTGCTTCGCGCTCTTTCCGAAGGAGCGCCTGTTCACACGACTCAGCCAGCTCGCTGATACAGTAATACTTTGCTTCGGCTAGTAGCTCTGCCATTTCCTTCGTATTTTCTGGCAATGGAACTGAACCGTCTCGCAAAAAATTCAAAATTGTCCCGAAATGTTTGCCGCACCGATCGATCAATATCCAGCCTATGACAGAAAGAAAAAAATGTGTAAATCAAAAGGTACAAATAAAATATTAAGTCGAGCATTTGAAGAATTCTTAGGAGGTAAAATAGCTTGTAATTTTTCTTCAAGGATTAAGCTAAAAAGATCAATATATTTTCTACTTTGTAGGAGAGTTTATCGATTTAAAAAATGTCAAAACTATTAGAATCCAAAGTATATATCGATATGCACGATACCTCACCTTCGGAGTCAGTGAGCACTTCCATGCGACCGCTAAACATAGCACGTAGCATAGTATCATGCTTTTGCAAAGTGCCTAACGTGGTATAATGGAGCGAGCCTCCGATGTTCAGTTTGACATACTCCGAGGGATATTTAATTCCCGTCTTGTGCTCGCCCGACATAACGAACCCTTGGCGACTGAACCTGGCAGAGCCGAGGCGAGTACTGACACTGACGCGACGCCGCGCGACCGTAGGAAGAGGAACCGTATATCGATTTTCTTGATATATACAATCAGGAACGCTGCGTGTGTGTACAATCGACAGATACCTAAAGAAACTCTCGCGAAATGACGTGACAACGCGCGGTTACGAGCGTGCTCTATGTGGCATCGATCAGCTGTTGCTTTATATTCGCTGACATCGGGAAAGCGAAGAAGACGCGGGTCTCAACGTGTCCGCATGTCGCTTCATTTTCTCTCATTCATTACCAGCTCGTTATCTCTGCGTGGAAAACTATCTATGTACTGCTATTATATATGAACTAACCAGAACTAACGGCGAGTGCGCCGAGTGTGACTGCAGCTCTTGATCATGGTTTATAGAACTGTCAAGAGTGTCGCACGATATGTGCATTATGGATCCCATCTATCGTTGAATACTCGAAATAATGGCTGACGTGGACCAATCAGAATCATCTATTCCCATGGACGTAAGAATACTTGGGTATCGATTGTGTAACTTTTTCTAAAGTGAAAACGTGAAAAGTGAAAAATTTCTTGCAATCACACATCGATTTCATTTTAAAATCAATGCGTGATTGGTGGAAATTTTTCACTTTTCATGTTTTCACTTTAGAAAAAGTTACACAATCGATACCCTGGACGGAACGTAAAGTACCCTTTTAAACGCGGGGAGTAGTTCCTGAGGGGTGAGAGGTCTACGGTTGCGTCCATTTTAGATGCCTCAGATTTAGCGTCTATTTTCACGTCGCACGACGTTAATCGAGACACACAGATTTGTATAGCCACTGTGTTGAGACATTTATACACATTCACAACGATAACATTCCGTGAAATTATCCGCCGCCGCCATCTTAGATGCCTCATATCCGTGTCAATAGACATTTCATTCCCTTCACCCTTTGTGCTTCACCCCCGCAGTATTGCGTTCCGTCCAGGTATTCTTACGTCCATGGTCACAAAGTTTATAGTTTATAGCATGAACAGTGTTGAAAATTTCAAATCGCGCAACCATAGAATATATAATATATAATATTGGAGCGCGTGTCGATGTGCGCGGTGCGTTCGACTTTCAACCTTCAAGTGGCGCCGCGTCACGCGGTCGGAATTCGTCGCGCGGAGTGGGGGGCTGTGGTGGGGGGTGAGAGTGGGGGGGTTGCGCGCGCGTCCCCCCACTCTCACCCCCCACCACAACCCCCCACTCCGTGCGGCGCACCGGCGCGCGCGTCCCCCCACTCTCACCCCCCACCACACCACCCCACTCCGCGCGCCGAATTCCGACCGCGTGACGCGGCGCCACTTGAAGGTTAAACGTCGAACGCACCGCGCACATCGACATCGACACGCGCTCTCTCTCTCTCTCTCTCTCTCGTCCCGTGTTGCGCGTTGCGCATAGAACCAAGTATTATTCAAGTGAAGATATCTCTCTCTTTATTCTGTGCCTGATGTTCATTTTAGCGTGATAATTTTTCATTGGTGCTCCGATCCGCGATATGTAATGTCTGAAAATCTATTGGTTCAGTGGAATTAGTGATTAGCCAATCAGGACAAAAGTAACTAGAGCTTGTGGAGCTCTATCATTTCGCGTATCTTCTATTTGAATTATTCTTAGCCATGGACGTAAGAATACCTGGACGGAACGTAAAGTACCCTTTTAGACGCCTCATATCCGTGTCAATAGACATTTCATTCTCTTCACCCTTTGTGCTTCACCCCCGCAGTATTGCGTTCCGTCCAGGTATTCTTACGTCCATGTCTATTCCGAATTAAGTACATCTCGTGATTTTATTATCATAGACTCAAGAAAATGGCGGACTCATTGACGAAATATGGTATTTACATCGATGATTTGAGCAAGATACGCGTTTTAGAGCCAGAAGCCGCTAATCAAACGAACAAATTGAAGGATGAGTGTCAAAATTTTGTGTCCAGTAAGTTATGTTAGCTCGCGGTGTCGACAAACGATATTGACGAAGTTGCTCTCTCTCTCTCTCTCTTGACACTCACCTGGTTGTTTCTACTAGTCACGAATCTTTACTGCTTGTATTCGCTATTTATTCGATGAATGCGTGAGAAAAACGCACTTCCGTACATTAGGGTATCGATTACTGTAATTTATAATTGCGTTAATGAATATCAATCTTGTCTCTCGTTGATTGAAACTTGAAACGCTTAATTGTTCACGACTGAATGCGATCTCCATCGATCATGGAGTGAAACATGAATAAATTTGAAATTTTTTTATATATAATATATAAAAAATTAAATACAATTCAATATATTATAATGTTATGTAACATATGAGTTAAACGAGTTAACTGATATTAGGAAATTAAGCAGTTCTTAAAATCATGCATAAAATATACACTATTTAATTGCTGATTGCACTCCTGTTATAAATTTAATTTTGTACAATAAATATTTATCAATTGTTATTCTAATTGAAAGTTTTTTTTTTTTACTTTGCAGAGATTACCGATTTTGAGAAAAATTCCGATAATTTCATAAAAATTTTGGACGATTTAGGAAAGAAAGTAGAGAATGAGAAGATGAAAACAATCGGTGCAAGGAACGTGTTACGTTCCATTGCAAAACAAAGAGAAGCCCAGAAACAACAGATGCAGGTATCGAAATAATTACAAGGATTTTGATAATAGTGTACATACATTTTACTGTTCGATCAATTTCAATTTATTCTTTCGTTACAGGCTTTAATCTTAGAAAAGTCCATGGAACTGGAACGATTACGAGTACAACACGAGTCTTATAAAAGGATAGAAATGGAACAATTAGAAACAATCGAACATTTATCAGTAAATTAATCTCGTTGTAAGTTAAAGTATTAAATTTTTAATTATGTTTTTATAAATTTATAGTAAGTTATTGAACATTTTACTTTAATAACAATTTTAGAAAATATTGTTATATAGTATATTAATATATTTTATAGTATATTAATATATTAATATATTTATATATTAATATATTTTAGAAAGTATATATAATAAACATTTATAGAATTTAGTTTTTTTAGAATTCTAAAGCTGACATTACATGTCTTTGACGATAAAAAGTTTTGTAATTATATATAGTTATTGGTTATTGGATATAAAAAGATCTTTTTATATCCAATAACTATATATAATTACAAAACTTTTTATCGTCAAAGACATGTAATGTCGGCTTTAGAATTCTAAAAAAACTAAATTCTTATATATCTATATATAAATTTGTTTATATATCTATATATAAATTTGTTTATATATCTATATATAAATTTCTAAATTTGAAATTGCTACGTTTGTAAAAAGTAGGTAGTGTAAATGTATCCACCAATCAGCTTATTGGATAACTCAGTGTATCAGTATTTTGAGAAAGGTAGTACACACATATACACACATACTCTATGGTAGCTCTCGAGTCGCGGTGACGTCACAGAATTTCGCGCGCCATAAATTATTGCAACACCGTTCCTGAAGCGTCCGACATTCATCGTCCGAGTTTAATATCACGAAACATCGTCACTGCCGTAATTTTGGTATCTATCGATTCATAATTTTTATACGCGTGCGAAATGCTTGAAGTTTTCGTATATTTTATGTTATTTTCTCGCCGAAATGCATCTGAAATACAACGCGTATGGCTCATCGTAGTCAGGTTCGTACATGTCTTCGTTCTGCCATTAATTATTGACGGATTTTGGTCATAATTTTTGCAATAATTCGCTGCATATATGTATATTTCAATCATTTCTACATTTACAAACATTTACTAATTATTTTGAGTGTTATTTATACATATTTATAAACATATTCATTCCTCTGCTCTCTTCGATTATTTTGATACTTTAAATCGAAATATTTGCTTTTCGTTGCATATATGTGTATTTCATTCATTTTTACATTTCATGCAAACATCTGCAAACATCTACAAACATTTGCTAAAATGTTTCGAGGGTTATTTGCATTATTTATTATTTTTATCTCGCTCCTCTCTTCGATCGTTGTGATACTTGGAGAATCGCAATATTGCCTTTCGATTCGATAGATCTCGAATCGCCATATTGGATCTCGAGTCTCGCGTCGCCGGGTCGTGTTTTTATCCTTCCGCATTTATACAGCATTTATCGTAATTATTTTCGTGTAAAGAACCTCGCGGGTAATCAATTATTGCGTAAAATCGTCGGACGTTTCTCGTAACGTATTAAACATCGCGTGTAATCGTAATTCTGTATCAATGATCTTGAATTTTTCACATCGACAATTTCGGCTCGCGTTTGCGGGAACCATTTCTTCGATCGAATTCGATTTGAAGTTGGCTGTGCGTCCTTCTCTATTCGTCATGCGACAATTTAGTAATGGCGCGATTTAAAAATGACGCGATATCGGTCTCCGTTCGATATAGCAACAAGTTGAGATCTGTGTTTTAACCTGTAATGTTGGTTTCTAATCTACCTTTGCCGCGATTTATAATTTTCATTTTAATAGAATTCGTGTCGTGAATTATTAAACGAAATTTGCAATTACGCGTGTGATATTTCATGTTATATAAGTGTCGAATATGGGAGTTACTATAGGTTACTTTATTTTTAATAAATCTTTTTACTTGTTTCTTTTTACAAACAAAATAAAAGTAGAAATGGAAAGATGTTAATATGTTTTCTTTATATTACAGATTCTATCTTATATTTGTGCCTGGTGGCGGTTCTTTGGGGAGTAACAAATCCATTTATAAAGAAAGGTGCGCAAGGCTTGGAGAAAGTCAAGGCCACTTCTATTTATGGGCAATTTACCAAGGAACTTGTGTTTCTCGTTACCAACTTGAAGGTTTGTCATATTTCTGTTTCTAGTACTCAAGATTTTATCAAATAATTTTATATTTATAATTTTATTAAACTAATATTTATAATTGATTTTTTGTTTTGTACAGTATATGCTGCCGTTCCTCATTAACCAGTGCGGCTCAGTGTTATACTTTCTTACTCTGCAAAGCACTGACATATCTCTGGCTGTGCCAGTTTCGAACTCCCTTACCTTTGTATTCACCGCAATCACAGGCTGGTTCCTGGGCGAGGAAAAAGTGCATAAAAGTGAGTATGAAATTATTTTCATGTTTTTATAAGAAAATGTAATGAATTATTTACTTTATGATTCGCTTTACTTTTCAGATACTTATTTGGGAATGATACTCATCCTGTGTGGAACAACATTGTGCTGTTTCGATAAAATGCAGAAAACGGTGGAATTGGACTTGCATATTTAAGATAGTTATAGTGCATCGTTATCCTTTCTGTTCCTGTCCATCCTACCATAACCCGTCAATTAATCCACACCCGTCCTGCATAATGTGAGTACCACATATATAATTATTCCAAACAAATAAAAGCGATGAATCACACTTGATTTCATGATTATCATGGAATATATATTTAATATAATTTATTAATATATTTTATTATTATTATATGATATGATATATACGATTTACTTTATTTTATTAATCATGTTACAAAATATAACTCGTTCTCAGTTTTCGCGCGTTTCTACTTATTTAACGCATCTTACGTATATGAAAAGAAGTAATGTCTATATTAATACATAATAGATTTTATTGGCAATTACGTACAATATTGTTAATATATATTTTCATGATATTTACATGCAAATTATTTGATGATTCATATGTACACATACACTCGTAAGTAGCACCGAGTAGGAATGAAGTAGTTGCTATGGTGCAAGATGACTATTTATGTTGCCATAGTTAATTTATCTCTTTGTCCACACGCAAAAGCGTATCACAGTACAACAGATAATGTTTAACATTGCGTGTTTAACTATTTTATATATTGTTATCAAAAATGGCAAAAGTATTTCTCAAATATAAAAAGTTTGCAAACAGTATTATAACTGTAATCTGTGATCCACGAATGTAGAGCGACAAGAGTTTATATAGAAACGCGATAAATTCAAATAAAAATCGTTTAAAAATTATTATACGATTATTAATACAAAAATATATACACAATAAGCATGCAGAGACGAAATTGATTTATGAACAGGAAAATGATTATTGCCGTACATAACTGCCCGTGTTTTATATTCTTTCGATTGTCGCGATAAAATATTGAAACCTTTTTTTTTTTTTTTTCGAATTATATCTAGTACATATATATTATACTAATATAATATAAAAAAAATGATGATGGCACTCTGATTCACGGTAGAATGAAGTGACGCGTTTTTAATTTCTCATGAGGTGTGCAACACATATAATTATATGAAAACATAAAATGAGAAAAATTCTTTTTGTTGAGTCTCTGAGGAGTCTCAAAAGTTAATACACAATGAAATGGTTAATTCACAATATGTGAATTAAATGTAACAAAATATGTCTTAAAAATGCATTCTCATCATGTGTAACAAATTTAATTCTTTAAATTTGGCAGAGAGAAGGCTTTTAAAATAATAGCATTTGATATATTGAGAAAATTCTCATTTTAGAATACACAGTTTATATTTAAACTTATGTTCCAAGAACTTATATATTCGATTATATTTCTTTTGCAATCTTCTTTGTTATAAGAAGTATTATATTTATTTAATGCGCAAAGTATAACAATATTAATTTGACGAGCAACTTAGGTTTCGAAGCTTCCTCACGTATATTCATTTATATTTGGATAAGTGTATTTTTTCTGTTACGTGTGTGCATTTACGCATGTAACACTTTGTGTCTTAGGTGACACAGAAATTCTATAAATTCGCGAAATCGATTAACATGTTAACAGCTATTAATTTGCACATTGTTATCGCAATTATGCGCTATTCGGTTAAGGAATTAGAAACCCGCGCGATCGCGATCGATATTCGTGTACGTTAAAAAGTATATAAGAGCGGTGTATATTATATCGTTAAGTCGCATTGTTATTAATCAGCGCGCGCCGGATATTGACGCTTATTAATCGCCTACGAGATTACGTGTTACATTTACTCGAGAGACTAGCATTGATCAATGGCCGTCTAATTTAGGCGCGAGATTTCTTGCTCTTCAGCTTGAACCATCCCGCGCTCTTGTTCGGGTCGCGTGGCACGGACGTGGATCTGCTCAATTCCGGTTTAGAGTTCCGCGATTTTGTGGCCAGCGATTCCGTGGAGACGGTTCTATCCACTTTCTGCTTGTCCTTCGATTTCAGTGTACTGCGGTTGATCGTACCTGCAATGATTAATGTTTATTTTCTATCATCATAATCGCGATTAGATTACAGAATCGCATTTGAAAAATTTAAAATATATGTATGACTTTTTTACATAATAGTATTTAATATGAAATATTAATAATTAATATTGAATATTGAGACATATTTACTTGTTGAAAGATTGAGGATATTTATTTTTTTATATAATTTAGGACTAATTAGCATTAATATGAGATTAATAATATTATTTTCTCTATATTTTAGACTATGATTCGTAGATAAGACTACGAAAAAGAATACAATAAAGCTTGTAAAAAGTAAGCGATAGATAGATAATTGCCCCAATTTAGCTTTAATGATGAAATTTTAAATTAAATTCAATGGTTATTTTTCTTAGACTTTAAAAAAAATCTAAATTAAATTACTTTCAATTTTTAATTTTTAATACAACTAGAACAACACAAGCGCGCGTTACGCGCGCACCATTTTTCAATCTTATATAAAAAAATGATATTTGTATATAAAGTTTGTTTAAACTTTATTAATATTTTTTGACAGAAATCAGCTGATCAAAATGTTAATTTGCTTATTAAATTTTAAAATAAAAATATGTTATAAAAATTAAAATAATAATGTTATAAATAATGTTATAATACTTTAAACTCGAATAATATTTTTTGACAGAAATCAACGGATAACTGTCAAAAAATATTAATCGAGTTTAAAGTACTATAAAATTTTAATTAAAACATATTATTTTATAATTTTTATTACATATTATTTTGAAATTTAATTAACAAATAAACGTTTTAATCAGCTGATTTCTGTCAAAAAATATTAATAAAGCGTTACTTTGTTAATTAAATTATAAAATAATAATATATTATAAAATGTAAAATAGTAATATGTTGTAAATAATATGTTATAATGCCTTATCTGCGATTAATATTTTTTGACAGAAATCAGCTGATAACTATCAAAAATATTAATCGAGTTTAAGGAATTATAACATATTATTTAAAATATATTATTATTTTAATTTTTATAACATGTTATTATTTTAAAATTTAATTAGCAAATTAACTCTTTAACCAGCTCTTTAATCATTCTCTAAAAAAATATTAATAAGATGTTAATTTGCTAATTAAATTTTAAAATAATAATGTTATAAAAATTAAAATAATATATTTTAAATAATATGTTATAATTCTTTAAACTCGATTAAAATTTTTGACAGTTATCAGCTGATTTCTATCAAAAAATATTAATCGCAGATAAGGCATTATAACATATTACTATATTAATATTTTTAACATATTATTTTAAAATTTAATTAGCACAAATTAACGTTTTAATCAGCTGATTTTTTAGAAAGGGATTATTTGAATATATAATTAATTGATATTATTATAAGAAATTTTGCTTTTATAAGACAATCTTGTTATGCATTTGCTGAAGTTTAGTACTCACTTCTTTGCAAATCTTCATTAACAAAAATTAAATATCGAAAAATGAAATATATATTGCCACACACTGTAGATTCAGTCTACATACATTTAAAATGCTTCATGCGTATTATCAAGAGTAGATACATTTATTTATCTCTCTTGGCTCATAGCCCATTAAATTCAAATTTCGATATATTTATTTTCTTTAAACATACGGGATTTATTATAATAGTATAGAAGCATATCTACTTGTCTTGGAAAGATTGTCCTTGCTTCGCCGAGCTTCCTTTCCTCGACGACTGAGAGTCTCGCGACTCCGTTGCCTGCGTCTCATGGTTGCGATCGGTTTCGCGTGTTGTTGCTGATCATAGTTGATCTCGAACGGTTCCCTGTAATGTCGCGGCTTCCACGGTGCAAGGACGCTCACGCTCCTCGACACCGTTCTCGTGTGCGATTGCAACGGTCGATTTAACTCCTCGCGACTCGCCGCCCGGCGTCGTTCGTTCGGACCCGGTATTTCGCCGACTGGAATGCAGATATATCGGAGTTGAATCATAATTACAGAGCAGTTACGCTTGACGACATTTTCCGTACTTTCACTGTCGAATGTTATTTAACCTCGTTGGTTAAATAACTTTAATAATCAACTAGAAAGAGAAAGAAAGACAATTTTTCATATTTTCTGTGACGCAAGTGCAACGGGTCTTACACAATTTCGAACGCTCAATGAATAATGGGCATATACCGTATCTTTTATTGAAAGCGATAATATATTATAGCCACATGTGTTATATACAAGATCAGATAAAGATTCAGATTATATAGGATTATGTCTATTGAAAATCGATTTAAATGGTATTTTATTGAATTTTATTACAAACAAGTTGTGAAAAATGTTGATGGAAAGACTTAAAAAAATAACGTGGTTTAAAAATATAAAGATTCTAAACTTTTGAACCTTTCTACAAAAGAAAAGATTTAAACGACCGATTTCTTCTGAAAGATTTTAGTTAAACTATAGTCAAAGTTAATCGAGATTGACAAAACCACCCTTAAAACTCGAAAAAAAAAAAATTGTTTTTTTAATTAAAAATTAAACACTTATTCTTGGACTAACTTACAATAGAGCTGACATCTCTTTAATGAAATTTTAATTAAACACAATATATATTTTTGTAACAAATTATATTATTTATTTCATTTTTTGAAGTTTGATCCGCAAAAAAAAGTTTCGTTTAATCGCTTTAATAATAATATTAATAATATTAATAATAATAATATAAATATTATTAATAATATTATTATTAATAATATTTTGACAGTTTCAATACATGTGATTCTAAATTAAATTTACGATCTTGAATTTTCGAATGTCTTTTAAATTTTTGAAAGAAAAGAATTGTATGTATGAATATATACGGATAGCAAAGAATCTCATATTGCAATATTGTAATAAAATAATAAAATAGACAATTAAATAACAATTAAAAATGCTAGATTCAAATTATAATCGGTTGTACCTGTAGCAGCATGGAGATACACGACAGATCTTTGTGATCTCTGAGAGTTTTGACTTTGTTGGCTGCTATCACCCGTTGTGCTTTCGCCCGAAGACAATGCGCTTTCAGCGAGTCTCGGAGGTTTCCTCGGGGCTGATATGATACCTAAATTATGGCGGTTCGAATTCGTGATGTCACGTCTTGAGCAGGCGTGGTCGTTAATTCGTTTGTTTCTGAAATAAATAATTATTCTTGTAATACAGTTTATATTTTTAATTAATACGTATAGGCAGGTGTATGTATATATTATATTTTTTTCTTCGTAAGAAATATTTTGCAAAATAATTCTGAAATAAAAAAAAAATTATTTCTCAAATCTTACATAATCAGAAACTAAAAAATAATAATAAACGGATGAATATAGTAATAAAAAAATAAGTAGTAAATAAATAATAATAAATTAATCAGGGCAAACATTTAAATCACTCTCGCGCAAAATATTTCATCGGTGCATATAGCCGTATATGCGCGGTTCGTATTATAGCATTTACCTGCGGTCTCTGTTGGACGAGACGGATTCCTGATCCGTATCACCGAAGAAGCGGAGATTCTTTTGCACGGAAACTCGTTCAGGCGCGGAGGAAGCTTCCTCATCCTCGGTGCCGGTCGTCAAGATCTCGCTCTCGGGTATTCTCGGCTTTTTATCCACCGGCTGCAAAGTTATCGACGCTTCATTATTCATGATCTCGACCAAATATAGCCGCGCGCGCAGATTATTTCTGCGTATAACAATTACGCCCGCTTATTCCAAATATCGATTTATCGAACGTTGTAATTTCGCGAACAGAAGACGGATTTTGCAAGAGTGCGATAGATTGAAACGTATCGCTGTAATGATATATTATTCTGTAGTAATATATAATTTTCATAGCGCTAAGCACGTACTTGACTTCAGTTTCTCGAGTTTTAAGGGTGGTTTTGTCAATCTCGATTAACTTTGACTATAGCTTAACTAAAATCTTTCAGAAGAAATCGGTCGTCGAAATCTTTTCTTTTGTAGAAAGGTACAAAAGTTTGGAACAAAAAATCTTTATATTTTTAAACCACGTAATTTTTTTTAAGTCTTTCCCATCAACATTTTTCACAACTTGTTTGTGATAAAATTCAATAAAATACAATTTAAATCGATTTTCAATAGACATAATCCTATATAATCTGAATCTTTATCTGATACAACAATATGCATATATTCCAAAGAAAATTTATTATGCCTGCTCCGAAATAATCTTATTATCCTTTCTATAGGATAATGAGATTAAGGATAAGGGGTAGGATTAAGGACGCTTCGAGTTACTAACAGAGTATCGGAGAAAATAGAATATGACGCGAAATAGTAAACGTAAGCTCCTCTTTGTCAATTGTTCGAGTCGGAGACGCACAACTGGGCCTCTCCATCGACGATCGCGAATTTTTCGGACTTCGAACCCCCTTCGGTCGGTCGGCAGAAAATCACGCGAGCGCGTACAAAGCCATATTCTTCCCGCGGCTCGCAAAAATCGCGGCTTCCCCCCGTGGTTGCATCGCACGGCGCCTTCATGAGTCATGATTCTCCCGGAGCCGACTCATCCGATAGATCATCGTCCACGGCGAGAGATTCATACGCACGCAATCATCTCGAACGAGCGCGAGTATTCCAGCGCGGCTTTACAGTTGCGAACATCTTCTCTCCTCTCATCTCCTCTCCTCTGCTGAACCTAAGAGATCGCAGGAGAGAATCGGGACCTGACAGAGATTATTCCCGCGCGGGCGGGCGCGCGGACGATGGTCGGGCTTATAGGGCTAGGCAAGCAACCTCCTCTGATCGGCACTTAATCTCGCGATTAAATTAAACCACAGAGCGCGGAGTTAGTTAAGCATTTAATCAAACCGGTAATTGGAGGTTGCGCTGCTCTAATGGCTCCGCGCAGCGACCCGCGCGCTCTGACTGATGAATGCGTACCGGCCTGAGAGTGCGCGCGAGATAACCACGGGCACGATCCGGAGGAGAGAGAGCCCGCTCGTTATCGGATAATACCCACGAAAAAGATCCTAGGTTCGCGGAGGATGATTTGCCGCGTTTCCGATCGACGGCGTTTTTTTTTTTCCTACGATGTCGAGACCAAATACGATCCCTCCTCGTCGCCCACTTGACTCGCCGGTTTCGGAGAAAGACATTCGTTCGTCGTGGACCTTGAGGACCATCGATTTTGATTATCCCACCTGAACTCGAAACGTTCGGAATGACGTCAATAGACGGAAATATTTCGTATCTACTTGTCCTGTTACTAACGAAGCTATTGGGTTCTTATTAAAGCGATTCCGGGCGAAACTGTCGCAGCGAGATTTGATTAAGTTTTTGCAATCGTTTAGCTATCGAACGATCAATCGCGAATATTGAATATTTTCTTAATCTCAATCGTGAAGTTAGTTTTCACAGGTTTTTCATTTTACAATCAAAAAAGTTTATATGAAATCAACTGCTTATTTTTTTCAAATTAAAAAAAAAATAAATAAATAAATGTATCATTCAACTTTTTAAAATTTAATTTCTTAAATTTTTGGAAAAAAAGTAGATTAAATTGTACGGAAGAATTAATTATCCATCGATTAATGACGTTTCCACAGATATATCTCAATAACTCTTAATCAATCTTTATAATCTAAATTTATATTAATTATTAAATTAGAAATAGAGATAGAAGCAGGAAAAAGGATGCTTACTGTAGCGTTGGATTTATTTTTCCTCGAGAGGGATTTGAACCAGCCTTTGCTCTCCGCTTCTTGGCTTTGGTTGTCCTTGGTCAGGGTATTGCTGGACTTACTGAAGGACTCTTCCTCTCTGGTAAGAGTCCCGGTAGATCTCGAGAGTCTGGTCGGTCTGGGAGGGCTCGGGCTGCCGCTGGGTGTCGATAAGCGTCTTCGCTGACTATAGTCCTCCTGTCAGAAAAAAAAAAAGAAAAATTGCACGTTACATTCAGCACCTTCCGAAGTATGTATTATCTCTGTACAACGCTATTACATTCTACGTAATTCCGCTGCGCTATCCGGACCTCTCCGAGCATGATTTACTTCGCGGATCCCGATAGCTCGCCCTTTCAACCGTTATTCAATCCAGCGAAAATTTATAGCCCGGACAAAGTGGACACGGGAAACGTATTAGCCCCTAATTGGCGTCATTTTAAATGACGTCCACGCCATCACACTCGAGTGTCTTTCCGTACAATCGGATGTACAATATATATCGACTCGATCTCGACCGGATATGTGAGAAACACGAGTCCCATTCGCGGCACGCGTTCGGCATTAAGACCTTCGAGCCGATACGGTAGTAAGGAGGAAACATTAAATGGGACTCGCATTATCGGAATAATCCGATCGCGTATAGCCCGACTAGATCGATCTCGCGATTTCTCGCAGACTCCGACACAAGACCCCAGTCAAGTTCGTTCGATAAAAACAACGAAGGTGCGAGTCGTTCAACTGAACGTTCTCGTTATTTATATTAACCGCCAATCGCACCCGACCGTGTCCCGACTTTCCACCCCGCTGCTCGACTCACTCTTAGGATATATCGTAGGAACATAGGAGCCTCGCGGGCCCAGTATCGGGCCCTGAAAAAACTCGCCCCCTCGAAGCGCAGGCAGGCAGACGCGTGTCCGTTTCATTCCCGACGACGTTCACGTCGTCGTTATTATTATCATCGCGTTTTGCATCATCACCATCATCAGCGCTGCCACCTCCGTCATTTACTCTCGCTCTCGCGTATGCATAATGCGCGCTGGCGTGCTACGGCTCCGGGCTTATCACGACTCTCCCTGTTTATTCATCGGTATATCCTCGCCAAAGACTGCGCCGACCGATCGTAATCGCCGCCGTCGAAGGCCGCCGAAGCCGTCGCCGTGCACGTAACGCGCTCAGGAAACTGCATACAGGAAGTATCGCCGCGCGTATCGGAATGTTAATCTCTCCCTCTTTCCCTCTCGCATGAATCCATTGACGCAATCGACGTGCGATCACGCGTTATTCTTCAATGAAATCAGAATACCGCGAAGATATATATCGATTTATGACATTCGATGTATATGCGTAAGCCTAACGAGCGTTTACACAATCTGTCACATTTCAGAATTCACATCCATTAATTCTTATTAGTTATTTGAATCTATTGGAAATATCTTTATCTGGTTTCTTTTATTCGAATCTTGTAATGTCATGATATTTTACGTGTCATGAATGGTTTGACGTATTTATAAATATCATGAAATCTTTACAAGAGAGCCTTTGTGTTTTTTTTTTAAATTAATTGTTACATCTCTCAAAAATACACAGACGAGGGTCTAATTGGTACGTGTGAAAAATAGAAAGATGAACATACGTTTCGGAAGAAGTTGAATCTCTCTCCTTCTGCGTTTGTAAAGAAAAGTTCTAAAGATCTTTGTTGCGTATAACTATAATAGCATTGTATAGGCACATTCATTCGCAATCTCTGACATCGTTCGAATAGCAAATCGTAGTTATCGTGAATTTTCTGATGAGGTACCGGACGAGTGTACAAAAGGACCCGCGGATTCCGCATCGATTCTTATCCTCTCTTTAGCGACTTACCGTGCGTGCCGGACCTTTCAATATGCAATATAATAACATATCACGGGTGTACATATGTGCACGTACCCACCGCGAAATAAGCTCTTAAATGACTCACAATGAATAGCCCATATCGTGGAATCATCTGCATAGTACAAGCATGGCGCGTTCCCCGGTATTCTCCATATATACGAGCAACAATATTCCGCGTGTGTGCTTTCCATAACGAGTCGCGGCGCGTACGGACGACGACGACGACGAGGACGAGGACGAGGACGAGGACTACGATGACGACGAGGACGAAGAAGAGGTCGAGTGATGCTGAGAGAACGAAGAAAAAGCCGGGGTCCCCGATACAGTGAAGAAGAGAGGAAGAGGAGGCCCTAAGGATATTGTGACCCACGCACCGCTCTGCTAACTCTTATATCCGTGGCCTTCCTTCTCGGTGCGTTCTTTTCCTTCCTCCTCGTCCTCTCTTCTTCTTCTTGTTCTTTTTTCCTCAGTTTCTCTCTTCTTCCTTGCCTCCTTCGTCCGGGGAATGCGTTATGCGCGGCTACTCCCTTGCTCTCTCTTTTGTGACTCGGCGTGGGCCGTCGAGATTGGGCTAGGTCGCTTACATACCCAAGCGAGCACGCGTACGCGCGCGTGTGTGCACATATATGCACACATGCATGTGTGTGTGTGTGTGTGTGTGCATCCCCGACGCATAACTCTGCAACATTAAACCGCCCGCCGTAGGTCACCGTAGATTACGCATAAATTCCGAGAGATGCGATTTACGACCTTAACTGGCAATCCCCTTCCCTCCTCCTTTTCGCGTCCTGTTCTCGCCGCTCCGACTCCTTTTCAGATTTTCTCCCGCCATTTCTACGCGTGAAACGACCGCCGTCGTCGTCGTCGTCGTCGTCGCCGGTAGGCAAAGAAAATCGGTCACGAGCGAATCGTGTTTCTTCCCTGTCTTCTCGTTCTTTTGCCGCCTGACGCATATTTCTCGTCACGATGATACAATGACTTTTCTATTCGATTGAACAGTCACATGGAAAGGAAATAAATCTCTCCATCCCTTTCTTTAGCTTGCTTATTTTATCCCGATATCGTCGATCCAAAATGTGACAATTGCCACCAAGAATATTAATTAATGAATTAACCGCCAGGTGTTTAATGCAGAATTTTTAATATTTGAATGAGAACGAAAAAATTCTATAATTATCCATTTGCCATCTGTATTTTTGTTATCAAATGAAACATCGTAGATCTCGCCTTCAATTGACATTATAATGTATCGCATCGAGTTGATTCAGTCGCGTAAGGCTGGTTCTACATTAGTCGCAGTCGTAAGAAATTGACTAATCATCACAGTCTATTATTCTTCGATCGCAAGGAGAATAATAGACTATGATTCGTCAATTTCTTACGATTCTTACGATTGCGATTAATGTAGAACCAGCTTAAGAGAATAGAGACGAAATAGAGTAGGCCACGTCGCGGTATATTGCCAATGGTCCAAGAAGCGTAATAAGGAAAATGGAATCCTGGCGCTCTGGGGTCTGTACAAAGGGGCATTACAGTAAGATCGGTAACGCGTAAAGCCGCAAAATAAACGAACGGGCACGTAATGGGCATTGGGACCCTGTCGTATCGGGATCCGACAGTGGTTCGCCGATGTATGTACGCGTGCGACTGCATAACCGTGGGCTTATACACGAGAAAAGAGGAAGAGAGAGAGAAGAGATTTGCGGAGCGGAGCGAGCCGGAGGTTGAAAATAATCGCGGTGAGGAAAGCAAAAGGGATGAAAGAAAAGGGAGGGGACGCGCCGCAAGAAACATCCACCTTGAATATCGCCGGCGGAGGACGGGATGCGGTTTGACCAGGAATGCGCATCTGGAGAGGATAACGCGCTTCCATGCGTTAAAGGGAATCCGTTTCCATTTTTATGCCTGCTCGCCCGCTCCGATTTCTCTCTGTTTAGATGAGATAGAATCCGCGAAGCATCGAGGATATCGATGGAAAGTGTTATCTTTATATCTCTAAAGACAAATATTTCTAGAAGATTGGATAAAGTTAATTAAATGATTCTCGAGAGATTAATGTTCGGTATTATTAATCTCGAAACATAACGAAATAATAAATATTGAAAGATTAAGATCGCGAGAGAGCGATAACTAAAATTAATTGATCGAGGAATGATGTATAAACACATTTGAAAATATTTAAAATAATTTGCAAATGTTACGAAACTTTATAGAGAATATCGTGAATTTTTTTTATGACTTGATGAATTTGTATCCCGCGAACTTTCTTATATTGTGTTGAGAAATTATTACATTCGCGTACGGATTGTGTAAGTTTTATTCGCGTGAAATTTTTTTAGAAATTTATTATTGAGTCTTGTATAACTTTCGCGTAACAAAATTTTATATTTGAATTGCTTATGTCATATTATATAATAATACTTCTTTAGATATTCATCGCGATATAGAACGTAATCTTTATAGATCATCAACAATTTCATTCTTACCTAATTTTTTATAGTCGTAACTTTCATATATGTAAATATAAAATTAAACATTCAATTCCCTATAAATCACGGAGAAACATGTTTCTTTCTTCTCATCGATATTTAGAAAAAAGAGAAGGATTTAAATTTTTCATTACAAACTCTTTGTTTCTCTCTCTCTTTCTCTTTTTCTCGTGAGGTTCTAATTCTCGCGACACAAGGTCGTCTTCTTTCTCGTCCTGCACCGGTGGCCGACGCCACCGGGAGTTTCAAAGCACGAGGGTAAACAGGCTATAAGAGGAGAACGCGTCGATGGAGGGTACCGGGTGTACGCGCTTTCGCTCTCGACGACGACCACCATCGCGGTCATTAATAATCAACGGCATGCCGAAGGGGGAAGGACGTCCTCTCTCTTTTTCTCTCTTTCTTTCTCTTTCATGCACACCGTTTATTTTCTTTCGAACGTATGGTGTCCGACTACACTCGAGATCGTGCCTCGATGATACAATTCCTCTGACTATCAATGAGAACTCGTGATGTACATGGCTTATTAACGATCAAGTTCGTAGGCAACACTTTTTTAAATTCGAATATGATTCATTCGTCTAAATTAATATTATTAACGTTATTCCACTGTTAGAAAATCTCTTGAAAATCTTTAATTAAAATATGGAATAAGTAGATAATACGAAATTTGTTGCAATTTAATAAATTCAACTAAATAAATAAAATGCACATTTCTCTCTCTCTCTTTCTCTCAACATTTTCATATTTTAAAATTGTAAAGATACCATAATAAGTGAAAAATTATTAAACACATGGCTTAAATGTTACCAGAAAGAAATATTTGTAAAATGCAGTGGAAAAATAAAAGATTAATTAGGTGTTTTTAGCATTATTAAATTAAGAAAAAAAAATTTGCCTACGAAATTAATTGTCAAACTTTCTTTTTTGTCAAGTATTTCTTTACGTCGAATCTTATTTGAATATGAATCGAAACACCCATAGATAGACTCCTCTCCGTTGTGAGTGCGCGGACATGCTCTCATTTCGCTACGCCTTCGAGAATAATTATAATTGATGAAATGACATCGCGACGAACGGGGACTTTATCGAACGTTCGCGATCACTTCGAGACACATCGTGTGAAAGAACGCGGGAGAAGATGCGTATACGCGATATGTACGAGCAGCTTGCAGCGACTTTTTTAACGAGAACGACCGCCCCGGTGGCTGCCTCGGCTATGTCGATGAATATTAATTATTTCGATCGTGACATGACACTCCCGCTCAGCTGTTGTCGATTACGACACGCATGTATGTACAACTGCGTATGCTGCCTTGGCCTAAATATCCTACTTATCTCTTGGCAACGACATATAATGCGTGCTCGCGTAAAAAAAAATTATCACTTGCACGAGAAATTGCTTGCTCGAAATAACATCAGTAATTTGGCATATCTATATATTTCGAATAACAAGAAGAATATAGTATCTCGTCAATTTGCTACTGCTGTTTTCTAATGTATAATGTTTTATAATAATATATTAGAAGCAAATACGTAGTACAATTCATGGTTTTCTTCAAGTAAAAATTTCGCCAAAAAATTTTCTCTTTTTTAACGTGATGAACACTCGAGAGAAAGAGAGAGTCTATTTTCAACGGGCATAATAAACATCTTTCTTCCCGCTTGTTTCGTATTCGTTCTGACAGACGGTATCCTAATTCGCGCGGCGTGAGTTGCTCGACGCTACTCGTAGGTACGAAGCGAATAGGTAATAGAACTGCAGTTAGTTGCGGGAAGAACCGTATCTCTCTGGTATCTCTTTCTCCTCTTGCCGGTTTTGCCAATGCACACACGATGCCGTGTACTCGACTGCGACCATATTGACCGATCAGCTGCATGGTTGTATCCCTGAGACCCCCGCCACTTAGAAGATAGTTACTATACGGATAGTTACTGAAGACGTATCTCTTCGTATCACCTCGTGGAAATCGATCGGGGGATCCTAAGCGAGAATTTTAACCTGGTCTAGGCAAGAATGTAGAGACGGACATATATAGAGAAAATAAGAAACAAAGAGAGAAGGAGAGGGAAGATAGAGAGCAGAGGAGAGGAAACCTGCGCGCAATGTGGCAGGTAGAATCGTATCGGCAAATTGCGATCGGCGACCGCCTTGTCGGCGACTCCTCGCGGCAAAAGCAGCGCTCTACGCGAGAGATAGAGAGAAAGGGAGAGCACAGGATGGCGGAAGAAGTAGAGATGAAGAGGCTATCTACTATCCCACAAGTGATACGAATATCCGGCATTGTTTAGGTCTTCGGGGCTCGAACTTATCTGCTCGCGATCGTTCTAGGAATCGCGCGCGGATCGCGGTGCGCTCCTCATTGATACTTTCTTGGGCCCGACGCGCGCGTGGGCCGAACGATCTAGTTGGGACTGGTGGATAAACGTGGTCGGAATGTGCGTTGCCGCCTTCGCAGCAGGTCGGCGCTCTTTCTCGACATCGTAATATCTTTCCTGTTGCGTGGACGTATTATTATCCTTGAATTTAAAACAGTGATAAAAACCATAAGAAATACTATTTCGTTCTAAACTAATTTACTCATGAATAATTATTAAAGAAATTCGAAATATTATGTCTATAAATTTTTTCTTTTTTAAAAATATATAAAAGATACCATATAAAAAAAATATATAAAAAATATTTTATGTGAGATATATGATTGATGAGATGACATTATCGTTTTGTTCAAAGATATAGAATAACACGATGTTTGATTCTCGATGGATGAATGCGAAATGAAAGACTTGAGCGAAATACGCGTTTCAACTCGCGGCACGAAGTATATTCGAGTTGTGAGAATCGAGAGGAAGAAGATTCGCGGCTAAATGACCGAAACTTATCTCAATTACCGCGAGATACCACGGGCCGCGCGCGAGCGAGTCCGTCTGCTGTGAAAGCTGCGCTGGTGCTTTCGCACGGGACGACTCCGTTAATGGTACAACTATTTCGAGAACCTCGCGATCTCACGGCTAAACCTCCTTAACCCCTTATCTATCTCGCCCGGACTCCTCGACTCGAGACCGCCGCAAAACTCTTCGGCAGCTCACAGAACTCTATTCGCGCGGAGAGTGAGTTCCTGTCTGTGTCTGTCTTTCTCTCCCTCTCACCGTTGTGTTATTGTTATTGCGATGTACACGTGTCGGTGTGCACGTGATACACATGGCCGCCGTCCATGTAACAGCCTGTGAGAAACCATCATCGTGCCGTGGATGAACAACGCGAGTAGAAGAAGAGTTGCTTTACCTCCTCTTTCGCGCGTGACGCAGTATCCGCTGCCGTCATCTCTCTCAACGGGCTTCTCTGAAAAAGATGTCAAGAAAGACATCTATCCCCGCCGGGCATGCAGAGTCTCGCGTCTTCTCCTTTCGCTTTTAATCTGCGTTATACCTCGACCCTACCGGAAAAGGTAGCCAATCGTTTGCAATACTCTTCGCCAAATTCTTATCTTTTCGCTCGGTTTTGATTTTCATCCAATAGATGTTTCGATCTAGGATTTTTTTCGATTTAGGATGTTCAATAAATTCTAATTTATACATACATTTAGTTTCAGATTCAAAATATTTGAGTCGAGTCACGCAAAGAAAATAATGCATTGCATTTTTGTATAATTTTTTTCCTCATTTTTTTTATATTTTTAGACTAAAGATTGAGAATTTATTTATAAGTCATGGAAGTATTATGGATATTAATATTGATAGCAAATTTTATAACGAAAAATTAATTCTGTGATTAAATTTAATCCATTCCTACTATTTCATATTTTCGAGGAAAAAATGTATTCCATGACATATCGCATTCTGCAATGCAAATATCCGGCAAATTAGGCACTAAAGACAATCAGTACAGACCGCTTCATTAGCTAATGCATTCGCCAGCGTCTTTACGAGCACACGTAAAGCGTCATTATCGCGAAATTAGACGGTCGATAGGGGAGGAAAACCGGCGATGGTACTAATGAGAATCACGATGCTCTCATTTAATAATAAACGATAAACTCGTAATATGCCGAGTGACTTTTTTATGCATGATGAATTTATTATGATTTTATCCTCCTTTTTGTTCTCTTTCGTATATAATAATTATATCATTGAGACCGAGATCGAGAAAGCGACGTTCGTTTCCGATTTGCGTAATGAGTAAGATCCGATTGCATGAATATTCCTAGCCGATTTTAATTGAACGATTGCACGTTGCTTTTCAATTTTAATGATAATGCAAATGGAGAAACGAAGATTGAATTAATCGCGGGTAATTCAATTTTCCTTCTTTAACTCTATCACATTCATCCAGATGACGATTTGGAAACTACTAATTGGCAATTAATACTGCATTTAGGCGTATTATTAAAGATTATTCAATCCTGGAAAATACAAGTTAATTTTAAATATGAAACAACGTAAAGGAAAGAAATAGAAAAAAAAAAATTTTTATTCGATTCGATATCTCTTTAAAAATAAAAAAGCGAGCATTTTATGATAAATTTTGAATCGTTACATATATTCTTGCATTGAGATTTCTTCATTTATATATTATTCATTATTCCGTTATTCGTAACGTTACTCTTATATGCCTTTCTTCATCTCTCGTTGTGAATTACTCAACAAGAGAGTCTCCAAAGATTTATTAACACTCCCGCCCGAGTACGAACCGGTAGTAACTTCAATCGAGAGGCATCAGATGCGATCGAGAACAGAGAGCGTGAGTCGCCGCGAGTGGTGCATCTCTGATGTTACTGTCGGCCGCCTCAGCGTAGGACACCTCGGTAATCACGCGGAACGAGCGATCGTTTATTCGCCGAGTGACAGAGCGGTCGTTAATTTTTTTTAAATAATATTTTCGAAGGAAAATAACCGCGGATATCCACGATGAATTGATTGGAATCGCGCCTAGCTGGGGATGCCTCTTTCCTTTCGCGAAAAACGCGAGAGCGGACGGTAATCGAAATAACCGAAGAGGAGAATCCTCTCATCGAGTACTCGCGAAGGCGGCGAAGGGCATCTTCCAATTGCTTCCTGGTTTCTCGATAACAGCGCGCGCAACAGTTTCCTTTTGCTCTCCTATCTCCCACCGTCGTCCCGCGCCTCGGGACGATAATTCCGGATTAACGACAGGACGTCGGTATCGATTGTTTATCGTGTGAAAGACCGTCCGTGAACGATCGTCCATTACGTCGCCCCGCTATGCTGCACGCCGTGCATCTCTCTATAAAATAGAAAGACTCGGAGAGCCCCCGATATCTGCCCTCGATAATCTCCCGTCCACAGTGAAGGAGGCCTCTCCTCCGCTTCGGAGATTCGCGGAATATCGGCTACGAGCGTAAAATCCTCATCGGGTGGGATAACGACTGGCAGAATGCTATGCTAAATGCAATTTCGTAAAAATGATAAACTTCGATAAAAGCGTTTTACGTCTCTGCGACATAAACACGAACAATTCCGTAAACAATAACGTGCGCGAATGAATAATTTATCTCTCGTCGTCGACGAAGCGAGGACGGCCGGGAATAAATCCTCGGCTGGTATCCTTTCGCTGGTGACTCCCTGAAAGGAGTTTCTCGGGGAAGGACAATGGATAAAGATTTCTTGCACGCTTAGTAATGTTGGGGTGGAAACGCGTAGAGCAAGAATAGTACCGTGACCGCGCACGGAGAAAGATAGGAAAAATAGAGAAGAGAAAAAGGAAAGGGGGAGTGATAGAGCACGAGGGAGGAGAGAAAGAGGACTCGGCTCTCTTTGGCGGACTACAATAAATAGCTACGATATCGTGTATCTCGCGAGTAATTGAACGGGGCTTCATCCATGGTGCATTAACTATTGAAAATCGCGCCGTGCGGATCACACGCGGTGGGACGAAAGGGATGACGAATCGAAGGGGTAAAGGGAAGGTATAGATATATATAGAAGAGGAGGCGAGAATGATGCATTATATTCACGCGCGTCTATTGTTGTATTCGGAAATCGGATTGTTAGATACTTATAGATATAAAATAAAATACGAATATACTTTTTACATATAAAATCGCAATACACAATAGTGTATATCTTCTTCTAAATATATCTTAAAATATCAGAAAGAGGGGGAGATGATTTCTGAATTATTATATTTATAAATTAAAAAATGCTTGTGTATCGAAGTCGTGTTTTGCACGAAATATTTCTAGCTGGCGAAGAGATTAGCTTATCTGACAATAATCCTTAACCGGTCGTTCACTGGCGCATTTACCCTAACCCGCGACCGAGCACCCCACAGGCGGCGCGTAATGACCGATCCCGAGCCCTTCGATGCCCGGCTACGTGAGGGCAATTCCGTATTGTTATTTGTTAGGGTTAGGTATCTTCTTGCTTCCAGATCAAGTGCCCTGCGCGTACCTGCGGCCGCGATAGCGCGCGGAATAGAAGGTATGTTATCCCGGCTCCGCTCATTGTTGCCGCGCTCTCTCTTTCTCTCTCTTTCCTTCGCCGCAGATAGATCATTCTATTATCGAGATAGCGAGGCGCGCGCGGCGAAGGCCCCGCGTGCACGTGAACACGCTGCCGCACGGACACGCGCGCGATTTATTCGCGTACGATGGCCACGTTCCCTCGGCCATCGTGCGGTCGTTTAATTGGCTGTCCGCGAGCGTACTGGGTCTCTCATTTCATAAAACTACGACTTATAATACCAGACGATGTCTGGGAAATGAATGTGGTGTTTACATTATGTGTGCGCATTTTTATACATTTCATATATTAAAACGAATTCGTGTTTTCTGTCTCTTTTTTTCCAAAAATAATTTAATGATTTAGAGAACAATCTATGTTTGTAATGATTTTTTTAATGTAAGAAAATATTAGAATAGTGATAGTAAATTTTTTTAAATTAAATATATAATACAATTAATATAATAATTTTCTTCTACGAAAAAAAAAAATTTAGAGAATGTACGGATTTCTATTTCTTGCATCTCAAAGTATCGGATATTTTGCGCCATCAAGGGGTGAAAGATCGCAATATATATATATATATATATATATATATATATATATATATATATTTCAATCCAGCAATGTATAATACCGTTCAATTGCGTCGATCCTTTCGTGCTCGATTATCAGCAAAGTCGGTTCTTGCTGCGAGAGCGCTCTCGCAGCGGCAAACAAATGTCACGTATGAGGAAGACGTTCGCTTAGGGGATCATCGTCTAGAATCTTTCCGGAATTGGCACTCTGCGAATAACGTGAGCGCTCGTTGAGATGAGATCTGCGTCGTGTACGGAGGGAGAGAGAATGGTGCTCTGAGGAGTTCCTCAACTCGTCTTCCAGGAACCCCGACGGTCGTCCTAGACGATCTCTTCGCGTCTATCCGTCTTGTAAAAAGCGTACGATAGCGTGCTTTCATAAGTGGTGGATTCACAAGCGTGAGAGAAAGAGAAGGGACTTTATTTCCACGCGAGTTCATCGCCGTTATTCCACATGACAGCTCGAAAGAATTTAAGTTATTCGCATATTGCTTTGAGATAAATGGAAAACTTTTATTATCGTAATCCACTTATTAGTATATTTAATCTTTGGCATGCTTATTAATTGCTTTTTATATATACACACCTATTAAATATTTTTTAAAAATTAATTCTTTAAATAAATTTTAGCAAATTTTAGCATAGGCTTGATTTTAAAAAAATCAAGCCTATTTAAAATTGAGAACAAATAATCTCTCTCTAAAGACTTTCGGTACATTTTTATCATGCTTTTGAATATATGACATAAAAATAATTTTATAATTTGATTTATAATCTAAAAATTATTGGATTAATTATTGTCGAGTTATAGAGTCTGATATCTTTATTTACAAATTAGACTAATGAAAATTTATCTTAATTACATTTGGCTCTATTAGAATTATGCGAATAAAAAAATATTATTAATATAAAATAATAATATGCTAATTCATATTAATCGGAGATCGAAATATCTCGGCATTGCATCTCTTAGATATTCACTCGAGAGTCAGGCCATTTTAACACTGAATGAATCATTTGATACAATTCAATTTTCTAGTCTTCGCTCGATGATTATTATCTGATCAAAGAATGCTCCTCGACGTCGTGCAAAGCATACGTGGGTAACTCGAGGTGAGAAAACGCGCATTGACTCTTAAAAAGGACGTAAGTGATGCGGCAGTGAAAAGGAGAGATATTTTCGTTACGCAATCGCGAATTCACGATTTCGATTTGCACGCGATTCGCGCGAATTTCCTTCTCGGTAGCGCGAATACTCATTCTTTCGGCTCTTTTTCGATGGTGCAATTCGATAAAGAAGGTGTTGCGAGTAGTTCGATTGAATTAGGCTGGCACTCCGCGGATTGCCTCGACAGCACGCTTCGGAATCACGCTTTTTGTCGGACTGTGAGAAACCGCTAAACTTTCCTCAGGCTCGCTTCTAAGTCCCGTAATCAGCAAGCGCGAACGAGGAACGAAATTCTCATTGAGATTTGCGAAGCCCCGATATTCTTGCCTGTCTTTTTCCTTCGCAATTAAATCCCCGGGCCTCCTTATTAACCGCGCTCGTAGAATTTGCATCTGTCGGTCTTTCCCTGCGGGACTATTTTGTTAACTATCGTCTCACCATCGCGAATATTTGTGATCTGTTGGAGAGTTTGTGAAACTTGAATATTGAGATAGAATTTAAAATTTTAAATCATCAAATAAATATGTAAATTTACTATTTTTTGGATCATCAGTTATCCATTATATTTTTATTGAAAATTCTCGTTTCTTTTTCAAAACAATAATTGGTATTTTTCAAGAATCTTAATGTTTGTCGTAATTATTTGCAGTTTGTGCTCTCCTAATAAAACGTGACAATTTCTTTTAGAAATAATATGCAATAAAAAATAAAATTTCGATCTAAGGAAATCTCATCAATAATTTTATTTGGTTCTTTATCAGATCTGTCCCTTTAAATATATTTAGTTTTTGAAGAAGCTTTGGCGCGCGCGGCATTGTACTCTTCTAGATCGCTGGTTCTATTCGAGCGAGGCGCATACATCATACGCCCGGTCGTTAGAGGTCTCCAGCCTTAACTAACTGCGTTCCTTATCTAAATGGCAATAATAATTGGCTGCGAAGCGTATCCCGTATCGATACCCGCGGCCGACGTGCGGTGCACCGCCATGGGAACAATGCGCGGTCTGACTTACGACGTGCTTAGTAAAAGAGCGGCGAAGTCGGCGTGCAGACGTAACGCGCGAGCGGAGATGATAGGCGCGAGGAATGCGTTTCCGAGACGAAAGAAGGATAATTCGAAATTATCCCGGGGCTTTAATCAGCGATCGCGCCCCTAGCTGCGAAGATCTTCCTACGAGTTGCATTCCTAAATGTCAACAGGCACGATCGAAAAGAAACGCCCGGTTTAGTTTTATAAAGTTGTCTCGGTTGAATTAAAACGTTTATACTGCATCGCGTTACAAATGTAGCTCAATTTGCAATTCTTATTAATTACGTAATCATTTTGACGAGATGCTTCATGTCTTCGAAACTGTATGCGATCTTATTTTTATGAAAGAAATTATTTGTTATATTGTTTTCTCGAAATACCAAAAACTATAGATATTATTGATATATTAAAATGCATTTTAATCTTGATTTGTATATAACTTCTTTGATCGTACAGTTATTTTACCGATAGGGAAGATATGTCTTTATACAAATTTTAATTTGTGGGAGATTCTGCGATTTATATAACAGGAACTAAGATCTTTTTCTATCTTTCAAGTTCTAAGATGCGTTTGCTGCAAAAGCCGCATCGTTTATAAAGAATCTCGTTAACTTGACAAATTGCCTACAGATAGGAAGCAAGTCGATGATTAAACCAACAATAACGGGGATAATTACGAGAGGAATAATCGAGATTTCCGCGTTCTACGTCAAGAGCGAGGATGTATGCCTCGCTCTCAATGACTGCTATTGAATGAGTCTGAAAGCAGCCGATTGGCCTCCTAATAGTACGCTAATTAGTAAAACAAGTCACGTAACGGTCATGCTAATTAGAGAATAAACGTACGTAACAATAGCATTGCAATCACGCTACGTTAAGTAATTGAAGGAAGTACTATGTAGGTGAGATAATATAGTCTCTCCCTTTCTCGTAATACGTACAACGATTTATATCGCGATATGAGAATGTTATTTAGATTACTGAATATATATATCAAAATTATATAATATTCCCTCTAATCTTCTTTTTTTTCTCATTATTTAGTTTAATATCTTTTCAAATGTATTTTAACATTTTTAATTTTAGTTTTAATTTTGCAATAATAATATCGTTTTGATATCGTGTGATAATAAACATTGAGATATGTCAGTGAAAACGGAACGAGCAATGAATAAAAGCAAATAGATTTAATTAAGCAACTCGGGAGCGGAAAGCGTCGCTGGTCGAGAGCAAGAACTAAGCATTGCCGATCGTAAATCAACAATTTTTCTTACCGCAAACTCGAGAGGACTAGAGAGCCCGTAATCCGGAATTTATAATCTGTTAGAGTGAGATCGTTAAGAGAGTCGCTTTAGCAGCATTAAATCCTCCGAGATAGTTAAAAAGGTGGACGACGACGCAAGTGCACGCGACTCGTTCGCTCGTACAATTGCGTAATCCTCTTCGCGAAGCGCATCCCTCTTCACCCTTCCTTTCCCTTTCTCATCCCGCTCAATTCGCGACCGGGATAATTATGCCACTAATTCTAAGACGAGGCATACACGCTTTTACGCGGGCGTAGTGTTCATTACATATTGCGGGCGAGGGTAGTAATTAGACGGGTCGCCCATTAAAAGACCTGAGCGCGCGCCGTCGTAAATGCGAGGACCATTCTGTCGGGCCGCGGGCTACTTTATCGCGCGCGATTACATGTGACGGGGATAACTAGCCCGCACCACGTGTATATCTGTGTCTTGAGAAAGAGAGACGACGAGACGAGATGATCCACGGTAGCGACGTTCCGCACGCCATCGTTCGGTCGTTTGCAATCGGGGCCCGGGGCCCCTAAGGTGGTGGAGCGAAATAAACGGTTGCATTAGGGCGCGTTAGAATCGCGGTATAATAAGTGAGCAATAAAATTAAGTCCTAAGGAGAGAGTACATAATAAAACTTGAAAAAAATAAATTGTTTAAGGATACGTTTCCTTAATAGAGAAGATTAGTGGTTTATCTCCCGTAACAATAATTTCTTGAAGAAGCTTTATCTACATTTTCATTTAATTATTGTTTATATCAATTGAGACGCTAAAAAAACATTTATAATATTATATACATTTAATTGACATTTGTTCAAAATGTCAATTATTTATTTTACACTTTCCAGCGTCTTAATTATTTTATATATTAAAATATTCATATATTAAGCATATTCTATTGAGAGAAATTAAGTGACAAAATTCCAGATCGGAAATCGAGATTCCGGCATCCCGTCTATTTCTCGCATCGCATTAGGCTTTAATGCGTTTCTCTATCCACTTGCATCGCTGTGTGAAATTAATTCTCCCTATCTCCTCTTGAATAACTCCGCTACGATAGGAGGAGAAACATCGCATTCGCCACGGCGCGTAGACATGGTGCGTCCTTTTGTCAGCGAGTCGCCGTCGGTGTACAGCCGAGGTAGCCACTTAAGCGAGGGATCGATCGCTTCTTCGTTCATGAAGGGGAGGGGGAAAGAAAGGGAGATGTCCCGTCCTTCGTCCCTTCGTATCTTACGTATATTACGAGTGCGAGCGCGAGGGTAATTGAGTTCGGCGCACCGACAAAGTAAACCGTGAAGCATCGCGCGATCGGCCGGGTGACGTCCCCGTGGCCGTTGTGTCTCGTAAAGATTACACGGTGCACGGGTTTCCATAAATATTCATGCCCCCATAATTGCCCCTACCCCACGTCTCTCGCGCGTCTCGCGAATAAACGACCGCGCAATGAGATTCAGATTTACTACCCCGCTCGCTCTCGCTCGTCGTCGTCGTCGTCGTCGCGAACTTCGATTCTCAGGCGATCGGTGTCGCGAGACGAGCGACGTGCCGTCTTCGTCGGGTCGCAAATTCGATTGCAAATCCGATGGATTCGACGACAGCGGACGTTGGCCGCTTTCGCGGGGTCGTTGACCCGCGAAGAACGACGTGATGACGTTTACGAGAGCAACGTGCTTGGAAATCTGGAAAGAATTATCCGCTACGTCGCCGGAGAATTTCGTTCGACTAGAGAATAATGGTTCTAAATATATTTGTTTAAAATATAATTGTTTTACACACATTAAAATATATTAAAAATATTAAAAAGTTTCATATTTATTCCATGAAGATTTTCGCAAATAATTTTTATTTTTTTAAATAAGGAAAAAAATTCCTTGTCACTTTAAGACACGTCATTATTACTACTATGACTGCGTCATTATTTTCTAGTCCAATAGAAATCGAAATCACCGTGAGTCTTGTCGGTTCCCTAGGGTCGGCATTTGAATTGCCCAGCTAAGGCGACGCCGGCAAAAGAAAGAATTGAACGGGGAAGAGGTTTGCGGTTCTCTCTCGCGGCGCAACTAAAGTTTCCTCGAGACAGGTCAGTTACACCGCGAAAACGTCGTCGTTGTCGATGTCGTCGGCGATACATTGGGCATCGAACCGCAGGAATCAGTTGACCGCGGCTTGCGGAAAGCGCAGAGGCACAAACGCCGGCTGATTGTGTGTCACGGGAAAGGAAGGAGTGCCGATCTCGCGGTACCGAGAAACGGCCTTTAGGAAGCGCTTGACGCTCTGCTCCCAACTACCTGTAACTACCTGTAATAACCTGCTTTTCTCGCAACACTTTCACGTTCGAATAAGACGGACTTTCGTGCCGGCCTGTCGTTAGCGGTTTACCTCTGCGCGATCGTGAAATATCATTTATTATTATATTTGCGTCGTATATTTTTATACAAGAAAAACAAGCTAATTGTTGTTAATATTTATATAAAATCGCATGAACGTGGAGAACGTAATGAATCGATTAGAAGAATTTATCCTTGTCGACCGGCAACGATTAGCGACAGTTTAAGCGGGACGTCAGCTGTCAGCTGATCGACAGATCGAATTCGAACGTCGGACGCGAACCAGAGACATTCTCGTTTCCCTAACTACCCTGGCGACTTTTCTTCGAGTGGGCATCTCCTCTGTCTTGCCTACCAACCTATCTACCTACCTAAGTAGGTAGGCAAGTGCCTACCGTGCCAACCCATCTACGACTTTACTTTCTTTTTTTCCGCGTTTTCCTCTCCATCTTACACCCCGTGGTCTCTTTGAGCCCGATGTCCGCCGCACAATTTGCGCTCACAGGCCTAATGCTTCTCGGCATTATGCTAATTCCTTCCATTGGGGGCTCCCCGAGATATTTGCGCAATTGAAGACTGTGCCGAGCGTGAAGACGCGCTCGTGACCGCCTTTCCTCGTCTCTCTTGCGCTCTCATTGCTCTTGCTTAATTGCTTCGGCACGACGTCGCTCGTCAAAGCGTGGCTAAATGGTCGTCCGCTTTCGTTTACGCTATTGTGCTAATTTACGTAAAATTGTTGCTCGAAGAGCGAGCTCTTTGCTCTGGATTCTGGTATCTCGCGAAATTCATAACGCTTCGATTCATGAGAACTATATAACATTGTATATTGAAATTCATATTTATTCAACTTTCTCTTCTATCGCGATGCAATTTTCGTTCCTCGCATTAAATCGTAATCCGAGGTATAGAGGCTAATTATTATGGGCGAAGATGTTACACGCATTGTTAAATAATTATGGAATTTGTATCCTAGGCATTTTAACGTTCACCAGTTAGTTTATATCGACGGCGCATTTTATTGACCGCGGATTCTCTCTCTCGGTACTCGCGTTTCCCAAGGCTCTCGTTGCGTTCGTTACGTAGAATAATATCATCATGCGGCGAGCGGAGAGTCGGTTTTACTGAAAATCTCTTCCTCTACCCTCTTCGCGATATGCGCGCTTCTCTAGCATTGGGTGTATATTGTGCAGAACGGATATCAAAGAGGCGTGACTCTTTCTCTCTCTTTCTCCTGCGGTGCAGGCAGGGATTTAAAAGACGTTCCACGCGGAACAGAGACGTTCCCGGTGGTCGTGACAGCGACTTCAGGGAAGAGGACTGGTTCTCTCTCCGTTGATGCGAGAACCCGGTACGTATAGCCCCGAGGGCTTTGGACGTCGTGCTCGACGTACAACGTTGGCGCGAGCCTCGCTTATTATCATATCCGGACGTTTCCTAGACCCGAAGGAAAACCTCTCGCGAGCCCATCTCCTCTCTCTTTCTCTTTAGCTTCAGCCGGGGATCCAGAAAACAATCTTTCGCATGCCTCTCGAAATTCTAAGCGTTCGCCGCGCGCGCGCTCGTAAAACGTGCCGATGGAACGTGACGTGTCGACGGCTGTTTCGCTCGCGGATGACTGAAGTTAAAGGCGGCTCGTTAGTCTCAAGCGGGGATACTTATCCGGGAATCCGGCCCCGGTGATTTTCGCATCCTGGTTAATGCCGATGCGATGATATGCGCTTGTGCCAGATATACATACACACAGTGAACATTGTTTTGGATCATCTGCCGACTCTTCCGTGACTTTCAATTTTATTGAAAGATCAGAGAGATAGGATAATTTTTTTATATTGCTGCAAAAACTGCTTTCGCTTTTAGCTCCAAGTCCTTTAGTAAAGAAATACAGATATAAAATAAAAACAATTTAAACAAATTTTGCATAAAGATTCTCTGCCACGATAATAACAAAGTCTCGACTAACATCAAGATCTTAGACAAGTAGGATCTTTAAATAAAAAGAAATTTCTGTATCATAAAATTCCTCACTCTTTCTATCACACAAAATGATTTGCATTTATATTAATTTTCTTTGTTAAAATCCGCGAGGATGCAACTAGGCCTAGGAAGCATCGCTTCTATCCTTGAATATTCGTGATGTGCACATCTATATTTACATACTTTATATGCAGCTTAACAATGGGCATTAACGAACAACACTTAACGAAGCCTCGCATTATTTGTCGGACGAGCGAATTCCCGCGGCGACTTTGTTCGAGCGTTTCTCGCGCGATACGGCGAAAGGTCCGCGGAAGGAATAAATAAATCGCGGCGTTGTAAAACTAGGCTAGATGAGCAAGAAGAGGCCGCTTCGATGACTGCTTTTCCTTGGCGTCGCGTTTACTCGCGAAAGCCGCCGAATCATCTCCCCGCGTACGAGGTATACTCGTCTAATGTTTTTCTTGATGCGACTTGCGAGCGAGCGAGCAAGCAAGCAAGCTTACACTGTTCGATCTCTACCTATGGAAAATATCGCCGAGACGATACGCAAACGCTGCTGCGTCACTCTTTTCCGTTCCTCTCTCGCCTCCTTTGTCGTTGCTTTGAGTCTCCTCTAGATATCAACCAGAGGAAGTGAGAAAAAGAGAGAGAGAGATGAAAGAGCGACTGCTTCCTCCCCATCTTTGTCGAGGGTTAAGCAAATATTAACATTTTACTAGTTAGCAACTGCATTGTCATCCCCGTTCGCGGAGAGAGAGAGAGAGCTTGCGTTTTGTCATTTTGTATCGTTACCTCCCGTTCTGCGCCTCCTCGATCGTTTGCTTTTATGTCTACTACGAAGCATTATGACGTTATCTCGAGGATAACGAAGAGAGGAGGGCCTCTCTTCTAGCGCCGCGCTCTACGTCTATTTTATCTCCGTAATTTTCCTTTCACATGTCACCGGTCGTCTATTGCAAGCCGCGCGCGCGCTATTACGGAGGTAACGCGCCTGTTTAAGGTGCAAGGTCGCGCGCACTGTTGATGCATTCTTAACTCTTAACGCTTAGCGAAAGAAACCGCGCCTGTTTATTCTAGCGATTGTCGTAATAGTGTTGGTGCCGCCTTTTGACTCTCGCGACGAGACTCTCTACGACGTTCTGCGCTGACGAAAAGTTTTTCTGAACGGCCGCGACAATTCGCTTCTCGTTAAGAGCGTTTTGTTATTGTTAGAACCCGCTCTCGTGTATCCGCTGTCGTCGAAAATGACACTGACGTAATTTTTATACATCACACTTCGCCGTTATTTTAATAATAACATCTCTCTATCAACCCAAGGGCAACGTCCTGCTGCTTTTTAAATTCAATGTTTTCATTGATTCGATGGACGATAATCAACTTTCCGCCGTGTGTATGTGATCATTTATATCGTTCTATTTTAAAAAAATAAAAGGAATAAATATTGATGCATAAATGTGAAAAATTTGATAGGGATAAACTGAAATTGTTACTTTCTTTAAATTTAACAAGTTTAAATTAAATTTTTTCAACTAGAAAATAAGAGATAGGAATCTTAATTAGAAACCTATGTGTGTGTCGTATGAATAATGCGTTATTGAATGTAAAATTATCAATAGCAACAATTTTCCTTTTGACGATGGAGCGCGATACGAGGCAATCCCGATGATGCAAAGTCAGCCGCGCTAACCGCACGCCTCTCTCTAGATCAAAGATCTAGGAATGTGCCGGCGATCGCCCCCGGGTGAAATCGGTTTATCACTTTCGCCGATAATTACGAGTCCGAGCCGTCTGCCGATGTTAGCGGTAATTGCCTGGCATGGACGAAAAAAAAAAAAAATAAATAAAAGAATAAAAAAGAAGGAAAAAGAGGAGGGAGGCTTCGCGCGATGAAGGCGACCAGTGACAATGCAGCCAGAGAGATGCGGTTTCTTTCGCTTTTTGCAGCTCGGTTTGCGTCGGTGCGCACCGGCCGACCGCCTCGCCCTTTTCGCTTTTTGCTCGATCGGTGCGCGCACCTAGGGAGACCTTGATCGGACGGACGCGATGGCGCAGAACGGGTCTGCGGGCATTATCAATCACCAGCCTTAATGGTAGCCTCTAATACATCCTCACTATCTAGCCAATCCTCCTCGTAGCATCGCGGATGAGCGACTTTCGCGCAAACATCGCTGTATGAGTCGTCGAGCGAAATGTTGGCGGAGAGGCGTCTGAATAAAAATAAGGTTTTAAGTACCATGTAGATGAGACAAGATGGCAATGCCAGATATACGTTTATACAGATCTTACGCGTCGATCATGTAAACAGACAGGACGCAAATAAATAATGAAATTAATTAAATAACGCAAATAGATGAAAGCAATTTGTATAAATAATTAAATTATCGCGTAAGAAAAATAAACATGTTTTTCGTGTGGATGAGAAAAATTTTAAATATAATCTCATACATATATAAACATAAATTATATCAATCGTAATACATGTACAACATTTTTTTATAATTTCTTGATTAGATATCATATGATATTGCGAATTTGCATCTTATCTCATATTTATTTTCCATTTTCCGCAGCAATTTTTAAACACGACTGTTTTGGTATATCAAAAACTAAATTTTGAAAAATACCAGTTAATTATATTTATGGGGGGTTAGAATAATCTCTGGGGGGTTAACGTAATCTACATTGCTTAAAGATTGATCAAAAGAAATCAACTATTGTGCTTCTAGTCACATCCAATAAATTTGTTTCGCTACAACACGCGATCGCGATAAGTTAATTTAATTATTTCTCCGTGATCTTTTCTCGCAGATGTCATACTAGAAAAAAAAGAAAGATAAACGTGATAGATTCTGAGATATCGTTAGTATACAAACGCCACAACACTTAAGACGTGTTCCTCAACAGAAGCAATGTCGTTTTTCCGTGCCCACGTGTATACATGGTATAACACAGGCCAGGGCGGTCGCGTGTGCGTGTTCGCAGCCTCCATTAAGTCTTTAAGCAGCGGGAAGGCATGAAACTATGAATTAGTGCGTACGGGGGCGCGGAAGGGGGGCAAATCTTAACGGGGGCCCAGCGGTAATTCCGTGGCAACGCCACTTGCCACACGGGGCCGGTTAATGGATTTGCAAAGCGCCAATTATATTTCCCGATGGAGCGGGAAGAGGAACAAGCAAAGAGAGAGAAAGAGTAGACGGGGGGACCTTTAGGCGCATTTGCGAGCGCGATGTTGCGTTGCACTGTGCGGTCCCGGTAGCGTGCCGAGCTCTTCGTGGGAAAACCAGCAATTTCTCATGACGCGCGTTTCTAAAGAAGGGGGGAAAGAGGGATGGTGTACAACACTCGGTCGACCGGCCCTCCCTCTCAATGAGACGCGCATTCCGATCCGCTTTGATATATTTATCTATCGCTTCTCCCATCTCTTTGCTCTTTATCGCCCGTCCGCATCGCCTCCTTCTTTCACTCGGCCGGGATAAGACTATGGATGGTCGCTGATCGCCGTCGCCGTCGCCGTCGCCGTCGCTTCGTTCGATACGTCTCTCGATCTACCCTTTAAGAATCCGCCGGCCGTTTTCAACCTTCGATCGCGCGTTTATATTCGTATGTATATGAAGCGAGAATCATTACAGCCGCTGCAACGTTTGTGTAATAAAAATGAATTATAGCGATAGTTTCGCCAGTCAGGATTTTCCGCCGATTTTTTCAACGATTGTTTAATTGGTACGATATTAGAAATACTATGCAGCAAGAAAATCCAAATAAAAAAAATCAGGGATTAGCGAGTAAAAGAAAATATGGACCTAAAAACAGTGATTAAGGCAATTAATTCTGTATAAAAACACTGAGAATCGTGTGCTATGCTTGAAAAGTAAAAAAATTGAATTAATTTTATATAGTCGATTTTTATAAGATTAGAACAACACAAGCGCGCGCTATTCTTCGGTTTTATGTTAAAAAAATGACATTTAAAAAAAAAATAATATAAAGTTTGTTTAAACTCGATTAATTTTTTTCATAGAAATTAGCTGATTAGAGCGTTAATGTGCTAATTAAATTTTAAAATAATAATATGTTAAAAAATTAAAATAGTAATACGTTGTAAATAATATGTTATAATATCTTATTCTCGATTAATATTTTTTGACAGAAATCAGCTGATAACTGTCAAAAATATTAATCGAGTTTAAAGTATTATATAACCTATTATTTAATACATATATTATTTTAATTTTTATAACATTATTTTAAAAATTAATTAGTAAATTAACGCTTTAATCAGCTGACGCTTTAATCATATATGTCATGTAGAGCTTCAATTCATTTTTTTCAGTAGTAATGTAAGACATTAATCAGACGTTGTGATTGCTCGGTAGATACACTCACAAATTATCCAAATTAATTATTATACAACAAATTAATTATATAACAAATTAATTATTTTTACAATAATGAAGCTTTAAATACACAAGACATCTCGAAAACATTTCTATGAATACGAGAGAGAAAATATTATTGCGGAGAAAGAGACATTCTCTCTCTCAACGTCTCTTAATCAGCTGATTTTTCTGTCAAAAAATATTAATAAAATTTGCTAATTAAATATTCTAGCTTACCTATTTATATTTATATTGTGTATGTTATAATTTGCTAATTAAATTTTAAAATAATAATATGGTAAAAGTTATAAAATAGTAATACGTTGTAAATAATATGTTATAATACCTTATTCTCGATTAATATTTTTTCTTTCTAAAGCTATATCTTTTCGAACGAATTTCCTTCGAGTTTTAATTAATTATTAATATTAAGTCATGTATATAGTATCGCGCGCGCGCTATTAGAATGAAGTTGCCGATGTTTGTAGCCTCGGCCATTACCGAAACACCGCGAGTATCAGGCAGTTCGAGCTGCGTTCCGCTGTGATTAATTAGTAAGCATAATCATTAGAAACGATTTCTAACCTTTGTATTGTAATATTTATCAATCGCATATCATAATTTCAACGTTAATATATGTAGTCGTAATTGTTCGAAACGCATATTTCGCGAAAAATTCGATGCAAAATCTCTTGCCAACATAACCCAACTTAATCTGTTTTCGCGCGCGCGAATGTGTTGCGATCTGTGGATATATCTATCATTAATTCTATATAGCTTACATATTTATATTGTGTATGCTATAATGCGAAATAATAAGATTATTCTAATATATGTATGTATTTTATTTGTTACAGGTAGCATTGCGATACACAGTGCGATTCACGCGTCGTGTCGGGAGTGCCGTATAAAATTTCGCGTGTCGGGAGTGCCGTGTAAAGTGTCGCGCGATCGTAATTATTCGTGTTTTCGCGAGTGTCGTGAGTGCTACCATGGACCAAGAGAGGAGGAGGAGGCCCGGAGGGGCATCGGGCGACGTCGGGGCAACTATGAGGTATGCAAAATAAAACATTTTTTCTAAACTGTTTGAGATATTCGACACACACATATGTATATACATAATTTGAATATTTTGTTTTCAGATCAATGTGCTGTGTACTACAACTCCGCTATTGCACGTATCGGTGAGTGAGAAATTGTTTATTTTATAATATTTCTATAGCGGGTATGCTTTAGCCAACATTGTAATTTCACCGACGATAATAATGTTGCAAAAATTAACATATCTGAAATCAACATAATTTCACACAGAATAACTCTTTTAATAATTATGAATTTTGGCACATATTCTCTCTTGCGCGGCAGTTCTTTGACCCATCAACTTTCACTCGCAACACAGTGACCGTAAAGTCAGTCTTTAACGAACATACGTGAGTTACATAACATCGCCGAACGTTTGCCGAAGAAAGCAACTCTTGACCTCTTTACAGTAGCTCGTTCGTACCTTCTTCTTTGACATCAAAATACATTTTGATCTGGGTCATCGTTCAGAATAATCCTCTCTTTTCATACGATAATTCTAAATGTTTTATATGATAGAGACATGACACATAAAATGAAATAATAAGAATCTGTGCAGTCGATTTCTGAATAATAAAAATATAGAAATTAAAAGATTAATTATTATTGAAAAATTAGAAATTAAAAAGATTAAGCACACAAGTAAAAATAATATACGTAAAACTAATTTTTAGCAAAGTCAATTAGCATTTTTAAAGATGAATATTTTTTCCTCTCATCATTGCCAAAATTGTTAAAATTATTTTCGAGTAGATTAAAATTTTTTCTCCGAGTTTTCGCATTTTAATATCAAAGAAGAAGGAAAAACGCTTCCTCTTCACTGAAAAAAAGTAAAGATTATATATATCGACACAAAAGATATCCGCAACTCCAGTGCCAAAGAAACGGCAAGGATCGCGAAGGGCGAGCAAGAAGCCGGTCGCGTCCTTCGGCAAACAGCAGGCCCTTTTATTTTCCCTTCGTGTGCGAGCGTGCCCGCCGGAAGACGCTTCTTTCATGGTCGACAGCTATCTTCGCCCGTGTCTTCGGCTCGTCTTTTACGCTATCAGCCGGTCGTTGATGAAGTCGTTAACGGCCGGATCGAGCGTAATGCACGTATACGCTCCCTATGCCGCGTTGATGCGGCGCGCAAATCACTACGGACGCATGCGGGCGAAGGTGCGACCATAAGGGATCGGCCGATAGTAAGTTGGAGGGGAAAAAGGAACGAAAGCACGAAGGCAGCGTCCTGTCCGATGAATGGATGCTAATCGGGAATTTGGGATCTTGACCGGTTTTTCGAGTGTACATATTTCAAGCAGGCCCGGCAGCAACAGCAGCCTGGGTCCGGAACATGAACTGGGCACGGGCTCAATGAACCTCATGAATGATGCAACGTGGATGCGTCGTATAGATGCAGATACGTTGGTGTCACTAATCGAGAGTACCTAATAATGCGACTGCGCACACTGATTGAGACACTCAATTATCATGTGTCTAATTAATTGCTAATTTATGTTTACATTTCTCGAAACTGCTATAATATCGATTTTTCGTATCAAGATATAGAAAAGTATACTTTATATTAATTTTCGCTCTTCTGTAATTAGATAAATTAGGGAACTCTTTTCGAAAATCTCTATGCCAATATTCTTAAAACAAAAAACTTTCAAATTCTATAAAAACGGGTAAACGATAAATATATTATCTTGTACACTACAGCATTAAAATACTACTCATAGATTAGAAAACAAAATCGTATAACAGTATTTCACGAGACAACGCGACTTCGTCATGCATATTTGTAGGCGAAAGTCACTTTCGTCACATCGCTGGCACACCATATCGCACAGGAATATCACTGCGGGCTCGCTTACAGAGGATCGAAACGCTTATTGTTTTATAGTCAGCTATAACGAGGCCGTTATAATTTTATTTCCACGCGGCGGGGCAAATGCGGACAGCGGGCCGATAATTCCAGTAATAATACTTATCGGCGCTTTAACGAGCACGATAATTATTTCAGTAGAAATTCAACACACACGGGAGATAAAGAGAGAAAGAGGAACGCCGAGCAATTTCAACCCCCGTTCCCCGAGACAGTGTTATCCTTTCGGTATGTTTAACGTCCGAAAGGTTTTCGCTCGCGTAAAGCAAGAAAGGGAGTTATGCCCCGAGAGACTGAGAAGAGCACGTAGGAGTGAGCTATCGCAGGAATAAGCAGAATGTCTGTTTTCTCTCCATCTCCTCCTTGCTCCTTTCGGCTCTCGCTCGACAAATAACAGTCAGTGCCAATCAGCTGTGATTGGAGTACGAAATAAAATGCCTCGTTGCCGAGTGCGCCCAACGGGCAAATCCTCACCGGGCTAGATGGTATATAATTACCGTGATTATACATATCAACACACACAACTGGAGCGAAAAACACTGACCTGGTTGTTAAACCGCCGCGCCGCCGCCGCCGTGCGAGTTCGGTATCGTCTATTTTCTATTTGGTGCATAGGTCATCGGCTAAAGTGCCGATGTCGGGTCGTGCTACATTGTATCTTCCACTCTCGGCCGTTCTGATTATTTTTAAATAGCTATTTTAGAGATCGAATTTTTTCTCGATTGAAAAATGTAATTGGATTAACTTTGATCGGCCGCTGGAAATTTCTTCGATCGCGATGATAGATCTCGTTTATCGGAGTTTTACTTTCAGTAAACAGAAATCCTAATTAAATGCAAGATTATACCGTCGAATAGTTTTTCGATTACGAAACAGAGCAATTATAGGTTGAAATAAATAAAAAAATGACGAGTATGATAAATAAATGATCAAAAGAATTAGTATACTTTTACGTTGCTCGAAGATATATCATAAGTTGCAAGAAATCAGAGAACTTTTATATATTCAAATCACAAGATTATTAGTCTATAAAAGCGCGAAACTCGAGTGAAACTTTTGTCAGATAACATGATAAAAATAAAATGCATGTATCTTTCCTCGAGACAAGTATTATGTCTCAACATTAGTCCTAGATTCATAATTATTACACGCAACTGTTTCTTATTCTATACGTTGAACCCTCGGTTTGTCCTGAAACACGCGGCGATTGGGAGGGGCCTTGAGATGTCTACATGAATATTTATAAATGCGCAGACAGGAGGATGCAAGTCGCGGGGATGCGCTGCAACGCGCGGAGCTTAGCTCCGGACAGCGGATCATTACGGGCGGCGACTCGCGCAAATCGACTTGACCAACTGTAGCGGCGCGCGTTAAGCATCCGACGAGAGAGCACAATTCGTCCCTGAGAAAGCGTCCTTTGTTCTCGGGTCCGTTGTGCTCGGTCGAGCATTATGTAAGGCCGCGTTCGTTGATAGCGCGCAGCTCTCTCGCCGCATAAAGAATATATAGCCGTCGCATTGAAATCGAATGATTATCGACGCGTTTTCCTCCCTCTCGCCCTGCCCTTCGTGATTCGCTCTTATCGGCGGCCTCCGCTGCGTAAAAAAATTCGCACAATGCGCTCCGGTTGGAATATCACGGCCGCATATATATATATAGGTACGCGTCGGAACGGACGGAGCGGCATAATAATCCATTCAGGTAGATATTGTTAGTAACGGAGCCGTGTGGCGTGCGAGTGTCTAGAGTCGTTAGTGACATGAAAAAGTTCCGCCCTTGCTTACGCGCGCGTGTTGCGCCGATATCATCTCCTCGGTATATCCCCCGGACAGGTAATGTACATTCGAGAGAGTCACTAGAACTTCGCGTTATTCCGCTCACGTCTTAGGGACGACAACTCGTTTGGCCCCGATGATTCTGAATGGCATATGACATTGCGCGTGAAAAGTCCTCGCTGCATATCTCACGTCGAGCGCTCTTACTTTTTCTGCATTTCATATCGCAAAGTGCGATCGAAAAATTTATATTTTATGTAAGATTTTATATAAGATATTATATAAGATTTATATCTTTTTTATACGTACATATATCTATTTTATAAAATTTTATCTCTTTACGCTTCAAAACTCTATGCAACAAACTCAAATTCCGTAACATATTTAATAATAAATTCGCGATAGAGTTTAATAATAAGAATAATTTTTTTTAATATTATTTTCTCGTCTTTAAGGCGATATTTTCTAGAGATACAGGTATTTTTCAAACTTTGTTCTGCTTTAAACTTATTAACCGAAAATAAAAAACGCGTCTCGCGTGAAAGCGGCACGCTCTCTCGAGCAAAATATACACTCGTTCTCGGGGCAGCGTTGAAAATTCTTTTATTTATCGAGGATAATTTCCGTCGCCGGTCGTAAATGGCGTGGAGCGACGAGCGTTAGAACGAACGATCTCCTTTCTGTGGCCGGCGGCCGTCAGGTGTCAGACCCGGTGAACACTCTCACCTCGGTACATGGGGCCCCATCACGGCAGGCCACCGTGCGAGCCTGGCCAGCGCCGATATAACTCATCTGCGGCGGCGATGGCGGTCGCTCTCAGAGAGCCGCGAGAGAGTTCGCAATTACAACGACGGAAGAAACGAGAGATCGAGGAAGATAGGACGTCATAGACGCGTACACACTCGCCTATGCGCATGCAAACTCTAAGCTTGATATATCGGTACGTAGTATCGGAATCGGTATCGGAATCGGTATCGACATTCGGCGTCAGTATTAATGCGAATTACTGATTGATATTAGGAAAGGGCGTGTCGACATTCGAGTATTATCAATATCGCTTTTAAAGAGAAAAAGAGAGAGTTCAAGAATTTTTATATCCATAATTAATATAATTAGAGTCAATCATAAGACACTGCAACGACATAAAAAACATTTAAAGTAATTATTTTTGACAATAGGATATTAATATTTTTTTTTCGGAAGAAGATAAAAAATATCACTAATTTATATTTTATATAAATATTTTATTAATATTGCTGTCAAATTGCATCTTAATGTAAAATGATATATTTTATCTTTTTTCGAAAAAATATTAATATTTGATTGTCAAAAATATATTTTTTTATGTCATTGCATCAAAGATGTGTAATATATTGAAATATCAAAGTATATAAAAGCCTTTATCATTGATTATGTGATCTGAGACAAGTCCCTTTAAGCAATTCACATATCGATGCCTTGTATCGTTGTCGTTAGCATGTCGCATGGAAAGAAAGAGACGAACTTAAAACGTGGAGAATTGGAGAACAGAGAATTGGAGAACAGAGAGAGCGTTCTGTTCTTTTCCGAGCGGTTAGCCCTGAAAGCGACAAGGAGTTACGAGGCTGTTGACAATCGCGGGATTCGCAGAATCGTATAATTGCTTCATATAGCGAGTGTCGAGGCGAGTGCGGGAGTGTCTCCTTAAATTCGTTCTGCATCCCTGAGTACGACGCGTGTGCGTATACGCGATGCATGCTTCGCCTCGAGAAGACGAGAAGCGCGTAATTGAACTTTATCACCTGTGCAACGCGGCATGCATTTTCTGTGAGACAGTCTGTGCCGTGAGCAAAGGTCGATACTGCGTCACGAGAAGTTTACGGCTGATGTTTGACATAGCGAGAGTCTTTCCTATCATTATAATAACCGCTTCGTATTAATCCTTAACTTGTCCAACGAAAATCTATTGTGTTCTACGAAAGAATCTTAAAAATTGAAATATGCAAAAAGATTTAGTTTGGGCTCTATCAGTATCATGTATAAAAATAATTAGAATCTTCTAAATAGAATCAATACTTATAATATCTCAGATTGACGTTTGACAATCAGATAATTTTTAGCATATCAGATAAATCTTGAAGATATAATCTTAAGATAAATCTTTAAGATCTGTGATTAGGGTCAGTGCTAATATAATCATGGTACTGAGCCCATTTTATTTGATCTTATTATTTATCGTAAGGTTTCGTCAGAGTTTCTTTTTTTGAGATCGATTTAAGCCATTAATATTTCGGTTCCATTTCAAGATTCAAAATAGACACCGTGTCCAAAAATCAAGGAAAATCAGCAATTTCGATTCGATTATTTATTTTCCGTATAACAGACGGTGGCAGATCAATCAAAGCGTGTAAGCGATAAATCAATAGACTTGATCTTCACGAAAGCAATACGATTGTCAGGAACCTGTAATAGGCGCGCGCGATGGTGGTCGCGGAATAAACTTTGCTACGAGATGACGAGCATCAGGTGAAGCGGCTTTCTGGTCTCGGCTGGTCGACAAGCCGCGCTTTCCTCTCCTCCGCTCAGAGGGTGGAATGTCACCCATTAACATTCCCATAAAACCGCCGCCGCGTGTAAACACTGCGAACGGTGTAAACCATGGTGGCTGCGACAGAGAAAGAGAAAGAAAGAGAAAAGGGAGAGAAGAGGTCGGGATGTTGTAGGAGGAAGCACGAGTACATCCTGAGAGAGAAAGAGATGACGAGGGAGAGAGATCGTGTGAGAAATCCAATCCGCTTCCGCGGGGTTATTATAGTGATAATTTACTGCACCTCCCCTCGATGCCCGTTTATGCATAGCCGCGGAATGCCAAGGCGGCAGGTCCCATGGGAAAGCGCGTCTCTCGCATTTAGAAAAAGGAAGGTCTAATCACCCTCAGACTGAGACTTTTCTCTCTCTCTCTCTCTCTCTCTCTCTCTCTCTCTCTCTCTCTCTCTCTCTCTCTCTCTCTTCGTTTTTTCTCGTATTTTTTTTCCTCTCTCCCATTTCCGTCCTCATAATCGCTGGACGGAACTGAGAGACCGGCCGACGCGACGTCACGATTGGACATTGAACGCGATAATGCCTCCTAGTGATTCCGCGCAGGATTCTGGTATGCGGTTGGTACATTGCTCGAGTGTAGATACGCGGCTGTAAAACGTAGCATTCAACGGAGACGACAGCTGTATACTGATTATGCGGCGATTGAATCTGATCGGTGTATAGTCAACGAATTAGATTAGAGCAGATACGAATCAAATGCTTCTTTTCGCAAAAAACGAGGATGATTCTCGAGGCGATTGAAATCTGCCAATATTGCTTACTAGAGATATATCAAAAAAATCATTTTACATGAGTAATTAAAACAAATAATTATAAAAGTTAAAATCATATTTTGTACAGCCTTAAGTTTTGTTAAAAAAATTACGAATATAAAAATATACATAGTTTGTAACTAATTTAAAAAAATATATTTTTTTCATAGAATATTGATTTTTAGAAGGATTAATAAAATATCTTTCTTTTCGTGAAAATTGGAAAGCAAGTACGTTTTATAATAAATCAATTCATTTTTTCGCGGCCTTATTTATTCGATATAAATGGCACACGGGGACACGCGCGACGGTCTCTCCATGTACGGTCTATGAAGGCTAAGGATAATGCTCGATGCAACTAGGACACCAGCATCCATATTGGGCATCGCGGAGGACGCTTTCGTAGACGGTCCAAGGATCGCGAATATAAAGGTGAACGGGACTGACCTTACCCCGATTCCGAGATGTTGAGTCATGAATCGTGAAAGAGAATCCTTTATTCTCTCTGCTACCTGTTAATTCGCCCGTGAAAAGTTCCAAAAACGACACATTAATAAATCATTTTTTCGTGCAGACTTATTTTTCGTTTATTATTTTATTATAAATTATCTTCTACAGGCTCAATCAATAATGATAATTGATCAAATCAATGATAATTGATTTCTTCTATACAGAGTTTAAATATTAATAGCGCATTCCCCCCGAGAAAAAAATTCCAGATGAAATTAATTGCAATCATTAAATAAAAGATGTTAACGATATTAATCATATAAAATTGTTCGATAAAAAAATATAGAGATTTATTATATTTATAAAAGATAGATAAATTTCTGTTCTAATCTTCGAATGCGCCAATGGGCGGTTAAAGGTACGCGTTGCACGTACCGCGTGCATCGTATGCACCGGATAGACAGATGCGTGACACGCTTGCCTGGCCTCTGTCGTCGTGGACCACGTCGCAGATTATGCAACGTTGCGTTCGGATCGCAGGGACCATATGGTGGCGGCGCCTTTACATCTGCCGTCGTTATTGGCGCGCGAGAATCTCGCGTCTCTCTTCCCCGTCTCACATCCAGCATAGTCTATAACCCTTTCCCGCGCACATCCACCCCGTGGTGTGCGTATTTATCTGCCGCACTTTGCCGCTTCTGCCGCGACGAAGGGTCGTCACGATGCACAATGCGTCGACTGCACTTTGCGCGCAGCGCGTGTGAAATGCATTTGATTTTGTGTGCGCACGAGTTATTTCATTAGCTAATCTATAAAAGTTGCACGTGATATAATTTTTGGACGATATAACTTTTCACGAGTTTGACAGGTGTGTAACGGAATTATTTCTAAATAAGTTGGTGTAATTTCGGTGTTATTATATATATATATGAGACATTTTTTAAATTAAATTAATTAGGAGACTAATTAATTATAAAATTAAATTAATAATTGAAAAATTATCATTTAACCTTTTTTATATTATCTTGTAACATAAAATCTATGGAGTATTATATTAACATCTTTTTTACATATTTCTGAATTAATTTTAATAAAATTTTAATATGCAGATATGTGACAAAAGTAAAGTATATTTCTCTTAAAAAAAAAAAAAACAAAAAAACAAAAAAACATTGCTTCTTCCACTTCGCTATTGTCGAGTAATAATGAATTTATAAAAGGCGTGAATCTTCTCGCGCTTGTGACTTCCGGCAATTCCTCTCGTGCAGGATAAAAGCGAAGCGCGATGCGTGAGCTTAACGACTCGGGCTGACACATCTCTTCGCGGAAGAATCTAAATACCCAAGTCCGTCCATTAGAGCGGCAACAGACAGAGACGCGATTTATCGCCGTTTGTCTATTACAGGTGACTAAGAATAGCGTGCGAGAACGATAGCTTCGGGTGGTGTCTATTAGGGCGGACAAGATCGGCAATTGCGCGGCGACCGACCGAACTCTCTTCACCTTGATAATTCTTGGGCACATATAAGCGACCCTACGTTAACCGTCCCGTGAAATATCTTATCCCGCAACGTATAGAGGCACAACATACACGTTCTGCTCTTTCTTTTTCTTCCCTCATTCCCTCCTCGCGTGGAGGGCGCGCGTTCACGATAAATCCACGTAAAGGGCCTATATAAAACCTCAAGAAAGAGATCCATTCCTCCGGGGATTTTCTCTAGAACTCCGAGTTCCTTTTTCCCCTTCTTCCCTCCTTCTCCCGTTGTTCCTTCTCTCTCTTATACATTGGTTCTTCGAAGCAATCGATACACGATAGCAACTTCCCATGGCGAATCGGTTCTCATGTCCCGAGCCGCCGCGAAAGAGTGGCATTATATTCTGGAGCGACCGTATATGCGCGCACGCACAGCACGCGTGCACGGCATGGCACGACCAGGTGTATGTGCATGTGTACGTGTATATATGTGTGTTGGTAATTCGCGTGGAATCTATATAACACCGCCCTACGAGAGGTCCAGAGAGAGAGGATCGGAGGCTGCGCGGTTATCAGCCGTACAATTTCATCGGCACTTAAAACGTCATCCCGTGAGGCCCCACCTTTTCATCAACCGCTAATCTCGCTCACTCGTTCTCGGACGTCGATGCCCTCGATGTCGCGCGCGTATTGCGTACTTATATAAAGCGTATCAGGCCTCGCGTATACTTTTATCTATGGATTGCTTCGAGCTGCTTTTTCTCTAACGATACGGTTGCGATAATAGTATGCATGCATTACAAGATTCACAGACGTCTAAGAATTTTTAGCAATTAAGTTTTAGAGGTATGCAAAGAGGTATGACATAGAAAATCGTATTCTTCATTTAAAATATTTTATTTTAATATTTATATTTCGCTTTAATAATATTTTGATATTCTAAAATTATAATATCGCGACGATAATTAGCTGATTTTTTTTAGAGTTCTGAACTTGGAAATTTTTTCAAAATCGAAGCATGAGAATGCACGTTCGAGATCTTACCGGAAGCGATTCGTTTCTTGATCGTTTTACTAACTCCTATTAAATCTCGATTTCACGCTATTATGTTTGTTCTTTAGCCTTCGCGGTTAATTTCCTGCGGAATACGCATTCGCGCAATCTTTTCGTAGTATTTTAGTTGCAGTCTTTCTTCAAGTGCATCTACCCTCTCTCTTTTTCTCTTTTCTCTTACAGCCCGGTGGCAGGAAATTTAAATAATTTTGCTAATTTGATTCGTGCGATTCTGATTAGCCGCCAAATTATACACGCCGCACGATCCTCGCGTTTCTTGCGTTTCCGGTACTTTGCTCGAGAGTCAATGGATAGTTTGCACGGAAAAGGGATATAAAAGCCTAGTGTCCCTCTCACTACCGGAAGCGGTCACTTCCCGTGAGCGAGTCGTCCGCTTTGATTTAAATCTTTATTATTTTTCACGGTATTCGTGCTTTCGCTATTAGTGTATTAAACTGCGATAAATTTCTTCTTAAAATTTGTATATTATCTTTTGCAAGGCTTTTACTTTTACACACTTGATTAAATTTTATTAATTATTCTTTCTTATTAGACACGTATTTTATTTCTAAAATTCCGCGCGCCGATGTTCGACGTCGTCGAAGATGGGATTCTTTTACAGATTTCGCAAGTTTCTCATGTTTTTTCATCAGTTTTTCATCGAGAAAATAAAGAGAAATCGTCGCACGATTAATGCTATCAATGAGAAGTGTGCCCGCGAATTTGCACGATCGACGCGTGCGATTAGGTGACTTTTTATCTGGCGATCGAGATCGTGATTCGCTCGCATTACTTGCGACATTCCAGAGCTTTATTGCGGCCCGCGGCAGGTTTGCGTTAGATATAGCACGCGCGATCGCGATGGGCCTGACGGGAGCTCGTAACCAGCCGATTCGAATAATTTCGCTAATTTGATTCAGCCGTGGTTCTCGTTAGAGACAAGTTTACGTCCCTCGGGGAGATTCCTGTAGGCCTGCTCGCAGCGCAAACGCGCCCTTATAAACGCTGCTTTCTCTCTCTTTCTTCCTCGATCGGTGACCGGTTGGCCGCGATTTAATTGCCGTCGATATAATTTCGAGCAGGCAACGAGAAGGAGGAGCGATCGCTGTATCTCGTGGTCTCCTCCTCCAATTTCAAGGGCGGCAGCGATCCGCGACCGATCGATCGATCGATCAGACGTGGACATTCGATCCGATCCTTCTTTCTGTTGGTGCCTTTCCGCGAATTTATCGCGTGAAACCGACCCTCGCGGAGGTCCTTAGAGTGTTAAATGACGTGTGATATCCGTAGAATCCGAGACCTTTCTTCCTCTTCTCGCGCGTTTTGATCGCGACGTATATACATGCGGCGTGAGGTGAACGCGGCCGAGGTATCATGCCACGACGGGATGAAGACGTGCAACGGCGGCTGGCACTGTGCAATCGCAAGTGGTCAATTAGAATCCGCGTTCCCTCGTGCACGGACACATATACGCATATACGCCGCGCCGCCGCGGTAATCGGGCCTTTACAGCTACCCTTTTTTTCTGAATTTATAATTACGAGACCTGCGGCCGTACGTTCCGTAACGATCCACGCCTTCCTTTTACTTGGTGTTCACTTTGTTTTTGTCTCTCTCTCTCTCCTCATTCTCTCTCTTCTCGACCTCTCTTTGCCCCCTTCTCTGTCTCTCTCTTGTATATAAATAAATAATAATAATATTACTTGAAACATTTGAATAATCGCTAGCGTTTATCTTATTCTTCGTATATTTTATTAAGATAATAGGAAACTATATTTGATCTTAATGGAAATTGAAGTAGATAAATATTAAGTGTTGCAGTTACAAGAAATATGTTTGCTTTTACGTTTCATGTAGCTTAGATAGATAAGGCAGTTGATAATTGAGTTTGTTGTGTAACTTGGAACTATTGACTAACCATCCATTTGCATTAATTCTTATTGCACCATAATAGTCTAAGAATATAAAGTCTCTTAGGTTTTTTGTTGAAATATTTTTGCAGAATATATCACATTCGTAAAAAACATTTTCGTTCGAAGATGTATAAGAGCATTATAATTCTTTAAAAAGTAAGAATTTTTCACTAGAAAATTTATAACTTATTTCTAAATGCATCTCTGAATTTACTAGTCTCAAAATTGCCTATTTTATTTCTTCGCGCGAAAGTTTCGCAATTCTTTATCGAAACGAGATGTCATTTTGCAGAAAGATTTTTTGATCATTCAGAGTATTGTTCGGCGGAGTTTTTCCGCCAACAATATCTTTGACATAGAGAAAGCATTACACGCATCGATGTCTCCGTATAGAGACGCATCGCGCTCATGCGTGCATCGACGTCTCTGTGCCGTTCCGGGTTTGACCTGGTTCTTTGCCGGACGTACAGTTATGACGGGCTACGCTTACCGGCCCGTGTCCACTCTCGATTTTGCCTGGGGAATTCACTCTCGTGTTCGAAACGCGAACGTAACTCGCGCTGAATTTCCATTGGTGGCCGACGCGCTCCACCGATCGCGAAACGTCCTTGCCACGATCACCATCGCGACCGGTTACCGCGGAGACTGGCGATTGTACGCGGCCCCGTTGCACGCCGGACCTTAAATTTCGATCTGACAAATCTAGCGTGTCGGTGATTAACGGCCTTCGGAGGGCGACCTGGTTCTTTATCGTCGCGGCTGACGCTTGAGGCTGTTTCTACTATCAACGAAATAACTCGTAAATAACGTATCAATTTTTTTTTATGGCAAATAGATTTCAATTTAGATCATTTACAATAATTGAGAGTCCAATAAAATGAGATTTTATTTATTATAATTACGCTTTTATGAAAGTTGATTGTGTTCAGTCTTCTTGTATAGGAGTATCTATTTAAATTTTACTTATAAAAGTCTTTTTAATGTATATTTTACATTTCGTTTTGATAAACGATACGCCTCAGTTTAGATATAAAAGTTTCAAGCTAGAAGATATTTTTTATTCTATTTAGTTATATCGACATTACAAAATGTTTGTGTGTTAATAGATATTCATTATCTAATAATTAATTTTTAAATAAGATTTAGATTTTAAATAAAATTTAAATTATCACAACAGAAATTGTTATTAAAAAAAAATTTTTTTTTAAATCAAACTACATCAAATTTTATATCTAGTTTCAATTTTCTCTATTGCAGTAACATGACATATTGCATTTTCATACACAGGAATTATAAATCAGTTTTACGCGATTTCTACAAGTAGTATAACTGTGCTTCTTATATACAAAGTCATGAAATTAGCGCTCATCACGTTCAGTGCAACGTACATTATGCTACATTTCTAATCAATTATAAGAGACGTTACTAATGTGCACGGAAATCGTTTTCCATCGCGTATTGCTGGAAAGTTGCTACGACTCGTTAGTTCTCCGTTAAAGATGTCAGAGCAAATCGTCCGGTCACGAACTGAATTCGATATGGGATATTCGTAATTTGTAAGTTTATTCGTCGTATTATTTCGAGTTAGAAAGCTTAGAGAGTACAACAAATGCATATTAGAACCGATTAGTTTCAATGTATGTTATCAAACTATGATTATATTATACAAATTTTTTTAAATTTAGTTTTGATATTTTACATAATTTTACATATTTATATCTGTTATACTTTTTATGTGTAATTTATTTTATTAATGTATCTGGCACGTACTTAACGCGAATGCCAGATACCTGTCTCGCGTGCGTGATCGTGCTTTTATGAGCACGTGTAAGATTTTGCAACGTGCCAGGAAAAACGAGGAATTTGTGTCACTCAATTAATGCACGACGACGTTTCCTCGGTGATTTTTCCGCTTCCAGGAAACCTTATTATCTATCGACCTCTCGATAAATTGCCGTGGCTATACATTTATGTCCCTCATTAAGAAAATATCGTCGATCAACGCAATATCAAGACGCATTCATTATGAATAATGCGACTCGTGCGTATAAATATTGATAAATATACGGATATAAAATACTCTTTGAAAATTGATTGATTGCGAACGATTACATTTATATCAACTTTATTTTTTATGTGGTATATTCCATTGGTAATTATTAATTATTAATTATTAATTAAACCGGGCTAGAATTAGTCTAATTTTTATTAATTCAAATTATCTAATTTATTATTAATTTTAGAATTAATGTTTTATTTCTCAGTGAAATATCAAACATCCAAATTTCTAAAAATGTTTTGGACTTTTATGCTGTCAATTCTTATAATAAACAGAAAATCTTAATTATGTAGAAAATTAATGTATTTGATTCATTACTTTTATAATCAATTTAAATAAAACCGATTAAATAAAATCAATCACAATCGTGATAAAATCGTATAATATACGTTAGAAATATCTAATGAAGAATATATATTGAAAGATTATTTAAAATATAATATAAGTCTTTCCAGAGAGATCTTTTCATCTTTTCGTTCTCAACAAAATTTTTTGTTCGCAATTAAATCTGTGTATTAAGCCTTATGAAGTCGACAAGCAATAATGTAATCCTAACTTGACTACTTTACTGAGATATATTCTCCCTTTCTGTAATAATTATACTTTCTATAGACGATTGATAATTACAGAATACCGATTCGCCGCCGAAATGGAGAAACAAAGATGATTATTACGCGAGAGGATGATCAGGCGGTGATAAGGTATACTCTGTCTGGAGCGCGGCCATCGAAAAAGAACAAGTTACAAGCGTTGTTAATTGGCAGCCTTTAGATGGCAATTAAGATTAATAGCAATTGTATCGGCTGCCAATACTCTTGTAAATGCGCAGCATAAACGCGCTCGTGACAGGGCTGGTCTCACATCTCTCTCTAACTGTGATATCCCCATTAAATATTTTTTTATACACTTTTTTAATTCTATAATTATATCCGATATGCGATTGGATATACTAATGAGTTAAAATCGACGATCGAAGGCGTTCTTCGCGAATTTCTTTTTTGTACGTATACATCGATCTCGCTATTATCGCGTTTGAGGAACTGAATATCTCTGCTACCGCAACAGCATAAGAATCTTTATATATGGCATCTTACGAAAAAGGATACACCTCTCTCGACATCCATAACGGATGGTATTCGCATATGTGGCAATCGAAGTTTATCTCTGTCTTAAATGCATCATCGCGCGTTCAACGATGGAGTTTGCAAACGATGTCGCAAGACACGCGGACCGCTTTTCGATAAATATCAATGATCTTACGATGCGATTAATAATTATGTCAGATTTAAATTAATTGACGTTAATAATTATACGATATAATTATACTTAGGTAGATATAATTATTCGATTAATTTTTTTTCCATTAACATGAAAAAAATGTTTAATAGTAATTAATATTGACTATGGAATCAAGATATTTTTTGGAACTAAAAATAATTCTCGTGCGTAAAGCAACATTAAATTTCGTTAATAAAATTATGAATCTTAAATATATTTTTTAAGTATATATAATTATTTTTCATATTTTCCTTATAAATAATTTTTACTGAGATATTATGAATTAATCGAAGATTTAATAAAAAATACTTATCACCATTTTAATATTTAATATTTAAATGTTACAATAAAAAAATTTGTTTTATCTTGTCGAAAATTTATTACACATCTTCGGATGTGTTAATCAAAGAGAAATCGAGTACGGCGTTTATTACGTCATTTTTTTTCTCGCGATCTCGCTATTCTCTTTGGCGAAAAGGTCGATTTGGCTATATCACTTATTGGCAGACGCGTAACAAGCGAAATGCGGCGAACCGGTCGTTCACGCTTTCGAATTCACTCTCACTCTACTCGTCTTGTAAGAGCGAGTCGAGCTCCTTATTCTCACGTGCATCGATCGGGCCATTTCGGGCCTTTTAATCGCCTCTAAATGGACACACATCGGGCATCTTCTTGTTTCTTATTCTTCGGCTCTATCGGATGTTCGGTCTTTTCTCCTCGAGACGACGGATGTCGCGACGAGGCCACGTGTCAATCATTTTATGGTCGATTAGTCGAATGTATTCTCCTCTGTTCGCGAATTGGGCAATATTTCACGGACGAGTGTTCCGCAGATACTTGAGATAAGAATATACTGATTTAGCTGACGTCTATGCTAAAACGTTAAGAATGCCGCGCGATTTCGAAGTAAAGGTGTACTAATTTTTTATATTCTTACGAGATTTAATTCTAAAATAAGAACACATATATTACATTTTATTACCTTATCATGTTATCGATCTCGCGTTATTGCAGACACGTTCTTACGTTCCCGAAAAATATGCAACGTGCATTCGAACCAAAATACCAGTTGCATTATAGCGCGACCCGAGGCGATAAAGATGCATTTCTTCCGTGACTCGCGTAATTACGCAGTTATATCTCGTGTTCAATCAGATATCTTTGAGATCGAGTGGTACGCGAAGGCAATCATCGGGTGTTTCATCTGTGAAAGAAAATACACAGCGCAAACTACTGAAATTAACGCGAAAGAGCGAATCGCAATCAGCCGTCAATCAGCATGACAATAAGTTACATCGTTGCGTAATATATCGATTGCGCAAATCGCCTAGTTGGTAGTGGCGGCATGTTATGAATGACGAGATCGTGCTCATCGTCTAACGATCTCTAATTAACCGACTATTCCTAACTCGCGCGTGTCGATGGGAGGCGGCAGTTCTGACCTAGAAGCTTGTGCGCATCCGTCATGCCTCATTAAACGTCTAAATGATCGCCGTAACTTAGATTCGCAGACGTTAATTTGTGCGAATAACTTTACGGTAGAATACGCACTTGACTTTTACATCACAAGATAAATACATCACTAAAGACGTAGTAAAAGCGGATAATGTCAAAGTATCTGACGTACTGTAAATCAAATAACAATTATGCTATATTAAGCGTTAAAGAGAGTTACGCGTATTAAATGTACATCTCTCGAATTTATCAATTTAAATGATTAGATTATTACGCGAAATGTCAGTTGGGTCTGTATTTTTTCGCCGTTCCTCGCACGAGAGAGGAGCGGATGCGAAAACAGGCGTTTCCAGCGCGAAATCGAGGTTAAGGCAAAACAGGTTGACACCTTGACGGATTTCGTAACCCGCGTCCAGTGCATACTTTCGGGGAAATGACGAGCGCGGGCTTGCGTAAGGAATCGCGGCGATTTTGCAAGATACAGCATGTCTCTTTCGGCGAAGAGAGACGCTAACGCGTATCCGAGCGGGATGGAAAGTGTAGGCTCTTGAGGAAGGAAAAGAGAAACAGCGAGAAAGAGAGAGAAGACATACATTGATATATATTTTGTAGACCCACGCGCCTTCGCCGAACGACATTCCTTTCGAGATGGAGTCGCCTCCGGTCCCCGGGACAAGTTGAGAGAGAGATGCCCACGTATCTTAGAGAGTAAATATATACGCGACCGATGCGCGAAAGGAACAGCTGTCAAAGTACCCCGAGAGCGCAATGGCGCAAAAGAGGCTGTTACGATTAAAATTCCCGGGAACGAGAGAAGATACACGGCCACCACACAACGACCTACTTCGCGGCCCCCCTTTCGTTTTTCGACGTGATCCAACCGCGCGAAAATGTGTGTTACCATATATATTTTACTTCTCTCTCTACCAAGATTTATTTTACATATCAAAGCTGGAATTGTAGAATCTTACAAGGGTTCCATACTTAGAAAGAGCGAATTGAGCAACAGATAAAGAGGAACGTGGGAGAAGAACTACGATGTTCTCTGTTTTTTATAACAAGTCACTGTATAATGTATCTTGTAACGCGTTTCATAATATGTATTACAATATGTAATATTTGGCCATTTTATATTATTATCTTTATTACTGTATTATATTCCAATATTGTTGTGTAATAATTGTTTAATAATTTTAAAACAAATTATAGATTGTAATTGATTTAAAAAAAAAAATAGTTTATAGTTTAGAATCATGCTTTAGTTAAGAATGGAACTCTCTGCTAATTTCCATAATAAATTCTTAAGAACATCAGGATTTTTTACAATGTGATATAAGCATCACATGAAATATTTATGATCATTTGTGGTAATCACTTCCGCTTAAAAAGATTCACTCACCCGCAAACGATTCTGATGTGCGTGGAACAGGTATTTCAAATCTTTTCACTCACCTGCAACAAAAAAGAGAAATAATCTTATTTAAGATTTCCTTGAAAGGTCGTTTGACGGCGCATTTCGGAATAAAAATTGATACTAATGATTTTCGACTTCAGCTATATTTTTTTCTCGAAGAATGCGACGTCAAATTGGTCGTATAAATACATCTAATTATATATTTCTCTGAAACCGCAAAGACGTGTAATTTATAGCTAGATAGAGGTCACATCGACTTAACATTTTATCTTCCCTGTAATATTTTACGTTCCCCTACAATCTAATAAAAGAAAGAATATTAAATTTAAAGTTATATGTTTAAAAATTTCATGTACGCGTGTGCTCTCTCTTTCTTTCTCTGTAATGTAAGAAATAAAAGTAAATATATAAATAAAAGATAAAATATAAAAAATAAAAATTAAAGTAAAATATTAAAAAGAAAAATTAAAGTAAAATATTAAATTAAAATATGTAATTAATTTTTATATTATAAATTAACTTATTAACTTAAATTCAAAAATTATATTTTTTTGTCCCTGTAATTTGCTGTCGTAGCAATGTAGTTATTTTTATCTGGAATCATTATGTGATTCTTATGGTTGGCGCATGCTTCGTGTGCCACGGATTATATAAACAGCACATTCTATGATTCAGTCTTCACATTAGGTGCGGAAACACATTCACTTAATGACCAACGCACGCGACAAAAAATGACGTGTCTGACCACTTTCTCGGATTTCTACTAGTGATCAGATATTTAGATATCGGGAGATTCCGGATATGTATCCACTTTGTCGGAATACGCATTGTCTAATATGTGTTGCAAATATAATCGGAAAATATATTGTCGCGACTTTATCAAAAATAACAAACCTATAAGTATATAATTAATATATGATTAAAAAGATAATTAATTAATTATTTTTAAAAATATAATTATATAGTGAATATATATAATTACATTATGATGATTATTTTCTCGATGCACATCGATAACATTTATTTCTGAATTGCTTCACACGAAACACCCAATGTTATATTACGGAAATTGACGTTTATTAATTTTCGCAAAAGGGTATGAAATTATTAAATAGCTTTTCAATTATATTTTATTACCGTCGTCAATTGTGTATTAATGCAGCACGACGTGACAAGTTAAAATCACCATTTTCGGTTAGCGTAAACGTAAGAACATCTGATATATGAGAGTCCAGTTTTATTCCGCAGTGTTTTTCCCAATCTCATTATACTTAATTATATCTCGCGCTAATTGTCATGTCTCGAGGAAACGCTTAAGACCGACGACATCAAGGGATCGCTTATTAAATCTTAGGCCATTAATTCCACGCGCGGAATACCGGCAGCTACGACGAAGACTTCGAAACGCAAAAACGGCGCAAGGGTGCCGCGCTCAGAGTGCGAAATGCGAAAGTGCCGACACGCACGATCTCATAATGTTTATCGTGTCGGGGGTTCTGGTAACCACGCGCGTGGACAGTCCCCCGGGATTTGCATAATGAGAAATTATATGTGCGCCAACAGCGCGAGGAATACCGTGGCGAACGCATGCACACAAACGCGTTGCGCACTTATATATATACCTCGGGATACTGTAATGATCGTCGGTTATTTATACCACCGTTGAACTCTCTGCCTATACACGTGAATTACTTCGCGAATCCGGTGAGCACCCATTCTAAGGGAGCACGGAGAAAGACATGGACATTATGGAAAATACACGTTTGTTCTTCGATTGTTTTCTCTTAATCGCTTTTAATTAATTTTTATTAATTACTAGAACAATACAAGCGTGCTACGCGCGCGCCATTCTTCTATCTTATGTTAAAAAGAATATTTAAAAAAAAATATATAAAGTTTGTTTAAAATCAATTAATATTTTCTCACAGAAATTAGCTGATTAAAGCGTTAAATTAATTTGCTAATTAAATTTTAAAATAATATGTTAAAAAATTAAAATGGTAATATGTTGTAATTCCTTAAACTCGATTAATATTTTTGACAGTTATCAGCTGATTTTTGTCAAAAAGTATTAATAAAGCGAAAATTTGCTAATTAAATATTCTAGCTTACATATTTATATTTATATTATGTATGTTATAATGCGAAATAATAAGATTATTCTAATATATGTATGTATTTTATTTGTTGCAGGTAGCATTGCGATACACAGTGCGATTCACGCGTCGTGTCGGGAGTGCCGTGTAAAGTGTCGCGCGTCGGGAGTGCCGTGTAAAGTGTCGGACAATCGTAATTATTCGTGTTTTCGCGAGTGTCGCGAGTGCTACGAAGGACCAAGAGAGGAGGAGGAGGCCTGGGGAGGCATCGGGCAACAGCGGGACAACTTCGAGGTATGCAAAATAAAAACAAAAGTAAACCAATGCAGTTTTTTCTAAACTGCATTGTTTATAAGATATTCGACACGCACATATGTATATACATAATTTGAATATTTTGTTTTCAGATCAATGTGCTGTGTACTACAACTTCGCTCTACATATCGGTGAGTGAGAAACTTAAGATAAGATTTTAAGTTGATGAGTTTAGTTTAATAAAAGTTTGTCGAATTTACATATAAACGATGTGACACTTGTTTCAATTAAAGCAGATTATTTTTTTATTTATATTTCTCTAAATGAATTATATAACTCTTCTCAAAGTGAGATACACTATATATAGCTTTCATAGAATCGCGATATTTTGGTATTCAAATGAGTGTCTTTAAATTATACGCAAGGTGTGCCGGTCGATCTATACATTAATATAAGGAAGAAAATAGCGCTATAAGAGGACACAAAACATGAATTAAACATTATAACATTCGCATATCAACTTCAGGATCTTGAACAGTGTAAACGAAAAATTGACCAGTCGAGAAAATTCTAATTAGATTAACAGGATGTTAACCCTTTTTTCGGATTGATTAACACTAATTATTTACATAATGATAGCCCTGTCACGATACTCTTTAATAAATCGTTTGCTATGCGCGTCGTAAATTAGGAGGAGCAAGACATGCGGATAAATAACGTCACATTGTGCATGTTTAGGTAAACCAACGCAATTAACTGTCACGTCAGATCTCTGTAGTTAACGATCGTAAGGATTATAACTGGCGGATATAATCGTTAAGCATGTCGTCATGTTCTATGCATACGTAATGATGCCTCCATGTCTTTTTCCCGAATGTTATCTAATATATTAATCTAAATTTAAAATATTAATCAAGATATTCAAACATAGTATTATTATTAAAATACACATAATTGCATAATTATGTCACGACGAGGAATGAATACGACGATTAATGATTAATGCCATAAACAGGAATAAAAACGTTTAAAAGTGTTGAAATAAAAAAATTTACACTTTTACTCCACTGTGAAAAATATCGAAATATTGAATGTAGGGGGGGGGGGGGAAGAATAATATTCAATATTACTTTAAATAAGAATATTGATATTTGAATATATAAATATTATATTACACATTGACAATTTTTTTTAAATTGCGGCATCAATTCTTATATTTTAACCCGTATAAAAGGTATCGATATTTTTACATTATCGATATTTATTAAATAAACTATTGAAATATTAACAACTAAAGTAAATATATTGAGTATTGACATCTTAATAATCATCGATCAAGCAAAGGGATTAGATACTACGATATCTCAGACATATTATACATTATTGACTAAATGAAAGTATCGATACTTAATGTATATACCTTTAACGACTAAGTGAAACTATTGATATTCTGCGTGTTGCACACGAGCTGCATGCACACTTATCTCCGCGGAAAGAAATCGCACGTTTGACAGGAACGGCACTTGCTCACGCTTACTCCGGGGCAACTCTATTAATTACTATTAATCGCGGTAATTAATCGCGCGACGTCCGGTGCCATCTCAGGATGAGTTACTACGTCGTGCGCGGTGTAACCGTAGCTCACTGTCATTGGCGTGCGAGTTATCGTTTCTTATCGAGGCCGTTACCACGCCCGGTATCAGGTCTTCCGGACGAGTCCTCGATGTTACAACCACTCGCGATCTGTTACAACCCCCGTCGTCTCTTCTATAAGCCGTCGTGTCGGGAACGCGCGAAAACTCGTGCGAGAGCGAGTTTGCCGGTCCGATGAACGTGCATGCGTAATGAGAAGCAGCAGAAAGATATTCAGCTATCAAAGTATTTAATCGTTCGACTAAACTCTCATCTTTAATTATACATTCGATATTATTATAAAAATTATTATCAAAAGGAAAAAAAATACTTTGTCTAATAAATTTAGAAGGACAGAGAGAAAGAGAAAAAGAGAGGAGAGAGGGTTTATTGTACTTTATAATGTGTTGTAAAAAAGAAAAATTATTACCATTGATTATTTCGTGCAGCAATAGTGTAGATTGTAAAAGTAGATTGTGGTCAGTAGATAAAATTCTCATACAAGGCTCGTGAATTAGCCCCGTGGAAACCAAAAATTCATGAAAAATTCGTATATTTCTCTAATAAATAAACAGATACGCGCGATTTAAAAGGACGATGGAGGAGAGAGGTAAACCGGTCCCGTTCGGCACTACTGACGTCCGAACGCGCGCTGGCGTTACGCGAAAACTCGAGCGAACTTCTCAAGGAGTTCCAGTCGGCACGTAAAACAGGTAATTCGCGTCCCGAGATGCACGAACTCGTTTCCCTCCGGCGTGTCTATGCGTAGATACACATACGCGTATATGTGTGCGGGACACTCCAAGTCGCACCACTCGCCTTCCCCAGCCCCTTCTTCGTGCGTGCCACAAAGGAGGAAAGAAAAACGGAGGGTAAAAAAAAGGAGGAAAAAAAAAAAAAAAAAAAAAAGAGCGAGAGCCGAAGGACTCGCGCCGCGAAAAAGGAAAGCGCCAGAGCGAAGTGGAGTAAATGTCAACGATTAATTGCGAGTGCGCGAGTTGACGCGAGCCAATGCGCATACATGCATACACGGTGCCTTAGAACTGTCATTATTCTCCTTTCACATCTATGGATGAGAGTTCTTCCTTTAATAAGATAATTAAAAGGACATGGCGTCTTTCATTAGGTGTTTAAAAAAAATATATCTAGTTATCCAGAAATTTAAAATAAAAATTCTGTTCGCGTTTTTTGCTGCAAATTATATAAAGAACAGAGCTTTCTCTTTGTACATTGTTAATTCTTTGCGGCGTTTATCTTCCATTTCATTTCAAGTTTGAAATTTTATGACTTTTTTCATTGCTTGTAACCGGGAAATCATTGATATTTTTACATTTTGTTATGAAAGACGTTGAATTAGTCAAGAAGTTCATAGCGGCGATATTTATGGGACACATTGTACATGCCTGGAATGGATTCCTAAGACCCGTTCTGCGGCTCGTGGACTGTCCATAGACTACTGTAAATCAATCGGTTGCGGTTTTGCAAAGCGGTCGCGGTTCTGCGGTGTTTAATTATACCATTATTCGCCGTTTCTGCCGCCATAGTCCGCGTGACGAAATGGTGAAGCGTGCAATCGTGAATGAGAAGTGTGCGCCATCAGATGAGATTCATTCTAAATTGATTCCTCATTAGAGCACACCTAGTCATTTCAGTTTTTTTGAATCTGACTCGAAAGAGGACCAAGTAGATAAGTTACTTGGTACCAGTCGTAGCAACATCGATTGATATTAATTCTTCGCAATTAATTTATCGTTTAATTTTACTAATTATTTTTTCTACATATCGTAGAAATTATTTAGAAGTTATTTTGTTGCATAAAAAATTCGTGTCCTTTATATTTTATATCTTTCATAATTTTTTTTTCAAATATTAATAAAATAAATATCAATAGACTTCTATAATAAATTAAAATAAATTATATCGTTTTTTAATTTTAAATTAATATTCATTACCATCTGAATTTTAATCTACTTCGCAATATATTTCTTATCGGGGTGGACCTTTAGCTTTAGTTCATAAGCGAAGTAATTTCTATATGCAAGAGCGTTGCATCGAAAATGCATCTTTTCTCATCACCGCGGTGAGATCCATCACCCTCTGACCTTTCCACGCACAACAACGCGTTTCTAATTCATTTAGAGGCTCGCCGATGTATGCTCACACGCTTCTTGCTTCTCCCCGGCCGCAAATTTTCTGTGAGCCGCAAAGTGATTTCGCTGACCGGCAATTTGTCGTAATCACTTTCTTGCGTGCGTACCAAGAGTCGTGTTATCGCGCCGCAGATGTGCCCTGATATATAAGACGAACGAACAATGGCCACCGGTTGTTATCCCTTCCCAAATCCGACTCGTATAGGACAATCGTGTATTATAATCATGGAAAGCGCCGTATTCGCCTTCAGGTGTTCGAGATGGTGGCTTCGATAATTGAAAGAAAGTATTTGATTGCCTCGTAGAATCAGGCTATAACGTTATTAACGTGTTATCTTAAAATAGAATTAGTATATAACAGTAGGTAAACGAAATTGGATGAATCGGATTTTAAGTTAAAATTTCCAGTGTCTCTCATTCATAGTAACTCTAGTTTATTTCACTAACACTCTGTTCTGATTGCGTCCTCGTATTTCTTTAGGAATGAATTGCTCGAAGGTTGAAATCTAATTATTGCTGGATATGATTAATCCTTTCTCTCTAATCTTTCTTATTCGCTATCCGTTACCACAGATGTAAACTTCATCAATTACAGATTTAGCAATAATCACTCGATCATTAATAATCGACGTTCTGGAAAACCGGCTTCGATTAATAAATCGGTGGCGATAACCTATCACACGTCACCGCGTCGCGTTTGCAATGCAAAGTCGCGTATGCATATAAGTGCGTAAACAATTACGTTCGCCGCATAAATCGTCAACGCGCGGGTACGTGATACAAGAAACTTTACGATAACGAAATTCTGCGGCGCGTCGCGCTGAATTTATAGTCGAAGGATTCCCGTTCTTTCCATTCCGGAGGAGGCAACCTTGCATGCGGTGTACACATCACGTGGGTGTGGACCCAAGACGAGTTCTGAGCGCGACGAGAGACGCGATATTGAGAGTTGGGTGAGGTTGTGGTAGGTCGTTCCCTATGGCAGCTAAAGGTAGAAAAAAAATGTTCTCACATGTAACATGAGCGTAAGTGAAGGGAGAAAAAAAATCAGATCATTCGCTAATTAAAATCGAGTGTGCAACTGAAATAAATATTGGCACAAATATATTAAAATTTAAAATAATGTTTTAATAGCTATATTAATAATTTCGAAAATAGATTGCTAAAATGTGAAGTTTTATAATAATAAATAAGAATAATTTTGCAAATTTTCTGCCTACTGTCTCTCATGTAATCTTTTTCTCCTTTTTTACGACTGTATGTATCTTTTGCGTGCTGTTCCGGCAGAGCAGTCACTGGGTTCAAGTTCACTGGGTTAACGACTATCTTACATTTTCTCATCCTCGCATTCAAAGGTCCTTTAAGATATCCCAAAGGCACGGAAAAATGATGGATTGTTTCAATCTCTGTGACTAAAATATTTTCCCGCGATATATTACGACAGTATAATTTTTCATAACGCATTCTCTAAATTATATATATAAAATTTTATATATGTGTGTGTGCAGCAATGCAATAACAGACTTACTATAATAATAGACTTACAATTGTATAAATGAGTTTCATGAAAGGTATGTGTATTCGATTGTACTTTAATTGCAGTTATTGCAGTTTAATTAAATCATATAATTTTTTTTATTAATGTATAGCGAGTATTTTACTCTCTAGGGTGTGAGTACATAAAGTCTAGTCTCGTAAACACCATCTGCTTTATAATCTACACTTATGAAGTCTATAAAACTCTTTTATATGTATAATGTTGCCATAAACGGATTTAAATAACGATTGGAGGTAATTAATTTCGCAGGATGATACGCGAGTAATGAATGAAACGCTGATTCTTTTCTTTCGCGATGTCGAATCCTCTCGCTGCTAACTGAATCGCTTAACTAAAATATCGGAACGGCGGGATTCTTTGCGTGCCGAGGGAAAAGCAGGGAGGTGTAGGTGCGACACGTGAACGGGCTCGGCTTTCCATGTTATTTATCGCCAGCCGCTTTATTAACGTCCTTCCTTCGCGGCTTATTAAATAAAGCAATTCCCCGTGCAAAGCCAGAGGGGGAAAGAGGGATAACCTCTGACCTCCGGCCGGTGCAGATCTTGCAGAGATATCGGTTTCGTTTTCACTGCGACGCAGTCATGCAGACGCAAGAATGAGCAAGTGCATATGTGTATATATATATTCACTCTGTATGTTGTATGCATGTGCATCGAATATATTGTCGATGTTGCACTGCGGGCAGGGGCGTGGCTACCGTATAGGTCTTCGGCAAAGAAAGAAATCAGATATAAAAGGGATACTTGGAAGAAAAAATAGAATAATATGTTTTAAAATTAAGATAATTATATTACGATTATAATTGTAATTATTATACGTATAATAATTTGATTATTAGATGATTATTACAAAGAATTTCTTAAAAAGAAAATCTTTAATTATTATTTATGAAATTTAATTATATTATTTTTTTTAAATATAATATTAAGTATAATTATGTTATCACAATGATATTTACGCTTACAAAAATTAAGACAGATTCATATCAGCAAGTTATGGCAATATTATAAAGTATAGTATACGCTCATATATCAGTACTAAATACTTTCCTTACTCTCCTCGCGAAGAATCATTGCGGCTATGCTGAAGCGTATATCTGTTTATACGCGGTGAACGTTAGTGGTTTGTGTTTTGCGGTTGCATGTTTGTTGGAGCACGCTAGCAGCCGGCATATGCAATAAAGCTCCATTGAATAATATGTATGTATATAATAATAACGATAAACATGAACATATGTGGTCACAGCTATCTTTAAAATGCATAATATTCGTAATTTTTTTTCAGAAAAATATTGAAAAGATAAAAATTTGTTAGGATGCTTCTAAAAATTCTATATCATGCACAGAAAATAAAATGCTGGATAAATGGAACTTATATAGCGAGTAGTATTTTAAAAATAAAAATTTATTTTGTATCTATCTTTTCTGCGACTTATATTTAATTAGTTTTTGAAAGTCTTTTGAAAGAATATCGAAGGAAGAAAATTTTTGTTTTAATTTTTAATTCCAATTCGTTTGAGTATGATTTTTTAAAAAACTTTTATAAGACATCTCGTATAATATGTGATGCAGTAACATCATGCATCCTATGCATGGCAGATCCGGTACACAAACATTTCGAGAGACATATTTACGGCTACGGTTCAGACGTGTATACACTCGGCCGCTACTACACGTGTTCCGCGTGCATCGCGGTCGACGTGGGACGCGTGTGATACCTATATATGATAGCGGTACTAAGGTGTATTCACGCGCAACAGGTGCACGTATGTATGTGTGCGCGGGTGCTGGCGAACGGGCTGGTCCCGGACTGTCGCTCCGCAGGTGAAGGTGATATTGAAAGTACGGTTCCGTTTTGTTCTCCGCGAATTCGTACCGTGTGAACCCAGCGAGCCGAACCCAGAGTTGCATTCGAGAGGAATCGGTCTACGTCGCGATCGCGGGTAAATATAATTATTCTAGTGAACTTTTACAGAGATAAGATTAAACGTCGAATTTCCGAAAGAAATAACGACTGTGCGTTCAGCACGTCGAACGATCTGGTCATGAAAACATTGCGATATACATGAAGGTAAAACAAGATAGGAAAGAGAGAAGCGGACGCGAAAGAATCAAAGGAAACACGTCGATCCTAAAAGCTATTGCCCAATTATTGCTGGCGTTTAGTCCTTCATTAAATGGCTTGCGCGATCAATAAATTATGCAGAGATTACAGCGTTTGATAACATTCTCAGTGAATTTGTACCGTGCGAACGTTCGTTCACAAGTTCCGATTCGCGTCATGTGTTAATATCTCCATATAAATTCGCCCTCGTAAAATTAACATTTTATTCTCCGCATATTTATCTTTTGAGCCTGTTCACGAAAATCGTGCGACGTTTATTACGTAATGTATTTGCCCGTTGCACACTGAATAAGTGAAAATATATCGTCGGCAATTTCACTTTCCCGAAGCTGAAACATTCGGCAACAAAACACCTACAGAGCCGTCGATATCGTAATTTATGCGCTTGGCATAATAATATCCACGGTATAGTCCGAACGAGAATGGAAACACTCGGCCGTAACGATAAGACCTTATTATAGTAGTCATTGTCCTGAATTCCTTTCGGTTAAATGTGAAGTTTCTCCGTGCAGGAGGAGGGATCGGCTACGTCGCAATTGATGCAAATATCCTAACTGTCGGAAAGTCAGACGTATGATAATCAGGTAATCGCGAGGAAAAAATGGTAATAATATTGTAATAGAAATAAATGATAGATAGATGAATAGATAAATTTTTTACTCCACTCCGAGATAAAAAAAACTTAGACATATCGTGTGAAAAATGAAAATTACAAAAAATATTTAAAAATTATAAAAAGAGAAATTAATTTTTATTATTTATAAAGAAAAAGAGAAGATAAAGAAATTACAACTATAATTTTATCATTATACTTTCAAAGTAGATTGTTCTTTAATCATTAATCACAATAGATTTAAAAAAATTCATAATTGCATATATCGTATATTTAATTATATATATATAAATGTTTCCAAGCATTTTCTTAATTATATACTTATATATTATTAATTATATATTTAAAATATTTTAATAACAACCTATGAATTACAATCATAGAATTTCTTGATATTATTCATATATGAAATGTGTTTTATAATTATAATATATAGTTTTTGATATACAATAGAAATAATATGTAATATTCATCAAATTACATATATTTTTTATAATTAAAAAAATCTGTCAATGTCATCATAATTGTTTCGCTTTAAAAAAGAATCAATTCAAAACAGATTAAATGTAAAATAAAAGGTATGACTATAATTCAAAAATTCGTTATTATCAGAGGTCTTGAAAGCTAAATCATGTAAAATTCACATAATAAAATTACGAATTGACACTGCAAATTAGTCGCGGACACGTTTCTCCTTTTTCTCGCGCGATAAAACGGAAATGTTTGTTCGGCTAGGAGGATAAAACACGAGGACGAAACGAATGAAGACTATAAAGACACTAGAGGAATATATTAACTCGCGTCCTTGGTCGGACATTGTGGAATCTGTGACAAATAGTTCTTATCATGCAAATTTTTCGTCACTGAAAGATCATATTTTGATATGTTCCAGACGATTTTCAAATGTTGCTATTTATATTTTTAAAAATTCATATTTTTGAGACATCATGCTCAGGGTTTTCTATTTTTGAGATATACATACATTTACCTAGAAATAAAGAAAAAATAATTGCAAAAATATAAATATGTAGAAATATAAAAATCTCAAAAATAAATGTAAATTTGCAACATAATTCGAGAATAATCTAACAAATATATAAACTTTCGAAAATTTTATATATATATATATATATATATATATATATATATATATATATTATAAACGAAAAAAAAGGAAAGAGAAGGAAAAGAAATCTGCGTCTTCTTTAGTCGTCGCGAGAATGGCGAGAAAAATGACGCCTATAGCGTGTGAGTCATAATCGAGAATAGATCGGAGGATAGATCGGTGGATCTACGACGAATCCATATAGGGTACGGGAACAGGTCCTTGCGAGCAATCGGCGCCTCTTATAGCGAATCTTTCGATTTTCTATAATCTCACGACATATATGCGTATATAAAGAGAGGCAGAAAGAAAGAGAGGAAAAAAAGAGAAGCGCGATCTCTTTCGCATGCCATGCTAGATTCTTTGTGCGGGAGCAAAGAGCAAAGGGCCTCCTCCTCGACGCACCACCATTACTTCTCTCGATGAGATATTACGAAATTCAGCATCTTTTATTGCTCACCGTAGGAGTCAGGTTTCCTTCTTGAAATAATGTCCTTCTCGCCCCTCTTCCCTTCGAATCGCGCCTGTTTGCCTGCCTGTTTGCTTGCCTGTATCGGCCACCCCCTGTATTCCGAGATTCCAGCGTGCATGCCGATAAGGCCCGCGTAAATCCGCGGATTAATCGTGTCGAACGGTGCTTCGTTGCTTCTTCGTGTCTCTTATTCACCGTCCTTTATTGGCCATGTATCTCTCTTGCCCTTCTCTCTCTTTTCTCTCTTATTTAGCACCGCCAGGGATAATAAATCGGAGAAGGTGCGCTCCCTATTTTTCGTCCGAGGGGAAAGAGAAAAAGAAATTCCCAGTAATATTCTATTACGTCCGATTTGTTCTTCTCTCACAGTCCGACGTTTGGCGAATTTATAACCTAGCGCGTATAATTAAAGGGTCGAATGTTTATCATCGTTAAATTGGCAGTTTAATGAATTTTAAATTGTCGTTGCACCAAAATGCCAACGTAAAAGATATAATATTATCACGAATCCTAGTCCGAAATTGCATCGCCTCTCGTACGAACTTGTATTATAAATTAATCCTTTGACAGTATCAAAAATTAATCTCATCAATTATATCAAGAATAAATAGTTGCAACAATTTTTTTATATAAATTTTGTATTTTATTTTAGCATGCATATTGCTCAATGTTAAAGCAAATTACGATCCGTTATTCATAAAGTTTACACAATTAAAATTATATTCCGAATTCATTTTACTAAAAAATCAAAAATTTTTATTTTAATCTTGAACTTTGATTAATATATATTCTATTGATATACTTAAGAGAAAACCTACATTATATATCATATGGAAATACAATTTATTTATTTTAAATTTTAATATAATTTTAATTATCCAATGTAATTTAATTAAATTTTAATTATTCAAATATTGATATAGATTTATCTCGACGTATCGAAAATTATCAAAAATTATTAAAAGTATAATTAATATGAGAAAAAAACGTGAAATAAAAAAAATACGATATAATAGAGAGATTATAAAAATAAATTATAATAAATTAAATTAAATTAAAAAATTATGATAAAAAGTTCGAGTTCTGGAAGAAACTCTGTCACTGACGAATCTATACGGGCATAATGCGACGAACTTTTAAATCGGACGATTGACGCATTACCAAATACGAGCTACACCTTGATCAACATCCAGTCGACGTGCTCGGTGACGTGTCATGTGTACCAGTAGGGCACACGCGGTGATCCGATCGGGCACCGTCGAGGCCGTACAGGTTGCTCGCGTACAAGTCGTATAATTAAAGGACTGATCTATCGATCCTTTCGGATCTGTCGACATGCGGGACGGCTACCTGTGCCGCGATGCACGTGTATGTATAACGTACGTTATATCTACGGTAAGAGTACGTACACGTTTCCTCTCGTTGTGTACACGCGACGACCTTATATGGTGCAGAGACGTTAGTGGTCAGTCCACCGTATGTGGTGGTGGTGACGCGCCCGCTACCATCTTTATCTCGGTCACGGTGACTCTGTGAAAGTGAGAGCCGACCGAAGAGTCTCTCTCTTTCTTTCTCTTTTTCTCTCTCTCTCTCTTTCTGTCCACCTTCCTCGCAATACCTGGCGAGTATTCACACGTATTCACACTTTTTTTCTCCGTTTTTTGCCGTTTTTCCTCGGCATCCTCTAAGTATTTATGTCGTTCAGTTTCGTTGAGGGAATGTGTACATACATTCGCGAGAGTATGTATTCGCTATATCGGTCAGATGATCATGATTGATTGACAGAAAACGCATTCGCGTGCGTTTTCTGGAACACGAATGCAATTTAATTAATTTCAATAATACTTGATCGCGAAGCTATATACGGATTGTCATAAAATATCTTGTTTAAAGTAAGATGTATTTAAAATTATTGAAACATTATTTATTTCATATAAACATTATTATTGTTTTTTTGTGTTTATTGAACTAAAAAGAAATTAATGCCATTATTGATTTCAACATAATTGTTATTGCTTCTCTCTCAAAAAAATTTCTTTCTTCTCTTCTTCTTTTGCGCAATTTTTAATTTCCCGTTATTATCCGATACGATCATCCAATTAAAATATATTGCCCGCAAGACTCAGCAATTCGGTAATTAAATATCGGTTGTCGAGAATTTTAGGCTGGTTTTACACAGACATTACATCATAATTATATTATGATCAAATGCATCTCAGTCTTTTATAGCTTTTGTGATTATAGCTTTCTAGTTCACCCCTGTGTGAGATGTATATGGTACATATATATTATACACACATATAATAGATTAATGTAATATCTTATTAAAGATAAAAATAATTTTAATTTTCAAGCGGCTTAAAAATTTTAGATGTATATTTTTAGAGTTGCTCTTCTCTCTCTGTATTAACAATAAAATAAACCTACAATGTTTGTCTTGAGAATTGAAAACGATTCGTTGCGTTGCGACTGAGAAATTTCATGGTCCATTAAAAAAGTCGCACAATATTCTTTTTTCGCACGGCGTTAACATATGAATTGATCGCGCTTAACGTATAATCAAGAACACTTGCGTGTAAACTGATATATTCGAGGATAAATCCGCCAGCGATTTGATCGATAGATTGAAGTTACAAGCAGCCTGTGCAAAACGAGAATAGAACGTAGATGAGAAAAAAGGAACGAAAACGAGAAAACAAATCCAGAATGTCATGTGAATTTCAAAGTTACGATTTCACATGAATCATTATATTAAATAATGCATAAATAAAAAAAGCGTTATTAATAGTTATACAAATTGCATAAAGAGAGAAATAAACTATGATTTTCTATATTTAAAGAATAGAGATACGAGAAAGACTTTGAGCTCCTTTCTGAGGCCTATTCATTAGAAATGATACATGTACTGTTATTTTTTTTAAACTTACTTTTCTCAATTTTTTTCAATGCCATATATGTTATTAAAATAGTGACAAATAATTAAAAATACAAAATGTTAAATTAAAAAATATTTTTTTGATTTTTTTATAAATCTGACACGCGATTAGTAGAAAAGGTCGACGCGCGGCTGACCATATTCGTCTGTTTCTACTAGTTTTCGAGCAGTTCGTATGTCAGTGAGTCGTATATATATAATTAAATTAAATTAAATTAAAATAATGAAAAATAATCAAGAATACAAAAATCTTAAATTTAAAAATATTTTTGGTTCTTTTATATTGTAAATCTCTGACATGCGATTAGTAGAAAAGGTCAACGCGCGGCTGACCACATTCGTCTGTCTCTACTAGATTTCGAGCGGTTCGTGCTTCGTGCGTCAGTGAGTCGTAAGTCGCGAAAAGAGAGTTCTTTCTTTTTCTGCTCTTTCCTATATATATTCGTCTTAGTATCCCGATAATTAATAGTGGCAGCTAAGACCTCTATCCTCCTTCGACATTGCTTTGAAACATTTTGGTCTTATCTCTCATCGGACACCTTTTTTACGGCGGTTTGCGGTTCTGCGGAATCCCCTTTCCTTCTTTTTCTTTGTCACGTTCTTTCTCGGTATCACGGTAGTAGGTAGATATCTCTACTATTTATCTGGCAGCGTGTGCCATATCGCTCGACGCAGTTCAAATTTATGCAACAGCAATGTGTGACACATTCTCTGCGCAGACGTAAGCTACGTGAGTCTATCATGCGTATCTGTATAATTTTTATGCCACCTATATACTTGAGCAAGCATTAGGGAGATTATACTGCATTAAATTTCAAATAAACAGAAAATATTAATCTTTTTTGTAATCTAAATAATTTTCTTCTGCGAATTATCTAAATAATTTTCACATATTATTTTTCTGTAGCGAAAATTAAATTTTTAATGTGTTAATATTTATGTAATATTTATGATATTTTATATAATATAAATAGTTTCTTAATATCCTTGTTATTTTATCAACATTTATCTTTTTTAATTCAACCTTTGTAACGTGAACTTTCATAAAATTTTTCGTAATTAATAATAATTCCTTATCGTTCCTTCTTATGCATGCTCTGAAATGTATTATGCGGTCTAACTTCTTTCGACACAAAGCACAATGCGAACGGATTTGCCAGGCGCAAACAAATGCGAGTAGTTACATCAGCTCGAGATCTCTACCACACCTAAATATAAACCCAACCGCGAGAAAGATCAACTTTTGAATCTGTGGCGGATTCGCGATCCGGGAGCAAGCTCTATCTTGATGAAAAATACAGCGGTTTGTTTTCCAATTTTCCCATCCCATTTTTTTTTCTTATCCCTCGTCGCTGGAGCGTGTGAGAGAATAAGGAATTGTGTGCACATGCGTTTTCAACGATAACGAAATAATCGTAAGTGCCGGAGCGTGGCATAACTTATGGCCTGTCGATTTATCGTTAGGATTATCTGGACTATATCTTCGTTACGGTACCTGTCGGTCGTCCGATATCGATTCGATCTACCACGCCTTAATATATAATAAGCGTTCAGGTTCAGGATGGGAAAAACAATGCTTTCGTTCGGTTTGCGTAACAGTTTAATGATTTGTGAAAGCGATCAAGAAAAAAGATTCATTCTTACTACTAAGTTCAATGACGAATAATCGAAGTTCTAAAAGCTTAATTTTCTTTTATTATAAAATATTTTATTATAATTTTCAACATTCGTCATTAAAACATCGTTATGTGTCGTCTTTTTCGCAATTTTATATCGTGAAAATTTTATAATTTGAAAAATTGCAAGAATTATCGAGAAGATTTCTTCTGTTAGAACATGACGCAGATATCACGCGGAAAGCTGCGTAAAACGATCGAGATAAATATTTATTGCCTAATAGAATTTACGATTATTTCCATCGTATACCCTTTTGCGCTGATAAGCTGATCTTAATGCTTTTACGTAGACACAGTGAACAATGTGAGTGCACAGGCGTATACGTTGCCCCGGAAAACCTACATTCAACCTGCCACACCTCGCTTCTCTTTATCTTCTCTGAGAATAATCAAAGAATTCGGGAAAAAACTTTTAAATATGTATCTTGAGTTTGAGTAATATTCTAAGAAGACGGGAACAGACGTGTTTAAAGAAGTTTATTTTATCGAAAATATAATTTAAAAAATAATTATATACAGATTATATTATATTTATACGAATACGTGATTATATATGATGCGAATTTTATATATATATATATATATATATATATATAATAAAAAATACATATACCTAATATTATATACAGACAATAAAAATTACTCTATAATTTCTAATTTTTTTTAAATCGCGTATTACGTGAAAAATCTATCAATTCTAATTATAAGAGATATCTAACTCTTATTTTTTGGGCTCTTCAAGTACGTTTTAAATGGTCCTCCTTTATTGTACAACTCAGAATAACGTTTACCTCGCAACATACCGAACATGTCTTCGGTTGTCAAGCCGTATTACCATTTCCACGCGAGAACAATGACGGTATTTTGCCGAGGACTCGTTAAACCGGCTGCTCGCACGCTAAGAGAGTAGTTCAGGATAACTAAGATTCGCGTACAATTATTCTGTTTGCGTTAACATCGCCGATATTTTCGCACGAAGGAGAACGAGAAGAACAATGCAAGTCTTCGCAGACTCGTAGAACCTCAAATAGGTGGGTTACATGAATCGAGGGGAAAAGGGTACAATCTACCACGCCTAGATACGTACAAGGGTACGTGCATAGAGTTGCGCATTATCACGGAGCGAAATGAGTTATGTGCACTGCCAGGCTATTGGTACTCGTGTCGTATCGTAAATCGGACCTGACACCTCCCCCAGAATAAAATCGGTGGCTGTCAGAGCTCAGCCTCTCGCAGTCAATGGTAATTCGCAGAGGCAGGCGATTTCGCAAACCTCATAGCAGGTCGCGACTCGCGCAGCCAAGTTGGCAGGTGTCCCTTGCCTAATCGCCGATCACGCCTAGAGTCTTGCTCCTTTGTATTTTTTCTCCGGTGAGAAATATCGTGTCGCGGAATGCTGCTATATATCTATAGAGAGCGAAGTCGAAGGGATTTGATGCAAACTGTTCGAAATAACATCTGAGATATTATATTGAATTATTAATAGCGTTATTTATATCGCAATCTTAAACAATCTTTTTTTATGATAACGTAAATATTGATATTTTAATTACGAGAGAAAAAGGGAGAAAGAGAAATATAACTTTCTGAAAATCAATTTATTATTTGGTGAAATTTTTTTGAGATAATGCATTTTGTAATAATATTGTAATAATATTTTAATGTTCTATTTTTCGTATGTATTTATATTATGCAGCAATAGGTACGCATGATAAATGTCATTGAAATCACTTAAAAAATAGTTTAAAAACGAATCAAAGAAATTTAAAATCGAAAGAGATTTTGTAAGTTAAAATAGACAATAATTTTAATATAACGAATATATATTTAAGCAAATTATATCTTTTTAAGCAAATTATTATGTCTATAAAACATACGGTAATAAAAGGTAATTGAATAATTTTCCTTTAGAATCGCTTCATAATTGCTTGAGAAGTATCTCTCTCTATCATGCTTTTGGGTGGCGGTAAAGGATATATACGTATAAATAGATATAGAAAGTTGACGTTACAAGTATACTTACTAGCATAAGTGCCACGTTAACTATCATAAGTGACGGAAATCTGTGCGCGCGGCCGGCCGTATACAATTCATTACCTCGACATATGCGTTTTGACGAGAGCGTGCGGCGAGAGATTTCGCGTGACGGTATTTGTTGTGCGAATGGATGCTTTACGAGACAGCTTAATAACATGATCGCGTGACATTTCAATAATAATACCTACCGCTATTTCCCTTTTAGTCATAATGATAGGATATCGATAGGATAAGAATGAAGAGAACCGCGCGCGAGCGTTTGCGGACGCACGACAGAAGGTCGACGACGACGATGGCGACGACGAGAATACAATGTAATGCGTGTTCATAATTTATCGTGCGAGCCTACGCCGCAACAATAACTAGTGTTGCGTCAACGAGCTGCTGGAATGGCGGTTGTAATGTTTCGCGTACACGCGAGAAAATATTTGTAATTATTAATCGCATTCTTTTTTTTTATTATTTTCTTCGACTGCTTTTTAACGAAATGTCAATTGATTTATAAATTAGAAAAGAATATAAAAAATTATAATCATATCTTTATCAACATGTAAATTTTTGTGATTTTGAAAGGTATAATAGCTTTATTTAATGTTATATTAGAAAATCGCTCTCGTGGAGAATATATTTTCAAATTTTATAAAGCATCTTGCTTCACTTTTTGTTAGAGATTTTAGATAAAAATGCCGTATCTTTGCAATTAATTCCATGTTAAAATAATATAATTTAATTATTTACTACCCCAACTTATATGTATTTAGAGAATTAAAGTTTAGTTTCAAATTTAATCTTTCGATTTAAATTCAAATGTATTTTATTCATGCAACTATAAATTTATAATTAGTTCAGGCAATAATCAATTGGCGGCTATTTAATGAATGCTAATTAACTTATCTATTGGAAAAAGATAGTTTGCCACGGTTCAATAAAAAATAGCAATATTTCCATTCCGTCATCTTGTTCTTTTTCTTCTCCTTTTTTTCTCTAAATTGCGTCGGTGTGAAACAAAGATGTTTTAAGAGATGTCCTGCGAGAAACCTTGATGAACACTTTGTACGCGTCGTCAACGTCGTCGTAATGGCAAATGCTTTGCGGTTACAAACGAGCCGCGGAAAAATGAGCAGCGCGAAAATCGCGTTTGCGACCCGCGCAGGAGAAACGAGACGAGGAAAATGAGAAGTTGAAACGCGCGAAGAGGTTTCGAGCGCATATTTCGCCTTATGATTGCGAGTCGCGTTTTGCAGCTATGGCAACCCGTACAACCTGTCGCGCCTCTTCTTACGCAGGATGGCAGAGATCAACGCGACTGTATCGTGCAACGCATTGCAATTTGCAAGCTGCATTCGCGGAAAATCGTTACGCTGTCGTTTTCCATGAGGGACATTGATTCGCCGGTGTTCAATCGAGCGCGAAAGATGTCGACGATGCCATTACAGATATATGCGGACGTTGTAATGATACGTTGCGCATCGCGAGATCTCCCGTATACCCGATAATCAGCTGACGATGTGAGAAAAAGACGGTTTACCGTCGCGTTCCGCGATATGTATGTATATACGTACGAAAAAAAAAAAAAAAAAAAAAAAAAAACTAAATGTATGCCGAGGCCGATCGCTGCAGAAAAATCTGCGAGACACTCGCGTCGGTGGATATTTCTCCGAGGCGGATATTTCGATATTAATTTTTTTTTCTCTGCGCTTTCGTTCTCGTCTTGGCGCGGAAATTTCCAGAATGCCAATCGCCAGATGCAATCGCGAGTCTGCAGAGCCGGAAACAGGCCGTGAGCGGCCGCCTTTCTAGTTTCTGTATCGTAAAACGTTATGATACGCGAATTCGTGCAAGGCTTACTTAGGGGACGGATTTTTCTGGCACGCTTCACGAGTGGCTGAATCGTGCGCGGGTACCCCGATCGACCGCGAATTTTCGATGACTATCGATCCGTATGCATCAAGCAACGGTCTGATCGTTCGGCGCCGTTTCTGTTCGAGTAAACGAGGTAACGATCGACCGAATGAACAACCACTCGAGACCTTCATTTTATATATCGCATAATTATAAGTGAAACCAACTGTTCCATGTCGATCGACTCGTTCCTCCTCGCCAGGTTTGAAAGCAAGCGATTCCTTGATCAAGATCGTCAATCTTACGGGACGATTCTATTAGACGACTTTATTTGAACAAGGTATATAAGAAGTTACGAAATGTATACTTATGCACGCGCGTTCGTTTAGAATGATGGCTTTCTTTGAGAAAAGAGATAAAATATATATGTTGTACGTGTATTCTTGTTCACTGGAAATTGCTCAAAGTAAAATATACACAGCACTATAATATTGTTGTTGAAATTTTATAAAGAGACATTCAATTCTATTAGTCTATCGCGTAAATTACTTTTGCTGGGAAATGATAGATTTATACATATTACCATTTATTAGAGAATATGTACAAATTTTCTTACATATACACGGCACCTATCTAAGGTTTCCTAGACATATACACGGCACCTATCTAAGGTTTCCTAGACATGTTCGATCGTTTGTCTTTCGCAACCGAGAGCAGCTCCTGAGAGTTGTATTTCCAATACATTGAACCTCGCAATATGGCGCAACAGCATGCTTGTCTATTTCGAGTAGTCGTCGTCGGCACTCGGAACTCGCAACTCTGCCGACAAGTGCGCGTCGCTCCTGTTGCTGCAGAGCTTTGTTCTCTCCGTGGGAACATCGTCGGAGATTATTGAAGTGGGTAGTGGTATGCCCGCAGTGTAAATGCGCGAATTACCATCTCTAATATTGCACATGTCAACCAACATAATGTAATTCTGCATTTTTTCCTCAGCAAATTGAATGATTATTGAAAAAATTAGATTCTATCACTCTATAAGCGCGACCAGGGGAATATAAAATATAATAATAAAATATATATCACTTATAATTATACGTGAACTGTAGCATGGACACTAGCGGATCCTGGGGGGGAGGGGGGGTTAACCCCCCTCCCTGGAAATTAAAAGAAACAGTTTTGCTGAATTTGTTTAAAAAATATAAGTAAAGAAAAACAAACATTAAAGAGCTATCGACGTTGTTGATCTTGGAATAAATAAATCTAATCATGAAACCAAAAATATTAATTAAAATAATTTTGCAACCCCCCCTCCCCCCATTATCGACGTCAGGATCCGCTAGTGAGCATGGATAACAGATAATTGTAATTATATATTTAATAGAATATTTCATATTTATTACATCTTTTATTAGTGTAGAAATTTTTTAGTGTTGGAAATTCTTTAAGATGTTAATTAATTTAATTTTATTTAATTTAAACTTGACGTACTAAAAGAATATAAAACATAGACAAAGATAAAATTATTTTTTTATATATAAATAAAGGCATTTTTTCTCTACAATCTTTATTTTCTACTCTTGAAAGTATTTGTTGATTTCAAGTAAAAAATTGAAGATAAACGAGAATCGCGATATATACGACGAATGAGATAAACTTATTAAAAAATTACGCTAACTAGTTTCGCTAATAGAGCTTCTCGCCGCCTGTCCGGCTCGTGGCGAATAATCCACGATGTAAATGTCGAAGATTACATTGATTACGTTGATCGGCTTAATACCGCAAGATGTATATATTAAGCGTGCCGAATATAATATATGGTGGCGTGCACAATTCTGCTAAAAAACAATAAACGGTACTGTCTGCACCTGCTTGATGCTTGATCCCACGACCTTGCAAAGTGGGTCGCGCAACGGGGAAGGATACGATTATGTCGAGTTAAAACGTGTGCTCGGGCATAATTTACGTATAACATACTTAACATATACGGAACAAAATGACGGCGCGAAGTTTGTACCTGCGTGACCCCGCGGACTCTGCGTATATCACATATACCTATATGCTGGCGCTAAAGGATAAATTTCAGCTTCCCGCGTTTGCTACTTTTTACTGCGTGTTGATACTTTTTACGACACTTTAACAATACAATACAATGTAATGTATGCGATTCGAAAGCTATACGCGAGAACGTTTTCTTTTTCCACATACGACTCCGTATATGTACATCCCACAGGTGTAATTTTAACGCATTTCGTTCCCACACTTAGCATTGTTCTTATGAAATTAATCGTTGCATTTAATCCTTTTAATTCGCGACTTTTTCCAACGATGAACAGATTTTACAAAGATATAAGCGAGCAGTTATTTTTCTTTCTTTTTTGATTCTATTCAATTCAGTTCAATGAATATTAATTTTTACAATCTTTCAAGAATTTTAATAATCTTGGAAAAATACACAGAGAGAATTTTCTCTTAGAATTTACCCTGAAATTCATGGTAATCGTGGGACAATATATGGTGTGGAAAGACTTTTATGAGAATTTCTCTGATATTCTTAATATATATTTATCACAATAAACATAATAATATCTACACGTTAAAATATAAAACATGTTTGAGAAATTTTACCATGCAGTTTAGTAAAATTAATCAAACATATTTTATATTTTATTGTGATAGATATTATTATTTTTATTGTGATAAATATTAATTGAAGAAATTCTCATAATAGTCTTTCCATACCATATTGTCCCACGATTACCATGATTTTCACAGTAAATTCTAAGAGAAAATTCTCTCCGTGTACAATTAAATCATTAAACATTTGGAATCACATAATTTATAATTTAATTTGTTTCGCCAAATTGTAAACTGACGATTCTAATAAAAATACAGATACAGTCATATTTATGGAGAGAGAGAGAGAGAGAGAGAGAGAGAGACTCTCGTAATAATATTTTATATTTCGGATATAATTTAAGATTTTCTTTTTTTTGCCAATATATACATATAAAACAAAATTCGATAATAAATTATCTGTAAAATTTCCATCAAGTTTTTTCGTATACATTTTTCTTTCTTCAAAATAACAGAGATATGATTTACGTCAGCACATTTTATCGAACGGCTGAATACCGTGATATCGTGTCGAAAGTCATGTCGATGCTAAACTAGTCTTTACGCACAATGTTTCTTCTGGACAACAACACTGGCGATCGGCCAGTATCGATTATCGAGCATGTATCAGGGCGGCGTGTACCGAGATTACGTTGTCAGGCGTAGTAACAAAGTGCGACACGGAACGCTGACACGGGAGTTAATAAACCCGGCGTGTAACCCCGAGGAGACGAGCTCGGTTCTCGCTCACCGGGATCGATAACGCATAATCAGAAGTATGCAAAACATCCGGGCAAGTCGGCGGCATCGCGAGAGCCAATGGGAAATCGGATAACGAGCTCTCAAGACATTCTCGCGACCGGAGTCTATCTTGAATCTAGATAAACTAGGCGCATGCTTGGTAAATGATACTGAAGAATGTCGGAGATTTCGCTAGGCAGAGTAAATACTGCCAAGCAAGGAGGCTAATGACGGTCTCTTAATTTTAATTTTAAATTATTGCCTCAACTTTTCTTTTTTTATTGAAGTAGAGAGTGTAGAAAAATCTCTGCTGAATAATATTATTCCTAGGGCACAAATTTATTCCAAAGATAGCGTAGTATCACATTGAAAGCTTCAAAAGTTTTAAACGAAATAACATCTAAGACTCTCCTCCCTAAAGATATCGAAGTCTTGAATAAAAGATAACACGTGTTGTGTTCATGAAAAAAATATAAAGAAATATATATCAATTAATAATTAATTCTCTCTGACTTTTAGAAAAAGTGTTTATTTAAAATTCTTGATTATACAATCAATTTGTACAAATAAAACAAATAATAAAAAATTCATTATAGAGTTGTATTTAAATATAATTTGACAATCTCTTTTCTGTCAAAAAGTGACGAATTGATTGGAAGTTCAATTTTTAAAGATAAAAAAATGCTTAAAACTAGAAGAGGGAAATGATTTTATATAATTATAAGGAAAATGTCTTGATGTATATATATATATATATATATATATATATATATATATATAAATGCTGCGCTGGTATAAATAACTACCTGTCGAAAAAATGGTTGCCCGATTTGCTCTGGTACACACTAGAGCGAGTCAGGCATTGAATGTTAATGTTAATGTCCGGATTAGTCGACGGGTCTTGCAAGAAAGTGTACGCGACGTGTAAGGAAGTGGCGAGCAAAGCGCGCCGATCGAGGTATCAACGTGTAGTAATGTATAGACTGGTATTGTGCCACCGTTCGCTAGCAGCGAAATGGACCACCCGCAAGGTAATACGCGACGTTGTAACTAAGCTAATAATTACATAAGCAACCCACTTGACCTTCTTTCAACCGGAGGCGTATTGATGAACTACCTCTGGTGAGAGATGAATAATGTCGCCGGCCATTCAACGACGAAGCATTTGTCTCGCGTTTGTATATAATTCTCTCGCTATATACATTATGTATGGAACGTCATTATTATAGCGAATGTCTTTAAGAAAATTTGCAAAAGGAAGTACAATCATTTTAATGTATAATAATATATGTAATTTGAATCTTATATCTCGGTCAATCTTTGAGTTCGTAAGAGTCACAAATATTTTTTATATTTAATCAAAATTTAAAATTAATTATAAAGATTTAAAAAATTGTTCTTTTAATACTCTTTATTAATAAATCACGGTTTACCGTAAAAAATAGTTAAAATAATTTTTTTAAATTGATTACTCATAGAAAAATGTCTAAAAAATGATTAGTTTTTAAAGCACAAGAAAACTATAAATTTTAAATAAATCACGAGAGAGTCGCTCATTTCGCGCGCCGAGTTTCGCCAAATTTGAATCGTAAAATCCGGCGTTATAAAATGCACCCGACGACTGTAAACGCGGTGATTGCATATCGGAGAGTGATTTACGTCGACGTGAATGCTGACACGACGAGTACCCTATATCGTAAAATCCCAAATGCACGGCGAGATATTACAAGCGTCCCGTTTAACGAGTCCACCACGCGCGATCTTATCGCGAGCGGATACTCGCGGCGCCGATTATTAAAATCTCACTTTATGTCGATGATTACGCAATTATGCAGATTATCGTTCGCGCTCGTTCTACGCTTTCAGCCCCGGAGCTGGTATAGAGCTGGCGATACGGGGCTGCAGGCGGATTGTTGCATAATTATGCAGATCGCCTCCCTCGTTAATACCAAAAACGTCCGGACGACACCTCCTGCGGATAATCAGCCGCTCTTCTGCGTCGGCTAGAGAGCCGACTCGACCACCGTGACCTCACCTCACCGTTCCCGATTTGGCTCTCGAAGCGACAACGGCATACTATACACCTGCGCAATCGATGCAACGATGCAACACGATGGGCTTCTCGGGATATCTTGTCGCACCTGACGCGTCGTCGCGCCGGGTTCTAAGTGCGACTCTTTATGTTACGCTGCGTACGGCAAGTGTGTCATGTGACGCAATTTTTTTTCTTTTCGAAGTTAATATATCACTTCACTTCTACCTATTCCAGCATATCAAATGCATAGCAAAGAGGAGAAAAATAAAATATCTCAACTTGCATTTTTTTCTATAGCTCTTTATAATCAATCGATGTATTGTTAATTAAAGAGTTTATTTCTCCAAATCATATTCGTATTTAAAATAAAAAAATAAATAAATAAATATCATGTATATGAAATTATAGATAGTTCACAAAGTGCGTGACCATCTTTTTTTAAATTAAAATATTAAAATAGAAAACAAGTTGCTCTCAATCGAAAGATAAATGCAGCACTAATGAGAACAATTTGACGGTATAATATATTAACTCGCGTCAGAGGATTATTATCAATTGAGAACCCTTACGTCTCTCTCGACTTGGAGCGTATCACTATCGGGAAATCTCTACAATCTTCCTACATGTTCGCCGCGCATCTCGTACCTAATACATTTACATATGCGTGCGCGATTTTCTTCGCGTACGATCGCTTACGATAAGTCCGTGAGAGTACTCTCGCGTGTACGATGCGCGATGTCGGAAAAATCGCGTCCCCGCGAAAGTGGGTCCGATCGAGCGAGCCGCGGTTTGAAGGATGACTTTTCGCGAGCGAGCCGCTCGGCCGCGAAGCTGCTTCGAGGCATCATTAATCGCTCGTTCGCGTAATTAATTACTTCTAACCGGTGCAACGATTGGCACGAAACCGTGCTGCGTGCGCCCCGTCGAGGGAAATCTTTCCTCTCGCAACCTGCTCGCGTCGTTCCTTCGTTTCTCGCCGACGTGTTCGCGGATCTATTGCGTGAATTCTCGCTGACCTCCGGTCTATCCTATCCTCTCTTTCGCCGCTGTGGGAAGATTTTATACCACAATGCTATAATCAGGGCAGAGAGAAAGGAGCAGGAGAAAGATTCATAAAGTTAGAAAGACTCGATCATCAGACTACTTTCACGGAAAAAAATATTAGCTGAAATGTAGGCATGGTATAATTAAATTTTAGGTGTAATGTAGGGATACCTAAAATTTAGCTATGCTAGCTTAACTAAAATATTTGTTTTTCGTTACACACAAATCTTTTTTAGCGAATTTAAAAATTCTCTGTATCGTTTCCTCTCTCTTTTCGAATTATCTCGAGAAGATAGCGCCACGTTTTCGTTTAACCGCGATTTTAAATTCCGACGAAACGACCGATCGCCACTTTCTTGGCGCCTGCTATATAAGTATTTCATAACGATGCGCGAGTTAGTTTAATGCCCGACGGATATCGCGAAATATTGCGCGTATAGTCCGTACACGTAAGTGTACGGAAAAAGCAATCGGAGGCGTGAGCAGAGCTATCGGCGGATCTCGTTGAGTATGCAAATCGCGATCGCGGCCGATCTGGACGACGGGCGAACCTGCTTAAAACGGCGCGAAGAAGGCGGAATACAGAAATTGGAAAGTAACGCGGAATATCTCGCGCCTGTCTGTCGCGTTTATATAGCCACCAAACTGACGAACCGTCGCAGATCCATGCGGATACGATTCCGCGTGAGACAAGAGAGATATCGCGCCTACGTTCCAACACCTACACCGAAAACCTACACGACACGTATACAGGGTGTTTCAGCCTCGTCTCGAGTGAGAAGCTGAATTTTATCATCTACAGATTCTTTGAAATAATTTCGAACTGACTTCTCCTTATCGAGATATTGATAATCCTTGTCTCATAAATAATTAAAAATAAAAAAAAAATGTTCAGTTATTTTATTTTATAAGAATATTAAGTAGATGAGAGAATAAATCTTTTTTTAATTCCAAGTAAATTTTAATTTTTAATTAGTTAAAATTATTTTAAGTAGATGAATGGAAGAGGAACTGAATTTTATTTTATCTCTACACTGTCATTAATTAAATCTATCGTGATGGTGTCGAGATTAGAAATAAAATTTGAAATATTTCTCGAATGAAAATTATTCAATAAAGATTTTCTTTCGTAATTTTTTATTTTCTCTAAAAAATGCAAAGAAGAGTACTATTTAAATACCGTCGCGTATCGAAGCCGCAGCTCTTGACGAGGCTCTTGCACCAACACAAGTCCTCGCATCTCTCAGGGCTATCAACGGTACCCTAACTCCCCAGCAGGATGTTACACGGACGATTTCGTATATAGCAGCGTGGAAGAAGCCAGGCTAACGTGGCAGAGTATTTCTGCAATCTCGCGGAAGATTTCCGTGATGGCACACCGGGCATAGAGCATCGTGGCAGCCTAAGCCCGAGATATATCAATAAATAACCTATCGGGCAATATTATCTCAACGGTTTTATGCCCCACGGAGCGGGGAATGCGATCCAGTTCCTATGTCCTATCCAGTCCCGGCTGGTCCTTTCCTTTAACCCAGGCGCAACAACCGGCCTGGCCTCCGCCGGAGTGGAGGTGTGAATGATCCGCCTACCATAAAGCAAAGTGCATCTAGCTTCCAAAGCATGTTCTCTCGCGAACGTGAATATTCTAGGGATCCTTTTCCCTTCTCGTCTTCCGGCTCGCTCCGTTCTATCGTTTCTCTTTCTCGCGATATCGCGGTGCATAACCGGCGCTTTGATTCAGGAATTTAGCATCTCGTTACGTAGCTCCGATTTATTCATCATCGTCTTCGTTGATCATTTTTCTCGGGCGATGCAATCATAGTTATCAGAATATCTCTGATCAAATCTGATTTTGTAAAACATATTTTATCGCCTTATCGGTTATTTTAATATCAATGTTAAAAACCATATATTATAATATTTTAAATAATACTGATATTTTTTTACTGAAATTCTTAACAAGCAAGTTTGTTGATCGTCTAATAGATTTCAACGTTATAATTTAATATCTCTAATAATTCAATAAAATATATTCCCCCTTTCTTCCTAACATTATATTTTAATTACACTCTTCTATTTGATAGATATTAATTCTTAGTATTCATAATAAAATACGGAGGATTAAATGGTCGTTGTTTCGCTTCTCCTTTCTAGACACCATCACGCTTTATTGCGCAAACCTTATTTATTATATTTCTCGTATCTCATTTTTATATTTCACCTTCAATAACGAATTGAACGCTCAATCGAACTGTGACGTGTGCAAACAACATGTGCCGGTGATAAAAACAGATATCGGCCAGCTCAGTCCGGTATATCGAGTCGTTCGAGAGCCGCGAACACGCCCGCGCCAGCTAATAAATTGTAATTGACCGATTGCGGTCTCTTTCTTTCTCTCTCTCGCGCGCATAATGCACACGATGTGTGTAGAGCAAATGCCATTAGTGTGAACTTTCGATGGAAAATGGGATACGGTTCTTTCAACGGCGGCGTGCGCTTCACGGGTGGGTGGGTGCGCACGTCCGTGTGTAGGTCACAGCTCGTGGGTGCAACGTGCATAGTGAACGAGGTGCGGGCCTCGTCGCATACCAGGGATCTCCCCCGTCGATAGAAGCCGATCCTTTCCAACGTGCACACGTACGTTCACCTCTCCGCGAAATCCGATTTCCGACGAATCCGCGGCGTGCGATCGGAATTTCCACAACGAAAGCGTTCGCGATGAATTGTGTTGAACGTAAAAAAATAATTAAAAACATTTTTTTAAAAGAATTTTAAAAAAATGTATATGATTGTTGGATGGAATATGTAAAAAATTAGATGAGAAAGTTTATTATTAATACCGCGTATCGTATTTGCTTAAAGATATTAATTAATACATTTATTGAAACCGGTAGGATTGCATTACGTTGAAGAAATTGTAGGGAGAAAATATTACTGATGACATAATTATTATGAAAGAACATATTGCTTATCTATATAAGTAATAATATAATATTAGCTTTATGCGAATAGCAATCAGCTGTACAGATTGCGAATTAAATGAAATCTTTTGCGTATGTTACGAGTTTAGATATAACTCTAAATCAGGTCATAAATTAAAAATCGCTTCTACCTCTCTATCGAATAGACCGTGTTCGCAAAATTATGATACGGTACTGCGTTTAAGAAAAATTATGTGATTGGATAACGCACACATTGACACTCTATCATCGCCGACAGTGCGTACAGTACGCGTAAGCAATTGTCTCGATTGTTGGCTACCGCGAAACGGTGGTATTAATCGGCGAGCAAGGTAGGCAGATAGATAGGTAGATAGACAGATTTATTCTATCCTTGGATAAATCCCCTACGGACAATCGGAGATTATATGCGAAGTAAAACATAACTTACAACTCAATATATATACACATAGCGCTACGATAGGATTTATATACGTTAAGGCTATACGAATGCGACGCGATAACGCGTGCGAGCTCTTCGAATAAGCGTGACGAAAGTGAGACATTCATTGGAATGATTCACGATTATCGGATCATTACATAAGCGGTAAACGAAACATAATTTTCAACATATCTCGAATATAAAGCCGAGAAGCAGACGAGAAGATGAGACACCGAAGCTAGAAGACGCTGCCTAAAAAACGCGGCTAGAAAAAAGCAGAAGGAGAGAAGAGCGAGAAGGGGTTGGAGGGGAAAAGGGCTCCATGCGGCGGCGACGATACAAAATAAAGGATTCTCTTTTCGTTTTACGGCCATTTATTATTAATTAGCGCGGTATAAGGCAAGCCGCGCCGCGGGGATCCGCACCTCTCCTGCCGGGTTACGGTGAAGTTAATGGGCCTTTTTTGCGCGCGCTCCTCTCCTTCTCTCATTCTCTCTTCTCGCCACCCATCCCCTGTCCGTTTCCCTCTCGCTACCAGGCGTCGTTTGGTCCCTTTTACGCCGGCGGTCGCGTTGCGAAAGTACCACCGCGCCTCCGCTATGCAAGAGCATGTGTCTTTGCACCTGGGCGTGGATCGGTCGGTCGGTCGCGACACCGATGCCCGTTCTTTCCCTCGTCTCGACGGCCGTTTCGTTCGCGTGGGTGTTCCGAGATACGATAATGCTCGATCATCTCGCGCGCGCGCAGCCTCCTCGTGGCCGAGCTGGTCCAGCTTTACAAGCTACTCGATTCGCGCCCGCGCGCGCAAACACCTGCGACGGAGATCACGACGTGCATGTGCGCAGGTGAGAAATCACGGAGGATCATACGTCGAAATTAATATTTTATCTGGCAAATAATATCGTTATGGTATATCGGTGTATCAATTATAATATATAACGAAACGGAATAAAATTCTGTACCTAGGAAATATTTTTTATAATAAAGTGTGATATTTTTATCTTAATTAAATTGTTGAGATGGAGAACAAATATAAATTTAAAGTGATTATCTTGTTCTCCATATTGTTATAAAAGTAACAATGTTATATATTTTTCTCTTTTTTTCGAAAGAAGCCGAATTTATGTTACAAAATTATACAGCCGCAATGTAAGATCTCGGAACTTTCACGTTTGAAAAATGATACTTAGCGCCTTATAATTTCGCGCCATGCAAATTGCGCAACCGAGTCTCGAGTACCAAGCCGCGTGAGAAAACGAAGTCTCCGGCGAGAAGAGAACGAGCAGACACCTTCATCGGTGCATGCCGCGGTTTGTTTGCTCCCAGTCGTGTAACTCGTTCGGCGAGACAAGAGAGAGAAGAAGAAGGGCATAAGGGTGATGAGGCGGAGGAAGGAGGGAAGGACGCGGTTTCGATGATCGGCGAACGGCTGTGTCGGTCGTCGTCGAACCAGCGGGGAGAGGCAAATGGGTTTCGTCGTGTCCCAGGGCGACGTGGCCGCGATTAATGACGAAGCGCGAAAGCACCACAGGAGATTAACGGAGGCCGGAATGACAGAAAATAGGAGGACGCGCGAAATCAAGCGAAGGAGAGATAATGGCGCGAATTAGATTCGACAAACAGATCGTCCGACGAGATAAATGTCCTAATAACGAGCTTAGAACCGGGTACATCCCGCGAGACGATCGTTAGCCTACGCAACCGGTACAATTAACGTTCTTTAATTCACTCGCGACACACGAACACCTGTCACGTGTAACGCGTTGTGTAACGACTGACAAGACGCCGTGAGACCCGTTTCTGGACGCGTTTCACGCTCGCCTTCCTCTTTACCGTCGTATCCTCTTTTTAGAGTTGGCAGCTTTCGGTCCAATGGCCGACGACACGCTGTGGTCCATTAATCTCTCATCGATGGAACTGACGCGATCGCACCTACGAGAGCTATTCACCGCCTCTCGCAGCAAGTGTATCAATATCCGGCGAATTACTCTATTGTTCGGATCAATTTTTGGACCGTGTCGATTCGTTCTGCGCGGATTCTTAAAATATATCTCTGCAACTTTTCATCGGAAAGTGTTAATTAAATATAAAGAGATTTTTTTTTTCTTAAGAGTAGATAAAAACAACTAATTTTTACTGAGATGCAAATTATAATAATAGATTTGTTATTTTCAACGAACGGTTGAAGAAAAATTAAAGATTTATTATCGAAAATTTGAAAATGATTGATGGAATAGACTGTAGTTGCTTGATTCTCTACATTTCGTTCGAGAACTGCGGGCGGGTATTTCGAGAGTCATCATCGACGAGCAAATCTCTCACGATTCTCGCGTTGAAAATGCTCGTCGCGAACGAGCGAGTAATTTTGTCTCCCTTTCCACGGCCGGCAGCGGCAAAGCGGCGTTATACATATACCATATAAGCGTTCTTATATTTACGGCGTGTTCGTCTAATTAGATAATGGCGTCGATATTTTATATTGGTGCGCTCGCATGAAGCGATCGCGACCTTCGCCGCAAATCGTGTTTACGGCTGCAACGCGCGGTAAATCGACTTGGACGAGAGCGGCGTGTTAATAACACGTGCTCGCGCGTAATCGAGTTAGGGGCTCGCTTAAGGGAAATTAAGAACCGAGAGCACTCGGTCTCGAGCGAGCCTATTCCCCGTACAGGGACAACAGCGGTAATCGGAATATTAAATGACCGATTAATCAGAGCGCGATACGGTGAAGAGATGCGCTATATCTTATGTATATGTACTACCCCATGTGCGTGTCTGTGTATTCTATTTATCGCGCGCTCCATAGGATCGTCGCGAAATTGAATACCTGGCGGGCGAGCTGCTTGACGAGTCGCGCAATCGAGGAATAACGATCGTTCCGAGATTTACCGCGAGGAAAAATCTCCTCGGGCCATAGAGAGAATTATCTATCATTCGGGTTAAATGTTACGTCCGGAGACTTCGACTTATTTCCCAAGAGAGGAGGCAGTGGGCTTTCATGTCGATGATCGCTCGCGGACGCCGTATCATTACTCTTCATACGGGATCCCGGCGACGTCCGACAGCGAAAGCTCCGTTACGGGGTAACGTCTAGTTCGCTTAACTCGCGAGATCGACGAGGCTATCGTGCACCACGTGCAGAATTCTCCAACCTAACAATAACATTCGTAACTGTCCATTGTAGTAATGGCAAATGAATCAAACCTTCTGAGATAATAGCGATAAGCAATTTCAAGATAATCGTGTTATGCACAAAATGAGTCAACTTGTCAAGTCTCATAAGTCTCACAGTAGATGAATATTAATAATTCGTAATATTTCCCCAAGTTGTTATATTCTTGTTTTCAAATAATAAAATAAAAATAAAACAAATATATGATGAATAGTGCAGCAAATTTTTTAATTATATACAAACTTGAAATATTTTAATGATTTAAGAAGAAGTAAAATTATTATTAATATAGATAGATATATAATATATATATTTTTTATTTATCTATCTAAAATATTAATATCAACATTAAAATATTTCAAGTTTGTGTAATAATTAAAACTTGCTGTACTATTTATCATATTTTAATTTTTTTTATTAAATTATTATATGCAAAGAATTATATGTTTTATAAATTTACTTTTATCTATCATATGAAAATTTGTATGCAATCTGAAATTAAAAATAAAATGTCATCACGTGCGTCAGAGTTTATCTATGGATTTCTCTCGGGGTCGAGTGTCGCATTACCTTGTCGCAGTTTGTGTATATGTGCGCGTTTGTACATTTGCATGATAGATATTCCGAAAAGGATATGTTTCGCAGCGGGCGTGGGTGGCTGCGTAATCCTACCGCGTGGTCGCCTGTTAAAGTCGCGCTTTTCAGCACGACTAGGTGGTTAAAGGCCGGTTAGGTGTACAGTTAGACATGACGCAATTGCAACGGCAGTCGGAGCCGGGCTTAGGACCCAATTATCCGGTTACTTCCGGTTCGTACCGAACGTCGGGGGCGTCGTCGGTGGATTAAAAGCCGCGGAAAAAGCGCGAGAAAATTATTCGACGTCCGATCGCGGAAGCAAAATCGTGCGCGATCTCTCTTTCTTTCGCCTTTTAATCCGCGACAATCGCATAAATACCGGCGTGAACGGAACAGGAATCTCTCGCAACGCCCTGTGAGACTCTCGTACCTCGTACGGTCATCCTGATTAATAACACGTGAGCCTTATCTTTTCTTTTTTCCGGAATATAACGGAGATGATGTTCGAAACGCTATCACTTGCGGTCGCGCGCGATCGTTAGATATATTGCCATGTATGTTCTCTTCCCGCAAACACTGTTGAGAACTTGGAAAACTCCGGAAATACGGTGTTCTGTCTCGATATATATATTAGCTCGAACTAATCGTGTTTAAGATCCACGATTTTTTTCTTTCTTTAAAAGATGCTGTCCTATCTCTCTCGTAAAACGTGAATATACACATATAATACACTGTTTCGTTAAGAAATATTAGGAAAATTCATAAGATAATATTAATAATAATTTTACTAATATTATTGATATTGATAATAATTTGAGACTTTCTTTCTTTCAACATTAAAATATTTCAAATTTATGTAATAATTAAAATTTGTACTATTCATTATATTTTAATTTTTTAATTAAATTATTATGTGCAAAGAATTATACGATATAACTACTGCTTTTATATATTATATCACACTTTCATCTATCATATGAAAAATTATGCAAATTGAAAAACGTATATAAATTATAAAAAAATCTTTTTTTAAAAACTTTTTGCACACGCTAATGGTTAACCATTTATTACTGCATTTTTTTACATAAAAACTTCCGGTATATTTTTTTCCCGATCAATTCACGATGCATCCACATGCGATACCATCGACCTCACTTAACATCCGATTCATTGACCGAGATAGCCAAAATCAATCAATCATCGGCCATCATCGTTGATGTAATCCCGGTGTGCTCGACCGCGGCTTTAACCTTGAGTCAGTTAATCTCGTATGACGAGCGCAGAGGAGAAAAAGAAAGAGATTCTCTTACCTGATTGATGTCGCTGCCCAAATCCCGCGCGCTCTTGGCACTTCTCAGCAGCTGATCGCCGCGGTACTCCCGATACCTCATCGTCACCTCGTCGTCGGTCAGGGCGCCGCTGCTGCCGCTCCTCGCGCTCTTCTTCCCCTTCTCCTCCTTAGCCTTCTTCTCCTTCTTACTGAACAGCTGCTTGACCTTGCTCATGGTGCCGCTCTTCTTCGCCACCTTCTTCTCGTACTTTTTGTCGGCGGCGCCGGTGGGTGGTTTCGCGGTGACCAGCGGCGGCTTCGCGTTCGACGAGTCGTTTACGTATTTCTCGTACTTATGTCGGTCGGAAGTAGGCGTCAGATTCATGTTGCGATCCGTGTGCCGTCGTTCGTGCTTGATGAACTGTCGGCTGACGAAACCCTCGTCCTCGGACTCGAGCTGCTCGCGTCTGTCCGCCTCCTGCGAGTCTCTTCTGTAATCGTTCTCGATCCCGGAATCGGCCAGTCGATCTTTGCGATCCGGATCGCTCAGCCGAGTCTCACGATGACGGCGCTCGACGTGCCTCGATTTGCCCTCGTGATAAGTCCTGGGTGGTCTGGTCGGGCTCTCGGTGAAGGTTTCCAATCGAGTGACCGAGGACACCTTCCCTCGGGGACCATCGGAATCGTCAAAGTAATCGAGCCGATTGCGCGATCGCCTCAGCGGCTTCTTCGGATCGTCGTCCAGCTTGCGGTGCTCCTTTCTCTGAGTGCGCGACGTCTCGTCGTAGCGCGTCTCGCAGCGGATCGAGTCCCTGGCGGTGGTGTCCGAGTCGTATCGGCTAGAATTATAGCCGCCACGATCGGTGCGTATCCGCGGGGGCGAGCTGTCGTAATCGTCGTGGATCGGGTGTTTACCACCGCTCGTGTATCTCTGCGTGGTGCGCGTCTCCTTGTAATACTTGGACTCCAGTTGACTGCTGGTCATCTGCGAAATGTCGGTGTCGTAGTCGTCGTTCGGGCCCTCGCGCAAACTGTCCAGGTGACGTTTCGCGAACGGCGACCTCGTTCTGCGTCCGTTCATCGTCGGGCTGTCTAGCAACGCGGTCGGTCGTCTCGCGTTTCCATATCCCGCGTGGCTGGTCAGATTCTCGTGCGACCTCGTGGTGTACTCGCTCCTGAGTGCCCGCACCCTGGCGTTCTCTCCGACCTCGTCCAATCTCTGGGTCGACTTGCTCATGCCGCGAATAGATTCGAACGGCTTCTTCTTCGGCAAATATTCATTTCGTTCGATCGGCCGATTGTCGCGATCCAGGAAGTCGTCGCTTTTCGAGAACTTGCGCTCGTTCAATTTCTTGGCGATAATCGGCGATGATAGCTCGTTTCCTCGCGATTCGCTGCGAAAGTGATTCGTCGTTGTACCGGTGCTGTCGGATAGATAATGCGACGGCTTGTAGGAGCTGCCGCCGTTTCTGACGGCCTGGAATCTCTCTTCCGGACTGCTCCGATTACGGTCGCCGAGGAACGAATTGATGTCATCCGTGTATCCCTCGTGCGTACGCGTCTCTACGATGTATTTATCGCCGTACTTGTCTGTCCTGGTCTCCACAGAGTAGCCGTCCTTGGGTTTCGCGTCGAGGTAACCGTTCGTCGGGATTTTGTTGGTGATCTTCTTCTCGTAACCGTAAACCTTGCCGTTATCCTCGTGTATCTCCTTCTCGAAGATGTACTTCTCGCCGTTGCTATTGGTACGCTTCTCCGTGATGTAGGTGTCCATGAATCGTTTCGGTGACGCGATACGATTCGGCGTGACCGGCGACGGAACGATCGGCTTGTCGATTATCTCGTGTTCGCTCGACTTCTTCATCGACGCGTTGTTCTTGGCAGCGAACATCTCGTCGGCCAGCAGCCTGGACTTGATTCTGGATTCCAGGAGATCCCGTCGTGCGCTCAACTCGGAAGTCTTGGGCGAGATCCCGCTCTCGTTCTGTCTCGACGACAGTTCGCCGCTGTCTCTTCGTTTAGAGTCCATACCGTCGGCCCTGCCTCGGCCGGAAGTGTCCACGAACACGGTCGATGTGTATTTCTCGGGCTTGTCGTACAGACGTCTATCGATATCGTCGAACTCATAACGCTTCGTGGGCTCGTTCGTTCTAGAGATAAAATCCTTCGAGCTGCCCAAATGTTTGCCGAAAAGACCGTTCTTCCGTTCCTCCTCGTACCTCGACTTGAAGGTGTTAATCTCGTTGTTGCGGCGCAGATCGCTGCTGTACGAATACTCGGCTCTGCGGTACTCCTTCTCCGCGGGACTATTCTCGCGCGAGGAGTCCTTCCTCTCGAGACCAAGGCCCTCGTCGCTGTCGGAATGGCTTCGCTGAGCCTTCTTCTTGTCCGGCTGCACCTGCGCGTAGATGACATTGGTTTGCGCCGGCGGCGGAGGACTGCAAGAATCATTCGGTCTCGTATAGGAGAACGGCCGGTTGTTGTTGTGACCGAATCCCGGAGACGGTGACACCATCGTCCTTGGCAGCTGCGGTGGCGGCGAACGATCGGTGGACAATCGGTGGATCATCTTGTGAATGGTGGACTCTTGCTGATTACGTTGCTGAAGATCGTAGCGGCTACTATGTAGCATACTATCCGCGCCCGCTTTATCGACCTCGTCTTCCCCGCGTTTGCGTTCTTTCGGAGGTGAGGGAGTACGACTGGTCCCCGCGGTTTCCCTCTTCTCTTCGTCGTCCCTGCCCTCGACGAATATGCGATGCTCGATCACCTTGGCTTCTCCACTGGGCGATCTATTATCGGTCGGTTCGTCGACGCGCGTTTCGATCGTCGTCGTCGCCTCGATCGTCTCTTTTGTCTCGGGGTGTCGCGTCGATATCACGTAGTCGACATCGATAGTCGGACTCGTTCGCTCTTCCTTCTCCTCCCTTCCTTTTGTAGCCTTCTTCGGCTTCGGCCGATTATTGTTCTCACGGTCCGCCGAGGTGCCGAAGTGAAACGGTTGCTGATCCACGTGCTGTGGCGACGTCTCGATTATCGGCGACAGTTGCTTCTTCGCTCGCTGACTGACGGTGCTGAGATGCGAGCCTTCGCTCTCGCTGCCGCTGCGCTTGCGCTGTGTGTCCTTCCGAGTCCAGGTGTCGGCGTCGCTCGCGCTCCGACCGACCGGCTGCCGCCGCCTTTCTAACTTGGGCGAGAAGAAGCGCGCGAGCGGGCTCTTCAACTTCCTCGCGCCGGCATCGCTGACGCTTCTCCCCAGCAGCGGCTTCTTCTTGGCCCGCGGGGTGCCAAGGTCCGCGGTCGTAGAGCTGCCGCCGATCTCGTCGCTGCCGCGGCGAGACCTCACATCGATCGGCAGCTCCGGACGTTTCTTATTACGACGCGCCGGGAGGGTGCTGAAGCGACCGGGCAGATTGCGTCGGTTGTCGCGGGCCACGCACTGAAGGCTGCCCGCTTGTTGCAGGACCAAGGCCGCTTCCTGTGCGAGATCCTCCTTACTCCTAGCGGCGATGCTCTCCTTGCGAACCGGAGTGGCGATTAACCTACCTTCTCCATCGTTCACGAGAGCCGCGGTTGTGCGCGGTGCACCACGTCCTGCAACACGCATCGTACGCGACGGCCTTTAGTCGCGCCTAATTCATTTATTTACGAACGATATTATACAGTCAAGTAAGCCGAAGTAAATTATGCACTTTCTTCCTTCGCTCGATTAAAAAGAATTTCTATTTTCAATTTATTTTAAATTTAATTTATTTAAAAATATTTGGTGGATTTTTTTGTATAACACGATTCATTCATTTAAAGTGAAGAAATAAGTTATGGAAAAAATAATGCATATCTGTAAAACAACAAAGAACTAGCTTTAGAATAGTTTCTCTGTAAATTGAAGTGTTAACGCGACGCCGAATTGAATTTCCGACAGATATAAAAAGATTTATCATTCTACATCATTATTTTGCATGAATTCGTGTCAAGATAATCAAATTTGATAATGCTTTTTTACCGTTTCTTGAATAGAAAATAAATCGGTGTCTCGAGTCTCTAGGATTTCGTAAATCTTGATATGATTAAGATAGAAATGAGAGATAGCGTAAATAAACAAGATAAAGAATAATGTAAATGAATGAAGCCAAACATTGATATAGTTGGCCAATAAATAATTGAAAATAATAACGATAAAAAGATCGCTTATCAATGGATTTTTTTGCATCTTTTTAAATAGTCACCAATTCTATATGTATGGAAATTGGGTGTAGGATTTCTTAATTTTAAATAAAATCGTGAAAGAGATGTGTTTGTTGTCAGCTCGACAGTTGGCGAATTCGATGAGTTAATAAATTACGTCGCGATGCTCAGCTGCGTTATTGAGCTTGTAAATCAATGATTTATGTTAAGCGAGCGAGCGCATGATCGTTAGATGTTAATCGAGTTTAATTAAGCGTCCGGTAGAAGCGGCTGGTTCACGTTAAAAGCTAGAATCTGACGCGTAAGAAATTGCCGTCTTTCCGCCTCAGTGCAACTTCGGCTGAATCGGGACCGCCATTAATTCGCCGCATCGTCCGATCCGCGATCGATATAATGCTTGTAATTAACACTGTCATATTTATAAATGGGTCGCTTAATCAACAGCTCGTTAACGGCTGTGTCGGCTCCTTCAAGATTGGTGCGTACTCATTCAAAAGATAACTAAAATTTATCTTTTTTCCTTTTTAAATCATGGGTAACAGAGAGAGAGAGAAAAAGAACCTATAATAATGACAGCTGAACAAGATTGTATTTCAAATTAAAAGAAAATATAGCGAGCATAGTAATAAATAATTATCGACAATTAAACAATCGAGTAAAAAAACTGAGGAATAAAAATAAAATCGATAAATCTTATCAAGTTACACTTTAGCTTAAAATTTAATTTTTTTTTATAAAAGGTAATATGCGCATTCTTCTTTATATTTTAAAATTTTACGAGTTATGTGGACATATTTCTTGCTTTTACTTTGGATCATTCAGTTAAACTTTCGGATTAATATTCTGACGAAATATGAAAGCTTCTCCACACATCCACGTGTGTGAATTTAATTTAAAATTAAAATATCTCTTCATCGCGAGTTACACACTTTTGAAAGCAAATCCATCGCTTTATATTCTTTGATATAACACTTTCCGACATTAATTAAGTCTCCCACGAAATTTTCACTACAGATAAAATCAGCCTACACACGCAGACCTGTGACTTGCTCGATCTATCATTTTTATTCGCGCAGATGGTTTATCTTACATAAGGAGAAAGCATCGCGACCGTGGACGTCTTCCCACGTCGGACGAGTTTGGATCTCATCATGCCTTACGTGACGCTAATCGACGTTAGACGAAAATTGATTCATTATCGATCCTGTCGCGTGCATCGTCATTCTTGTCGTCGTCGTCGTTGCATAGAGTACGTTAATTCCTTCATCCGCGAATACATCGATCAATTTACTCCGCCGCCTACGTTCATTCTATTTTCGCGCTCGTTCAGCACATTCGCACCAAATAATGAAGCCTACAGCGTGTACATAGTAACAAGTTGACAGAATGAAAGAAGAAGATAATTCTTTTGCGATATAATAATAATAATAATAAGAGAAATATCAATGGCAGTCTAGATGCAATTGTAGATGCATATTAATTTTATCTTGAATTTTTTAAAATTATGATTAAAAAAGAAAATAGTTCGAAAAAAAAACTAAAATATTTGGTTGGTTCTTTATTTGTGTTTTTAGCGATATGTGTAAATATTAATTATCTATGCATCTATATATGCATTTTCGTTTCTTTATTGATTTTTTTCTTCTGGTGCTTTGTGAAGAGAGTACACTATTTCCAGAAAGTTGCATCTCTCTCTTTCTCTCCCTCCTGAGAACTTGTCACCAATCGTTGTTTAAAACGCCGCCACACGAAAGTGCTTTTACGACCCGTATGGTCGCTCGGTTTCCACAAACATGCAATTAACAGCCTCTCGCGAAGCTTTGTCTCCTAAAGGTTTGTCCTGTCTAACGGGCTTCTTAGCGCTTAGCTAAGTTATACTGCTTTCGGGGAAACATCGTCTCGAGGAAAGAAAGGAGAGAGACTTAGAACGCGATTTCCTCGCGACCAGTCCAGTCGAACGTGTCCACTGAACTCTATACATACTCGAACGTGCTCTCTCATATACTTCTCATATAAAAAAGGTGAGAAGAGGCAGAGGAAGACAGAGAGAATGTTCTAAGAAGTGTCTTTTAAACATATATACGTATATGAAAACTTTGTACAAGCTCTGTCGAAAATTTAGTATTCATTATAACTAAGGATATTATCCTCTGTAAGACGTAAAGAGAACTTTCTTACTAGAATGTATATATATTGAAGGAGACAACGCTATATCCTTTAGCGGGGCTATTTTCCCTCAGCTGACATTTTGAGCGTCGGAGCTTGTTGCAGCACGCATAGAGTTCATTGGTCGTGTCTCTCTCTCTTCTGCACTACTGCGCGTTGTAAATCGTAAACTAAGACGACAAACTTTGCATCGTTTACGAGATTCAGTGGCGCGAACCCCGCGCGACTGTCATGCGCGGGAATGTAATCTCCTGAGATATCGTTGAATTTAATTGCGCGCAGCAACGGAGTTGGGTGACGTAGCCGCGGGATTACGCGACAAGTTCGGGCGAAGGACGCACTTTGCGTTTTCAGTTCGCGGGCTTTCGTCGTGTAGTATTGTGTTATATTCTCGTACATAATCGCGGACGTACCTTCCTTCCGCGGATCGAGATTAATAAGGCGTATAGCTCATACTAATACCGCGGAATGCGCCAAGAATGCGGATTAAAACGAGCGGAAGAGCGCGGCGATTCTCCGATCTCGAACAAGACTCGGTTCGATCCTGCGATCCTTTCCCGAAGACTAATTACCGCTCGGATTTATGCGGCAAACATATCTGCAATTTTAGCGCGAAAAAAAGAGACTGAGATAGAGAGAGGGAGAAGAAAGTGCATTAAAATGTGAGGCACTTAGATCTTGATTGCACACGATTGATTCAACGGGCTGTGATGCAGATAATTGTTCAGTGTGGCTTTCAAACTTTTCTCTCGCTTTTGTCGTATTTAATGATTTAATCCTTTTCCTTTCTTAATCCTTAATTTTATCATAATTTAAAAATAACGCTGCTGTAAAGTTTATAAATATCTAATCTGAAAAATATGAGGAATATTTGTAAATATTTTTAAAAAAATATCTTTATAAAATTTAAATTGCGAATAAGAGTCAAGAGTAAAACCTCGTTATAAATTTGCAATTTCTCTGTCTGAGAAATAATCTTGAAAACCACTGCAATGAAACCAAGCACTGATATATGGGCACATCTTCGTGATTATACCCAAATGCTTTCAATTACGGACTTGTAAATTTGCCATAATATCAGCTTATTATTTACCGGTTCAACAGATTGTTTATGTTTCCTCCTATGGTTATCCCGTGGGATATGTTCTCGTCCACAATACTCATTCAGCGTTGCTAATGTCATTTAATGCAATACCACGAGCGACCGTTAACGAGATGTAATCAATGTGCTCGACTGATCGATTGATATTCAGGGGCATCGTAAAGTCAATTTAATTATCACGACATTAGCGCCAAGATCTTGCACTAGGGGCACGTTACATGTACGTTCGATGAATTCATGATGGAGAACGCGCACGGCTGGTGAACGCGTACGCGCGTTATCCTGTATGAGACATATCATTACGACGGTATCGCGTTGTTAGCCATCGTTCAAGTTCCCATCACGAGCTGCAGGACATTCTGATCATCAAATCGGAGCGCAACTTGGTTTGTTGGTGTTTCAAATCGTCGAGATTATCAAGATTGTCAAGTTCTTTATATTCAAGTTTTATATCAAATTTTTCGAAACCTTGAAGATTCTTGTGAATTGTCAAAATCTTATTTTTCCAAAAATTCATTAAAATTTTTAATTTTTTTTTTAAGTTTCGTATTTCAAAAATGTTGGAGAATTTTAAAATTTTAATTCTTTAAACTCTCAACGAGATTTTGTTAGATTTTTAAAAAGATTTCCAGAATTGAACCTCTCTTTTAAGATTTTAGATAATTAAATTTTGAGATTTTGAGAATGTCAGATTTTTCGATTGCTAAATAATATTTAAAATAATTAGACATAAAGATTCTTAAATTCTAAGACTCTCTCGAATTTTTAGAATTTGAAATTTTTCAATACGTGAGTTACTATATTCTCGAAATCTCTTGCTTTTGTAAATTAATATATTCAGTGAATTAATTCATTGTTCTTCAGTGAATTAATTCATTTTTTCCTCAATAGCTACATATTCTAGTGCGAATCAAAGCGCTAATAAATAGCTTATACGTTAATTGTTTTTAATTTCTCCACAAGAAAAGAAAAGCTACACTCGAGAAAGTCGTGTTTGGCACTTTTCCTATCTAAATCAAAATGAATTATTCATGCCGTCAATGTGAACGTTTTCCATTGAAAGAAATTCATCCACGGTATGTACGTCGTATTGAAACGGGCCAGTCGATTCTTTAGACTTTGCTTGACATTCTCACGAAATGTTATCTTTTAGGGGTGTGCACTGTCGCCATTCTCTCGACAATATTCTGGGAACGTTGTACAATGAATATAAAATAGTTATATTTTTGTGTAAATTGATAAAAGTTGAATTAAATATATATAATATTTAATATACCATAAAAGATAAAAAAGCGTGTACCACACGCAAATTACTTTAAAAATATTTTTTACAAATTTTATAATACAATCAAAACTCTAAAAATTCGAACGCTTAACATTAGATTTTCGTTATCTCGTTTGTTTTAATATTACTGGCGGAAGTAGCATGTAAAATATGAGAAAACTGCGTGTTAAAGGCTTGTTTATTGTTATATTGTTATATCATTCTAATAAAATTTAATATTAAGTTTGCTTCAGGTTAATCGAAGTTTTTAATAGGCATAAAATTATTGAGCGATTTCTCTCGTGATTCACTGTTTCCTTCTTGCCGCGCTTTCAATTGCGGTGCACACATGTAGCTTAGTCGGAATTCCGGAAATGATGAATCTAATCAACGTGCTAGCTTAGCCTGATCGATCGCGAGCATGAGTTAATTATTATTCGACGCACCCTGCTCACGTAAATGACGATTATATTTCTAGATTCCGCATTCCGGATTTCACAAAAATACCATATATATATTTTGCTAATAAAAAAAATGTAGATCGCAGAAATATAAAATAATATAAGGTAAAATACATGAAACATTAAATTTTATGTCCATTGGCAATATTCAAAGATATCATGTGGAAAATACATAAATTAATTTAAAAAAATAATAACTCAATATTATCCAATCATGTCACTCTATTATTTTATCGTATTATTTAATCGAACGGAATGCAGGTTACTATTTCGCGAAATAGCTCTCGAATAAGGATACCAAGCGGGTGAAAGAATTGCCGGAAGTGCAAATCTCGCTTGCACGGGGGTCAAAGTTCGCGCGGATCGCGCTGACCTACTGCTTCGAGGGCCGTAAACACTTCGTGCAACAGTTCGTATCGGTCAGTTCGTCGCGTGAATCGATACGAGGCTTCGGCCTCGAGCTGCAACGGAACTGTAAAGATGCAACGACTTGATTTCTCCGTCGTTACACCTTCTTGAAATATCTTCGCTTCGATTTTTTCAACAGTTTGCGAGTTTCCTCGTTAGCGCGGGCACCCTTCGTCAGAATGGTCGTAAAATTTTACCGTTGCGCAACATCTTCGTTACCTCGCATTATTTCCTGTTAATTCTACACTTTACATTATCTATCGCGTATCCTCATATCCTTTGGGTTTTATCGGGGAAGAAGTTTGTGCACAAGCGAAAGCTAATTTCCGAAGATTGATTACCGGCGACGAACGTGAAACACCTGAGCGAGTAAAGCATCTGGGAAAGCGCGTAGCGTTGACACTGATGAATGATTTTAGCGCATGATGTCATAATTGCGAGAGGAATGTTTTCTCCGTCGTAATACACTGACGACTAGTCGCGATCAACGTGTCTTCCGCGAATCGCGGATCTTGCTGGCTAGAGGAACTATGAGAAAATCTCGTTACGAGCGAGCCTGCTTGAATCCTCGTTGAGTTTCTTCAACTTGTTCTGAATCTTCGTGACTTTTAACTCGTTCCAGCGAACAAAAGTCGGAAGAAAATTTCTTTGTCGGTGGAATTTCACTGTAAAATTCACGGTGGACTTTTGTCGAGTCGCGGATAAATTGCGTCAAGTGCACTGGACAGACGTTCACCGGCTGGATTGCGCTAATTTGTATTCCCATAATCTGTACGTGTTTCACCTCTGTAACCTCTCATCCTTGCTACACGTTGCCCTCTCCCTCACCCTCCTCCTACTTCCACTAAGCACGCGTTTCACAAAAGCGATGTCGGAACGACCTCCACGTTCTTAACTTTACCGGTCCATCCGATATCCCGGCACTTCCTCGTTTCTGCAGGTTGTTCGCAACCTTGAGGAGATACTCGGCACGCAACCGACGAAGACAAAGATTCGAGTGCAATGTAAATTGAAATGTTACGAGAAATATGGAATGACAGAAATTATAAAAAGCACATAGAAAAAAATCAATATATTAAATAATTTGAATCTAAATTAAATATAATTTAAAGAGAAAAATTTTGTAATAATTATAAAAAATTTCGTATCTACAATATATATCATTAGAGTATTTCATAATAATAAGAGAACTTTGTAACTATGACAGGCATGTCGTGAAGAGCTGGGACAAATTATCGATAAAGATTAATATCGGCTGCAATTCGTTGGTATTCATGCCTAGAACTGTTAATTCGCAATTGATCGTGGTGGCATTTCTCTGGCAAGAAAGGCGATTAACGCGATCGTACGGTATTAATGACAGCGCTTTACACGCGAGGTATCCGATACGTGATCTCTTGACTCACTGCTTCGAGTATCTACTTCCTTATATCTGCTGCCTGCGTCTCGTGCGATCTGACGATCTACCGCGTCATCATTAAATTCGCGTCGTTGTTCTCCGACAATCTACGTGCGAGGAAAGATAATACCGAGTTTAATACCAGATTTAACGATTCGAAATTAAATGAGATGCACGATCGCGCTATAGAAATAATCGTTTATTCCGAACAGAAGGGATCGTAACTTCCTGTGCAGTGATAGAGCTACTTTTTCCACAATTCGCATTATATCTCCGGACGATTTCCGTGCGGCGTCCATTAGTGATCTAACAAAGATTGCAGCGCGAAGCGTATTACACCTCGTTAAACTATACACAAACACAAATACACACGTATACCGATGCAGCGGGCGGGTTAAGGCCGGACTCTGCGATCGCGGAGCACGCGACGATCCAGGAAACGCCAACAGGCGGGATAATGCGGACGACACAAGGGGCCCTTAACAAGCTTGGACGAGAGGCACATGCGCGAACGCAACGTTGCACCCAACTAGGCTGACTTTCCGAGACCGCCCGCATTGACGGCGAGAAGGGAAACGAAGAGAGAGAAAGAAGGGAAAATGAAGAAAAAGGGTTAAAAGGGAGGATAATGAGAACATACACTTCACACCGGTGTAATAAGAAATGCGGTACGATCTCTAATGCACCGATTCGGGCTACGACTTTTTATCGCAGTGTGCAAAGTCTCCCCTTCATTTTAGCCTATTATTTTCCGAGCGACAGATCACTTTTGATTAATAAAAAATTGTTATGGCATCAACAAATTTACGTGTTTCATTTTTTATTAATATTATTAATTAATATAAAAATATATAATATAAATATATATATATAATAAAAATATATATATAATATAAAAGTATATACGCTAAAATATAATTTTTAAAAAGATAGATAATAGAAAATAATTTCTATTAAACATCAATATATTAATTGAAAATATTTAGAAATAATATTTTTTGAGAACAAAGTAACCTTCGATCTCATAATCACTGTTATGTCACTGTACTGTCATGATCAGTGATAATATCGCGAATTAAGCAGACACAACGATAAAGATCCGAATTTAATTATGCTCTCTCGACTGGAATAATTGATTATTGTGATTTCGCGACAATCCATTATATGTACATTTTGTTAAAGTATAGTATATATTATAATAATTTTTGAATTACAAATCTTATATTTAAAATGCAAAAATTTTTTGCAATTAAAGCTTCAAAGATTTAAATAAATAAATAATGCGTACTATTAAATTTTGACATTTTATCTATTATAAGAAACGACGTGTAAAAAATTTTTTTTCGCTAATATTACGCACGTGTTACCAAGATATTTCGAAATTAATATACAGAGCGTTAATTATGTATACAGCCCCGCTCTCTGAGCTGATGCCAACTATAAAATATATTGCCATCTATAAATTGAAATAAAACTCCAGAATTCTAAGATAATTGCCTCGATTTGGTAGCCATTAATTTTATCTGCGCCGGTATAATTCGAGCTGTCAAAACAAGTAAGAAATGTTGAGAATGCGAATGAATTCCGATCGCCGTGTGTTGGCGATATATACGGAAAGCGGAAACGCTCGTAACTTGCGACGGTTCGTTGCGTTTAGCTTTATCTGCCGTGCTTATCCCGTACTTCGCTGCGGCTCGTAGTGTGTGGCATATTAAGTTGCTTTCCTGAAACTGCGTATAAACAAGATAGAAGTGCGATCTCCGTATACCGCTTTTAGTGTATCTACGTGACCTAGCATAATATAATGACCGCGTGCGCGGACTTGGCAACCTAGAGGCTTATAATAGATCAGTTGTACAATATTTACTGGTATATCCTCTTTTTAAATTTTCTTAAGTCTAATTAATTAAGTCTAACGTATCGCAAAAATAGATAGACCGAAATGTAATTTTTCAATGAATTTTGTTTTCCATTTAATTTTTAATTAGCGATGTATATTGAATTTTCAAGAATGTTAAGTAATAGTTAACAAAATTAATATTTGCTAAAATGTTTTATTAGTGACTCCAACAAATTATAATACGTTCTCTAATACATATACTTTGCGTAACCTTCGATCTCATAATCACTGTTACTGATCAGTGATAATATCGCGAATTAAGCAGACACAACGTCTAACATGTGTTAAGAATTCAGCAAAAATTTTGGGAGCTTAGCTGGACTTAATACGGATAATCAACGCTTACTTCGCGGAGTGTAAGAGGGGCGGGGGATCATTAATACGATTAATAATTAGCTAGTAATATAGGAGGAATGGTTGAGTCCTTGCGCACACACCAATACCATTACAATCCCACATATTGCATTAAGAGAACTGCGAGAGACAGAGAAGGCGTGCGTCCTTCAATGAAATCGTCCCCTCGAACTCAAGATGGCGACAATCTCGGCGACCTCGATGGTGTCAAGGTCATTGAGACCGTTGCCATCTTCTTCGGAGAGAAGAGAGAGTCATCGTTAAGATTATTGTTACGCGATCGATATAATTAGCTACAATTAAATGTCGATATTAGATAACACGCTGAAGAAAACGAGTCGATCGCATAGCGTAACGATTATTTCGTGCCGTTAGTCCGCGGTAGGCTCTGCTGATAAAGTATGTTATACATTGATATATCGAGGGAATTGCAGAAGTTAGACACAAGTTAGGCGAATTATTTTCGTAGCGCTATGGCACTGCTTGACGTCTCGGTCTTGGTCGGTCGCGCGATTAACTCCTACTCGAGAAATCCGAGAATCTTTCCTCACGTTTACATATAAACGTCATTTTGGCATAAGAGAGATATAACGTTTATTAAACATATATTTTCGATAAAGAATTGTTCTTTGATTTCCTGTAGCTACTATCGATTTGTATGTATTATCACATAATTCTTCTCGTGTTTATTATAGATTTAAAAATGCATCACTTATCTATTGTAAATGTTGCGTTTGCAAGTATAAATCCATAAAAACTGTCTAGGCTTGTAATCTTTATGAGACCTTTAATAAGATAAATTACGGATTTTTGACTTATGCAGTACGTTAAAAAATTCTAATACAAAATTGTATAAGTTGATGCAAATATCAATGTAATGCGATATATCCAAAATCTAAGATATCATGAAACAGATCCGGTCGAGAAAAAAGTCGAAAAAAATTAAAACACAGTTTTAATTAAACGTGTTAATAGCTCCGAAATCTCTCGTCGCGCATTCTCATCTTGATGAAATTAAACATGATCTTTGTTTCGCTAGAATTTCGCACGACCGCGCCGCATAATTTTCCGTGTCGGGGCTACTTCTCGGAAACGACGTCGTCGAGAGACGAGATCTCTGTGAGAGCGAGACAAGAGTCGCGTCGCGAATAATTTCCACAATCTGGGATCGCTCTCTACGGTTGGCCCGTATTTTTTTTTTTGTTGAAACACAAGACATCGTAGAATCGCGAAGCGAAATCTCTCCTACCTTCTTTCTCTCTGAACTGACGTCGCGCGTGCATCCTCTTTTATAATATATAAAATTCTGACCGCGTATGCGTGAATCGTACCAAAAGATCGTCCTTGCGAACACGTCGTCTTCGTATTTATCAGATTTTAATTCGACAAACGGTACTTGGTCCTCACGCGCGCGTATACTGTTAGACGAAACCTGAAGGGCTGGCTCTCACAGAAGGTCGACAAGTAAATTTAACACTATAGATTTATCTTTTACATATACATTTAAATTCTAGATTTAGATTTTACATCCCTCGTGTAAAATTGTATAAAACAAAAAAAATTATATATTGTACACGAAATTGTTCATAATATATTCGTTTATCGTTATATTTATCCTTTCATTTACTTGAGATTTAAAAAGATCTGCAAGGTTTAATTATAATATATAAATACATGAGAGAGAATATTATTTCGTCGGGTCCGAAAAATCAAGCAGCGCCATTTCTCTCGATCTCTCTCGCTCCGCTACATATGCAGGATATATCGGTATAGTTTGTATGGTGTGATTGCCTGGACTCACCGATCCTCTTCACGTGGACGTCTCGATTGAAGGAGACGCTCCTCTCGGCGGGCTTCCACCCGGAGACGGAAGCCCCGGACCCAACGGGGGGTAGCAAATGCGTGCCGGGGGGATTGCAGCCTTCTGCCCCTCTCAACGACTCCGTGCGTTGTATCGTAAGCATCTTGCCTTTTCGCTTTTTCGCCCGATCATGCCACGCGACCACGGCTAGGGGCACGTTTCCCCCCCCTCGTGCTTACACTTTTACCAACCCACCCCCGAAACTCTCTTTCGCTCTTATCTCCCTTCACGAGCACATCCGTAGATCTGATCACCGACCTGCAAGCCAAGCAAAGCTGCGCTCTTAAAGTTTTCTCCCGTTTTGCCAGAACAAAAATAATAGGGGATGTTTCGGAATATCGGAATATCGATTGTGCATATAACGAACACGTTAAACTTAAACAATATAATTGCAGAAACTGACGGGCTGTATCAAGTAACGAGAGCTCTCTCAGACTTATTCTACTTTCAAATGAACATCAGTCGTACAATTGTTCCTCAGTTGTCATGAGAATGCAATTTATGTACGAGAATATCTACGTATGCGCTTTCTGTATACGCTATTTATGCGTGTGCACGTAGAATTATGAGAGAGAGGAAGAGATAAGTGATAGCATCGTGATGTTTCCCCGCGACGTGTCTATACTAGCGTATGCCAACTATTATAGGTAGACGATGATAAACAGCGCAACGAGTGATAATGGTTCTCTTTGTTGTCATGCAGGCAGATGGGATACTCGAGATACGAGCAACGATATAATGACAGTGACAGGGATGACGGTGACAGTGCACAATACTGGCAATGAATTTGCCGATGAAAACATTGCTAATAGGAACGATTATATGCGATAAGGCCTTCTTCTCTCTCCTTCATTTTTTCCTTCTATATTCGTATTAAGCATTATCATAATTACGCCCTGTAATCAGCCAGATTCTGGACGTAATGTCGCGATTTTCTTATCGACATTACAATCTAAATGCAACGACACTTAATTTAAATTTCATAGAAGCAGTCGCCGACTCGAGGCTGCAAGATATGACGTCGATCTTAATTAATTCTTAAAACGACGCGAATAATTTATAATGTCCCGTCTCGATATTGCCATATTGCGTGCGTATATTCTGTCGCATCATAAAACATTATTTTATATGAAAAAAGATGATTTGTTATATCAGGAAAAATGTTGCCTGATACATTCATATGAATTTTTATAAAAAAAATTTCAAAATCAAATTAATAATTGCCAGTAAATATTTTGTTAATTTTTTAAACCTCCTAATTTTTAGAAACTATTCTCTTAAGAATATTTGATTTTAGGATGCAGTTGTTTGTATGTTATTTCATAAGATTCCGAGAGATAAAACGTATGCAACGAAACTTGTGAAGCTATGCATATCAGATATGCATACGAAATAGAATTTCTTTTTCAGAAATAAAAAGGAGAGACATCCTGAATATGCGCTCCATTAACCGCACGCGAAACGTTACTCGTTTTCGTGAATTTACGTAAATTGATAAAGCAATCAATCCCAGACTTCACGGCGTATAAAAGCAAAAGGATCGGACATGGTCATTCGATATAAAAACGGCTCTAAAAATATCGCTGACGACAGCCACTCGGACGACACAGGCGGAAGCGTAAGGGGACTGATCATTATTATCATAAGCGCTTTATTTCATTGGTTGTTTTTCGCGCTATCGTGTAAAAACAACTCTGTTTTTTCAAGAAGTCGACCTTCGCAATCTTTTTACTGCGCGAGGCGATTTTAATGCGCGCGAAAACGTGCAAAAATCGACGTACCCTATGCAAAAATCATTTAAAATTTTTAATTTGTATCTTTTAATTTTATCTGTAATAATTTTCTGTCTTCGAGAAATAGAATAATTTAAGAAACTAGTTTTATTTTTCTTAGATATAAAAATTACAAGGAACATGTAAATTGTGTATTAAAAAAAATTAAATTATATTCTGTTGGAGAATGTATCTTCAATTATTATAATCATGCTGTACAAACTGTTGACCGCAAAAAGTTTCTCGGATGAATCGCTAGAACAGAAATTAACATTCACGGCGCGCTTTTGTCTCCTGATCGGTATCTGCCCTTGAAACAAATAAAAGTGACCCCACGCGCGTTTATCTCTCAAGGCCATCAGCTGACCAGAATGACACATCGTCTTGGCGAGCTCTCGCATTCGAGTGACACCTGTGGACGGGGTTGCGTCGTCACTCAACGACTTTATTAGTACGAGGGAGGAGACGCTAGCTCCAAACGAGACAATTCGCATGAGACCGATCGGGGGATTAAGGTACTCGCGACAGGCTCGGTAGCCATATTTGGCGAACAAGACCGCAGAATCTCCCGTCGCTGGTCCCCGTCGCGTTCTCCCCCGGCGGGAATCAACGCTATAAAAACTGACGTTAATATATTTTTTTCGGGACGGAAGTTTACAACGGGCCCCTCTCGACTCCTACGTGTCTCCTAGTCGCCTAATCGCGCGGAGAAACGCCCGATTCGATCCAGGGTGCAAAAAAGAAAGAAGGCGTCTGGAGCGCAGATCTCTCGAACAGGACCGCGTCTAATGTACGAGGGGATCCCATAATGCGTCCTTCCTTACTCGCCACGGGTCTGGATAACAGTAAAAAAAAGAATAAAAAAAATGTTGCTAAGTGCAGCGAGACACGACGCTGCTATATTCTTGGGATTTTAATTCCACCTTGCGCGCATTCTATGTCGAATATTTTTTCTTCCTTACGAGAGTAGTCGGGAATTAAGATAGCTAACGGAGAGAGCAAAGAAAGTTGTTTCGAGTCGCGCGAAAACATTATCGCGTCATATTTTGCGCAGCTTTTAAAGTATAATCGAGAAAAATGATAAGATACATTATATTTTTGTACAAAGTATTACACTATCATGACTGCACCAAAATATCATGCTATATTTTTCTTTAAATTTTATAATTAATTGAATAAATTGACAATGAAAATTTTATTGTTTGTGCACCAGCTATTCTTCAAACATAGAAATAAAAGTACAAAACATTTTTATCTTTTAAAAATTTTCTTCTGTAAATCTTTACTTATAAATAAATATAATAAATAATAGATATAAATATAAAAATAAAAACTGCGAAAATATATAATCTTACATTTCTCATTCTGCAAATCTCGCAGTATTATTTATATAAAAGAGACACATAGCATATATTTATATTATATAATATTTTAGTGTACGGCATCTTTACTAATTTCTTAAATGTATAAAATGAAGATAAATGCGATGATTTCATTTGCATCTATAGTATATTAAAGCTAGCAAATATTGGCAATGAGAAATCTGTTTCTTGATGACACATATACACGCAGTAGAATTCCTTAATACATGTTATTTGTCGCTTCCTCTTGTTGCATAACAGCACGAGCAAGAATAATAAAAATGTATTTAGGCTTCTCTGTCAGAGAGTGCGACAACGTTCACGTTCTGAATTTCGCGATGATTTCACGTCGCGGACGTCCTCGACGATCCCTTAGTCATTAGCGGCGAGAGAGATTATGACAAAAGCACGGTCCAATTCGTTTGGTTCTCTCGCGCGTTAGAATTAGAATCCCTATGCGAATGTAGAAAAACAAGAATAGAAGGTCGGGGATATAAAAGAGCATACAAAGTCACCGGCATCGTCGAATCCTCTAACGGTTCGCCCGTCTCTCTCTCTCTCTTTCTCTCTCCTTGAAATATTTCACATTCGTTACGGGATAATAGTGCGAAAATAATCACAAACGCGCGCCGGCAATAAAAGCAACGCTCTATTCTCTAGGAGTCCTATACGCGCCTCGGCGATTCGAACAGACGCGAGAGACGTGTAATAAACACTCCCGTTTTTCGCGCGCGCGCGAAACGTTTAGCACCTTGACTCATTGACTTTTATTGACGGGCGTGAAGGAGCCCGATAATAAAATCAGAGGTAGCGAAGCGCCTGGACGCGAAGGGCATCCGTCCGGCTCTCCGAGGTGCGAAGGCTCGCGTCTGCAATCGCGATCAAACCGCTATTAGAAAGCTGCTGGTTGGATTATAGAGCACGGAGTGGATCCAAATGGAGCGAGAATCATAGCCAGTGGTTTTATACACGGTGCTCTGGAAGAACTCTCCATGTAGTTTCAGTAGCTTAATAACAGCCTTGAAATCCAGGAGATTTCTAGATCACATCTCGTACACTATACTTTTGTCTGGCATAGGTTTTAAAGAAAAATATATATCATCAATCTCTATACATAATAAAAAGTCTGATTTTACTTTTAATAATTTCATGCTCACTCACATAAAAGTGAAGATCATTTCGCGTATGCAATCTCTCATTTAAATTGTTTCTTAAAAGATTTTTTGGCTCTATATTCTCGCAATTTTGATCCATCTGGATTAGAGACTTTAATCGACAACGAAATTATTGATAATTAATTCCTGATAATTTTTCTCAATCCAATTGGTATAACATTTGATTATTACATAATGTTCTACTATATAATTAAAAATTATCTCTCGTACGAGATGTTGTGCATTTATATAAATTAAAATGATCTCTTCTTCCTTTGGATTTCTGGACCTTGGAACGTGTTCGTCCGCGAAAACAAATTAATAAGTAACGAGAGTTTTTTTTTTTTTTTTTTCGTTACTTTTTACGGAGCGGTGCATTTTACAGTTAATATTGCCGGACCGATAAATTTACGCAAACGTCGTATAGCGTGACTGAAAAAAATACGTCGGTCTCGACCGGACGCTCGTTACACGGCAGCGTTTCCGTGTACGATTCCCGTCTTATTTTTCTCGAGCAGCTCACGCAAAGCTCGAGAAACCTTTCGTTTCTAGCCGTCACCCGTTACGCCGTAAGCAGTCGGCGGAATCGACGATAGACCGAGGAAAGATTTTAATTTAGATCGCGCGCGGCAGGAGAGGAAATCGCGCTGGTGCAAAAGCCGGGAGGATCCTTCGCGTACTTATAAAATCTCTTCCCACTCTACGTAGATTCGCCTACGAACTTCATATCTAAGATAAGCCTACTCTACTCGAGACAAATCCTCGCATTTACACACTCGATATATATACAGTTTGTAAATCGTATCTCGGGCGCTCCCAGTTCTTTGTAATATATTTCGGGTCGTTCATCCCGCGATCACGAAATTCGTCGCGGATTTTTAGTTGCTCCATATTTTTTTCACGCTTTTACTTGCGCGTGTGTAAGGTGTTCTTCGGTAAAAAAACCCGCTACCTGATTATCGACATCCTAAATATAAAATTAGATATGAGTCTATATTAAATATATCTCTGTTTTCTATGCCAAGACATGGTCGATTACCATAAAACAAGCTTCCAGCATTTGTAGCACTTTATCATGGCATTAAAAATGTTTACGAGTTAACGAATTCATAATCACATTTGCTGTTTCGGTTGTTTGAAAAGATGGATGAAATTATCATAAATTACTGCCATACAACAGAAAGAATTACTCGTATAAAGTTTCATCACGGACGTCGTAAACATGACTATCCTATTGTGATTCGGTGGAAGAGAGCTAGTAGTGACTGGTGACTTCTTCGTGATTCCTCAAAAGCTATAATTATCCGTGTTAAATAACCCCGAAATTTTAAAGTTCGTGCCACACGTAAATCTTTCCAAACGATCCCTGTAATAATCAAATCAATATAATTGATTTGTGTATTCGATCCCTAAAAAAAGGTAATAAATATTATCCGAACGAGAGAACCAAGTTGGTCTAGCCGACACACGGAAATATGACTCAAAACTAATAGAAGACGTAACGAGCGTGACGCGGATACCAGAAATGGACATGGAAATCAGAAGTCGCACTCGTGACTCGCGAAAAAAGAATTGCGAGCACTTTATTTGCATCGCGCATTCCTCCGTCATCCCGATTATGCGAGCAGCTGGCCATCGCTTATTCCAGACAGCAGGAGAAATCTGGACGCAAAGGGTCACATACGCGGATGCATTATGGTGAACGGAACCAACGGTGATTCCCATCGAAAGCGGTCTCTCTCTCCCTTCCCTCCCCTCTCTCTCTCTCTCTCTCTCTCTCTCATTCTCTTTTGCTCATTCGCGAGTAACACTGACACACTTTGTACACGTCAAGGTCGAAAGTTCCTCCCGGTGCTTATCGTTGTACAGTCTTTCGCATGTGTTCGTCTTCTTTAAACCCTTACGTCTCTATCACGGTGGTTACACGCGACGCACGTCCGCCCGCCGTACGCCTGAAACGTGCGATAAAACCGTATCGGAGATTCAGCGAGGGGATTTGCACCTCGGGCTGATGGGCGCGATCTTCATCTCGTGAGTGCGGACAGGCGAGAGGGCGAGAGAAAAACAGGAGAAAAGGAGCAATCGACCTTTGCGCATCGAGTCTATTTAGGGTGAACGACGCTTGATAGGATGTATCATGCGCGCGTAGTACACATATTAATTTTTACAAACAAGATTAAAACATGTTTAAATGAGGATTATTATAATACACGTTAAAAAAGAAAAGAAAAATATATTTTCACGGTTTATCATTTTTTTTTGTACTTTTGAAAAATGTACCGATATTAATATAATTAATTGAATCTATAAATCGTTATTATAATTGTGGAATTTTATTTTCGCAATTAGAATTCTTGTATCAAATTTCTTTGAAAAATAAACTGTCGAACAAGTTGTTACCAGCAAATAAATGCAGTAGTATGTAATATTTTTCATATGTTATGCGCTTATTGAAAAAAAAAAAAAAACTCATCCGACACGCATGACAGATTCAGCGATTTAGAGGCGCGTTAACTCGACTTGTCGCGATCGTAAATCTCTCGGCGTATTAATTCGAAAGACTCGGTCTGATCGAGTGATCCTCGAGGACAGACTCGAGCGCTGTCACACACACAGATACAAGTGCCGGGCAACATTTCCATAAATGTTTATTCCCGTTCCAATCCGCACGCTCGGACGCGCGTCGGCGCGTCGTTAATGCGACCGCGTCAATGAATAATACGTGTTCCTTTCTTCGATATCCTGTTCGTCCCCCCGGTCTCCCTCCAAGAAAGAGAAAGAGGAGAGCCCCTCGTATTATATCGCGATCGCTCTTCATAGCGAGCGAGGAGCTCGCGCGTATGATCGGTCGACTCGATCTCGGAACCGGGCAGATTAAACGCCTAGATTCGCGCTCGCGCGCGCATCGCGAGAGAGGCCTCTAGCTGCACATCGATGATTAAAGTGTCCGTTAACGCGAGTTAATTGATCTTTCAGTTAATGGGATATTACCCTTCTGCTGGTTCGCCGAGCCGAGCAGCCCGAGTGGCCGGCAGATCCAATCTGCGCGCGAAATAACTCGCGAGCTCTCGCTCTCGCGCGGAGGACTCTCTATAATCTATTCGGCTCCGCGAACACACGTAGTAAAATCCCTACCTATCTATCTATCCGACCTACCGAAGGTGGCTTCACCGCCGTTTCCCTTTCGATCAACATTCGCGGCAAGAATCGAGCCGAGTTCGATCCTGCCGATCGATTTGTCGCAGCAAGTCGTCATCGTCATCATTGTCATTATTGTCAAAATGTATCGATATTATATTTCGCCCCTATCGATTAGATTTACCTTTAATGACACAGAAGCATTCCGATCGTTTAGATATCCGGTACTCTCTCTAAGGCTTACACCCCTTCAGGTACGATCGGTTTCCCCGAGCGGAATCAGAAGAGAGAGAAGAAGAAGAAGGAAGATTGTCTCTCTCTTTTTTGGAGAGATTTCGTGATATAATTCGAACTAAACACTCTCACGTTCGGCAACTGTTCACTATTCACCGGCCCGTCAATTTATGAGATTGATCGAAGGATTAATATCACCAATTATCATCAATCAATTATCGCGTTGTGATCTCTACCCCGTCGTTATCTAACACCCAAGATGTAACAAGATTTGACACCGACAATTCGATCCTCTAAATTGTCTCACACTGACATATATATATATATTATCCGAAGTCACTCAATATATTACGCGATCCTTCGCGATAACTCGCTCTTATCGAGCACCTTGTCGTCGATAAACACCGCTGTTATTCGTACCTCCTCGCGCGACTCGCCTCCGAGGATTCGTAAGAGACTGCGTGTCTCGGAGCTATACAGGGGTTGACTCGGGGTGAATCAGGGGCCCGAACCAGAGGGACACAGACCGTCGCCGCACCACGCACACGCCGTTCGTTTTCCGTTCGTTCTCCGCCGAGCGCCGAAGAACTAATAAAAGCTGGGACCCAGGTTGAAACTGCGTAGGCCGCTTACTACTCCTTCCACCGCGGCAGACCGTCCTATCCCACCGGGCCCGAGAGCACCGACAGAGACAGGCAAGAGAGTAGATACGGACAGACACAGCACGGACGTACAGAGTGATTTCAAGGAGTACACACACCGGGAAGCGCGACTGGTGATAGATAAATAGTGATAGTCCTCGGACGAATTCTTAGAGCGGTTAATTTAATCGATTAATTTATTAGATAAATATTCAACGATTTAATCAATTAATTATTATTTTAAATTATTAGACGATTTAATAGGTTAATAAAATTTATCATTATATTATTCGATTAAATCGTCTAATGTATAGATAGTATAATTTTTCTAATTTATAATTAAGAATTTATAATTATATATTAACCGATTAAATCATCTAAATTATATAGATAATAATTTTTCTAAATGAAAATATATCGTATCTTGTCATATATTGTGTATTACTATTAGATGTGTCGGTTTAAATTTACATTCTTAAATAATTTCAATATTAAAAAGAACTGCTGGCCTAGATTTTTGTTTCAATTGCAAACAGGAGTGTTAATTATAATATTTTTAAATTGAAAATGACATAATTTCCTAATTTATTTAAAAGTGTTCTAAACTTCTAAGAATTTTCCCTAGATTTAAAGACTAGATGAAAATTAAAGAAATAGGATAAAAACATGTAGTTAAAATAAGAATATTTTTTTATCACTGTTAAGAGTTTGTCTTTAAACATTTTTTTAAATTAATAAGAAACAAAGCTGAAATAAAATTGTTACTAAATAATTACAAACTATAATAAATTATTGTTTTAATTTGTAACATTGTACTCATTGAAAGATAATACTATTCTATGTTTTTATTCTGAATGAAAATAAAAATATACAGAAAGTAAATCGAAAATGTACTTTTATATTTACTTAATATACAGTTCTCAACAATACAAACTGTAAATGTATCGTCTTGAAAGAGACCTATCTCGGAGACCTATTACCTATCTCGTAAAAAATTTCGCACTCGTATTAGTATATTCAAATAATGCGTATGTCTGCAAATATTTATATTAATATTCATATTGCTCGATACATCTAGAAAGATTCGATGATTCTACGATATTTCCGCTTAATTGACGTTTCTGTTAAAAATTTGATGTCTTGATTTATATTGATCGATGATGAAAAATATATTGAGTGTCGAGTGTCGAATATTTAATACTTCGGCGCAAAGTTTATCAGTGTCATCACTAACGGCAAGGTTCAGCTGGTCACTCGAGCTGACCGTTGTTTCTGCAAGCTCCTCGTCTTTTTTCCTATCTGTCGGTTGTATAATCTGTATTGTAAGATTCTACCCGATATCGCATTCAAAACGGTTCGATGACTCGATCGATTTGCGATATCCTCGCTTCATTAATATTTTGGTCAAAAAATTGATGTCGATCATTTTTGTTGACTGATGATGAAAGATACACGATGTCAAACGTTCGATACCTCGTGCAAACATATCAGTATCGTCACTAGCGACCGGGACCAGCCAGCACTGTTGCTTCTGCAAGCTCTCTCTCTTTCTTCTCGGAGAGAAGAACCACTCTTTCCTACCTGCCTGTCTCTACCTACCTGCGCGATTGCAGACTGCCGCTGGTGAACGTCACTCGGTCAAGGTCCCCCACCAAAAACCTGTAGCAACAGTGCTGGCTATCGCCGACGCTCGCCGCTTCGCTTCGTCCTGCCACGGTCGACTTGGTCCACGGACAATGCTATACTTGGTGTGAACTGGCGATCGCGCGAAACCGTTCAGGCGAGGGTGAGACTGTCCTCGATGGCGCTTTCGCTCGATACGGTGCTGACTGAACAGAGATATGGACCTCGGCCTCGGTATGTATTCATCGCATGTATCGCGCTAAATACGGGGCTGTCTGGTTATTCACTTTGAGTACAATCTTTTCGGTACATACGTCATTTGGCACCCAATAGCAAAGATAGAGAAATCATGTAGCGAAATATAAATAAAATATTCATACAGTGAAATGTTGTAAAATATATTATAATCTCGAAGTTATATTCGGATACATTTTCACGTATTTTGACATATTCAAGATTGATACTGTAATCAATAATATAATAATAATTAATAATTGAAAAAAATAAATGTGAAATGATAAATTGTTCTCTCATCAAATTTAGGAGATTTAACAAAATTGTTCTTCATTAATTAAAATCTTTCTAAAAAAAGATATATATGTATATGTCGTAAGTATGTTATAGATATCTTCTGTATTTGAAATAAATTAGGATTACAGTGATAAAACCGAGATATGAAAATACAAGTATATAATCATAAAAATATTCATATATAGAGTAATGTGAAAAAAAGTCACTTTCTTTTTCTTATACGTAATAAAGTTTGCACGCTAAAAAGAGACTTCGTCGACTACGTTACTCGTTTGTGGTGAAGTTTCTACAGATTGTTACAAATAGTTAGGGGAGTAAATGTTTATAGTCTCTCTCTCGGCGAAGTGCAGACTCGCGATCATATGTCGACGATCGGCGCGTCCGGATCGGACGGTAGCATGCCCCGATAATAACAGGATATTTTACGATCGATTTGGCGGATAAGCGTGTTTACGTTAGAGATCTCGGCCTCGGACTTTATGCGGGGCTCCGTGCGGCGTATCGGCGCGCGGCGTTGAGATGATACGCGGCGTTTCAGCGAATATGACTATAAATAAAGAAAATAACGAGAGAAGACTACTGGGGGCTGCCGCGGCTGTAGACTGCCGGCCGAGAGCAGCAGACACGCAGCAGGCGGGTTACCGAGAGAAAATTGTGCGCCACTAAATATAAGTATCAAGGAGAGGTATATACTGGTGTGCAGTAGAACAGACAGAGTACAATTACACGTGATTGAGGATCGGTCTTGTTTCTATTTTGCTTGATTTCTGTGGGTAGTTAGCCCTGATCCCAGTGTGGCAGGCCCAATCACAATGATTCTCTCCCTCTCTCTCTCGCTCTTTCTTACCGAGATACAGCCCTATTATGATTGGCGTAATCATCGCATGGGCGAATCAACGGCACTCACTCTCGGCTACATAAATAATTGAGCCTTAAAGTCGGCCTACGTGCCGCGGATCTAGCTGATGAGGGGTGGACGGACGGATGGACGGTGCTCCACATTGGACATGCCGCCACTAAGAGGAGAGTTATTGCGTAGCATGATGATGGGGCAGTAAGGCGGGTCGTTAAGATGCGCACCCTCGATGCAGCAGCAGCATTCGTCCCCCGGAAAAATGCGTTTATGCAAAGCGCCGGTCTATCGTCCCCGGGTTACTACTCAATCAACGCTGCCGGGCTTATTGAGTTACACGGATTACGTACGTTACAATACTTTGATTGATTCCTTCCGCGACACCCTATCTGATTTACATATGCAAAAAGCGTAATGTGTCACGACGCATAATGTAACAAGATTCGAAGCTCGAATGCTGCGTAATTTTGCTGCTTCACTTGTACCTTTTTAATTCGACTTCAAGTCTTTTGTTATTTTCAGAGATTATTATTTTATATAATCTCGATAAAACAATTTTTGCGCGGCAAATATAAATTTTAATTAATTTAATTATAATCTTTTAAATGTCAAACTTTGAATTATTATATAAATATAGTATTGAATAAATTCTTTTTACTTTTTCTCAACATTTTCTCAAATTTATTAATGTCTTAAATCATTGTATTAAGATACTTATGACATTTATATAATATTTATAATATTTTGAAAAATTAATAAAATCTTGCAACGTTAATAAGATTTTGCAAGAATGGTGCAACATGCAACCGGATCGCTCCGGTGCGTTTCCAGGTCGGCGAATGAAGATCGGCGACGTATGTATGTAGACACTGTGAGATCAAAAGATTCTAACCGCGGGATAGCGTGATTGCACCTGATCAGCGGGCAGTGACGAGAAGCGAGGGAATGTCCGCATGATTTACGATCGACGCTCGGCGATTCTAGCGGGGAAGTGAACTCGCGGGTCAGGAGATTTCCCTTCCGTGGTGGACTTGGTAAGCTTGGTTCTCACACCGTGATTGGCGTGCGTAAATGGGTGACGACTAGACAGACTTGGGTGGAAGCCACAGGATTTTCGAGATGATGATGATAATGATGATGATGGTGATAATGATGACGACGACGACGACAACGGCGATGATGATGATGGTGACTAAAATGAAAGAGCATTCAAGGCTGAATATGATGCTATCCTTTTCTCTCTCTTTCTCCATCTCGGTTTGGAACGTGCCGGCCTTGAACTTGCCGCCGTGCTAATGAAGAGCGCCAACGAAGGTCCTTTGCTCACGGTGGACAGCCGCCGCGGTCTAACTAGCCGTATTGCTGCTATCTGATGCTGGCAAGCCACGGCGAAAGGGGCGACGGGTTTCGATGAAGAAATTATTTTCACTTTCTCCGTCACCGCGTTCTGTCTGTCTCGAGCCGAGAGCGTAAGTAGGTGCACGTGTACGCTCTCGAAACTCAGCCTCCTCTCTCGGCCGGAGTTAATTACGACGTTGAATCGCTCCGCCGTGGAGTGCTAAATCCGTGACGTAACGAATGGCGCAACGAAAGAAATCGAACACGGATAGAAAATGGTACTTTCGTTTTCACGGACGCAACAAAGTCAACTGTCTTTATATTAAATTTCTTTTATAAATAAATATATATATATATTTTTCTATTTTAAGATACTTTAATTCCTTTTAAAAAAATTAACTGATGATGAAACGTTCGTATTGAATTATTTAAACATGGATAGATGCAAAATGTAAGACAATTTAAGCTTGTAGACTATCTTGCTTTATATTAATCAGGAAGAGCTGAAAGTTACAGTCGCGATTTATAAATTAACGGTTTCAGTAATTATGTTTGACATTCTGCGATTAAAAGAAGAGGGGGAGAAAAAGATAAACAAATGCTGAACGAGCTTCGCGGTAGGTAAATGCAGATGTGTGTTACACGTGCGAGCAGCGGCAAGTGTCTTTACCTGTATACTTTCTCCAATCGAGTCACGTGCGGATAGCGGATACGAGAATCATAGCCAAGAGAAAAGAAAAGGTAAATCAGAAATAATTATGTTTCAAAATAAAATGTAACTAAAATAGATATATGAAGTAAATTGCGAAAAGAAATAAAATTAATAAATTCAAGGAAGAAACTAATTTTTTAGATTATTGTGTTTCTTAAGCAATCAATTTTCTTTGTGACAAGGTTTATATATTCATCGTATAAAGATCAAAGAAATATACAAAATTTTAAAATATGAACTAATAGTAAAGAATGAAAAAGATAAAAATATTTCTATGATAACTTTACACGTGACATTATTGGTCCTTTAATATCATGCATATTTGTATTCTTTTGCACGAAGAGTACGGGGTGTCGAGATTAAAATGCATCCACATGTCAGGAAATTGGTATGAAACTTAAACCGTCTCGCGAATGTCGTTTCGCCGACAGCGATTTTCTCACCTTCTGGTGTATCTCAAATATCGCCACGATTGCGTGGTAATTTTATTTGCATCGAATACTTCATATTTCGCGAGAACATGTTATACCGCATAAAGTTGTGTTTTATCGCCGGAATCTTAGATCGCGATACTATTATTTGGATCGTAATCTTCGAGCAGCGTGGAAATAAATTATCATATCACGAACAAGTTGTATTGTACTAGTTTCACACACGGAGAGTGGTATTATTTCGTAACTTTTAAGGAAGACTTTTCAATGCAGTCTCTTGTTAAATATACTCCTTACGTGACTCGAAAATGTTTTTTATATCGCAAAGAACAATGTGACAAGTACAAAACAAGTCCTTGTACACGGATATTAATCGTTGCTCCTTGGGTGGTACGAAAATAAATCACTATATAAAGAACAAAGTGCAGTGTTTTATATGGAATTACGTCATCGCTTAATTTTTAAATAGGACTTTTTTTGCGCGTCATTATCGCATTTATCGGAGCCTTTACGTGACTCGAGAGCGTTCATAAAGTCGAACATGAAAAAGAAAAATCAAGATTAAAAATGAAGACCAACGTGAGACCGGACTTTATGTATCAGCGCGGAATCGCGCGCTTTAGTCACGCGCCGCATAAATAGCGATCCCGCGTGTGGCTACGCAGAAATTTATGAGTAAGGGCTACGAATTTACGAGTATCTACGACGGAAACCAAATTCGGACAGGCCGATCCTCGGGCGATCCTTGGATTCTATCGCGTGCCGGGCCTAAAAAAGTTTCACGCAGCACATCTCACATCAGAGAAACGGCAGGAAGCAGGCGTATCGCCCACGCCGCGAGAAATTATCGACCAGACCTAAAATCGGATAGCTATTTGTTCCGCGAAAAAAGAGAGAGAAAGAGAAAGAGAGAATGAGAGGAGAGATTTGGGACGCAGCTTCGAGGGGGAAACGCTCCATAAATTGCTTCTCCCTTTGTCCCACCCTTTCCCCTTTTTCCCTTCGCGCCTTTGGGACTAGTTTGAAAAACTCATTAAGTCTATCGAAATCCTGGGCCGTGTATTTGCTTACATTTCCGTCATCAATCACGCGGTCTCGTCGCAACCGGTGTCCGTGAATTACGCTCGGCCATTTATTTATCGCGGATAGCCCTCGACCTCGGTTCCCCGACCGGCCCCGTTTTATATCTCAATCCGTGACACTCTCGCAGACCTTAGGGAGCCCAATCGTCGCTGCTCTTTTCTCTATTTTTCCCTGTTGTTCTCTCTAGATCGTAGTCTCGAGAGAAGATCTCCTCTGAAATAGTATGCTCTATTTAACAAAAAACAAAAAAAAAAAAAAGAATGATGAAGCATCTATGGGTAATTATATTTTTGACAGATAAAAAATGTAATATTTAATTTTGATTGATAATTAATGTACGATATATCTATCACGAAAGTTAAAGAATAAATTTATCGCGTATTAGAAACACTTAAAAAAATTCTGTAAAAGGAAAAAGAGAGGGGTAGTGAACTTTCATAATTAAATTATAAAGTTTTCTTCGAGATCGTTTGATTATTATCTCGATAGCTCGAACTCGCTACGTTAGATATTCTCTGCGATCATACCGATCTCTGTCTTCCTCTTTTTCTCCCTCCCGCCCATCGGGTAAATTAATTCTCGCGCGCGAATCGATCGTCGGACCCAATAACGATTTCGTAGCCGGCGTAATTTACGTTTAATCGCCGGGGAAAAGATTCATCGATCACGCGGTCGCGGGACTACGTAAATCAAACACTCGGGACTACACCATTGACTCGCCGGTGAAATATGGAAATCGTGAGTTCGTGCAATCACCGTTATACCCCCGATATTCACCGAGCGAGAGAGAGAGAACTCTCTTGGGGTTTATAGATTCGAGTGTACCCCGCGGCAAGGTAAGAGGAACATCGGTACTCGCGAACTACGATCGGACTTGGAAGATACGCGGTCTTTTTTTCCCCCCGATCTCTCTCTTTTCCGTTGCACAGCAACTCCGTATCCGCGAAACGGTCGTTCCTGCCGATATTACCGTTCGATTCTCTCTGATGCGGCTGTATCTCGAATCTCGAGACAAAAATCCGGATCTCCAACCACGACTTATCGTTGCAAGGATGGACCGATTTTTCGGCGAACTCGTTTCACGATCGCTGAATATCGATTTTGCACTCGCGGAAACGATACTCATAGCTTGATTCTAATATTACAAAAATGTAAATAATTTTTAAAGGCTTTAAACGTCAATATTAAACAATATTTCATTCAGATATATAGGTCTATTAAATCACGTATAAATTAGATTACAACTAATCATAAATTGATGTTCGCGCCGCACAATAAAAATCTGTTTACGTCTATCTTTTTTTATTTGCGTGATTATGTCGATGCTGTTTTGTAAATCGCTTGCATATGCATTTGCCGTAATCGTTTCTCTCGTTATATTTCTCGAACGCACGCAGACATGTAAATAATAATACACATAATAACGCACGCGAGAAACGCTCGCGTAAACTATCGCACGCCTCTAGTGAAGCATATATGAAAATCGATATGTACTTTTTGAACTTTGAATATATCGAGCGAATAAATTACAGTCGAGTTGGGCGCAAAAAGTGCACTCAAAATTATGCGCCAGACGATTGTAGCCCGCGGTGCGTTCTCTGCCTCCAGTATGATCACTATACTAAACCATGTGCACCAGAAGTTCGATAGTTTTTCACTCGCGCAAGCGAGAAGATTAAATTCTGCTTGGCAGGAGCTCCATCACGTTGTTTGAAAATTGTTTATGAGACTATACTCCAGCGTCGAATAAAAAAATATAGCGAAAAAAAATAGATTCTGTGCATATCACAGTCGGAAAGTAGAAAATTATCAAATGTCAACAGAGATTAATCGACATCTGCTTCTTAAATAGGTTTTCTCAAGGATTTCTCATTTTTAGTTGCAACTGCAACGAATGTAGAGGGAAAAAAATGACAGAATAAGCCCGCGAGACATGCTCCGATATTCCTAATCCTTAGCGTAAGAAACATTAACCGCGAACGACGCGCCGTATATCGGTGGACCGGTATTTCTTTATCGATTCACTTTCTATCGAGGATTTAATAACGGAGTCACAACCGGACGCTGTTGAGCGTGACGCTCATTATGCGCCGCGAAATTATTATATGGAAATTAAATATGCACCGGCATGAATTTACATCGCCGGAGGAAGAGCGACAAAGAGATTATGTTGTATGTATGTGTGTGCAATGTATGTGTGAAATGCGCGACACGCTTTTTTCCACGACCTCGAGTAGTCGATGTCGCGTAATGCGGCCGATCGAAATCTTTTCTCCCGTCGATATACATACGGGATGTCCCTGACCAACCGCCGACTTCCTTTTAACGACAGACTGCTGCGTCAGCGGTCTGAGAGAAAAACGCCTCCTCACGATATCTCGTGAGTCTGCTTTTTCAGCGAAACGATTGAAGTAGGTCATTGAAGATACTAATTGATTTTTACGCAATTATATGTATGTATATCGTGTTTGAAATTATACGAGCGTGTCTGCAGATCTAATGTGATAGCAATTCGATATATGTAACAGCTGATTGAAATCTGCGAACTTTTTCTTTTATTTAAAAAATTATTAAAACTTAAATAAAATTCATTGAATATTACTGTTAATAAATTGTGATTGGGCTTTATCTTCTGCCTCAAAGATTATTAAGCGAGAAATATGGAGAGGATTTTTTAATATCATATGTATGTATATATTGTATATTTCCAAAAACCATCGCGTTTTAATTTTTTTCTCGGACACGATTCTATTCAGTTCCTAACGTTCGCTATTAAAAGAGAAATGCACTCAGGGTCACCGTGCACATCGGGTGCATCGCTGGCATCCAAGCCAGCGCGTCGGAACGAAGGTCCACCTCGTCTGAGGAATGCATGGAACTGCGAGACGGCCTAGGGGAACGTTTGTCGCAACGATTTCTAGTTGCACGCGTTTCTGGAACGACGTCTCTCTACCTTGCGGCATTCCGGAACATCTTTAATTGCGACGAAGACGCGCAGGTGCGCCGTATTAACAGCGCGTCCGTAATCAAGTCTTGTCGTCTCGTCGACGACGGTGGCGGATCGTTTGTCTTCGATCTAGCGTATACCCGGTGCAAAAATACGGAGCTCCCTCCGCTTCCACAACCCACCTCGTAAATGACATCCAGATGCGAAACTACGGTAACGGGGACGGTAACATCGAAGAGTACGGAATGCGTACGTAAAGGGAGGAGAGAGAGAGAGAGTTAAAATCGAGGGAGGCAGGTATGCCAAGTGATACAAACGTGTAACTGCCGTGGGGGCTCCCTTTTTGCGCTGGTACCGGAGTTACTGGCTACAAGAAAATAACATCATTACACCCGTAAGCCGCCGCCGCCGCTCGGTCGAGAGATGCGCACGCTGCAGCGGGTACCCGTGCACGGTGTAACGTGCGAGGGACACTCGCTGGTTTCTTCGTAAGTCGGTTAAACGGCCCCGACGCGCATCGTTGCCGCGGATGCACCGCTAACACACTGAACCTCCGCGACGAGGATCCGAGCGATCCGTGAGAGACACGTCGGCTTTGCCGCAAATCTCGTATCGTTACATTAATCTTACATGTTTCTAACAAGCTTTTAACTTTATTATTTTTAATTATTTTATTTTAATAATATTGTTAATTTATAATAAATTTTTTTGCACTCCATGTATTGCGTTAGCTCCTATTGTCTTTACTTTATTGCTCTTATTTTTTGAATTTTAATTATTTTATTTTCTTATATTAAATTAAATAATTATGTGTAAATATAACTGTGTGTTTAAGAATATATGTATAACTACTGTTCTAAGAAAAGAAAAAAAAATATATCCCGTATGATGTACAAAATTATAATAGTTTTGATTAAAGGAAGAAAATTATTTTTAATGCTCAAAATGCTGGTTCTAAGATTTTCGATCAAAGACATCCTCGAGCTTCCACTTCCAGGCATTTCCTCAAAATCATTGAGTTTATCGATATTTTGTATCGCGTGCGTTTCTTCGCGTCAGCGACCGGAGTGCATCTCTTCGAGTCCTGCGTCATTCTGAGGTATCAATTTTAGGGCGCTCGAGGCGAGCGTGACGAAGGGAACAAAGTGAATGTTCACGTAATGGCTAAGCTTGGCTTTCATCGACGACGTCGAGACGGAAGAGGAAAACGTTCGCAGCTCAAGAAGGAGAGCGATTCTCGCGACTAGATACAGCGACTGGACGCAACCGTAGATCAGAGGCTAATTAAATTTTGGCGTGACCGAAAGAGTCGTGCACCAACGGCTAATTTACGAATCATTTTCATGCTAGCTTCGATACAGTGCTCCAGTCTGAGGACTCTTCTTTTATTCGATGACGAAGCGAACGCGCATTGTACCACAATATCCGCATTATTGCCTTCTGAGCACTGCGAATCCAGGAAACGTTCCCAGATATGTCATTTATAACATATAATATATAGTACTGATTTAATATAATATTTAAATAAATATTTAAATATTAATATAATATATTTAATTTTTAATATAACACAGGAGCTTTAAAATTAAGATAGAACGTTGTACTATAGCATCGAGGAATATAAACTCGACATTTAAATTTCCATAAAGTCCCATAAATCACTGTAATATTCGATTCGCACTCTGATATCTCATTTATCTTACTTTGTGTGATACAAACGAATACATAGATTTAAATTGCCTGGAACTGTCCTCTTCAATTACATCTATTTTATTACGAGCGATACGCGCCGTTGCAGCGATTTTCTCAATCGTCGACAAATTAGAATGTCCATACCATTTCAGAATCTTCGTATTATCATCTTACGATTTTACGCGCGCGCTCACGCTTCCGGTATTTAAATCGTCTATTTCTTACGTCCCGGAATATCAATTTCATCGCGCGGAAGGCGCGTCCCGATAAAAGAAACAAAGTAAATAAGCACTCATGACGACGCCGGAGGCGTTATTTGAGGACGAACTCGGGCTTCAACGCACGAAGGTAGGTGGATGCGGAAACGTAAAGGGGAGAAAAAGGAGGAGGAAATGTTACTGCCGCTATTGGAGCCGATGCATCCTGGTGTTCTATGAACTAGCAGGATGTGCATCTGAGTCGCGGTAGGTAATAAAATCACGCGAGGAGTTCGCGGTACTTGCATATACAAAGGTAATTAAATGTCGACAATACATATGGACTACATGAACTTCCCGATTATTTGTAAGGTACGTTCATCTCATCTCTTCCTTCTGCGCATGTAGGCACAGCGAAAGACAACGCGAAAGCAGATGCATTTAATTACACATGTACATTTATCTTTCTCAATTCTATATATGCTGATTTTCGTTTTAAAAATGTTTTTTTTTTAAATAAAATATTTTTCATAACTGCACATCTGATACTTTCTGAAAAAATTGTTACATAAGTGATAAATTTTTAGATAAATGATATTTTCATTTTTATTTATATCACTTTTCCGTGATCCATCTTCATTAAAAAAGTATAGAAATAAATAAAATTTGACACATTTAACGTGATCTATATTTTTGAAAGATTGCAAATCTATTTCCTCTCTCTTAATGATAGGTTTCTATCTTTTATTTAAGAAAGCAGTTCATTAAGAATCGTATGATTAATTGATCAAAAATATCTATATCCCTAGCTATTTCCCGCATGCATTCCGTTTCATAGATATATTTTTAAGGGAAGGAAAAAAAAAAAAAAAACCACACACGTCCATGCATCATTCCTGCCACAATATTTTTTGAGCGCTTTTTCATTATAGCCATCCTCTCTTTAATATACTATACTTTGTTCATTTTATTTCTCTTATAGCAGCTATAAATCAAAAAGGCTTAACACTTTATATAGGAATTATATTCCCACGAAGGCAACGAAGGGACACGCTCATCATTGCGCGCGGAGATAAGTAGATGTGAGATTTCGTAATTTCAATTACATCGCGTTAAACGGCGATAAAATTGCGCCGGAGACGCGTGATGGAATATCCTCGCAAAGAGATATATACGAGAGAGAGAGAGACTTGTGGAGAAAACAACCGAAGGCTATCGGCGCTCAGGCGGCAGTAAAGAACGTCAAACGAAGGGAAACCGGCCAGACGTCCGGTGCACATTACTGAACAGATCAGAAGCTAATTAAATTCCGGCGTGACCTGAGCGCGTAGTAGGCTGTCTTGTGCACGGATTCGCGAATCGTTTTCACGCTGATTTCGACACTCTCCCTGCGCGCCCACATTCCGCCCTCTTCTTCAGCATTCTCTTTGACACAGCTAGCTCCGCTGCCTCTTCTCGAGTGGCATGATCCCGTTTTTTCTCAAGAAAGCGGTCTCTCCCGGGTTTAACCATTTACATTATACGAGATGAGAAAGAGAGAGAGAGAGAGAGAGAGAGAGAGGGAAAGGGAAAGAGTCTATGCTCGCTATCGCAGCACAATGAAACACTGGAAGGCGTTATAAAGGGCTCTGTGTAGTTATTAGAGATTATGACGGCGGTAATATCTCACTCAGCGGGCTTCTCTCTGTAATGTTACGGCCAGGGACCTATCCCCTATTTCCTCACGTCGAACCCCCTACCTTTTTCCTGGTGTTTCCTCCGCATTCAACGCTCCCTTTTATCGCTCGTCTTCTTATCTTCTCTCTTTTCACTTGCTTCGTCGCCCTACTCGGTTGCTGCCGCGTCTAACGTTAAAATTCTGCATTCGAGTGAAGAACCGCGAAAGAAGAAGAAAAAAAAAAAAAAAAAAAAAAAAAAGCAAAGTGCGCGAATCGGCCGGTTGCTCCTTTTGCCGTCCTGTTCCCCCGGCAATTTTATATGCACCTAGCGCTAATCAGCGAGCCTGAGTCCGCGTTGATAAGTATGCCCTTGGAAACGCACACGAGTCACACCTGTGCGCACCGATGATCATTCCGATCGATTCGCCGTTTCCCGCATAATCGCCCGCGGATCCTTGTCATTAGCGCGGGCTGTTTCTCGCTTCGCGCGATTTTGCCGACTTCTGCAAAATCTCCAGTTCCCGCGTCAGATTCTCAATCTCGATTTCTCGGAACACATAAAATTTCATCCAGCACGAGTATCAATAATTACGCGCATTCCTACTTTACGCGCGATCTTTTGCGTGATGTTTCAAGCGCCGACCTCTCTCACATGGCTTCGAATTCCAATCTTGATTTCGATTCTAATGAAATGCGTGAAAATCGACGCGAATTCTTTCATCTTCGACTTCTTCATAAATATTTTAGCCAAACGAAGATAAAATGTTCTACAATTAATAGAGAATTAACTCGAGATTTAATATTATATAACTGTTACGGAGTAATTCGCGCCTCGAAAAATTTTTCTTGGACCAAGCAATCTACGAATCGCTTCGATCTTAAGTGATGACCTTAGTAGATCGAGACGACACTTGCGGTCAGTTTTTTGTGGTAGCACGACGATGACAATGCGACAACAATCCATCAACCGTCACGGTGTGTTAATTGGGTGTCAGCGACCGTCGAAATTTCGTAAGCCGTGTGATGAACCGTAGCCGCGGTTCATTCGGCCGTTAACAATGAAGACGTTACGAAAATGCAGCTCGTGCGCGAGAACACGATGAGGCCCGGCGTACCGTTTTAAATTCGCGAAGGTCAGGCCGAGGATTAATGATCGCCGACGAGAGAGGCAAACGAACCTTCCTCCGGCCGGAGACGCTCGGCCGCGTGTTTCCTGTACACCGTTGCCTCATTAGCGTATAACGTATTAAAGATCATTCCAAGAAGCTCTCTTACTCTCCGGCTCTCTCCTCCATCTCTCTCCTTCTCTCACATTGTTGCCGAGAGATCATCGTCGTTTACCTCCGCTATCCGTTCTCCGATCTCCGCCGGCTTTTAAATTGTTTAGACGGGGTCGCGGAGGACGCGCCAAAACGACCGAGAGGTATTCCGGAACGCGCAGCATCCCGGCTCTTTTCCTGACGGTGCGCGCTTAGCGAGGACTGGTTATTCCTGACTCGAGGATAAAGCAAAGGAAGGGAGTAGAGAGGGGAAGGAGGATGGAAGAACTATGTACATTATTCAAATCCCATGTAGATCCGTATCTGGGAATGTAATTCTAGTGCGGACGCGTGTTTCAGCCCCGTTGTTGGGGCAACACTTAATTTGTCCGACGGTTCTCTCTCTCTCTCTCGCGGTTTGCGCCGCGGGACATTCGTCCACCGGGTAAATCCGTCGTCGTCATCGTCGGCGAGAGCACGTGGATCTATTATCAGCGGTCAAAAGCGCGCCTGCGATCGACGATATGATACATCGGCAGATTTTTTTTTTTTTTAGTAATTCATATATATATAATTTTGATAAAGTATCTATACGTTTGTTAATTTTAATTTTAATTTCGAAGGAAGCGGAATATAATAAATGATTAATTGTATATGTTCATGGAAAATAATAGTCGCGTCATTGTCTGGAATTAACTCTGACGCAATAATACGATTAACTGCAGCGTCATTTCCTGCCTAGCTGGATTTTTGACCGCGTTCTCTCGTAAACGCGTCCCGTCTAATCGTGTAATTAAGAATTGTTGTGGTTCACCGCTATTAGCATCGCGCCGGACGGAAGAAGATGCTCTCATGACGCTTCGGTTTCTCTCATTGCGAGACACGAAATTTCGAAGTCTCTCTCGTTCTCATCTCGCTATCCCGTATATATCGTCATCGAATGCTCGTTCGAGCGAACGCGTAGTACCGTGTCGGACAAATGATAGAGCCTCTAAGTACACTCTCTTTTTCTTACCTACAATCTTACCGGTAATATCAGTGTACGCTTGAGAGGAAGGTGTCGGCACTGTATGAGCCGTCGAGACGAGAAAAGGGAGAAAGGGAGCGAGTGGAGGAGAGCGGCAAAAAAAAAAAAAAAAAGAGATAGACAGAGAAACACAGAAGAGAGAATGAGACAGACGAGGGAAGGCGGAGGGGAGGGAAGAGCGGCTCTAATTATTACAAATTACCGTGATCTTTGGCAGGCGATCTCAGACGGGTTACAATTCTACGCCGACACACGTAACAGGCAGGAAGATGGGGCACTTTCCGAGGATAATGACGGCCGGACGGTTAATTGAAAGCACGTCTCGGCTCTCTCGTGAAATTTCGCAAAGTTCTGCGGCCTAATGTTCATGTCTCGGACCTGTGTTCCAGTATACCTTCTAATGACGCGAGAAATACCGTCAAAGATATAAAGTTGATTAACTACTCTTGCTATTGGAATCCCGTCATCTTCATCTTGAAGCCAAGCATCGCCAAAAATTAATGATTATATAAGCATCGTAAAAAATAATTAAAAGATTTTATAATTTATATAAAAATTTTAAATATTATAATTTATAATTAAATTGATAATTATAATTTAATTCAATAAATCTCCTGCTGATTTTAATAAAAATATTTTCAATTTTATCGAATTGCCGCGAATCATAAAATGTAGACTGACTGAAGGAAAATCAATTCCAAGTATATCAAAGAGATGCAAACCTTAATCAATAATAATAAAATATTTTACAGATTTACCAAAAAATTTTATTCTGTTGCAAGAGTAAAAGATTTCGCAATAAAATTGATCCGGCAAGAACCTCGATGCGTCCACCCTAAGAATTCTTGTTCAGTTTTTGCAGCGTGAAAATTTAACCCGTCAATCAAATTGACCCAGTTCGTGCAACCGCGAGCGTAATCGGTATGTTGCAGGCGATATCAAGAAAATTGTGGAGCACGCGCGTAGTATATTTCTGTGCTTCGCGCGCCGATGTCAGATCGGCGAAAGTAGCCGGGTGATTTTGCCCGGTCGCGATTGTTTGCACGCGGTTTCACGATTAACAAGGCGACATGCGCGAACAATCGCTCTATCTAAACCTGACTACGGATGTTAACTATGTACTATTATTATGGTCTTGTATTCATTGTCGTAAATACATAAATGAAGTTATTACGATTCAATAGTTCTTTCGTAACTTTCCGTGCCAATAGTACGGTAGCTATAATTTTATTCCTAGTGTAAATCAATTTTTTTTAATATGCTCTGTGTGTGCACCGATATAAATATAATAAAATGTATACTTCTCAAATAATCTTTTCAATTTCACTAAATTTTATTTTGATCCTGATACAGTAAATTAATCGAGAATTACGATTAAGGTATATCATGACTTAATTTATTTCAACGTTTAATTTAATTCAAAATTAAATTTTTATCATTATAATTGTATAATTAATATAATTAAATTAATATAATTATCATTATAATTAAAAAAAATTTTTAATTATAATTTTTAATTTGTGAGAGATAGAGAAACTTTAATAGACAAGAAGTGTACTGGCGAAGGTTTACTTCTTTTTCAAATCTCTTCTTATACGAATTCAAGAATATGCTATCTAGAAGTAAAACGCGTCACCGATTAAACGCTGGAAAATCGATGATTCAGGACGGTTTCGATCCATTCGTGTTACACGTGTTCCTGAACCGTGTAAGGTCTTCCCGAGTTGGGACAATGGGTCAAGCACGCAAATGTACGCTTATGTACGTGGATGTAGTATATCTTTGCCTCCACCGCGATCTTAAAGGTCTCTACCCGTTGTAGGATCCTCCTTTCTCTCCGGTGCGCGTCACGATTTCTTTACCGGCTCGATTATTCCATCCTCTTATCGTCTCTTCTCCTCGGAGACGTCTTTCTCTCTCTCTTCATCTTGGACTCATCTCGGATTTGTCAGACATCATTTCGAAGATTAGCATATATTGTTACGTGCGCGCTCTGCGGCTGAAATCCCGCATTTGCAAAGCGCCTTAAATCCACACTTCTCTAAATCCCTCCGTATCCGAGTAATGTTAGGAACAAGTGTGCGCCGGGATTTTTATCTACGCACATTATTGAATTTGCTAATGAGATCTCTTGTAGTCACGCTCCCAGCGATTTGACCCCCGTGATCGTATTAACGGTATCGCCGATACTAATATCTAATAATGTCTAATAATGTTGCCCGAAATCGTGATGTCATGCCTGGCATCGGAATGGCACTCGGAGCAGCATTATTATACTTTCGTCTGCAGTCTATCTATCTATCTATCTATCTATCTATCCCCATGCAAGAAAATTTAATTTCATAGATATCCAATTTAAGTCGGTGCACCAAATTGGTGGTTGCATTTTAGACCGGACGGTCTAAGCAGAAGAAAGAGAGAAAGAGAGAGGATGCTGTGCGGCATTTGTACAACGTGCAAACGTAACATTGTACAACGGCGATCTCAACTTCCGTAGCTCAGCGATCTATCAGACCGTAATATCACTTTCAATCCCCCTAGCATTGCCTCGCCGAGATTACGTGTACCGTAATCTTTTATCGTCGTCTTATTATACAATTCTCTGAACATCCCGAACGCGCACGATGACTCCGCGTATGTATTAATGTACAATAATCGCACGCGTTAACGCTTGCATTACTAAATAATCAATCGAAGTAGCTCGAACCGCACGAAAGCTTATTATATCGCAAGCCGAGAGTATTTTATCGAGCGATCTGAAAAGATGGTACTGGTCTCTGCTGGGCACCTGCTTCGATTAATAGATCGATTGATAAAGCTAAAGCGCGACACATACACAGTTATTGATTCCGGAGAAGGGAAAAGAGAGAAGGCGTTTGAGAAACTTGTGCGGCACAAAAAAGGGTCCACGGCAGTGAAAGTATACACACGTGGTTGCGTGAATAACCGGCGGATATATTTTCCGGGTATGATTGCCAGATTACGCAAATGTGTTCGCATGGAAACAAACACCGCATTCAGGTTTTAGTCGGTCGATTCAAAAGCTGCTCCGACGAGAAGGAAGAGGGGGCCGAAAAGGATCTCGATGCCCAGATGAGGAAAGTTGTTCGGGAACCGAATCGGGGATTTTACTTGCGTGAAAATCAGACGCGCGCGGGCAACTTTCCCGAATCGAACTCGCAAAACCTGTAATCCCGCAGGGATAATTAACGAAGAAATGACGTTCGCTATCGAATTGCGTCACTGCGCACTGGGAAACTTAATGAACGTAATTGGCCAACGGAGAGTTTTGCAAATGAACCGGTAATCGCGATCTTAATTACGCTTTGACGTAATTTAACGACGATCGTGTCGGCGAAGTGTTCAAACTTAAAATTCGCGAGATGCTAATGATTATCTAATTTTTATTATTATATATTAATTTAAATATTACTTTAATTAGAATGTGCAGCAATCAATTTAATTTTAATGCACAATAACTTTTTTTTGTGCGTGTTATATTAATATTGCGCATTACACAATAAATATTAATATCACTAATATTAATAGAAGTTTGATAGTTTCAATCAAATGTGGTATTAAAATCGGCGAAAAATAATTATTAGTAATTATCAGTGATCATATAATGGAAGTTTATCTGTATTACGACAGAATCCTTTTACGTCGAATAAATTTCGTTTTATGTTACAATAAGACGGACAAGATTACTCATCGATCGGTAGCAAAAAGTATTTTACTTTCGAGCGGCGCTCGTTAATGACCATGCATTCATGCTCAATGATTTTTGACGTTCGTTTTCAACGACGCGGTAGAGACCTTGACGCTTTTTATCCAGAAATTCCGCTCGGCCGTCTCCTTGTCTTACCACTCGTTCTCTCGCGAAAGACCGCGTGATCACCAGGATACCATTAAGGGTGTCCGCGAATCGAACACGTCACATGGATCACATGGTTTCTGGGTATTCGCGCACCGGTCGGTTCCGCGTTCCGCGATTTCTTGCGCAAAATAATAACGACATTTTAAGATCGTGTGCGCGACGTGATCGACATTATACGCAGAGGCTTGATTAATCCTTTCCGTGAATGCGATTGCACATTTCAACTCGGATATTTCTTTTGCTCTCGCTCCCTTCATGGTGATCCGGCATCAAATACGGTTACATCTGTTTGTATATAATTGATATAATGTTAGATTAGATATGAAGAAATTTTTTCAGAGAACCACACGATCGATGAGATTAAAATATATATTCCTAAAAATCATTACGTCTTTACATTGTAATTGAAGATTAATACTTAGAACGATGATAGAGCGTTTTACATTAATTTAAAAAAAATCTTTAGGATGTTGATCACCTTTGCTAAGATGATGAATGAAGATAATTTAATGAAGCGAAGTATTCTATCTCTCTAACAAATCTCACCGAGGAAAAAAATTTAAAGCTGTAATTGCATAGAGAACTCAAGCTCTCAGCAAGATCGATATATCCGTGCATCATTTAGTTTCATTAAAATCTAATAGCGATTATTTCTTCTCCAGCTCGCGAGGAGATTTCGAGCGTGATAATCGATATTATCTTAACGGTATTTCCCTCTCGTATAGAGAGGAAGCGCGTGTTAACAATTTAACGGCGGCGCAAAGTTCATTGATCATCGGCTCTTTCAACGGCGGCATCGACTGAGGAGTAATTCAGTACGATTGCGCACTTGCAGAACAAAAGCACTTGGACAATGAAACGAGCGTGACAAAAAGTCACATAAAACAGTGGTACACATAAAAAAGAAGGAGAGAGTCTTTTCGTCGAGGTCGCGTTATTTTACGATCTCCTCACGTGGCATGTGTTTGTCAACTGACAAAGAGGATAATTCACGCAAAGTCTCGATTATATCCGCGATCTCAAGAAGGTCAAGCGCGCGTCAGTCATCAAGGTATTCGATAAGATGACCATTTCTCTATATATACATACAGTGTATTTCGCAGCTGCTGAGAGGGACCAATTTAATGATTAATGCAATTTTATGTTTTAATTCCGTCACGTCAAGTGAATAGTGACAGATATACCAAGCGATTAGATTGTCCGAGGCGTGTCGGACTTGAGTGTAAAGATGATTTATAGTCGTATGAATTATTGTATTAAACACTTTTATTCGCTATTTTCCCTCAAGATTGATTTTTTATATTGCAAACAATGACAAAATTGTTATGCCTCAACATAGTTACATATAAATAAATTTATTAATTAATAAAAATTAATTTTAATTAATCTTTGAAACCTATATATACGTAATGAGTAAAATAATTGTTATTAATTTAATTATCAATTTAATCATGAGTTAATAATTGATATTAATATTAGAAAAAAATAAGTTAATGTAGAAAAAAAATTTAATAATGTCTTTATAATTTAGTAATTTTTATATCTTTTTATGAGAATAACGTAGAACATTAGACGATTACGTGTAACTACTTGTGGAGTGTATAATTTTTTGACATTGCGCAACATTGATTTTAATAGACATTCAATTCTTAATAGACATTTACGTACTTTATTCACGAAAGGGTAAAGATACATGCTCGAGAATATCTTATTATAACAGATATTGCTCTTTGTCGTATTTGTCAAGCATTACACATAATTTCGAACGTTATATTGAGCGTTTCAATGTAATAATCTTCCTCAAAGTGAGAAATAAATTCAAAAAATATAAAAAATATTAAATTTATGCTAAAAAAAATATATCGTTAAAATTATCAAAAAATGTATCTATAAAATATTAAAATATTTTTTCTATAAGAAGTGTCATAACGTTTGTTAATTGTTAATACATGTATAATGCATGACAGAATACATGATAAAATATGATCAATTACTTACCTAGATTTCCATTGGCTTGCGACGTTCTCTTTTATCTGTAACAGAAAAATGAAAAAGTGCTATAAGATAAACATGTCAAAAATTCGATACTTATATATATATATAAAATGTGTATAAAAAAAGTGAGATGTGTGTATTTGCAAAACGTTTAACAAGCTCTCTCTCTCATATATATTTATAATACGAAGAATAATTGCGAGGAATTCTTAGCTATGGAGAGTGCTCGAATAAATGTTGTAATTTTTAAATATGTGTTCTCGTTATTATCTATTACAATGACCAAGTCTTTGCAAGAACGACCCACGCAATTCGAGAAACAGTCACTTGGCTTAGGAGACAATGATTTCCAGCAGAGTGATTGCCTAACCATCGATGAGAAACTGTACTCTCGGCGACTCTCTTATTATAAGTTTTAAAAATTGCAATATATAATATCTTTCTTATTTTGTTTAATCTAATCGAATATAATTACGTGCGCGCGAAGCAAAGTTATACTATTCTTTGATAATAAAATATTAAAAATTGCAATGCATGCATACAAATATATTACTTATGTAATGCATAAAAATTCAATATGTAAATCTTTAATAGAAAATACGAACACAAAAATAGAATTATCTACAATAATCTTTCGATCGAAATACCTGCACTTTCCTTAGACTCGCACGTCTCCTATATCCCCCCCGCTGCACGTTTCGCGCGAGACTGCGAGACTGCGAGACTCGAGACTCGAGACTGAACCTGCCCACCGCAAGACTTTACGACTTTGGTAACGGTGTTGCCATCTGACGGCGAAACCTAACTTCACAGCCAAGAATGAACCGAGCCCCCGGCGAAGCACCAGACTACACCTCTCTCTTTCTATCCTTACCATTAGACTCGTGTGTCTATACGTCTACTATGGTGCACGTCTCGCGAGAGACTAATCCCCACCATCGATCCCAAGACTGCGCAGCGCAGTCGCCAACTGATGACGAAATCTAGCTTCATAATCGAGACTGTCGAGAGCCAAGCCACAGTCCGCAGTATGCGGCCGAGCCTGGTAAGGGTAGGAACGCTTTGCTTCGCCTCGCTAGATTCAAAATCTCTTTTCTTTTCTCTTTAAATACCAAATGCCAGACCCTGCTACTTCCTACTGATTGTTAAACATGAATAGAATACAGAGAAAATTTTCTCTTAGAATTTATCCTGAAAATCATGGTAATCGTGGGACAATATGGTATGGAAAGAATTTTATGAGAATTTCTCTGATTAATATTTGTAACAATAAAACATAATAATATTTATCACAATAAAATATAAAATATGTTTGATTAATTTTACTAAACTGTATAATAAAATTAATCAAACATTTTATATTTTATTGTGATAGATATTATTTTTTATTGTTATAAATATTAATCAGAGAAATTCTCATAAAATTCTTTCCATAATGTCCCACGATTACGATGATTTTCAGGGTAAATTCTAAGAAAATTCTCTCCGTCAATAAATATAAATTCGAGATAAAGATTAGCAGAAAAACAGAGTTGAAGAGAAACAGTTTATATTACACATCTTATATGAAATAAAATAAGTATATCCCGTGATATAGAACTAAATAAATTAATACTAAAGAATATATTTTCTCTCCTTCATTATACGTCTTTAGATAAGCGCATAATAAGAATGGATTAAGTAAACTAAAATTAATTGTAATGCGATTGAATCGTAAATCATTTACGAGAGCGTTTACAGTAAAAGGGATTATATCTGCAAGAAATATTTTCATAATCGAGCTTTAAAAAGAACAAATTTCCTTGACGTAAGTCAATACGTAGTCAATATAAATAATATAGACGAAGAACGAGAATCCAATAGCAAAAGAGAGAGACCAGATAGCGGAGAGGAAGAGAGATAAGTGGGTGGATTAGTTAGGTAGGTAGGTAGGTAGGTAGGTTGGTAGGTAGGTAGGTAGGTAACAGTCAGGCAATCAGGTTGTACAGCGCAGGGTTCGCGACGGCGTTATTATCTACTTGGGTGGACAGGTGCTAAGGGGATTAATATAAAAGTGTTCTCTTTCTCTCTTTTTTTCTCGGAAGATCGTTATCAGCGGAAAGAGAAACGAAGGGGATGAATAAGGAAAAAAAAAGAGAGAGATCTGCTGCTGGGAGATCAGACGGAGATCGAATAAGAGAAGATTCTATGCGTGCGGCGTATAGATTCATACGAACGCGTATACTATTACTAGACATAGCCGACTAAAAATGTACAAGTTACGTTAAGGGGAAGGCAGCAGCGGCGGCGACGGCGGATATCAGGAGGAATAAAAGGTCCAGGTAGCATAGTTGCACGCACATTCCCGGTTCACAGCCTTGACTCCGGTGGCGAACGAGTCGACTAGAGAGGCAGCGACCGGCGGCGGCAGCAACAACGAATGAACGGCTGTTGAACGAACGAGGAGGAACGTCGACCGGATGGACTAGCTCGCGCGAGATTCAGCCAGCCGGCCGACGAGAGTCCGTAGATAGAGAAGAAGGAGGAGATCGGCGGCCCTCTCTCACCAGGCTACGCTCGTTCATCCGACGATGGCAATTATACGCGCCGGAGCCATCCCGACTAGATTCAAGATCAGATAATCCCATCTGTCGGTGTAAGCGGTCCGCAAACGATCCCGCGAAGCGATCGGATATCCTCCTCTCGAGCCGCGCGCAAGCGATTTTTCCGCAAGCCGGAAAGCTCGCTCGTTGCTCCGGTTCGGGGTCACAAACGCGGGACAGAGGATAAAATCGATCTTCGTCGATGGGAGCCCGGGATTTCTGGCGACGAGTCAGGAATTCATTGGGGATGAGAGACAGGCGAGAGAAAGGATGGTGACGTTTTCTCGGGGGGAAAATCTTGTCGTCGAAGAATATTACGCGAAATTGCTATGTAAAAGAAAAAAAAACAAAAAATGTGTTTCAACTTGTAAATCGTGATACAATTTATTTTATATATTTTTGATTAATAAAGAAATTCTTAATATTACCGCGAAGATATCGTGAGAGAATCTTATCTTTCATTATAATGCAAAGATTATTATTAATATCTATTTTTTCTTATATTTTGGAATTATTAAGAGATCAGAGAACCACAATAATTTAGTCTGCTTTAAAAAAAAACTTGAAAAATATTAATTTTTATTTCAAATCTTGTTAATTTTTATTTTAAATTGCATGAAAAAATTTAAATGACACATATACATAGAGCTTTATTCCGCTTCTTAAAGAAAAATAAGCTTTAACTTTGTTAAGAAACTATTACTAAAATTAAAATAAAAAATCTTAAAACATTCTGTATAAATAATAATGATATAGCTTGAGAGTATTTATAAGAATGTATTTATAGCTGTATTTTTCGTAAGCAACAAGTTTACCTCTTTCAATGATGACTTAAAACGTTATAAATCTTTTTCTTTACAACGAATACGTGATCGTCATGGAATATTCGCATGTTGTTATGTTTGGTTCGTCCATTGGGGTGCAAATTATGGATAAAATATTTTGGAAGCGTCCGCGTCGAAAGGTGATCGCGCACAAATTCGGGCTTTCAAGAATTTCAATTGTACATCGTCGATCGAAAGGACACCACTTGTCTTGATGACTGTAAAACGTGTCTGGCGTGCCGAACGCCTACATAAGATCTGTGCCGATGCCATTCCAATATTAATTGAGGTGCCTGACACCCACGAAGCACGATGTGAATCTCGCAATCGACCTAGCCGGACCTAGCAATCGTCAGTATCGATTACCATTAATTCGATCGCCATATCGATAAAACGTTCAAAATCTCATGGTATAATTCACCTAACGAGATAGCGGTATTTATGAGAGGAATCTGTATCACTGTACGTTAGTGCGTGTATCATTTTTTATATCTCGATAGCAGATAGATTATAAGAAAACAGATCAAAAAGGCGGTATCATTAAATACAGCGTTATATTCTTCATTGTTTGCAAGTATGTTATTACAAGAACTTAATTAGAAAATATTTCAGTGAGCAAACGTTAATATATAAAAGACTGATATTTTGTGTAGCAAATTTTAAAAGAGGAGCATATGTGTCAAATTTTTTTTCATGCAATTTAAAATAAAAATTAACAAGATTTGAAATAAAAATTAACATTCTTTAAAAAAACAGATTAAAATCATTGTTGTTCTTTGAGCTCTTAATAATTCCAGAATACGGAAAAAAATAAATAATCGTGAAACGATTAGATAAATATTATTTTGGAAGAATCACTTCGCGAAGACATTCGCGAAAAATGACGACAAATCGAGATGCGCGATTTCTCGCGCAAATGAACCGTCAACGAGGGCGAGAAGGAAGGTGGAGACTGTCTCTCACTCTTAGAGGGCGGAACGGCAGACGGAGAATAGAGCCACCGTCTGGTCCAGCCGGAAAAATCGGTTCTGAATCACTGCGCGCGGCCTACCTGCTGCCATATTGAGGAACCCGCTCCTTGGCCGTTCTTTTAGCTCATGCAGTCAGAAGATATAAATAGCACTCTTTGAGAATGCTTGTGTATGGAGACACACCACCGCAAACGCACATGTCTCCCTTTGCAACACTTCCATCTCGCGCTTTTCCCCCTTATCGTGTATGCATAGTCCGATCCTTGATAGGCCTCGTAGTGCAAAATAGACGGAGGGCAAGGCAAGACTGCCTTTGTACATTATAAAGTGACGGACATCGATTTCAATATTGCATTGAGTAAGTTGTACAATCTACATTTGATATTTATTCTACGAAAAGATATGTTCCCTGATAATAAAAAATAAATTATATATTTAAAAGGAATTACAGATTTAATCTGTGCATGTAATTGTTTGTTGAATATTATAATAATTTCGAGCAGACAGAGATAATTGTGCTTTCAATTAAATGAATATTGCTCTTCATCAATTTCAATTAACGATATCGAGGAAGGACGGTATATTAATTTACTCTAACTGAGAAGTCGAATGAAATTATCGCGAATCATAAATGCTCAAGTGAAGAATTTATATACAGCGCGTATCCTCGAATGCGCATATAATATGCTTCCGTAATATAAACGGCAAATTTATCCTGAAACGTTGAGGGGATCATCTCAATAATCGCGGGGCGACGTAAGAGCGGAGATTAGAGGATGATTTATGCGGCCGGTTCGCGTATCATCGACCTGACTCGAGGATGAAGCGCGCGTGACGTTACAATGCGTCGATCTTCCTCCTCTCGGTACATCCTTGCCTGCCGCCCCGCTTCGATTTCGCTTCGTTATAATAGATAGAACGGCGCCTGCAGCGGAGAGAGACCTGGGCAAGAGGGACCTGGTGTGGGCGTCTTTTATCGATGCAGTAATACGCCGTGGCCAAGTCGTGCGCGTTCGAGCGAAAGAGACTCGGGGCCCCAGCATCGTCCTCTCGAAAAGCGCGACCGCTCTCGACAAAAAAGCGCCAAGTTTCGTGTCCTTGCGGCAAGTAACACCTTGGACCGCGAGGACAGGATAACAGCATCTCCCGGTAAGGCCGAGAAGGCCCTGGGCCTCGTCCCACGTACTGATCGACTCACCATTCTACCAACAGCAACCTCCCACCCTTCTTTAACGTACCAGGAAGAACGTTTACCTCGTCCGTATAAACGGGCCCCTTAAACCAGAATAGGAATGCCGTATCTGTCAGATTTGATTTCATTTCTCCATCACGAGACACGCGGGCGTCGCGTTCGCGAAGGCAGAGGATTATACCAATTTACGACATAGGATCCTTTTAACGGTGTCTCGTTTCGCGCGAATGAAATGAAGACTTTAAATTAATGGATGGGTTTTTCAATGAGACTTTGTTACGTGATTTACGGTTCGCCTATTACTGTAATTTTATTTAGATATGTTCGGCCATTCGCGGGTATGTTATGTAAAAGCTAATCTCTCTCTTCTTATTTTCTTAGAATTTAATACATACGTTAATCGCATACCTTTTGTAAATCATTTTCTAAATGTGTTGCAGCATATATCTTTTTACTTCTTCTCGCTTATACAATTATATTTCACCCAATAATAGTATAATAGCTAATTATATAAATAAATTCTCTATATAATCATAATTATTTTTATAAATCTTGTAATTAAGTTCATAAAATTCCACTGTATTGTTTTAATTCAAGCATTTAGGACGTCGCTCCGCGTGTGATTATCCGAAATGAAAATAAGAAGATAAGGAGAAAAATAAGAAAATTGAGTTCATCTGGTGAATTTAATATTTGCATCTCTCGCGTCCAAAGGAGAACGAGAAATCTCGCGATCCATTTCTCGTGCCGACCTACTCGTACGTTTTCGCCGAAAGGATCCGAAAGTACAAACACGTATCTTTTCTCGTGAGAGTTAAGTCCGTGATGCTAGTGTCCGTCATTCGATAAGATCTTAAGAAATCATGCAGACTGATTGATATTCAGCTCAAGAAAACTTTATAGTTTACGAATACGCGAGGCAAATCATGAAGATATGGAGCGCGTATTTACGAGCGGTTAGTCAAGCTCTACACACTAAAGCATATTGAAAATCATTTCGAATTACATGAGTAATTTGAAATTTGAGAGACATGAATTTAATTAAAAAATGAAAAATTAAAATAATTTTTTTCCAGAAGTTTTTCACTGAACACTTCTTTTTTTGTTTAAAGAAAATAAGACTGCATTAATATGCATATTTAAATAAAAGTTTTCAAAATCAATGCAATATATTCTATTTTAAATGTGTGTATTATATATATATTATTTTATATAATATATATATTTTAAAATTATTATATGGTTTGAATTTTTATCTTAGCTTCTTCTTAAATTTCTCAAATTGTTTCACGTTTATTTCAAACACCAAATGTAATTCTAAAACTATATTTTACTTAGTTTTTTATTTCAGTGACACATAAAATTTCGGGAATTAATGAATGCGGGGACGGTTTTTTGTATGCATCGCTACCAAGAATCGTTCTCCATAAATCGATTCGGCAACGTGTGCGAAATTTTTAATGACGTCAGACATTCGGCTATCACTGTCAAGAATATCGATGCGAAAGTCGGTGAAAGAATAAGACCCTAATAAAATAAAGATCCATTCAAATAAATTTGTATTTTCATATAGATTAAAAATAATTTTAAATATATGCCAACTAAAACTTCAAAATTGTAGAAAAATAATTCCATATAATTATAAAAAAAATTTCGAAATAAAATTTTCTATAATCCTACGACTTTAATTTGCTTTTAAAATCCAATTTTCCTACATGGAATAAAGCCCTTCGTTGACTATTACAAGTCTGTATCGAATTTTACAAATTCGAGAGCGATCTCTCGTTTAATTAGCGGCACGTCGTAGGATTTATCAAGAGATCCGTTATGTAGGTGTAAAGGATAGTGATTTCTATTATGGGCTTCAATAATCGCACCAGGAAGTATTTGTCGTCCAGATGGCTGTGCGTTTCCTCGAGGCATTCTGGACGATGTGCTTCCATCGTGAATTTTATTAACGAATTTATAACTCCTTTACGGGAATACGGACGACGATGATTCTGACGCGTCGAAGTTGCGATCACTATCGATAGCGGTTCATGTAACGCGATACACGTACGTTAGTAACAAAAATCGCATTGTATGGAGTAATAAATAATAACGAGGTAGAGAGACGGTCTAAATCTAGGAATTCTAGCGGTATTGTTTTCTTTTTCTTTTACTGTAAACCGAACTTCCGCGTGCAACGTGCTTAAAAATCTATTATGGAATCGCGCAAAGAATTATGTCATCTTATCTACGGCTTTCCGTTGTATCAATTTTCATGTTAAATATATAAATTATAGCGCGGAATGCGTAGGCAAGTAAACTTGTGCTGCATTAGATATTTATTGTTACAAGGACGACTGGAAATGTTGATTCGTGTCGCGTATAAACATGATATTTCAATATCAGATCAATATTATTATTGCAGAACAAAATGTTTCTTTCTGCTTGGTATGCGATCGTGTAGGCGAATAATATCGTTATGAATATGGGATGCAGTTAAAGTTCTATATTAATATCGATTCTGTGAGAAATATTATACCAAAGCGATAATGTGATGCGTAAGAGAGTTTGCAAATTGATTTACGTTATATCTCGTTAAATATGCATATTAAAAACTTACATATAAAACTTGTACACTTTAAAAAATATCGAAACACAAAAATATTATAAAAAAAGATTATCTAAAAAAATGTTAATTTGCAAAAAAAAATATAACCGCGCGTTCAACAGTATTGAAAAATATTACAGTTGTTAAATTAAGCATAAATATTTAAAAATATATATATTATTCTTTACAATATATATAAATTTGTTAAAAATATATGTTGTATAAAATTTTTATTAAATGACACAATGTGGATTCTGATAATTAATTGTAACTGAGGATCGCGTAGAGTTAATTTTTCGTATCTGAATCGTCGCGGGGGCCAATTAACTCCCCGCGGACATACGGAAATCAACTGTCATCTTTCGTGAGAGACATTTAATTCTGCACAATTTGTTTGTTGTATAACGTATCCAAATACCTCTAAATATTTTTCGTTCCATCGCAAGAGGTCCCAGAGTTGGTAGATTAAGATTCTCATTAGCGTATTCGCGGAGGGCTAATACCCTGTTGATTTAAGTTTAATGAATCCTCAGATTTGCGAGTATTTCTCTCTCTCATCGCAATGTACCTAAAGACATTTCATTCGATGAAGACCAGTTTTTGTGCCCAATTTATTCTTAAGCTTCTGCGCGACGTTATAGTATGTTTTTTTGCTATATACAGGATATTTATAAAATAGAACGTATATATGCTTTAAAGAATATTAGAAATACTTAAATGACGAAAGAAGAGAAAAAAAAAGAGAAAGAGTTTCAACGAGATTATATCCACGTCGTTAGTTAAGCTTCATGTTGTAGGGAACATTCCAGGGTTTAATCGTGGAACGCTTTGGATAATTAGTAGCGGAGATATCCTGTTTATCGAATACTTTTTCATTTTCTTGATTCACGGGCCCCGGGGGCGTCCTCGGAAAAATTCGAGGAGTAGAAATCGATTTTTTTAAATTAATTTCTTGGCGCGTGGCCGACGAAGAGATATTCAATAATGGATTCAGTCAATTAATGAAACCGCCGTTATTCACCTCGGTTGTCCCTCATGCCGCTTCTTTTTTTTTTCACCGTGAAATCGCGCCTCGATACGACTGCGACTGCAGCGAAATAATTTAGTGCGACCATTCTGGACGCGAGCAACGCAATGATTGCTCGCGACTCAGACACCGGTCGCACCAGTTCGCACGTAGGGGTCCACTGGTCCCCGAGAGATGCCTCCCTCTCACACTCTCTCTCTTTCTGTCTCTTTCTTCTCTCCTTGTCGTCTGCCGGTCCTTCCCGCTTATCATCTCTCTGTGTCCCTATCTCTCTCTGCCACCGACTCTCTCGTATTGCATTCCGCGGCCAGTTTAATCGTTCATGCGCGGTTGGATGCGCGAAATGGAGTTGCGTGCCCGGCGATAAATGGGACACTTCGTTTCTTCGATCGGGCATCTCTCCCCGATCGAACGAGTTTATTCATTCGCGAGTCCGCCGGACCGGCCGATTGGATTGGCCGAGACGACTTGGTTCGATACACATGTACGTATGTATAGAAACAACATATACAAGCGCGCGCCCCTCGGAGGGACCCCGGTCGCTATCGCTCGACGGAGATGATGCAGGGCCGCGCGCGAGTTACCGTATTGCACAAAGTGTAGCGGCGACGGCTTGAAAATTACAACGGGTGTGGCGACGTTACGACTCTCGGATGTACGATGCTATCGGCTCTCTATCGCCGACGCACCCTCGGGTCTAAATAAACGAATGGCTGCGTTATATACGTTGCGGAAAGACTGTGTTGACTTACCGTGTATTTCAAAACTGGCTACTTCAAGGTGGTTCGACGCGCGAATTTTATCATTACGATTCTTTACCGTTCATTTTCGAAAGACGAATATTTTTTTACTCAAGTATATAACAATTATCTCGATATTAGTTTAATATAGCTAAAAGCACTTTTAAGTACCGTAAAAAAAATCATTAATCCAGCGCGGAGATAAATGATAAACTAATTTTGCCAAGATTAGATTTAATTCCTCTTGCGCAATACGATTTTCTACGATGGACCACAAATTAGTCTTCGTTAGATTAATAGTAGGCTCTTAAGTTTAGAGTATCCATTTATAAATTTTTGTTAGATGATTTCTCACATCACGTTTTAGCGCGGCAGTGCTTTTGTTCTCAGTTCTCATTTATACAAAATAGAAGATGACTGTCGGGGGTTAATACGAAGAGCGGACGATGAACTCGAAGCAGAGACTCGGTCGAGTCTGTATCCGAAAGACGAGCAGTGAATCGGTCGGCGACCTGTGATTTAGCGGAAAGGGACCCGGCTCTCGCGGAGGACCAGATGGACCCGACGTGGCTCGTTTGGATAAACTTCTCGAATCGAATCGAGATGCTCTCGAGCAACGCCTCCGGTTATCTCCCTCCGGAGACAGGGAGAGACGCTATTATGACAACGGTATATACGGGCGCAACGTCACGTTCAGATTTTAGGGGACCTGCGCGAGTTGGCATTTCTTCCTACATGTAAATAAAGCCCAGGCGTGTGTTAGAGGTATATTACTTGTGGCGCAGGCCATCGCTATTAAGTCGCATTGTTCCGCAACCGTGCAACGGTGCATCCATAATCCGAGCGTGCTATCCGGGCGGATACAGTTATGGCCCCGAGGAGTCCATAAGAGCGCATTCTCTCTGTCTCTCGGCGCGCCATTGATCACGGAGATGATATCCCGACGTCCGTGAAGTCTGGGAGTCGTGCGAGACGTCCCGGCCGGCACGTGTTTCAGACGGACTTGTGGTTTTCTCGCGAAAAAGTCACGTACGACCCCCGCGAAATGACGATCAGTTCGATCCGGAGAATAGACGATGCTCGATCATGATACAGTCGCACGATCGACGGTAATAGAAACTCATCCTGTCCTGTATAAGCGGTGCATTTCGCCGAGTAAATTTCTGCCGACGATTGCGAACGATAGCTATTCGTAACTTGGATTACAAGTTATATTTTAGTCGAATTAGTTCTCTAAGAAGAATTTTACAAATATCTTTACATCTTTCAAATTACGAATTTTGTATACTATTTCAAATATATACTATTAGACTCTCTCTATACTATATACAATTTATAAATATTAAATTCAGTTATGAAATTGTAAATATTTCATTATAATATTATATATAATTCTATTCAATTATAATTATAAATATTAAAAAAGATATAATAAATAAAAAACAATAAACTGCAAAATTTAAAGAATAAATTATCACGCAATGCATCAATGTATATACTATAAATTTTTCTTTAAAAAAAGGTTTGAGCTGACATATGTTTAAATGCATAGAGAATATCGTGGCATTGCATAAGCTTTGCTTGATGTTTCCACTCTTCGCTTAATTCCAATTACATCGCGTAGACGGTTAATAATTAAAGGGCTAAGAGCAAAAATGTACCAAGTGCATAATTTATAAGATCCACTTTACATACGACTTCAAGTACTCAAAGCAGGCTTTACAAATTACAGACCTCGTCCGCTTTAGCTTTGAAGCCCTTAATTATGCTACGGTCTCTTTTCACCGAGATTTGTCCATCTCTCGAGAGAAAGAGAGAGCGAGAGAAGAGCAGCGACACGCGAGAAACCCTTGCCGATTAGCTCGTCTCGATTTTTCCCACACTCGAAAGCAAGGGGGGAAAGATCCACGTCAGCGGGACATTTAATATTCAGCTAAGTTCCCGACAGGAGGACGGGCCCGTGCATGAAGCCTGGACCCCGTCCCACCCTTTCGTCGGATAATTCCAATTTCGCGGCGGACATTGACGAATCATCGATTCGCGCGGGCATCATTAACCACAAGCCGGCTACCTACGTGCGTCTGCATGTTCCAGGCTCGGACGAAGAGCCAGGTTATTGGCCAAACGCTTCCGTCTCGCGCCATTTTTTCGCTCGCAATTGTGTTATATATCGTAGACCAGATAATATTTTAGCTCAAGCTGATCGTTGCTTATTACGTGACTTATTGTTAGAAAGAATTAACAATTTCAATATGCCTTTCCTCTTTAAAAATGTTTCTCTTTCTCATTTTCGACATTTCTGATTATTGCAATTCTGTCTTTTTTTTTTTAAACAAGATTTAAAAAAGAATTCGAAAAGATGTGACATATGGAATTTCAAGAAACAAAATAATCTGGAAAGATTATAGTTAAAGATCTTAAATTCTTGTTAAAAACACATACATAGAATTTTAAGAATCAGAATCTGGAAAGAGAGGAAGAGAGAAGAGATTTTTTAAATCATCTATTAAAAATTGATAAATAGTCTTGCTCATTGGCAATAGTTATGATGATGGGGAGAAGTCACCGTTTTCATTTCGTTGAAATAATGAAGATAACTAGTATCAATTTTCTGAACTTGTTCGATAATATTAAGAATGATAAATGCGAAGAAACAGAGTATTTAACAACTATAACTTCAGAAATAATCGCCGTGAAAAGTTTCCTGTTTACGCTTATACTGCTTCACACGACACATAACATCGTGGTTTTAGCAGTGCACAGTTTGCTTTATTTTTCACAAAAAAAAAAAAAAAAAAAGAAAAAGGCGTCGCAGCTTCTCGCGATATACGATACCCACGTGTATCGCGTATCTCGTCGTCGAAAGAGATATAGCGTCGTCGGGGCGTCGCGCTGACGAGTCGCGGATGCGGCGACGCGTAATAAACCTTATTAATGATCGTTTCGCGCGACCGGACGAGGACACGCGCTCGCTCGCGCGTGCAGATAACGCGTACGAGACGAATGACGTCATCTGCCGAGACGTCCTACTCGTGCACAGACGCCCGCGAGGCCGAAGGCAACCGTGAGCACACGTACACGCGATGCGAACACGCTCGCGAGTCGAAGGCATCGCGCGCGAGACAAGTGGAAGAGGGGGATCGATGCAGAAGTGAATGAATGTAGCGAGAAGCGTGGGCGATCAGTGGTTCTCCAGCTGGAGAACCACTACAATCTCCGTTCTCCATCCGCGAGATTAAGTTCCATCGGCAAAAAATATGGCCAATAGATTTTCCAGAGTGCCGATCGTTCTCTCGTAGCCGTTTATGCGTCGCACATATTCATTTTGCGCGATTATAAATGATTGGAACATTATAATTGTCGGTCTCTATCAAAATAAATTCAAATCATATCATTCAAAATTTAAAAATTGCATTATATTCATATAGAAAGCTAAATAGCTCCTGAAAAATTATTCAAAATTCCGCGAGAAAAATATCGGATCTAAAAAAGATTTGTAGTCCATGTAATTGAAAAATATGTATCGAAAAAATATGAAAAAAATAGATAAAATTCAAAGGGATATTTAGGAAATTTGACAAGTAAGCAAGCATTTCAGAAAAGGAGGAACAGATACGAAACCGATTACAATGGCATTGACATTTTAGATGAAAGAATGTTACACAAGCGAAATGTAATTGCATCAAGTCTTATATGAGCGGAGCTTAAGAAGGTGTGCGTATGCACGCGACCGTCGCGACCAGTCAAGCATCACCACCGGGAATAGTATCCGGCTGCCATCGCATCGGCTGGACGGCGCTTGATTCATTCATGAAAAACACGAGGCTTTATCCCAATTAACACGAATCTCCACTCACATACACACAGACATATGCGCGCACAATTCATGCGGCCGCGACGACGGTCATTAATTTCCCGCGGTACTACTTGCGACCGCTTCGTCGATATCCGCAACGTCGAACGTAGGATATCGAGAAGACGAGGAGGAGATATGGATGGGAACTCGGGGAGGAAGGTTGTTGTAGATCGAATGAAAGAAGATTCGATCTCTCCCTCTCTCTTTCTCTCTCTCTCTCTTTGACTGGTACTTATAGAACCTTTCTTTTAAGAGAGAGAAAGAGAAAGAGAGGGATCTATGTATTTATCTTCTATTCAACTATCTAAATGCTATAAACTATACGTTATAGCTTGCGCAGCTTTAACAACGTTGGTGTCAACTCAGCTGGTACTCGTCTGGTGATAAGGACGACGCTTTTTGAGATGCCTTCCCGCTATTTCTGCTTTTTACGTCGCAAAATATATTGTATATTTATATTGTAATCAAGAATTTTCATGGTATCGTCAAACAGAATTTCCGTTACTCTGCGATGTTAAAACCATCTTTACACACCTATCTTGTTTCCCTATTTCTTTTTTTTAATGTTTGATATATATTTTTTTTTAACAATACGGATCATACGCGAAAAATCTTTGTATCGTATAAGGTATAAGGTATAAGATATTATCAAGACTTTAGCAAATTATTCTTTCTTGTTAAATATTATTTATTTTATACGTTTCGGTCTTAATTATTTCAGATCTGTTAAATACAGATAAAATAAATCTTATGAAACATGAATTCAAATTCGCATACAAGTACATATAATACAAAGTATAAATTAAATTTTGCATGTGAAATATATACATAAAAATCACTTGACAGTCACATAAAAATCATTTGACACCTGAAGATAATCCGAAATTAAGATCGAAACGTATAAAATAAATAATATTTAACAAGAGAGCGCAATAATTTGCGCATCATTTACTTGGCTTTTAATTAGCCTGTTCCTCCTTTGCTTGCGGATATTAATTCAGTTAATCAAGTTAACGTGTCTCGAGCCAAAACATTAAATAAACAATTATGATGATTTCTATATTGTTGAAAGGATAATATTTTCTTCATAAACAGTTTGTTACAGTGATGGGAAAGGCCGGAAGATCGATACTCGTGTATAAACTATTCTTATCTCAAATCGGACAGTGTAAACGACGAGTGCATAGCTCCGAGAGTCGCCGTGAGAAAATCGTGATCGTTCGCGACATGACTTTCAGTTTCTCAAGTGGCTCTTCCTCGCGTGAAAGTCCCGGGAGAATCAGCGGACATGTCCGATAGAAAGCTCTTCCGCTGACATGCATTTCGCTCGTCAATATTTGGGGAACAGTTATATAATTCTCCTAATAAAAATGACTCGAGATTCAGAGATTCTTGAGTGTGAAACAAATAAAAAATGTGCTAAATACTTGATAAAAGATATTAAAAAGACATAACGCGCTGACTATCACTGTCATTAATTTTTTTTGTTAATTGTTCAATCAATTATTTGAAATAATATTTACTTGCATATGTGAAAATATTAATTGTATATTTAATATAAAATTCCTTTTTATATTTAATATAGCATTTGATTCTTTTCTCTCAAGTTCTTTTGATTGATAATAAGCATTCAAGTCTTTTTTCGTCTTTGTAGAAATTCTGTTCCTTTTACGCTTTAACAGTATTTATGATAAAATTAACTGTTGTCATGATTCCGGGAATGTTATCATTGTACAAATGAATGACGACACCGCGGTTTTACCGCTGACGCAACTCGACAGAGGCTAAGCGATATTTCAAAAAGAATGTTAACGCGTTATACGAATCCGTAAGTAGTTTCTTTAATAATTATCGACTGCTCGTCGACATGCTTCGAAGCATTGAAATAATCGATGAACTTCCCTGACGGCAGATCGAACTTGACGGAAAGAGGACTCTAACGCGTAATCGTGTATTCACGATCGCGACGCAATCTCGGTTCAATATTTGCCGCGCGTATAAAACGAAGAAATTGCCAGTATAAAGCACGCCGAGTCTGATGAACCTTCCGTACCTCTTTCGGCAATAGATGCAACGCGAGAATTGCGTATGAGAAAATGTGTACTCAATCATACTTGAATGAGCGACAATTAAAGTCTGCATTTCCTCCTCGGAGCATTTTGTCTTCGCGCGATCCTCGAGATTGCTTCAGCAGAACCAATTCAAGCATTTAATAAGCAGGCGTTTTTCTAGTTATGTATATATGTATATATACATATAAAATCGCTGTATTAATATTAATCATGTATAATTAAAGTTTTCTTCCATTTGCGTCACGAAAAACATAATCGATATGTAATCTAAGCCGGTAGAGAGAATACATCACCGGTCGAAGTTAGTTAAAGAGGCTGCCAATACGTAATTCACACCTAAGTAAGAGAGAGAGTAATCAACTAGCTTGTCGATGCAACTCGCACGTCCGTCGTCGCGGATGTCTTTAATCGTCTCTCGGAAAAAAAAGAGCGAAAAGAAAATGCACGCTCGGCCGCTCGCGAATTCTCATCATCCGGCGATGTACGAATAGCGGAAACATCTAATAGCCATATCATCGGTCGGATGGAAACGAGAACGGGAGAAACGCATTACAGAGGAACCAGCGCGCGAGCATGCACATCGATATCGATGTCCGAATTAATCATAGTCCCAGTCGGTTGTCGGACGCTAATACGGTCAGTTAGTTAAACTGCGTGCGAAATGGTAATCTCAAGTCGGGAGACCTGATTTGGTCTCGTGATTTTCCTTTTGAAAGAGTGATTAAAGAGTAAAGGCGTAGTCAAAACTTTCAATTTCTATCCTCAAATAATTATATATAATATATAATTTTATTATAATATAAATATATTAAAATAAAAAAATATAAAAATATTAAGATAAATATTACATCTTAATATTTTATATTTTAATATTTTTTATGTATGTATTTTTATATTTTAGTAACTATATTTTACGTATGTACAATATGTTACTATAATATATTTTATCTGATAGTAAAATATACACACATATAATGTTATGTTAAACTAATTTGAATTAAAAAAAGCTTCCAAGATAATTATATATATAAAAATAAAATAGTTATATTAATCTGATCTATTAATTATATTAAAATATGAAAGTCCTTATTTAAGAATTCTTTTTTTATAAAGTTTTAATTTTTTAATCATGCTTTACTATATTTTTACTACGTGATAGTTATGCCGTTGTTCGAGAAAAGCCTAAAGACTTTCGTCCATGTATTCTTTTAACACATTATTCAAGAGATTGCAAAACGCTCGTTTTATGGATAATAAAGAGAAAAATCGAGGCATTTATAAGTCGTACTTATTCGTTGCACGGTTTTTTATACGTTGTTTATTTGTAACGTGTACAGATGGTAAAATGATCGATGATAAAACACTTTTGTCAACGTGTACTTTTTCATAATCAATGACTGTTTTTATACGATAGTTGCGCGCACAGTTTCACTTTTGCATAGTAATCTTAAATGACTGCTTCATTGTTTGCTTTTAATACGTAGCTCTGGTACTTTTAGCCTTTACATAATATAGCATAAAAAAATAATAGAAGATTTATTGTGAGAATTATTGTAAGACTAAAAATTATTTTAATATTTTGAGAATAGAGAATATTTTAATCATATAAATTATACATTTCTAAAAGAAATATATAAAAAAAGTGTTACACCTTATAACATAACTTTATTTATTCTGGCTAAAATATTAAAGATGCACGTGTCTTGTTTAAAATCCTGGGAATCATTTAAAGACTTGTTTCATGAAGGCGTTAATTATTTTCCGCGAGAAAGACAAATGACGTTCACCATCAGCTACACTGCGAATCAAATGTTTCGCATAAATAGCCGGCATTACGTCTCCAAGAGAATCATTCTTATGCCTGCTGTCTTGCGTAATCCTACTTCTTGCGCAATGTCTGCGTCAATTTAGGGCAAGGTAAAAAGTGTCGGTAGAAATATCGCAATTTATGTACTTCGCTGAAGCTTTTCCGCGGCTGTTTAAAGATCTAGTCATCAGTCGATCCGATTTACATGCAAATAACATCCACTTTAACGGCAGTATCTCATTGTCAACCTCTAGTAATAGAAAACGATGACGCAACCTGTGACATAACATCGAACTCGCCAGTCGCGTCGTAGCGATGAGAAAATGTGCAGAGCGTTCGCAAATAGCGAAGGTCTAATGTTGTGTATATGTACGTCTCAAGATTATATAAAAATATCTCCTTTTATAAATATATATATAATATTATTTAATATATTATATTTTTTAATCTATCGTATATTCAAAATATATTTGTTTGTAATTATTTTCTTATTATAGAGAACTCTGAATCAATTTTAATTTTCCCGGTATCATATATCTTCTTTTTTTACTGCAAAATTGTCTTATGACAAAGAAATTCGTCAGCATTATAAAATTGTTAATTACTTTAATGGCTACAAAAAAATCGCATTAATCGCATTGCAAGTGTACTATACATATACATATATTTCACTTCTACCATCTACTTATATCTATAGTTTCAAATATTTTATTATAAAATTTTGTTATAAAAGTTATAGTATTAATTCACACTAAAATCAGCCTAATTAAATCGCAAACGCGCTTCCTATGGCGTAATTAAAAAAAAAATTGTTTTTGAATTGAAATTTGGCCACGACTTTTATGTGTTTTTTATTTAAATTCTTTGTGATAAGTATTTTATGATTTTGTTTAAAATTAGTGCTTTATTTTCTACACGCGACGCAATCAAATCCACAAAAAAAATACATGTGTCGTCTTGTCCTTTTAATCGTGCTACGGCAGGTAGAAGCGAAAGTGTAATTCGCTGATTATTATGAGACGTCCCTCACATAATCATGCACGATAATATATTACCGTGCACACATGCATTCTCTCTCTTTCTCTCTCTCTCTGTTTTTCGTAATATAAAACTAATGCATATTATAAATTTGTCGTGCGCAAGAGATTGTTCGCGCGCTCGACAATATAATAGAACACCGATTAGTTCTAGATAAGCGGATTAATTGCTTGCGAATTTCGTTTCGCCGACGTTCTTGCAACGATATGTAAAAATCACTTTACACCTGTCAGTTGTCAAAATAACGAAAAGTGTCGCACGTGCTTCTAGGCTAAGGCTGCTTAACGTGATTCGAAATTATTTTTATATAATAATAAATATTGATAACTCAAACGTCTCACCGTATTATAGATTCTGATAAGAATTTTGTGTGCACGTGGAGGCTAATTGTCAAGTAAAAAATACGAATATGCAAAATTGGGAAAATACATTATATAGTGCGAGTTTTGTATTCACTTTGTTTTAGGAATATTTGTGGTCTAAAACAATCTTTCAAATCAGGAATAATAAATACTGAAGAAAATTTTTAAATATTTTACTAGAGGGAAATGGGCTATTAGATTTCTAAAAAATATTTAATTTTAAATATTTAAAAATTTTGTTTACATAAGAAAGATAATTATTAATTGCTGATATATTTAAAATAAAATCTGATTAATTTCATAACGGTGAACTATCCTGAATGCATAATCGCAAACTTGTCGAGCAATTAGATGCAAGTTTAAATACAATTGAGGACGATAGTATGCAATAAATCTGTCTATATAAAGTATAATTATATGAAACAACCGTTATCGATTGATAAAATTATGACTGCTCTGTGGGCTTAAGGTATATTATTAGATTCGATAATTAACCGCTTACGATTTTTATTTTTGAGAAGATACGTGGCAAATAAATTGATAAGTAAACGAAAACCCACGATGAATCGTTCATGGGTGTTTCAATAAATATTCGAATGACGAATCATAAAGAATCAAATGATGTTCAATATGCAATATCGCCCTGGAATAATAGCAACTTAATAACACTATGTAAATTACATGTTTACAGTTAGCTTCTTCAATTCAATTCACGAAAAATCGATCTTAATTTGATCTCTGGCCGGGTAGCCGTTATCTTAATTGATCTTCGATAACCAGACTAAATGCAACGTATAGAATTTCGCCTTTTTCCGATATCATTGCTGTATAATTGATATCACGCTGCTTTGTAGGCGTGTGAATGACCAGCAACCTTACTCCTCTCATAATAAAAATTTGGCGTTACGTATGATGAGTCATAGAAACAAAGTGGAGCACAAGTACTTTTGACGTTTATCGAGACAAATGTTTCCATAGAGATAAAATTAAAAATAATAAAAGCATTTGTCTTTCGTTGATTTCTGTTAGTAAGACAAAACTGTCTCGAAAAAATATAAATGAAGAAGACAAATATAATCGTTTTTTATTATTAAGCTAAAAACACATAAGAAACCAATTCTTTAATAATTCTAATATAAAATTAGAATTCTACATATATATTTCTAATATTTTAAAAATAAAATATTTTTAAAAGAAAAATATTATAAAATAAAATAGCTTTCTCTCCCGCTCTTGCTTTCTGTTAGAATTAGTTGCTTCATTTTTATCTACACGTGTGACCCAATGAGTATACATACGATGAGCACTTGCTATCAGGTCAGGTGGGCGCCAATTAGAGAGGCGAGAGATTTCACGGAGCATTAACGCGACGTGTCGGTGTAAACGGCGTCGTTCACGAATGTATTTAGATCGCGTTGAGTACGGACCCCCGGATTGCCCCCTCTCGCCCCCTGGTCCAGATTTATTATCCAGCGCGACGTAGGCAGATCGCCCACCACCGTCGTCGGACCCCGGCTTCCCACGCATCTCTCATTCGCCGATACCTATTTAGTCCTATCGGGGGTTGCCTCGGGTTAGACTGACTCGCGAGTTCGGCCCCGTTGTGCCATTAAAACATGACGGCGAAGTAAGCAATGAATGTAAGCAATACGCGGCTGCTCTAGCTAGCTCTCGTAGCGAGATGTTGTTGTAGCATAAAGTCTATCTAGTTATATAAGAGTACTGAGTGCATCTCTGCAACAGTTAGTTCGTCATCGTATAAAGATTCTCATAATAATAGCGTTTGTTTCCTTTCAAAATATTTTTAAAAGATATCTCTCTTATACTTAAGAATATTACTCTGCATATAATCTCACTGATTGTGAGAGAGAAACATTATAATTATAATATTCCATTGATATAAATAAATCTTCAAATAAATAGATAAATGGAGGGGATCATATAGAAAAAATATTAATTATATTGCGCTTGTATAGCATTACTTTTGATAAGTGAGTGTATAAAGCATTACGAAATCTTATTTCTCAGTCTACAAATATTTTACTCTAATCGAAACTTGACTGTATTAAAAGTTTGCGACGAGTCTAATGAAATGAAATTTACACAGCGATATGTAAGGAAAAGGTTTGGCCTCATCAATCTCGAACACGATTCCAGACAACCTGTCGCTCTAACACGATAACGTGGTAAATCTAACATGTTCCCGAGTGCGTGACAAGCTTCTCCCCAGGATAACCGACAAATGTATACGTGTACACGCACCGCTAGATGTGCTCGACAAGGATCGAAAAGCGGCGCCAACTCAGCAGGTTAACCCACACACAAATACGACCGATCGCGTCATCTTCTTATATCTTCGATGACGTCACGCGCGCATGTTGCGGCGAACAGGGCAGGGCAGGACAGGTTAAAGACCTCGAAATATCATCAGCTCGGAGCGACCGCCCTTGCTCTCGATTAATCCGGCCTGAGAATTAATTTCATGTTGGCGTGGCACGCGTGGCCCTCGTTTCGGCGAAAATGGATCGCGCGCGTATCTATCTCTTCAACTTCGTGGTCGAGAGAAAGAATTAACCCCCCTTGTGGCTCTTGTCGGTAAATTGCCATCTCAAAGTAGTCGCAACGTATTATTATCCGGCGCAAATGTTATACATACGGTATACATCAATGTTGCAATACCTATGCCGCGTATTTACGATAAATTATATTTATTTCGTATAATTATTACAAAAGACGGATGCGGATGAAAGAGGAAAGATGGAGAGAGGATTGAATGTGTTATTACCTAAAATACGAGATAGGGCGATACATATTGCGTAGCGAGGATATATAATAACACACCATCATCGTATTCATATTTACCACGTGCAATAATGCCGCGTGACAAGTGTAATTTGCATATAATTTGTCGGGTTTCATCTGAAGAGGCCGCGCGTTTACGGCGTGCCATCTCTCATTTTGCGAGAATCTCAGACGCAGAGGAGTTTCCATTAGTAGATGTGTGTATAAAGAGAGAGAGAGATGAAGTTTCCTCAAGTTATTTATTAGGCAAATCGCACGGCGGTATATACCGTTAATCGCGCGCCGCGGATTATTCACCACGTAATTCCTATCCGGCTCGATTTCAAACGTTAAAGCGGTCTTAACGGAACACGGACTTCTCGTTTCCACGCGAACCGATCCCCTCCGCAACTAACCGGACTGCGATAATTACGATTCACCGCCGCAGTGACGGAATAATCTGTCAGTGTCGATAATTGTAATGATTACGGGCGCGCGTCGCCTTGCGCAAACAACCCTGTCATCTTTTGATTCCTTTTTCCAGCCGGACGTTGCTCCTTTTTCTCTCTGTCTCTCGGGTGCGCGACTCGCAAGAGTCGACGACGCCTCGGGCGGCAATAAAATAATTAGTGATAAAGAGTCTCGTCGCGTGACGCGTGATACCTGGGATGAAACGTCTCATCATCCCATCAGGACAACATTAAAAAAAAAAAAAAAAAAATAAAGTGTCATTTACATAACAATTAACCCCTTAAGAAACGCGTGTCAAAACTCCGAAGAATCCACACACATTTCGACCAATACCTTGCGTTATCGAGCGCAAGTTATACAAAATACACGCGAACTCTGATGGCGTGAACGAACCCTGAGCGATTTGCGCGATTATTACGTAATAAACGTGCAGCGAAACGCTCGTGACAGATAACGGTGAAAAATCGTCGTGCCGATTCCGCGCGACAAATCGCCCGTGGGATATAAATGCCGCCTGTTTGTGCGCGAGGCGAGTCCCGAAGGGATAAGGATAAAAATCCTGGCGAGCAGACAGACAGCCCTGGCTCGATTTACGCCCACAGCGACGCGAAGCTGCCGCGACCGCCCTGGCCGGCGATAATTAGCGCGTGTGACGGAACGATCCGTCATCATCGATAATTATGACGATTACGAGAGTGAGAGAGAGAGAGGAGGCGGTATTGCATGCGTTAATGCGTCCGGTACCGTCCGATTGGCGCGCCCGTCGGGCTTAATTGCGACTAAGCTACGAAACGTCGATTAACGATCGCAACAACCGGGCGCCGCGACATGCGTCTTAAATCAAGGGCGACCGACAACGGCGGCGAACGTCCGATACGACCGATGATACGTTCTTTCCTTTATCTGCGTTTGCGCTCGCTTATATGTATATGTATACCCGCTCGTGCTTCGCGGCGTAGTGTTTGTTGCATTTGCGTGCCGCGCTCATCCATTTCTGCTCTTTCTCTTTCTCTTTTCATCTTTCTTTATTTTTCTTTCGATTTCTCTCTCCTATCTGCCAGCGAGCGCGCGACGACGAGATTGTTATTGCTGTAATTTCGTCCGGCTGGATTTCCTATCTCGTAGGCACCGAGAATTGATGTTGCATTAATCAAAGTATACTCCTCCGATGATAACGTCGACTCGACTTCGTCGTAGTCGTAGTCTTTGTCGTCGTCTGTGACTGTTCGAGGCGATTGGCGATTACGCGTGCTGCACCGAGGCAGTGGTCACGAGATTATAATAATTTGCCCACTGTTTAAACACGATACGAGTTATGAGCGAAAGAGATCCATTCGTTCTCGAGAAAATTTAAAAAAAGGGAAAACCATAATTAATTTGTAGATTTTATTGTCAGATGTTTTTTTTCAATTCTTCATCTATGTCTCAAACTCATTTAGATTTAATTAATCAAATCATTATATGATATGGATTATTTGATCTCTTTAAATCGGGTATAAAAAAAACGATATATAATATTTATAACAAATATATCGAATCGAGACCTATTATTTATTAATCAGATTGCTTCAAAAGTTATTTTGTCTCGTCGTACGCGTTTATATTTATACTAGATGGAAAACTTCATCAATCAATGGCCTCTTCATTAAGGACAAATAAAAAAGTACAATTGTTTCTCGCATCAGCTGATACGCAACTTTTTGCTTAAACTCTTCTTAATCTCGTCGACCGATCCACGTTACAATTAATGAGTAACGACGAAGGCCGCAATAGAGACGTATCTGCCCCGCATATATATATTCGCGCTCCCTCATTCATTATTATATAATTCCATATTAAGAGAGAAGTCGCGTCTCTGCCAGTCTAACACGAGGCCGATCGTCGGCATGCTAATCTCACTACCTGTGCGCGCGCGAGAGAGAATAATTAAATGCGTATGAGGGGAGAGAGAGAACACATTTTCTCGACGATAACGAACGTCCCGCCGTAAATTACAAGAGCGAGCGAAAATCACGGTCGACGGCCGAGACCTCGCTGTCTCTTCGAGAGAAGCGGAACTGAAGCCTACCGTCTCCCACCATTTCGTACAGAATAGTACACTCGAATGCATTATTCAAACAGATGACATAAAAAGGCCATGTGCTAAAACTTATTTGTCTGTTGAAAATTGTTATCTATAAAATTCTTAATAATGATGTAAAAGAAAGGCCGTAGGGGGGCCTTTAATTTGTAAAAATATTCATATTAAGTTAAGCATAATTTTAATATAAGTATAATTAATATAATTTATTATTTTTAAATTATATCAAATTTATATTAAATATTTATATAAAGTAAATAAAATTGTGATAATATATTTTTTCTCTTTCTAAAAGATGTTGTTTACAACATTTATGTGTTTGTTGAATATAAAATAAAATTGCACATTTTCAATGATCTGCTAAATTAAAGCAAAGAAGATAAGGAACTTTCTAACTTGTTTTGAACTCTTTTTTTTATGGATACAACAAAGAAATGCTTACACTTGCGGCATTAATGCACTTTGACTCATCTGAATTATTCAGAATTAAAGAAAAATGTTTTATATATATAGTCTAAAAGTAAATAACGGAGAATGTTACAGTCAATACACTTGCACCAGTTAAATTTATGCACTCGAATGTACGCAACCTTTGCACACGAAGAGCATGACATCGGCCTTAGTCTTGTTATGTGGATGGTGCCCACACGTGAAAGCGACCCCGTGCATTCGAGTGAATCAGCGTGACGCCACCGCGAATTTTATAAGGTATTAATTATGCCCAGTCGCGCTGCGATTTGTAAATAGTCCATTTGTCGCGGTAGCATCATTGGGAAGAATTTACGTGAACATTTCAATTAGCATACTAAAGAATTGCTAATTTATTTCCTCTTTTAACTAATTTTTGAATTCAAAATCTATGTGTGTATTCTCTTTTTTAAGAATTTCTTGTAAAACCAAAAATATGTTATTTTCGATTATTTTTTTTTATTTACTAATCTTTAAAATACTAATCTCTCTTTCTAACATTTCCTCTCTTCTATTATAAGACGATTATTTTGGCATATTAAATCATTTTGATTAGATTTAAATATTTGGTACGCGCGTGTATCAATATTTTTATTAAAATTTTTAACCTTGTCAAATAGCCAGAAAAAAATTATTGATTATCATTTTTTCTTGTAACGTAAGCAAACAGAAGAGAAGAGAAGCAATCGACAAAATTATTTGTATAACAAAAGCGCTTTCACTCGACTGGTCATGTTATAACTGGCTCGAATTGCAAAACGCCTGTCGTGACGAACTTTTAAAAAGGTTAATGGCACGTGTGTAGGACGTATTTTCGTTATTGAGTTATTTGTTTGAGTGCTCGACAACGTACAATCATGATGACCGCCTTTCGCTCGTTGAAATGCCTCCGATATAGTCAATAAGTTTTTATAGGTCTCGCGTAGGAGGTGTGATTGTGCACACAACTTGAAACACAGTCGGTCGTTTCGCTATCATCGTCACTTCATCAGACTCGATCGTACGCATATCGTACTTAAAAGCACGCAAATGTGATTCATTAAAGACTGATCAATTAATTAAACATATTAAAAATTTTACATTTTTTTCCAGCTATTTGTTCAGGTGTAATCTAAAAACCTCTTTCAGTGCTGAACTATTTATATAAAAATTAGTTGAAGCAGAGTGTCGTTCTGAATTGCGTCATGCATATTCATAAAATTGCGCAAACTCAAGCGAATTGCGCGCCATGAAAATTGATTATTACGATATTCCAATTCGCGATTTGAGATACCATACAAAATGCCACTCTACTCTCGCTCGCTTAGAATACCAAGGTCGTTAGATCACAATCACGTTTGGTCTTCAGTTTTATTTCGGGCTATTTTGCGCTTTGCCTGCGTTTCTCGTCCGGGTTATGCTAATTCAAAGATCCGATATGGCATTAAATCAAGACGCCAGATTTGCGTATATTCAACGCGGTGTGCAAAACACATACATATGCATATATAGTGTGCGAATAACAGATGTTTGAAAGAGAGAGAAGAGCACGCGAATCAAGAAGCATATTTATCGTTTTGCCCGTTTTTCATTCGATACTGACAAGATTCCAGGAATTAGACGCACGTGGAGCGCGATCGTTTCTTTGAGAAACCAGTTATGTATCGCGACTACATGCGTTCTGCTTCCATCGCGAGAAAAGAGATTCGGCTATTAAGCGACCGATCCTCTCTCTCCCGAGTTTAATCTCGGACCACTTCAGGTAAACGCGCATCGGCGTCTTTTCTTCCATTATCTCGCGGTCGCTATATCTAACGACCTCCGATAAACGAGACGAAAGGTGATGAATCACGAAGAGAGAAGAGATCGAGCATGGGACCTCCTTTCGTGCACGGTTCGCAGTAAATAAATTTCGGTTTTCATTAGAACCATTAAGCGAAGATTTTGGCTATTAGTATTATTGTCATATAATATTCGCGAATATGAGAGAGAGAGAGGATAGAAAATATAAATCAGAAGAATAATAACACGTACCTTCAATATCGAAAATATTTCTAAAATATCTTCGATATTGAAAGTATGTTTTTTTATCTCTATATAAAATTTGCAAAACTCTTTAAAAAAATAATCAGAAACTATGTAACTATTAAACAATTTAAATTTACTCACCTCACGGTTGCTCCTTTGCCCGCCGGAGGCATCGGGCAACAAAGGAGCAACCGTGAGGTGAATAAATTTAAATTGTTTAATAGTTACATAGTTCCTGATTATTTTTTGAAAGAGTTTTGCAATTTTTATAGAGATATAACTATTTAACTTTTATAGAGATATAACTATATAACTATTTAAAAGAACCTTAAAACTCTGCTCAAAACTATTAGAATTCGATGTGTAAAAAAATGTGAAGTTGGCACCCTTATTTGTTGAAACTGATTTTCGTTATCGTAATGACCGGAACTATTTCTAAAAATTATCAAGAACTCTTCCTATGGTTCTAAATAACTCAGAACTCTTAACAGAACTATGATAGCATAACATAGGGGTGCCAACTTTACACACCCAGCTTTAGCGCGATTTACTATTACTTATTAAGATATTTGCTATTCAAACAAGCTAAATATTTAGCGATATATAACATATATGTAGATTTAATAACCATCTTAAAAAAAGTCCACAAAAAATTTTGACTAATGCTCAAAATCTAATTACTTATAAATAAAATTTAGGAATTAATATGTTAACAAATACTATTTGATAAATAAGAGATGCTTTCGCATTATTTTTTATAATCTAAATATATAATAATTCATTGACATGTATCTTGCTCTGTTAATTAATTAAATTAATTATTTGCTTTAATAATATTTTATAAAGAATTTGGAAAATGTTCGAAAAACTTTGAAACTGAGATATATTATAGATGATATTAAATATGTCACAATATATAAGATGTATTTTTCGATGGACAGTTTATTACTATTTTTCTAATTCTGATTCTTACTGAAAAGAGAACTTGGTGCTCGAATTCGCGCTAGTTTCCTTGACGTTCTTAAACCGTTATCGCTTCGTGCGATCTAATGACCGGCAATAAAGGAAAAGAGGAAAGAGTTAAAGAGAGTATATATACGCGGCAAGACTAGACAGATCGCGAGAAAGACTCTCCTCCGCGAGAGAGGAGAGGATCTTCTTCCGAGCGAAATGTCAAGAAGCAGACGGTTAATTCTCAGCATTTACCGAGACAGCAGCCTGACCCAACTATTCATTAGACAGGAGTGCAGGTTGTATTCTCGTGGTTGTGTTCTCCTCTACTCCGTCGCTCGATGCAACATAGGACTCGAGAAAGGAAGGAGACAAAGAGCGAGAGGGAGAAGTTGTGCAACCCGGCTCGATTCACTTATCACGTCCTCCGCAGAAACGAGACCCCGATCGAACTACGAACATGTTGCAGCGAGCTGATGTAGCAAGGTGCACTTACGTCGATTTTCGGCAATCGCAAGATAGTTTCCGGCAGAGCCAACAAGCATTGCTCGACTTTACAAAGTTGTAATTTTACGTCGAGATTCGATTGTCGGGTGAATTCAATTCAAACAGGAATCGGGGAGAATTAACAATGTTGGATTGCACTCTCAGAGATCAGAGACCTTTCAGAAAATCATTATGTTGCCACAGCAGACAGCTTTAAAAATGACGAAATTACTTCATCTCATAATTGTAGATGGTTTTTAAAGCTAAAGTTCAGACACAGTATGTATTTTGTTAGTTGAAATTAAATAAGATGGAATAAAAAACACTTTCTTATACGATATTCGTCATAATCGTGGCATTAATAGAGGATGGTAAAATATTATAAGAGATTTATATGTACTTTACGAGTTAAATAAATCTGGTCTTATCTATCTTAATGATCTCGTCACCAGTAATTTTATTCGCGAAGAATATCAATGACCGAGGGAAAAAGATGATAATGAACGGTGAATTGAAGGTACAGATATAGGTCGACTTTCACTCTGTTGGCGCCGATCGTCATCGTTTATCTCATCGATAATAATCTGGGTCTCACGTAATTACCGGCAAATTCCGCAGCTCGCTATTTCATGCAATTTATCGGCGAAAATCGCACTGGATACATGTTAATAATTCTATTTGCTTGTTTTCTCAATAGACAAATAAAAGAAAGCTACATACACACAGAGATAGACAGAGAATGTGCGCGCGCGTGTGTATACATATATGCGCTAATCATTAATTTTATTTCAGATCGTTGTACTTCAACGATCATAAAGTTGTTGTGGGAAGAAGAATTTCATGGCTCAATGAATAAATTTAAATGAAGCATTTTAGCTATCTGTCTACAAAGTCTATATACTAGATTTGCATATATAGGTGGATCCATCGATCTAAAGATGATTTTTATATACTTATAACAACTTCGAGATAAGTTAAGATTTTTCTTTAATAATAGGTACCGATACATATTTAATAATAAAAATTATAGCGATTTTCTGAATATCATAAAAAGTAATAAAATCTTATTTCGAGTCTGCGAATAATAATACATTTAATTTATGATATTTTAATTGTTAAACTATTTTTTTATTGAACATTCAGAATTTGTGATGTATATTCTATATACTGAATTATATTTCTTCCATCAAGTTCTCGCTCAGAAAAAGTTTAACGCTTTTTAATATTATAACACATATTGAGAAAAATATTTTTTCTTTATTATAAACGTTTGTCGGGTGAATTCAATTATTTCCTGTTTAATCGAGACGATTCAACTATTTCTTGTTTAATTCCTAATAGTTAATGATTTGTGTATCAGATTTGTACCGTTTCTTTTCGTTTTGCATGACTGGTCATCATTTATTCGCCCATTCTTCCGTTTCGCCAATTGAACGAGCGAGAGTGGAGGATGAGAGAACTATTCTACATTTCGCTTCCTCCTGCTTACTCAAGCGTTAATTTAATTAATAGTTAAAGGTCTTTCCACATTCCAACGAGAGTACGCGGCCGTCACGGTGTCTGAGAATACTTATCGTCCTGATATTCACTACCATCTCAATGCTCGAATTAATAATGCCGTGTGTAATGTTGTTAAATTATCGTGATCGTTAACGAAAATTATGACTGAAACTTGGATGATTTCCACTGATATCGAATCTCTTTACACACATACGCTATCTCATGATTAAAAATTCCTTCTCTCTCATCGGAGAAAAAGCGGCATAATAAATGTAAATAAGTATAGAAATAGATGCATTAAATTTACAATATCGTATAATCGAGAACAAAATTTATTATTTATAATCGAAAATTACTTTTATACCACGTGTGTATATTAAAGATTTATTATGTGAGAGATCAAATAAAATAACTATTAAAATCTGTAATGCGCAAAAGTAAACTATTTTTAATATATAATATATAATTCGTAGAAATATTTGGAAGATCAAAATGCAATCTAAAACAATCGTGAGAAATTACGATTTAAAAAATGACAAAGTATCGCACTCGTGTTTCCTGCAATCTAGTGTTGCGTGTCAATTGTCGACAAACAGTCGTAGATTTTCAGATAAAAAAGCGCTTCACCGAAAGCGGTTTTCTCACACATCACCGCGCAGATTGGTACAATCGCGGCTGGTGACGTAACTCGTACGGTTTGCCCGACTTCCACTCTTTTCGCACACGCTCGCACGTATGTACAATCGCGATGCCGTTAACGAGGGCCGTAATTAATAACTCTTTACGCGGAAGTCGTCGTCGCGTCTATGCGTCTTTCTTACCGATATATCTCTGTCTTCCGCTACTGTTATAGCGGTGAAACGATCTACGTCGATGAAAGCGGAAGTTCCCTCCCGTGTGCCGGTTCCCCATTCACCTACACATCATTCAACAATAGCGGGCGTATGTTAATAGTGACGAGGGAACGAAAAAAACCATCGAAAGCGTAGAATGTAGAATGTCCCATTAGCATTTCAACTTTACTGTGAACTGCGGATTGTTTAATTAATTTAGAGCACTATAGGATATATAATAATATATATGTGTAGAGAGAAAAAAATATATATGTATATGTAACAAAAAAATTGTATGCAGTACTCAGAATCATTTTGACTTTTAATTCATGTCCCGAAGTAAATTTCCACGCAATCGCATAATCAGGTGATCTTATAGGCGATCCGAAAAAACGAATAAAATAATTTAGTTGCTTTCGTGTCGAGCGCAATCTATTCCGGAGCAAAACAAACTCGCGCTCTAATCCGCGCACTACCGTTTCCGCCCGATCTTACTCATCGTTATGCGTGTGTGCACGCGTATGTAACCGCTCGCAAATGTATATATCGGCGGCGTTTCTTCACGCATACGCCTCTCACCCCAAGGCCTGTAATTTGGCAGGCCCAAAGCGACAGATCTATAATCATTTCACGCTCTTCATATCCGGTACAATTGTGGGTACGTGCAACGGAACGTTCTCGTGAAAGACGCAGACAGTAGTAATAATCCCTATAGCGATACTCACTTCTCATTTCCAAGTCAAGTACGAATGCTTATGCGAGAATGATGTATTGATACTTTAAAGATATTACTACATTACATAAATAAGATTAAATTGTCAAATATCGAGAAAAAATAGTCGCAAAAAAATGCGTCACTTACAATTTTTGCAGCCCATTATTAGTATTGCAAACAAATATATAATTTTCTCTTCTACTATATTAAATTAATATATTATTATTCAATAATTATTCTGTGAAATAACGTTTTTTATAAACTCTAAAAGACCATTAAATAATTAAAAATTTGACGATACTTTATACGATTTGTCTGATTTTTTGCTAGTTATTTTTTATACATGTATTTTTCATGATGTGTTTTTTTTTTTGAGACTACTATTTGTTGATGGAATTTCTCGCTACTTATCGCCTCGCTAATCAGATATGTCAACGTCGTTCGAACATTGCCTTCAAATTGGCGGCCGCCGATATTTTTGCCTGGTTCGACGATTCGAAAATCCGAAGGTATGCCTGTGTCATAAACGCTTCTTGCCACCGCTATTCCATTGACATAGAATTAATGACGATTAATAAGAATCCTTCGCCACGCATACTGTAATTATCGTGCGCCACGTACACTATTTTGACATTTGTGCACGAGTTTGGCGATCGGTATGTTAATGACATTAGACCGATGGTCCAGCCTCGCTTTCCTTTGAATATCTGCTTGCATATACGGGTTCTACGTATTTTTGCGCGCGTTATACTATGTATATCCACACGCGGATGTATGAAAAATCGAAGTTGCTCGTAAAATTAAAGCCGCGGAGGAGATCGCGAATAAATCATGCAGATTTACGGAGAGAAGTCAGGCCTGTATTACTTTTTCCCGGAAAACACATGGTTCCAGCATCCCCCCAGCTAGTGCCCAATCTCTACCAGCAATTATTTAGAATGATCAATGCCATCGTAATAGATGATATAAGCAACACTTCCTCGAACACCACAGCTTCTGATAGAAAAAAACGCGCTTCGACGATAAATGTCCTCTCACGGAAATTAACCGTTTATACTTTGTACATCGTCTTGTACATCGTAGCATCTATCTGTGCGTAAAATAGCGCTGTCTAACGCTTTTGTGTATAAGCAACCGCGGAAGAATTTGATAAAGAAAGCTGAATATATTTTTTACTTTTTAATGTGATGCATAAATCGGAGTTTTTTTAATATGTCGTTTACGAGAAAAGCGATGGTGTGACGATAAGAAACGATAAAATTTGTTATCGATATTACTTTTTACTGCTAAATAGATCTAATATATTTTATGTATTTTCGATAATAAATTCTGTCATAACATTTACATATACGTAATTAAATATATCTTTGTAATTAGATGTTAGATAAAATACTCTAAAGTTCTTACATAAAGATTCACACGTATACAGTTAGCATATTTATTAGTTTCATTATACATTGTAATAAGAGCGACAATCGAGCAATGAATATTATTATAATAACTAGTGAAGACTTCTGCCGTTATATTAAAAAGATACATGTACTACTTTTTCAGAAAAAGAGCCGAGGCAATATTCGCGAGAAAAGACTGCCCCAGTTATACTTAAACAAAAGTGGTGCGTGTAACCAAGAAAAAAAAAGAAAAAGAAGAAGAGGAAGAAGACCGAGTAAGAGGAACCGGGCATGTTCCCAGAGTTAATAAATGGATCTAAGCAACGTGTTTCCTCGGCTTCTCGCGACGGCCATGACAAATGGCGACTATAGTCCATCTGCCACCGCGGCCAAGTTTGTTTCACGTATGTTGACCCCAGCTGACCCGGGTATACTGCGCACATTCCACGAGAACGTCCCCTCATGCCGCGACGAGCCATTTCACGCGCGTACATAAAGGTTATACAATGTGTCCGTAGGAACGTAAGCACACATACCCGGCCTGGCAGCCCTAGGTCGGCGGTATGCGACATTGAGCCAAGGCCACCGTAGACTGCACCGGCACAAACGCACGTTTATAAGCGCGGCGCGCATCGAGCATCTTCTCGATGGAGGAAGAGAGAAAGAGCACGCAACATTAACTCGCATGCGTATATATGTGTAAGTTCGTATATATGAGAATTCGCGGCCGCAGGATATATATATATGTGTGCCTGTGAGCAAATCTCGTGTGTTTGTTCTGCGGGTGAATTCGCACCTAAGTACGCGAGGGAGCTGTTCCAGGTGGTTGCGTGCACGGACGAATGTGCGTGATGCCTTTTTAACCCCGTTTATTTAATGCTCGCTGCCGTGTGGAAGCGTGTATGCTCGATGAAGAGCGGTTCTGATTTTCAATTTTAAGTTACGAGACCCAAAATCACGTCCTAAATCTCATATTCTAGGAAATATTTATGCAAGAAGGATTTGATCGACAAACGCGTTACGTAAATGTACGACGTGCAATTTGTGGAATTTTTTCAATAATAATATATAATAAAACGACAATAATATAATAATATTATATATGTAGTACTAGTGTACCTGTATTGTATATGTAGTACCATAATATATCTTTAGATTACAAAAAAATTTGATTAACATCGATGTAGCGTTTATTTTTTAGAGAGAACACATAATCGCGCTATGATGTAAATAATAAGTTAAAAATGACTGATTGATTCTAAGCAACGATATAGTTTTATAATGTAAGCGTTATAATAAAATAAAGAATATTTAATTGTAAAATTGTGCCGTATAACTTGCGTGAAACAAACGATCGCATGTCACACAACACAAATAGTTTTAATATTTAAACATTTTTATGCCAATTATAGTTTACAAAAACAAAAGAATCTGTAAATCGCACGGTCTTACACGCTACTTTGCATGTTACGCACTCATCAAGCTCGAAAGATTCGATAAATGGCTCTCTCCGCGGTCCGTGCATATTTGGCTTTCCCTACTGACCAATTTCTCCTTTCCTTTCCTTTGCGGTGGTCCTTCTCGCTAAACGAATTCAGCCTTCGCGGAACGGTGCTCCTAAATTGATCACTGTAGTGATATATAGGTTCGCTCGGATTGGTCATATCTATCAGACTCATCTCCCCGCTCTTTTCTACTCGAATTTTAATGACCGCGCATTAATGCGAACTCTTAACGGATTTAAGGATATTCCGGGTAAACCGGTTTCGACGATTTAGGCTAAATTGATTTTCAGTGATTATTCAGCGACCTCAATGTTACGCGAGAGTAACGTTTCCAGTTATAATTATATTGATGTAACGATGCAACTTCCCGAGAATCTGTTACAAATCCATATAATTCTTTTTCGATTATTAATTTCCAAAAATAAATAAAATCGTCAATCGTTAAAGAACTGATTTTACGATCGCGCCGAAATATGCGGGCGCGATTAGACGTCGTAAAGCTGCCGCTGTCTGAGATTTCATAATTCGACTGATAAATCAATCGTCCTCGATCGGTTCCCCGAATACAGGGAACGAAAGGGTTACGGCGACGTATCGTGGAATCTACGGGCACTCTCTCGGAATTCACGGAGGAAACTAGAATAGCCCGAAGGGCCAGACATAGGGGCCCTATTATAGGCACCTATGCCGCCACTTAAGATCCCGAGCCACACGGATGGACCGGATGAGAGAACTATTAAAGCGCTAACCGCGGCTGCAACCGTTTTCGAGCACTTTTTGTGTCTAAGACCGGACCGTAACGTTCCCTTAGATGCTTCGTTCCTTCGTTAGTTTGCGCGAGGCCTCGTTAGAATTCACAATAGACCGCACGAGAACACATCTCGGCATTTTGCAAAAAAATCTTTCCGACTTTAAAACTTTATAGTATTTTACACATAAAACAAACCGATACAAAAAATATATTCTTATTAAAATTAAAATGCTATTGTTAATTAATGTTTTGTGTACAATTTCTATATATAATTTTAAAAATACCGTTCTTTTAAAAATAAATCTTGATTATAATCATTGATTTAATTATAATAAATTAACTAATTATTTAGTAATTAGAATTGTTTTATTTTAATTTCTAATATTGAAAGAGAGAGAAGTAACACAGAGAGAAAAACTTATTTTTATAACTTTAAAATGCAACCTCGTGAAAAGTTGTTTAAATATTTAAAATAAGGAATGCAACACGATTTCTATTATATACTCGAAAAAACGAGAAATGAATTAATTAACTGTGATTGTTTAGCTGATGACAACCGACAATTTTACGAGCCTGCCTGCCGTAGGCAATTTCCAAAAGTTGTTAATTCGATTATTGAGTTAGCGCCTTAAAATGCAATCAATCACGATTAACTTTTCGGTCGTCTTAATCGTTCTTGAAAAATCGTAAATGTCGAATTTCGCGAATTGTACGAGTCGATTGGCCGCAGCCGGAAACGGTCCTAAATTTTTTTACGTCCCTCAGAGGCGGCATTCTTGAATACGTTCTGATGCGCTTAAAGAGAAGCTGTGTATCATCTTAATAAAAAAGGAAATATCGAGAATCTACAATGAGGCGCGGCACGATAATTTAGGGAATTAACGAGGTATCCCAATAAATCCGATGATTGACGATCCATTTAATTCCTCGGCAAAGAAGGCAAAGAAGACCGAACGGCAGGATTAATTCTTTCCATGAAGGTTTGTCGATCGCTAATAATCTGGCCAACAATTCGCGATTAAAATAACCCGAATCGAAAAAGAACAATATAAAGAAAGATTAAGAAAAAATATAAAGTTGAGAGAAAATCTATATATTTGCGAGATCTAGATTTTTTTTCATTATTCTTTCGCGTAAGTTTAGAAGAATCTTGATAAAAATAATGACATTTTATCTCATTTATATAAAATATTTGTAAAGAATATTTTTTTAAATGAAATCTTTAATACAACAGATATTTTTAAATCTAATTCGTTTAAAAACATTTTAAAAAATCAATTTTATATTTAAAACAATTATATTTGGATAAACATTTTTTTTCTCTTCAAGTTTTAAAATGAATGGATTGAGTCAGTGTTGCGTCATTAAACTATACAATTCATTTTCGTGGATTTTTTTCAATCACATATTTCCTGTTTATTATGCGCAGCAAATGTAAAATCAAGCTGACATTTAACCAATCGCGCGCGCGATAATTTTCTCTTTTCTATATGATATTTGTATAATTTAAATTCTATAAATCCTGTAACACGGTAATTCACGCTTGAATACTGAGCATCCTTCGTTTTAACAGTCTGTTTAACTATTTCCGAAAGGATTCCTCGTAAATCGTGTTGCGACTTTCTCGTCTCGCGGAGAAAGCGCGATCAACCGCGGGGATAGACTTCCTCGACACGGCGCATTCCGCGAAACCGACGACCGAGATGCGGCGGCTGCATCGGAGGTCGAGAGCCACGTTCTCGTGCACCGTAATCAGGGACACGCGCTCGAACCAGAGGGTCCTGCTTTTAAACCGGCAGGTTAAGTATAGTTTTGTGCCTCTCGCTCGCAGCGAGAGACCGGAGACCGGAGACGGTGTTCATCGGCGGAAACGAGCCGGCGCTGCACGAACGAGCCGCGGCCTTTCTCGGAAGTGGCGCGACCTTGGCCGGATACGTCCGGGAAAACAGTCCGCAAAACAGCTCCGCGTCCGATATTACGCGTAGTCGCGACCTTGACTTCTGCGAGACGAGGTTGCGAAGTTGCGCATCTGCGTTACGGATGCGCCAGCTCTCCACCCTATACCCTTTCCTCCTCGCTTCCTAACGAGCGTAAAATTGCGTTTGCATGGATCTCGAGAGATCGAAGAATTCCGATCGAGCACAAGAATTTTCTCACGTGAGATATATCTCTCTGAATCGCGCAGCAGCCAATGCGACAAAAAATCACGGCGAGTTCCGATGTCGGTGATCTTCAATAGAAATTAATATCTGCGAATTTATTCTTGTCATGAACGGAGACATTTATCTGACTCGGCTATAATAATGACTGTCATTGATTGGAAATACGATATGTCTCGTGATTGTTGCATTCGTCAGTAATCTCGGAAATAATGATGAGTTACGAAGATAAAAATATATAGTATTTATATAATATACGAAATCATAGCATGTTATTTTAGTAATATACATATAATTAATTTTTTCTTTAATAACTCTTATATTAAATTGTAGTTAATTAAATAATTTAGATAAAAAATAAGATATAAAGAAATTACTTTCATTGTCTGAAAAAATTGTAAAATAAATAAATTAATTTTAAATGAAAGAATTAAATTATTATGCGCACACTATTGTACTCTATTTTTATAAAACATCGTTTTAACGACTTGCTGTCTTGCTAGAGATAAACTGTGAAAGCAAAATATGCGCAGCAATAAAGAAAACCGGATCGTTCTATTGTTAACTGCATGGAAGTAATTAGACTGCGTAAGCCTTTAATCTGAAGCGTCCGTCATTTCGTGCGCATTATGCTTTCAAAGAATTTCAAGCAACTACACATAATAATCGATCGTTAAGCAACGGATGCAAAGGTGAAAATTCCTGCGAGCCATTTAGCGAACATCATATGTGAGAATAATTATCCGTCGATTTCAGACCGTGTCAGTTCTTTGTGGGAATACTTAAATGCTTTTCTTACAGGTATTTAACTTGCATAATAGTATGAGTACGTGCGTATGTATTTTCGTGCTGAGAATATTCAAGTGAGATATTACTTGAAAGACGCATAGTGTATATTACAAGTATAATATTAATATATAAGTTTTGTATCTTTAATTACAATTTTTCTCATAGTTTCGATATTGATTTTTCTCTTATTACAATTTTGCAGAAGTTGCAGCCACATAATTATCTAGCAATAAAGATTAATAATACTTTGAATATCAAGATTGAAAAATTTAATAACACTCTACATCTTATTGTAATATTTAAATATTTTGTAATATTTTAAATAAATTGTAATATTTTTAACTATTAAAATTTTCTTTGACATAGAATATTACCAGTTGTAATTAAGATTGATAAATACTTCTAATCAAATACATTGTGCGTTAAATAAATTACGTTATAATAAAATTAATATATATATATATATATATATATATATATATATGTATATAAAACTGCAATCAACAATAATTGCATAATAATTAAATAATAAAAATAGATCAATAATTATCCACGTAAAAGCGCGTTAGTAAATAATCTCAAAACTTCTACAAATAATCTCAGCTAACTGAATGACGTTAAAGTGAATATGAGTGTGCAGCGCGCGTGGGTCGAATAAAAAGTAGGTGAAGGGTCGTTCTCAAGGAATATAGCGAGCGATTAAGCAACGCATTTAACGAGGGTCAGGTGTGCCGGGACAATTATTATTACGGTAGCTTGACGCTCGACTGAATAGCATCGAACATGTGTATGTATATCATTAATCTATTATGTGTCATTGTGCGACCGTGCATGCGCTAATATTTCCTGCTCACTTGATTAGGCTCGATCAGGTCACAGGTTGCGACAGATACTGTAAATAGTACGCGAATGAGCGACTTTCAAACTGATAATGTGCGTTATTGAAAAGTAGCACAAAAGTCAGCGTTGTATTTAAAGTTCTATACTATTTAAGTATATAATTTGTAAAACGATAAATAAGATATTATTTTATATTGCTTACATGCAATGTATTATAATATAGATATGTATGTAATATATATGTATTTAAGTTAAAATTAAATAATGCTGATTAACATAAAAAAATGTCTCTCGATTAATGTATCTTAACAAAAATACAGCACTTATCATAAGAAAAATATTATATCACAGGTAGTGTGATTTTACTACAAGATACATTAATTTAATCTTGACATTTTTGTATGAATATGGATAGTTATATCTTTTACTTATAAATTATATATAGGTTTTTTAAAATAAAATTTTTTTCAAAGAGAATTATAAATTTATCAATGATTCTTTCTAATTTAATTTAAGCAATTACCTTCGTATAAAAGCCATTCATATAATTGCATCATTGAGATGTATGCAGGCATGCATGAGAGATACGCGTTTTATCACGCACCGTTTACATCTGTTTCCGCGCGGAATTACGCAATCGTTACGCGTCCGCAGACATGCAGCATATGATGTGCACGCAACCAGTTATTAATATCGCCGCATCGCGAGCGCGGTTGTGATACCGTATAGTCTCCCCTGTATTTTAAGAGGGTTAATACATGTCGTTTATCAACGACAACCGCAAATACGTCGAATGAAATACGGTCGGAGTAATAGCCGCCGTAAAAACCCGGAATATGCCCCGTGGACCCGATCGATAACGCCCACACACACGTGCACGCGTCCGGCCCCGCAATTTCCATTCCCCCTGGGGAGACCGGGGGACCGATAATTCGCGTAAAAAGCCTCGGTCCATAATTAAATCTATCTCATGTATCGGTAACTCTCGCGCTTTCGTGTTCACTCTTTGTAATATTTCTCTGGCCATCGAATTTCGCAAATTTTGCCTCGGTCAAAATTAATTAAGGATAAATGATAAAAATAAACTTAATTAAGAATATTAAAAATAATTTCTAGATGATGCATTTAATTTTATTGTTTTATATGTTTAACACAAAACATTAAGTATCTCCGAAAATCCATATTTTTGATAAATTAAAAATGTGTATATCGTAGTAATTTTAAAAATAATCAATATAAGAGCTAACATTATTAAAATGTCATAAAGCATTAGATTTTGTTGTAATTTCTCTCTTCTATTATTGGATTTATAAAAAATATAATATAAATTGTTTTTTTCAATTTTTTATTTAATAAATCTTTAATTTTAAATATCGTAAAAAATAATTGTTTATAATGTTTTATAAATACATCACAGAGAATCTAAAGAAAATAAAAAAAGCATTTGATATATGCGTAAGAAATAATGATATATGTGTAAGAAATAAGTCAAATAAAACGTAAATATATATACATTTCTTTTGCATCAAGTTCCTCAATTATCAAACTGCTGAAGGCACAATAGCGATTGAAAATTTAATGCTCTCAACTCATCGGTAACTCTAAAGTGATTTTTACGTATCCGGAGTTAAAGCAAATTGACATCAGTCACGTGTAATGACAACGCAGCAAGGACGCACCGACGTCATCCTACATTACGACACTTCCTTCGTGCTGGTGTACAAAAACACCTTGGTCGATATTGCGAGAGTACAATGGACAAAAAAAATTACATAAGATCTCGAGGGGGCACGTGAAACGAACCATTGTCTTCTCTTTGCTGACCTTTCGTAGACAGGAAAAATTGCATGTAACTATTGCATTCAAGGATATGTCATCGGAGGAAACGCAATGTCATGTCATTCGCTTGACTATAATTTCATGTCTTATTGTTAGTCGAAATTCTTACAAATGGGAGCATCATTATTTGATTTTAAACTGAGTGTTTATAGAAAAAAATAGAATTATGAAAAATAAGAAACAAATATAATAAAAAAAATTTGAAACACTTGAGGAGAATAATTTTATAACTTTTTTCAATATATAAAATATCCGAATTTTCAATATATATAGTTTGCAAATCTATAAATTAAAAAGAGAACATCTAATTTTATGTAAATCAAAAACATAATAGATGTTCCTATTATATTATTTGTCTCAAATAATTATTGCACATATATATGCAATGGCTCTTAAGAAATTGCAATATTAACAGTGAACAACAAAGTTACTTTTGTTTAATTTTTAGAGTAATATTTTTGCGATTCACGTGGCAACGGGGCCATACGGCACTTCTGGTTGTTATTTCATGTCGATGTTGGCGCGATTCATTCGACGGGAATACAAAGTGCCTTATTTTCAGAGTTTGGCCTTGATAGAGCGATCGTATTAACGAAAGATTCAGACGATCACCTCGAAGGACCGTCGAGAGCTGTCCAAACGACATACGAGCAAAAACGAGGGAGACTGCCTTGGATTCATCCGAGTTGTAAATTTTACTTTTCGTGTACTATATTTGCACTGTTCTGTGCATAAAGATATTAATAGAATATGATATGAATTTTGTTCTCTCATTTTCCCTTTAAATGGTTTGAAATTATTTCAATAAGTGTAAAATTAATTATTTTCTAGATAATATTAGACATTCTAATTAATTAGATGTATGAGCTATCTCGAGTCAAAATTTTTCTCTAAATTTTTACCTCAGTGTTCAAATTAATATCTACTTTGATACTTTTCAAGTTAGACCATTCTATTATATTTTGAAATTATTTAATTTGCAATTTTTTCGAAAGCTCCTCTTTTAAATCTCTAAGTAAGAAAATATTCGTTTATTGCCTATTTGAGATATATAAAGTAGGAACTCAATATAATACCATTCCTATATAAATAAAACCTATCAAAATCTTTTAGAATCTATAAATGTAAAAAAATAGAGATTGAAAATAATAGTCAAAAAATTTTGACTCGGGATATTTTCCCGAAATACTTTGTCTTATTTTCGCAACGTTACAAAGAATGAATATGTCTCGAAAAGTGACATTGTGCATTAAGTTCTTTGCATCGTTGAAACGATACCGTTTTAATTCACTGTGCCGGAAGTGACGGTGTCAGCGAGACACGGTTAAGCATTGAGGACGATTCAGGACACAAGCAAAGAGCAGAATGAAATTCACGAATTCTCGCTCAGTGAAACTACTAAAAAACAACCAGATGTACCGTTCGTGGGAACGCAAAACACCTTGCGCGTTCGTTAAATTCGTAATGAGCTGCACGCTACACTAATCTGACCTAATCGCGAAGTGAAAACCGCTGTAACAAAGATAATTGCACAGAGCAATATGTTTCTTGCAGACAATTTAGAATATAGACCAAATTAAAAACTGGAATATATATGTATATATTTATGTTTGTGTGTGTGCTAAATATTCAAAATCATTTATAAAATAAATCTACATATGTAATTAAGAGAAATTATATATTCTATATCGCGCACACACAAATGTCATTAAATATTTATTACAACATATTGTCTTCTTTACAAATTATTGCATAATATTTCAAACACTGCATTTTGCAATTGCATTATATATTATATAATTACAATTTATTTTATAAATTTTTGCGTTGCTTATCTAACAACAGATTTTGAGAAGTAGTATAATCAATTTTTATACTGGCAATTTTCGTATTTACGAAATTCTAAACTTTAACAAAGAGATTTTCTCCAGATAATTTTAATTATGATCTCGACCAACACGTGGAATGACGGAACAGCTCTCACGTTACCCATACATGTGTGTGTGTGTGTGTGTGTGTGTGTGTGTGTGTGTGTGTGTGTGTGTGTGTGTGTGTGTGTGTGTGTGTGTCGTTCGCAATGAACTTCGCACGCCTACGTGCATTTAGGACACGTATATATTATGCATCGCGTTCCTCTCGGGCGCGCACGTTACTAATTTTTTCATAAGATAAAGAAACTCGTATGTATAAATCGTTATATCCCGCTACGCGCGGACGAACTGAAACGGAAGCGAGATGAAGGCGTAGACAAAGTCTCCGCACGCGTCTCTCGGCTCCGGGGCTCTGGAGCCCGACATACATAAATGCATGAGAAATACGAGCGTGTCGTAGATTACGTTTCGCCACGTTGCTGATTTTAATAAATCCGCTCCCACATACCTTATTTATCCACATAGGCACGCCTTTAGACTTCTACTCTTTCTCACTTCAAGATTAAAATTTTTCCCCCCGAAATCGTGATTACCTTTACAAGTCAATCAAGTCTCAATTATAAGCCTACACCTGTTTCATTATTTTATTATTCACAAATCTGATGAAATAAAAAATTGATGAAAATTATAGCTTTCTATAATATTTACTTTCCTTTTTGCTTACATTACACTTTGCATATTTCTGCAGGGAGGGGCATTTAATTCCTCAAACTATAGTTTTTCCTCCTTCAATCAAGCCGTCTCCTGTACACTCTCCTCATACAGTCTCTATACTGGACGTGATAAAAATCGTGTCTGACCTAAGGCTCCCTACACGCATACTCGCCATACTTCCTACACACATCGATCGCAAAGTAATCTATCCAAGTCGAAATACCGTCGACGAAATCGAGAGGAGAGGTTTCTCACGTTACTTGTCGGCGTATCTGTGTACTTCGTCCACCCGCCTCCGCACTTATACGCATGTACAATGTATGCGAATATGTGTGCCGTTTACACGGCCCACGGCACACACATATTCACACGCACGCGTAATCTTTCCCACCTTTTTCGTATACATATACGTACGCACACACGATGCATCCTTGCGTTCCCAAGCAGCGCGTGCTTTTTCCGCGGTTGCGCAACGCGGTGCATCTCTCGCGAGCTCTTCCTGAATGCATCTGACGTAACTCTTATATATCCGCGCTGGCTCGCACTAGGCTCGGTGCATCGCACCGTACATATGTACGTAATGCACCGCCATGGAAGATCCTCCACCGGAGGATCATCCGGATAACTGTGCACGCCCCGTGGACACGACGTGGACCGCGTTCTCTCCCTCTCTTCCTTCTGTCTCTCTTTCTCTTTCTCGGTTTTTCCTTCTTTTTTGGTCTCTCTTTCTCTTTCCTCCTCATCGTCGGATGCTGTGCTCGAAACGATTATCAGCGACCGCGATCTCGATAACACGTCGCTCCGAGCCGGCTCGCGAAGTAATTCGGAACGCGCCGAGATGATCCTCGAGATTCTTCCTGGATGTACGACGCATTTTTGCCACGGTACACGGCCTGTGTGGTTATTAATCCCTCGGGGGATGCGCTTTCGCGCGTTCCGCGCGATGTGACTCGTCGCGAAATTTATTCATTCGTAAACGCAAGAACGTTTTTGAGATTACGATCGTGAACTAATGAAACGCGAATGATCTCACGTGGACGTATAAGGAAAGGAAGTAATTTACTTTGGATCTTTTATCTTCGACAAGGGCATCTCCCACTTACTTTTATGTAGCAAAATATATATTTTTAATGTTACAATATTTGGCGTAATTGTATAATGTTGTTAAAATTTTTCATTCAAATAATGACAAGGACAATTTTAGACAATTATTTGAAATTGGTCAATTCAGATGATAAACTAGTTCTTCTTGGTCTAATAATATATTTTGCAGATAATAATTAATATGAAATTTGTATGAAAATATTATATAGTGATATCATAAAATGCAATATATTTTAAAATAAATTTCTTCTAAAAAAATTATATTTTATTTTACATGAAAGAGGAAGAAATAAACGAGAAGAGTTAAAGTCAAAACATTTCTATCTCAGAGCAAATATAATGACGAAACATGGAAATAACTGTTCTCCCCATGCTTTTCCTTATTATAATTTATAGGATAATTAATTAATTTTAAGATAAATTCCCGTTCTCCATCTCTCTTTCTCTCTCTCTAACGTTCACAAAATATCATTTATTTAACGTTACTACAGTTTTTAATCTCGGAACAAGCCCTGCCGGAAATCATTCTGGAAATCGAGTATTGCCAGTACCTACAACGTCATCTTGTATGAATGTAAGAATTATGTATCGCGAAGCGTCGGGACATGTTCGACGTTGATTTGATATTCATAGATTATCCGGACTCGAATAATATACATGTACATTGATGTACAAAAATTCGATATTTTTTCTTCTCCCCCTTTTTTTTCACCGAGAGCGCGCAATAAATCGTCGGCAGCGTACCAGAATGTTAGATCTAATATTGATGATTAATCGCCGTTCTTGGGACCACTTCTCTCTCGGAAGAGAATGTTTCGTTCCATCAAAATAGAAGAGCGCCTCGGCATCTAGTTAACATTATCATCGCAATCGTAACGTTCGACGCTGTGCAATGTAATGTTGATCGTTTCGCTCCATTGCATTTCTCCCTTCTCATTTAGATAGATAGGTCAGTTGCGGATTTATCAAATGTAGCCCCAAACGCAAAAAATAAAAAAAATTTTTAATTAAAAAATATTACATGAAAAAATCTAACATAAAATATGTTAATATTCTACCTAATTTTTATCATAATAAATAATAATTATACAACTTATTTAGAAACAAAATAATTATCATGAATGCTGCAGAAGCATTTGATATAAAGACGGAAAAAATAAGAATGATATTTGTATTATTTTATTAATTTTTTGTATTAAATTTAAAGCGCAAACGTGAGCCTATTGAGAAAAATTCACCACCGAAAAAGATTTATGGATTCCGATTCGAAAGAGGGAGTGAAGCTATTGCAATATTTATTCCGAATAATCTGCCGGGTATTGTCGGGTCCGCGAAATCGATCATAACAAGCGCTTCCTTATTGCGGAGGGCTGTCCGTCCGCAAACACGTAAATCGGAGTTTGCATACTTGGCCGATAGTAGAGATCGTTCCTGTCGGAAGGGCGTGGGCATTCCGCGTTACGCGGTTTTTTGTTTTTTTTTCCTCTCTTATTCCTGACAGGAAATGAAAACACAGTTAAACGTTGACGAGGCACTCGCGTGCGCGTGCATCTAGATGGCTCGGAATTGAATCGATTACTGTAGGAAGAATCTATACGATGAAAGCAAAACTTTACAAAAATGAGAGAAAATCTTCTGCAATTTTATTTCACGAAAATTATAATAATTAAAGTATAATTTAAACAGTTTTTTAACAATTACGTAATTCTAAATTAGAATAGAAAAACTTTTTTCCGGGAAAAAAATTAATTTTTCTTTCATTTAATTATATTTTTAAAAGAGAATCAACAAATCAATTAATTTTTTTCTATAATATAATGTGACTATTATAATTAATTTCTGAAGTGGACCAACCAAGAAAAAGTTATAAAAATTAAAAACAATTGAAAAATACCAGAAAACACGAAGAAAATCGAGAAACAATTCTGAAGAGAATTATTGCGACAAATGGAAATGAGATAATATATTCTAGCGAATGTGTGATTCATTATTAAGTACATTTATAAAATAATATAGTATGCACATTTTCTACAGGAAAAGTAAGTAATTATCACATTTTTAAGAAAAGATTCAGTTCTCTCAATGAGCGATAGTTAACTAATTTTTTCCACTATAAAAATTCCACTATAAAAATTTTTTCAGAATTTATGCTTGCTGTCAAAGAGCTATGATATAATAAAATAACTCATTTTCACATGTGCGTGCATGGTTTCCTTTATTTTTTTTCTGTATTTTGCAAAATTCTGTATTTTGCAAAATTTTCAATTTCTTAGTTATATCAGGCTTTTAGTTTTTTGCGATTCGTTAAAACTTTAGTGAGAATGAAAGAGTCTATATTTAAACTCTGTGCGTATATTGCTGTCAGATATCTATTCGCGGTGCCGAGAGTTGCGTAATTCATCATACCCACGGTGCGTTATGCAACCACGTACCAAGATTGGAGCGCATGTATCTGGCATGCGCATAATGAAAATGCAAATACTAGTTAATCGCTGTCTCGATATCAGGATCAAGGACTGCTTGATTCATGAACTCTAGTTGTTGCTCCAAATTATCATGGATCTGTATTTTATAATATATATGTCGATTACGCAGCATTAAAATTCTTTTAATATATATCACCGATGCCAAAGCAATGCTTTTTAAAAGCTAATGCTTCGTTAAAAGCAAAAATTTACTTCAAAAAGTACCTATATAGAGATAAAAATTTTTAATATATTAATAATGAATTTTAATGAGAGATATTACCTTTACTGACACATAAATCGATTTTCATAATATGGTATATAGAGCCTATAGGTAGTATGGAATTTTATTTTAATGAATAATTTTAAATCAAACTGCCAGTATGTTATAAATTGATAATAATCATAAATTAAAAGCTACAGTAAATATTTATAAGAGTAGCATGTATTTTAATTTAAAAAATATAAATTTATAGAAAATCGAAATATTTGGCTGAATTATCATCAACAATGTTTTTATTAACAACTTTGATATAATTTATATATATATTAAATAAATTATATACTAAGTAAATTACTATTTGTATGTACTAAATAAATTATATACTAAATAACTTATATACTATAGATCAGTTAATTCTCTCTTGCCGGTTAGATTTCGTAAGAATCACTGACAAAGTTTAATCGCTAACAAATCGCAGGATTCGCAGAAGTCGAGACAAGGTCTCGCCTGATCAAAAGAGCGGCAGCGGATGCTGATCTGTTCTCATCGCGACTAGAGAGAGATCCAGAAAGTCTGGCAAATTACATTTAATGTCGATGCGATTTTCAACGCGCGTGCGAGAGAGAGAAAGAGAGAGTGAAGACTTCCTGCGTTGAATTCTTCGTATTGCCGAAATTACAATCACGAACGTCCATTGGTAACATTCTCGGACAAAATAAAAAAAAAGACCACCGAAGTCGCGCAGACGCGGATACAGTTATGTCATCACCTCTCAACTAAAATCCTATTCTACCTAAAGACGAGATACGGAAATAATTGGAAACTTTCCCTAGTAAATGACATGTAAACAATTTTCGTATATATTAATTACTATAATTTGTAGTATATAGAATTATTCTTTTTTCTATTTTCGTTAATAAGCTTGAAAAATTGATGTTACTTTTTAAGTTTATATTTATCTTCAAGTTTTATTTTGTTTGCATGTGTACATAAATAAATATGATTGATGATAGAAGAATTTAGAATATAAAAATCCGAAGCAGTCTCCTCTTACTCTATCAGATAAATGATAGAAAGGTTTATATTTAATTGAATTTCAATCTCCTCAATATAACATATACAAAAAGGCCATAATAAATCATATAACATTTGCGCACGTTCTTGTACGTGCAGTCAGTGCTCGTTACAATATCATGAAAGCGTATAACGTCATTGGCATTTATTACATTCAGCTGACATTCGTAGCTGACATTAGCAACAATGATGGCCACTGCGCGTTTCTGTTCGAGCAAAAGATTCGCGAAGACACGATCTAATGTTCCTTTTGTGAGTCATTCTTATTCCAGAATTCAATAGCGAACGATTAAATGCGGTTAATATTATAGCCAACAGATGAAGGCAGGACCGGTTTAAGGCACGGCGATTATTGGCGAAAGAATGGATTTAAAAAGACATGGTTGAAATTCAAAATCAAATAAATACTATTAAAATTCTTCAAATTTTTCTCACAATCTTCAGCATAATTAAAAATAATATGCTATAAATAGCGTAAAGTATTCAGCTTCAATATTATTTATCGAGATTACGAGTGTTATAAAATAATAATTTCTAATAATCAAATACAAATTTATATATTCCTCATTTATTTGATATCATTGCAATGCACGGCTGCAATTATGAATTAACAGCTTACGATATCAAACCACTCATATCCTATTTTAATGTAAAAGCAATCTTCTCATTAATTTTATTATCCGGTCGCGTGCTGTCGCTGGCGGAAGAGGACGAGAGAAAGAGAGACCGGTCTAGAAAAAAATCCGATCATTGACGAAGTGCTCATAAATACGTCGAAGTACCGAGCATAAATCCGATGGTAGCTAACGTGTCTACCGCGCAATAACCGTTGTAAGCAGTGAGTTCTTCGACGACGACGACGACGACGATATCTACGACGACGACGACGAAGAATAGCAGCAGCACGCGCTGCTACGCGAACTACACGATGGCAAGCTACCAAACCGGAAATGCATCATTGAGAGATACTGTACGAGTGGCCAGAGGCTGTACCACACATTGCACACGACAACAAGCACCTTAAGGCGTATTTACACGGTTTGCTCCTGATAGGATGGCAAGCTTATTTTTAAGACACGATTGAGCAAATAAAAATGGTGGCGTCTACGTTTTTATTATTTACTGCTAATGGTAATTTTTATAGAAATAATATATTTACACGGGTCACCGGATGGACAAATTTATTCTGCGCGATGGTAAAAAAATCAAACGTGTAAATATGGTTTGGTACGTGAATTATTATAATCATATCACACCTTTTTGTGTGTGCAGACATTGTTTGCATGATGTCGTCTTCTCGTCTTCCATAAATGAATTCATTGAAACATTTTCAAAACGGAATCATGTAATTTTTTTTTCGTTTTTCGTACATGGCTTGACACTAGTAAGTTGGTATACAATCACGTCACAGCTAAGCAACGAAATATAGAATTTATCTTTTTACTTCTTTTTAGAGCAAAGTGTACCAAGTCCACAATCTTTAAAATTTATTTTAAATATTAGCTGTGACACCATTGTGTCAACTTACTGAAATATTTATGCAGACCAATTTATGCGTTATTCGTTATTTTTTTCTTCAGAAATCACTCCTGATAAATCATTCAAAAGAAAGGAAAGAATAAAATAAATATATAAGAAATATTCACATAAAAATAATTGTACGTTTCCGAATTAGTTATCTGATCGTGTAATTAAAAAAATATAAATTTGGACAAAAACAAATTTGCGTTAAATTTTAATGAACGTCCTGGATTTTAATTAATTTTTTAAAAGTAACGAATAACAGAAATGAAATCTTATGGAAATTATATGTTAACACAATTTATATTGCTCCCACTTAAAATATTTGTTCATGACAATCAAAAGTGAACCGTGCAAATTCGCCTTTAAGCACACGATCGCGGTGCAACTTACAATCAGCCGACGAAGCTGTTGGTCGCGCGAGCATTATGATATACAACGGCGTTTGGCGTCTAATGCACGATGTACACCGCACCCACGTGCCACGGGATACGAGAATCGAAAGCGTCACTTCATTAAGTACGCCGTGAATGTTTATCCGGCCGCAGGAAGTATGTATTCGCGAATGCTGGGCGGGAAAGTCGGCGCGCGAGATAATTGCTTATTCGCCAGTTGACAAGAGTAATGAAGTTTCTCTTCACATTCTCTGTTCGACTCTATCCGAGAGCAAATTGTGCAGTCGACATTTCTGATTATCGAACAAACATCATGACGAGGTCGGATCTGTGCCTAATGCGGATAGTTGAGTCACCAAATGCCATATAGCAACGCCCAACCCACAATATTTCATTTAAACGAGGAAAATGTAGGTTTGGCAGGTATAATCGTACCCGGGTATAATGATATCGCTTTGGGCTACTAAAATATTAGAAACCGTGGGCTGAGCATTTATGACTTAGTCATTTATTTCAGAAGGAACCAGATCTTTTTAATATTTTTTAATGTCTTCATAATTTTATGTATGGCTACTTTCTCCTATCTATTATACGCGGAAATAATTAAGTTAACGTTGTAATTAAATTATCTAAATATTATTCCTTGATTTGGAATGTGTTTAATTCTGCAGCAATTATTGTTCATATTACGAGCGAATATCTTTTTAAAAACTTTCTTCATGAAAATTTAGACCGTTCTCGGAATGCAAAATTTTGTTCTATGTATATATACATAATAGATTTAATAAAATGTATACAAATATATAATAAAATATATACACAGAGAGAGAATTTTCTCTTAAAATTTACCCTGAAAATCATGGTAATTATAGGACAATATGGTATGGAAAGAATTTTATGATTAAGAATTTCTTTGATTAATATTTATCACAATAAAAATAATAATATCTATTACAATAAAATATAAAATATATGTTTGATTAATTTTACTATGCAGTTTATTAAAATTAATTAAACATTTTATATTTTATTGTGATAGATATTATTATTTTTATTGTGATAAATATTAATCAAAGAAAATTCTCATAAAATTCTTTCCATATTGTCTCATAATTATCATGATTTTCAGGGTAAATTCGAAGAGAAAATTCTCTCAGTGTACATATATATGTCGATTCTTTAAATTTTCAGTCAAATTAAAAAAATTTTTTTAATTTTATACATTCAACTTTCTTATAAAAAAACCTAATTTTTTTAAAAATGGTCTATATTCAACGTTTTGCAAAAAGATTACACTTTTTTTACGAAAAGATATATTATACAAAAAATCTCTGCAACATATATATTTGATATATTTTAATAAATCTATTATTTTGAGATTATATAAGAATTTAGTACTCACAGATGCAGGATGTGTAACAGCGGAGAATTGCAGTGCAGAATGTGACCTATAAAACACAAAAATATATATATATTATATAAAGCAACCTAAAAGTATATATTATTTTTCAATTACATAATTACTCTATTCAAGAAAAAAAATATTGCGCAATTAAATATTATCGATTCGTCCTTTGGACAAATATTTAAAAAAATAAATTATATAAAGAATATAAAATATAATTTTCCAAAGAAAATTTGTTCATAAAAACTTAAATGTTTTTTATGTAAAATATAATAAAGTATTTGTATATAAATAATCCAAATAATTTAAAATTTTAATTAGTTAAAATATTTTATATAAATTATTTTCGTATAAAAGTATTATTATAAGTAATTAAATATATTATTAAATATTTCAAGTATTTTAAAGTTAATCTCTCTCTAATAAACAGATATATAAATAGAAAATTAATTTTACAAGTGTAACGAATAATAAACTAAATATATTATGAATTATTCACCTCACGGTTGCTCCGTTGTCGCCTGATGCCTCCCCGGGCCTCCTCCTCCTCTCGTATCCTTTGTTGCTGGCACTCACTCGCGAATATATTAATTACGGTCGCCCGATACTTTGCACGGCACTCCCGACGTTAATTCGTCCTTTAAACAAATAATTAAAAAAATAATTATATAATTTCCGAAAGAAAATTTGTTCATAAAGATCTAAATATGTTTTTGTATGAAATGTAATAGTATTCTTATATATAAATAATCCAAACAATTATAAATTTTAAATGTTAAAATATTTTATATAAATTATTTTTATATAACAATATTATTGCAAGTGATTAAATATATTGTTAAATATTTCAAGTATTTGAAAGTAAATCTAACAAACGGATATATAAGGAGGCAATTACTTTTACAAGTGTAACAAGTAATAGACAAAATAGGTTATGAATTATTCACCTCACGGTTGCTCTGCTGTTGCCAGATGCCTCCCCGGGCCTCCTCCTCCTCTCGTTTACCCATTGTTGTTGGCACTCATTCGCGAATACGCTATTAATTACGATCGCCCGGTGTTTTGCACGGCACTCCCGATCGTTAATTGCACGCGACGTGCTCTTTATTATATTGCGATTGGAGAACAATGCGGAAAAATTATGATCGCACGATGATTCACACGCACACATACCATACATGCATACAGGGCATACACACGCATACACATCATACACATCATACACACATACACACCACACATTCGAAACATACCAAAAACACCACACACCACACACCACACATTCGAAACATACCAAAAACACCACACACCACACACCACACACCACACACCACACACCACATACCACAAACCACACATTACACAACAAACATGTACATACGCGACACACGCCAATTGTCTCTCTCTCTTTCTCTCTCTCGCTCTCTCTCTCGTAATGGCTATACTAGGTTAAGTGTGGAAACCGACGAATATACGACCCGTGAAGCTAATGATTTCAATAAATAAATGGCACGAAATACCTGTCTCTATGAACAACCGTCGTTTCCACACGTTTACGAATCGTTGTAATTAATGGTAGCAATGTCTCGGAGAGCAACGCGACACGACACGCAGAGCACTTTACCTCACCGCTTAGCGCCAAATTCTCACAGCGTGAACGTCGCGACGCGACAGTAGCGCGTCATATTACGTCACACGACTCGGCGTCGATATAATCGATCATAATCGATTCGCGCGAGAACGATAGTGACGCGAAGTGTTTCATGCATCGTCGTGTTTGGTGTAGCGCGATCGTTCTTCAGGATAATTATACATTTAACAATTTAAGATATTCGTAAGCGTGCCGAAATAACTTATGGAGGCGAGAACTTTGCGCGGTTTATCCATTGTAAGTAGAAACTCGCGCGTACAATACAATACTTTCATCAAACGGTTCATTGCGTGTTCAACTAACCTTTAACATATTAATACGTGGGATAGTAGCCCCGTCCCTTAAAACAAGTGTGTATTTAATTTGATAATACGTATCGCGATAAATGACGTATTATTTTCGTTTCGTGCGGATCATAACTTTGTGCGAACATAATTATTGCTTTATTCTACAATCAGAATAAAGTACGTATTGTGGGTAATTAACATTGGGAGTGTAAAGCGATCGTAATTAACGTGAGTGAGTACCATGAAACAACAACAGAGAGGATGAATAAGAGAGGAGAAAAAGGAGAAGGAACATCGAGAGACAGCAGAGCTATCAGGTAAATAATTGATAACTTATATACTTAATATATTATTATTTGATATTCTTGTAGAATTATTTATTTATTTCTACTCTATAAATTTACACTAAATTATTTGAAATATTTTATTAAATACATAATTACAATAATTAATGGATTAATATAGAAATAATATTGATATAATAATATTGATAACAAATATTTAAAATAATTTAAATTACTCATATGAGAGAATATTAATTTATTATGTATTAATTTATTCATTATTATATTTATTCATATTTCTTATAAAATTATTTCATAATATTAAATCTATATTTAAACAAACTTCATTCAAAAATGATATAATTTTTCTATTATGTATATTATAATGATTTTATTAGTTAAAAGAATAAAAAAACTTGTTTGTAGGTAATGCAATACTTTTTTGAAATATTAATTATTTAAAATATATTATTTTATGTTGTAATTTTAAATAATTCTTATATATCTATATTTTACAAATTTTATACGTTGTAAATGGACAAAATTTAATTAAGTCTAAGTATTGTCGAAATATTTTACATGCTATTAATTTTTTAAAAAGAAGATAAAAAATATAAGTTAAATAAGTGTCTCGCTATATATAAGTATCTGTACGTATACACGATTAAAATTTCCTGATAATTATGCGCGTGTTTTATGCTAAAAATGCTGCAAATACTGCATTTTTAAAATCCTAAATAAAGAAATAACTAGCTTTGCTTCAGCTTTGCTAAATGTCAGGAAATGCTCCAAAAAGCTTAGTCCGAAATTCTTGCTTGTACATCTTTGCGCATACAGATTAAAAATCTTTAGTATAGTCTCTTTAGTAAATCTTTAGTATATTGATACACAGAGAGAATTTTCTCTTAAAATTTACCCTGAAAATCATGGTAATCGTGGGACAATATGGTATGGAAAGAATTTTATTTCTCTGATTAATAGTTATCACAATAAAAATAATAATATCTATCACAATAAAATATAAAACATGTTTGATTAATTTTACTATGCAGTTTATTAAAATTAATCAAACATGTTTTATATTTTATTGTGATAGATATTATTATTTTTATTGTGATAACACTATTAATCAGAGAAATTCTCATAAAATTCTTTCCATACTACATATATTGTGTTCCACGATTACCATGATTTTCAGGGTAAACTCTAAGAGAAAATTCTCTCAGTGTAGTTTTCTGATATAAATCGTACATCTGATTGGAAAAATCGAGTCGTATGACAAGAATCAGAAAAAAAAAAAATAATTAGCTTTGCTTCAGCTTTGCTAAATGTCAGGAAATGCTCCAAAAAGCTTGTTATAGTCCGAAATTCTTGCTTGTACATCTTTGCACATACAGATTAAAAATATTTAGTATAGTCGTTGATAGTTTTCTGATATAAATCGTACATCTGATTGGAAAAATCGAGTCGTATGACAAGAATCAGAAATAATCCTAAGCATCCAATAACTCGAGCTTTCGCCAATAAATTTTTACTTTAATTAAAATAAATTTTTTCACAAACAAACGACATTTTAGCAACATTGGTAATAATTATATAAAAGATGATTTATAGGCTTTGTTATCCCTTGCTGCGAACTTTCGTATTTGCGATTTAATTATTTCAATGTCAACGAAGAGTACTTTTTTCACGCGGCCGAGAGTAAAGTGGAACAATTAATAAGATACGAAGGGAAAGGAGAGATTGACGAGTTTTTTCGATACATATGATATGTACTCGATAATTGCAGATCGGTTGAAGTGTAAACTACGATTTTAAAGGCACGCCCAGCGTCCGCTCAAGGGGCGTCGACGTTATCTCGAATCTCGTGAACATATAGCCATCGCCGGAAGGCGAACAGTCGCCACCGGAAATGATGCGATTTCCTCGAGACAATTTTTACAGATTCTATGTGATGATAGAGAAAAAATATTGAGTGAATCGTTAGTGTATCTTAACATTACTTAGTCATGATATTTTAATAACAAACTTGTAATTTAAATTGTTTTCTTTTAGATTGTTAATCTATATTTTTACAAAAAATAATTTTGCCGCTAATAATATCGGAATCAATAATCTTATCCATTACCAATATTACATCGATAATCACAATAACATTATATATATATATATGTATATATATATATATATATATATATATATGTGTGTGTAATATATCAAAGAAATATTAACGAGACAATGATCTTCTCAGCAATGATATTATACCAGATTAATTGTTAGGGCATATGTACACACACAGTACCGAAGAAATATTATCACTGACAATATATTTGACATCGATGTCATATTAAACGACACACATACACACACACACACACACACGCGCGATATATAAAAAATATATACATATATTACAGACGTTACAGTTGTTTACCAATAAAATTTATTTCATGTCAATTACTTATCTTTTATCTATCACTGTATATGTATTCTTATGGTATTTATATTCCATATGATGATTATGTTGATTCTTACACAGTCAAAGACCGCAAAATAGCCTCTGTTCTTTTCAAGACGATAGATCAATCAGAGTCTCTTGCATGCAATCTCTAACACGTGAACTACTTGAGACAAGTGAAATAAACGCTTGAATGTTAAAAAGCGATTGATTGTTAGCATTGTCGCTACATTTCATTTCAAATGCAATAATTTTCACACAAAAACTTATCGTACCATAAATCATCGAAAAGACAAATCGAGATCAGCTGATTAAAGCGTTAATTTGCTAGTTAAATTTTTAAATAATAATATATATTATAAAAATTAAAATAATATAATATGTTTTAAATAATATGTCAATATTCTTTAAACTTGATTAATATTTTTTGACAGAAATCAGCTGATAACTGTCAAAAATATTAATCGAGTTTAAAGAATATTGACATATTATTTAAAACATATTATTTTAAAAATTAATTAGCAAATTAATTCTTTAATCAGCTAATTTCTGTCAAAAATATTAATAAAGTGTTAATTTGTTAATTAAATTTTAAAATAAAAATATGTTATAAAAATTAAAATAATAACGTTTTAAATAATATGTTATTATTCCTTAAACTCGATTAATATTTTTGACAGCTGATTTCTGTCAAGAAATATTAATTGCAGATAAGGCATTATAACATTATTTATGACATATTATTATTTTACATTTTATAACCTAATATTATTTTAAAATTTAATTGGCAAACTAACGCTCTATTAATATTTCTTGATAGAAATCAGCTGATTAAAGCGTTAATTTGCTAATTAAATTTTAAAATAATATGTTATAAAAATTAAAATAATAATATGTTTAAATAATATGTGCTATAATTCTTTAAACTTGATTAAAATTTTTGCCAGTTATCAGCTGATTTCGGTCAAAAAATATTAATAAAGCGAAAATTTGCTAATTAAATTTTAAAATAATAATATGTTATAAAAATTAAAATAATAATGTTTTAAATAATATGTGATAATACATTAAACTCGAACAAAAATAAAAAAAAATTTGGCCAAAATTTCAGTGAAACATGATGATGTGTGATCGGACATTGACTTCATTTCTTGTTTAGAAAAATGCACACATTTAAAAAAAATATATTTATAAGAAATTACAATCAATACACTATAAAGAAAAAAATTTTTTCTTTCTCTATTTATTATTATTCCAATAAAAAATGAGAAAAAGATTTGGGCAAAATTTCAGTGAAACATGACAATGTGCGATCGGACATCGAGTTCATTTTTTGTTTAGAAAAATGCACACATTTTTAAAAAATATATTTATAAGAAATTACAATCAATACATTATAAAGAAAGAAATTGTTTCTTTCTCTGTTTATTATTATTCCAATAAAAAATGAGAAAAAGATTTGGGTAAAATTTCAGTGAAACATGACGATGTGCGATCAGACATCGAGTTCATTTTTTGTTTAGAAAGAAAAATGCACACATTAAAAAAAAATATATTTATAAGAAATTACAATCAATACACTATAAAATAAGAAATTTTTTCTTTCTCTATTTATTATTTTAATAAAAAATAAGAAAAAGATTTGGGCAAAAATTCAGTGAACATTACGATGTGTGTTTGGACGTTGAATAATGTAAAACCATTTTTTATTTAGAAAAAGAGAGAATGCACATGTTATTTTATAAATATATATAAAAATTACAATTATATACTATAAAACAAGAAATTTTTCTTTCTCTATTTATTATAATATAATAATGTTTAGAAAAAGAAAGAGTGCACACGTTTTTCTATAAATATATATAAAAAATTAAAATTATATACTATAGAATAAGAAATTTTTCTTCCTCTATTTATTATAATAAATAATAATTATTATTCCAATAAAAAATAAAAAAAAGATTTGGCCAAAATTTCAGTGAAACATGACGATGTGCGAGGAAGGAACCGGAGTTTATTTCTTGTTTAGAAAAATGCAAAAAATATTAATAAAGCGTTACTTTGTTAATTAAATTTTAATATAATATGTTATAAAAATTAAAATAGTAATATTTTATTTTATTTTATTTGTTACAGATAGCATTGCTGATAAGCTACGCGCGAGTTTGACGACGAGATTCTCAAGTGTTGAACAGACGTTGATTCGTGCGATTATAGTTTTCGCATCGTTATTTCTCATTGCACAATGTACGCGAAATACGCGTGCGAATCACGCGTCGCGTCGGGAGTGCCGTGTAAAGTGTCGGGCGTAATTATTCGTGTTTTCGCGAGTGTCGTGAGTGCTACCATGGACCAAGAGAGGAGGAGGAGGCTCGGGGAGGCATCGGGCCACAGCGGGGCAACTGAGAGGTATGCAAAATAAAAACATTTTTTTCTAAGCATTGAGATATTCGACCGTTTCTAGACTTTCAAAACACTCTGTACGCACACACACACACACGCACACCCACGCACACACATACACACACACACACACACACACACACACACACACACACACACACACACACACACACACATACATGCATATACATAATTTGAATATTTTGTTTTCAGATTAATGTGCTGTGTACTACAACTCTGCTATTGCACGTATCGGTGAGTGAGAAATTGTTTATTTTATATAACATTTCTATAGCGGTAATGAAGCTACCGTTTTATTTCGTGGAAACTCATAAATAATTAAGAGTTCTGTCTTTATTTTTAATAATTCTACTATTAAAGATAAAGCCAGAACTCTGAATTATTTATGAGTTTCCACGAAATTATACGCTAGCTTCACATACATATTATTATTTTAAAATTTAATTAGCAAATTAACGCTTTGTTAATATTTTTTGATAGAAATTAGCTGATAATAAAGGGTTAATTTGCTAATTACATTTTAAAATAATAATATGTTGAAAATATTAAAATAGTATGTTTTAAATAATATGTTATAATACCTTATCCGCGATTAATATTTTTTGACAGAAATCAGCTGATAATTGTCAAAAATATTAATCGAATTGAAAGTATTATGACATCCTATATGAAAAAAGTCATGTATACCGAAAAGTGCGTTTTTAGCTGTCATTAATTTTGTCTTGAAATAATAATTGTCGTTCTCATCTCATTTTTCGTATCATCATCTTCAAACGTAGTAATTATATGCAATATTGTTCTAAAATAAAAAAAAGTTGCATCTTATAGACGCTGATTGCGTTTTATAAAGTAATAAATCTTTATTTCCAAACAAGATAGCTGCTATATTAAACGTAATTTATCTGTTTAATAATGCTTGAAGCTACGGTCGCATGGAATTTACTTGACAGAATTACTCCATTAACGATAATACACTATATTGGTGCATAAAATATACACATAACATACATACATACATACATACATATAAGTGTGTGTGTGTGTGCGTATTTTTATATAATTTTTTTCTTTGAACATGCAACAGAAAATAAAGTGAGTAGAGTAGAGATTTTTGACAATAATTTCGTCAGCGAGAAATACTTGAGAAAATAGACTCGATCTTCCTCTGAATAAGCACAACATCTGTTGATAACATCTCGGGATACTTTGAATAGCACTCGGCTCGATGCTCAAATTGCATTGCGGAATCGATTAGCTGCCACGCAAGCTGCGTCCACGATTGGAGCCGTGGAATCCTATAGGGAGCCGGTCGGCATACGGCCATTCAGTCGCGATTACAACGAGTTTATTGCGAGCGGATGTCGATTATTTACAACACGCCGCGCGCGCTCGCGTGTAGGAAGTTGCACGGATACAAGTCCCGCGAGGGATCGAGCCCCACGCTTTCGATCATCGACATCGTGCCGGTATGAGCGATCGAAGGAAGGGACGGGGTTCCACGACGCGTAGTAAGAATGGGCCCCGTAACAGGAGTCGGCTCCGCTCTTTCTCAGGGGGGATAACTGGGTGAGGGCACGATACTATTAAATAAATGACTTTCTCATTTTTGTCATTAACGCTAATCGATTTTGCCCAAGGAGACGGAATTGAAAGTAATCGACAAGGTTATACTCGGTAACGAGTCCCAGGGTTTATACGCGACGCACACGACCGTTAATAAAGTTATTTACTTTTTCCATCTCCGTGCTCATCAACGTTCCGCGTTCGAATAATAGGACTCTATCGAGCCCAACTCTACTAGATGTATCAAAATTATGGTAGAATATCGTCCTTTTCATTTATGATTTATGTTATCTTTTATTGACTTGTAGCCAATTTCTCCTCAAAATATCGAAATTAATAGTGTTTTTATAAGTAATCGGGAGATTGATGAGTGATAACGATACCATTTTTTCCGCGTAATATTATTATTACAAAGTTTTTTTTTTTACGAAGTAATATTAAAATAATTTATTAAGAGAACAACTTGGTTTACAAAAAAATGATTTACAAAAACAGTAAAAATAATGCAACGTCATCGTAATCTTTGACTCGATAGAGGGAAAAGCAAGGGATCTATCCATATAAGTAGCAAAATCAGTCTCGCGAAGAGTAAATCTGCGATCATAAGGAAGAGTAAGAAATATTACGCGTTCGTGGAGGGTCGGAAAGTGACGAATGATCAGCGAGAATAAAAAGCCAACAATAGAGAAAGAAAGGAGAAACGTGGACTTGGCAATCATGCGATGCTCGACAATTATTGTTGTTTTCGCTATTAGGGGAGATCGGGGTAATCTGCGCGTTTAGCCTCGCAAATTGTATGAGTCGCTGGAATCCTCGAGAGTGAACCTTTGCTGAGCAATTACACAATCCATAGTTACACCGGCTAATTATGTGCAACGAGAGTACCATCGTATTATCACGCGAATCAAATTCATTATTAGCACGAAAGTTTTGTTATACAGTGACAAAAAGAGAGAAATACAGAGAAAGAGAAAGAGAGAGCTTTTACATTCATAATTTTAGAATCCAATTAAAATTATTATTAAAAAAAAATTCTTTTATAGTAAATTATAATAGTTTTATTTTAACAATCAATACTTGTAAAATATACATATATATTATACAATTTCTTTTTATTGCATGAATTAAGAATTGATGCGTTATTTCTATTTAAGATTTCTAGAAGATTTAACAAAATTTGATAAAATTAATTATTAAAATTTTATTCAATATTTTGTAAATAAATCTCAAATTCTATTAAAGCTAAGTTTGCCAAAAATTTTAATTAAAGAATTATTTAATCTTTATTTATTTAGATATCTAAGAGAATAAATTTCAAAATTAGAAAAATTAAATTAAATTTAGATTAATTTTTTAAATTAAGATTAAAGACCTTTACAGAATTGTTGTCTTTTGTGCGACTAAATCTATCATTATTGTCAGTTAAGAGATATAATATAAACACCATCCGTTTGTAAAATGTATTATACGAGTTAATCGACACGCTGCGCAAACAAACGTCATCGTGCGTTAATGCGCGTTAATTGCAATGACGAATGAGTGAACGCATCGACGTCCAAGCTACCCAACGTCGAGCCGAGTGCAACAGGAAGTGCATCAGGCAAAAGTAATGGTGGCATTGCACTTCGATGCGGCAACAACAACGCAAAGCGAACCAAACGGGAGTCTTTCTCCATCTCTTTCTCTCTAAACTCTCTTAGACATTCTCGAATATCCACGTTCGTATATTATAATGTTAGGCATTTGATGCTATCATTCGATGCAAATGCGCCGCATCTTCTTCTGTCGAACTTGACGGACCTTGCATTCGCGTTCGCTTCCTTCGATTGCATAAACTCATGGCGATATTCTGAGACCAGTGGCGTAACAAGAGTGACTCGGAATGATCGATATTTAAATATCCTTTCCTTTTCCTTCGATGTAAAATTAATACAGTTTTCTTATTAATTATTAGAGACATTGACCATGATAAATTAACCATGATTAATACAGGATCTGTCAACGATTTGACAGATGCGAAATTACTTCCAAATTTTCTCTTCCTCACTCTTGTTACGCCTCTGCTCTTCGAACGACGTATCTGGAACATGCAGGTATCACCGGCTGAAACTCGGCACGTCGTAAAGCGCGCACGAGCGGGCGCAGACCGTTGACTGGTACGACGGGGACCTCGTCTAAAGATCATTTTGTAAAAGCCAATAACTCATCGCGGTGAAAGCACCGCGATAAATTTTGCGGACGCGTCTGCGATCGTTTTCGTAAGGAACTTTATTCCTGCCTTGTGAGGCAATAAGCTCGATACGCTCGTTAACGTTAAAACGGATTCGCAGAAAGAAAATATTCGCGACCATGTCAAGTTTTACATGATATAAACATTTTTTTACTTCTCTCTCTTTTGTGAGTTCCCGTTGCGTCGTAAGACGTCTTTGTCCGAATAATATCGTACAGAAAACGTGGACAGGGAAGAATGGAACGCGAGAGGTTTGGGATATTCTCGATTAAGAGAGATTTATTTAAAACGATAATCGCTAGAAAGAACCGTATTCATCTTATTTCTCTGGCGATCAACTTTGATTGGAGAGGCCAGGTTTATCAGGTTTTGTATTACCGAAGTAAATTGGCACATTATTGAGATAATTATCGATATTTTTTGTGAAGATCGATCATCAGGTAATTTTGAATAGAAATTCATCTTGAGAGCATTACTTTTCAATTAACAATATAATCTCGACAAAAAAAAACATTGCAAGTCATCAATAATTTGCCAACTTATATAATTTGCCTGTAGCCTATTAGATTTTCTTAATGCTATACCCGCATATTCACAAAATGAGATAGTCACGATGTAGTCGAATTAATGTTTGTACCTAAAATGATCAGTGATGATGAGCGATTGCTTACGATCTCGTCATCTCTGTAAGCTGCTACTCGAACATTTCCTATAAAGATGAACCAATATTCGATTTTGCTGCACAAAGCAACAACCAGGTTCTCTTTTTCTCTCTCTTTCTGTCCGTCAGAGCACATAAAAAAAACAACCTTTAAACATCGAGAGTCGACGTTGGCTGTACTTTGCGGGCGTCTTGTGATCGCGGTTGGGGATAGGAGTTCTCGTGTAAGCATTGCTACATGTATAAGGACGGCAGGTAGGACCGGCCTTGGTCCAATGACCTCGCCAGAGATCGACCAGCGGCCAAGCAGTTCGTACATACGTTCGGTGCTTCTCATCGACGTAACAACCGTCGAACATCATCGCGCGCTGGCAAGGTCGTTGACATCGCGCGCCTTGCCCGTTTCTCGATTCGCGCCACTCGAATAATCGCGGTCCGCGTATTTAACGCGTATTTTACGAGACGTTAGTGTAATCAACGGCTCCGCAATCACAAAAATAAAATTGACAACGGAGGAATCCCTCGTTGGAGAATAGAACCCTATTCATCGAGGTCGCGCTCTTTTTCACGCGCCGAAAAAATCGTTATAATCTCACAAATTTTTTTCGCGCCGCGAATAATCAAAAGACTTTGAAAGGTTTAAGAACTCTCTTTGAGATGCTCTCGTATAAATATCATGATAGTTCTCAATTATAAGAGAACATAAAGGAATGCGATAATCATATTTGAGAGATATATAATTTTAATTCTTCTTCATATAAACATAAAAATTTTTAAGGAAAAAATATATAATTATATAATACATTTTATAAAAGAAATCGTGTGTGTTTATATATCACATGAAAAATGTACATAAAATGTACAGATAATATATTATATATAAGCAATTAATTTTTCATTTAAAATATTTTTTTTACAAAAAAAAATATAAATTAAGATTTTGTAAAGTAAATGATTCAGTAAAGACCCAGATAATTGAATCCTTCTTGCTAGCAAGATTAAGCAAGCAGTTTTTTTTTCATTTTAATCAGAGACAGCTGTGCGATGATTTTTGCGAACGATTATTCGATAACGCTCACGCATCATTCGGTATTCAATGAACTAGATGATAATGGGCATCGAAAAAGAAATATAAGCTCGGAAAAGAAGTGTTTAGTAATGGATTCGATAATTTGTGGATCGATCGATTCATTGACTGCAGTTCATTCCTACGTGGACGTTATAGAAATATTATTCCGTGTCAATATACTTATCGTGGCGTTCTATAACAGATTCGAAAAAGCAGATCGACGTGTCAATTTAACGTTCGACAAGTGATAATCTTTTCAGAGACGGACGTTTCACGCTTGCATTATTTTGTTTGAGAGTCATTGGGAAGAGGAAGAGCAGAAGCACATAAAAATTACATTCCACACCGCGACTGACACAGTTCAATAAAATTTTAGCTTACCTATACATATGAAAAATTATATGATGTTATACAAAAATTTTATGAGAGTACTCTACAGCTATATTTTGCCGTTATTAATTAATTTATGTTATTTTTATAATATTCTTAATTTTATTAAATAGAGGGTAATGTACGTTTTAATTTTAGAATTAAAAAAAATTTTTTTTTCAAAGATTTCTTAAAATATTGGTTATTTAAAATTCTTTCTCTGCAAACAATATACTTTTTACAAATTTTTCGACAACTTTGTTTTTATAATTTTACATTAATGAATTATATGTATTCATATTCATCCTAAAAAATGGAAAGCGGGATAGAAATAAATTCTTTCTTTGTAATTACATTATTTTAACAATTTGTGTAACAGATTATATTTTTTTTTGCGGGTGGAATGTAAGTTTTGCTATCTTTATATTTTATTAGAAATCCTCTTCTGTGAATAAAAGACTTAGAATATTCTTGCACTTAAATGGCACTTTTTTAAAGGCACACTAGCATAAGATAAAGAGGAAATATATCGAACGAACAAAGAGGAAGTATGACACAGAAGGGAGGGAAGAGAAAAAGACGATGGAGAGCAGCATGTTACGCTGAACTATAATATTGTAATTAATGCCTTTATGTAAATAGAGTCAAGTTGTACACACTCATAGGATAGTACGGTGCTTGTTATCTGAAACACATATTATTCCTGAAGCCCTTAAGGGTTCGCGCGCGCTTGTACACATGCACTCACTCCACGGCTGCACTTCCTGTAATATTAATTGTGGCACGAGCTTTGTGAGACCACCAATGTGGTTGTAAGAGCGCCAATTCCGCATTCAAAATCCGACTGTGATCCTATTTCTAAACAATTCGTTCTCGCATATTTCTTTCGAATTCAGATAAATTTCTTATATTTTATTAAGAAGCAAAATTATGTGCGCGTAGAAAAGTTTGTTCTAAATAAATAGAATAAATTACGTAATATGTAAATAAATTATTTCTCAAATAATAATATTCTGTTCCTATATTTTAAATTGCATGTCTATTATCTAGTGATTCAAAAAAAGAAAAATGCGACGAATGTAAAACTTCTTTTCAAAATTGAAAATGCAGATTATGAGATTGATAGTTATAAATAATAGCACTGATCTTATTTTAAGGCAGTGAGTTTACAAATTATTAATCATTAGTTAAAATTAATGTCAAAATCCAGTTTTAATTAAGACACCGCATTCTACAATAATTCAAATATTTTTAAATTTTATCTTTCTACGGATAATAGAAACCTTTATTTAGTATTTCTCGTGATAAAATTAAACTATAATTGCTGGCTACCTTTTCACGATTATTAAGGTCATCCTCGGGAGCATTCGCAGAATTAATGACGCGCATCGTCGTATGCCGCTGATTGCAAAGGTGACCTCTGAAAATTGCACGTTGAGATGGCAATTACTGACGGTGCAGGGAGAAATATGATCTTTGCATTGTTCAATAATCTGCGATGTTTCGCTAGCGCAATCTCTGTGTGAACAAAGTTATACACTTCCTAGATGGATAAATCAGAATCGCACAGTAAACTTTCTGCTAATTATCTGTAATACTGTGATTGCTCTTTTTCTCCATTAATCAAGTTCTAATATAATATAATTTTCAAAGTAAATTTCAAATAAATTTTCGTCTCGAAAATGTCTCATTGACCTCGTTAATGTGCCGCGGCTATAAATTCGCGTCGAGAAGGAGAAAGCTGGACCTTTGGATACAGACGGACACTTTGATGACTTCGAATCCTCTACGAAGGATTATGTAATGCGCTTTATTCTTGGCAGAATAAGATTCTTATCATTCTTTCGTCTTTCATTTCACACACATCAGTTTAATCGATCGAATTCTATCGAATGTCATTTTTTAACGTTGCAAAAATGCATTGCAAACATTTGAAATGCATTTAAATAAAAATTATAAGACATGAGAAAAAATAACTTTTGATTTATAGTCACACAATATTTATAACGTTAAGACTCTTAAGAATTTAATAAAAAATTAATTAATTAAGATTCGAAGATATACGCGCAAAATATCCAGTGTTTAAAAAAAAATGATATCTGACCTTTCTCCTCGCGAATCGATGAGTCGTTGACGTTATTGCCACGAAATATCACGGTTCCTCTTGCATTATTAGCCTAACTGATTGTATAACGCTTCTCTGGCACTGTGTGATCGAAACTCCTTTCCAATTTAAATGGCCAACACGTTATAAATTTATCCGTGAAATTATACGCCCAGCGATTACATTGGAGCCGCATGATTATTTAATCATTATCTCTCTCTCTCTTGCGCCGAAAAATACATTTACTGACGCGGGAAAACTCGCAACTTTCTCAAAAACGCCTGCTTTCTCCTTGAAATTATATATTATACACAAATCAATAGCCTATTAGTATTAGTAAATCGATGAAATCTTCTCTCTGATAATTTAGTCTAGAAAGAGAATCGACTCAATAAAAATTTTATTTTAAATTACTCAAATAATAACTCTTAAAAAATAAAAATATAGAGATTTTTCCAGATTTTTTAAAGTTCTACGTCCTATTGACAAATTCTTCAAATAATCTGTGTTCAAATAATCTGTTCAAATAATCTGTTTGAGATGAGAGACGATCCTTATCTGCTTTTTTATAACAGGTTAAATTCATCAAATATTCTAATAAAATTAGTGACCGAATGATTTTATGGAGTTTATCTTAATATAAAATTCCTAAAAGGGATCATGTTGCAATCTCGTTCGCAAACAGATATTCGTATAATATGACTTTTTCGCGAGTTTCGATTAGATATAGAAAGAAAGTCTAGGGTACCTCTCCTGCGGGTAGAAGCATAAAATCGGGCAGGATGATTCTCCTAAACGACGGCGAACGCCGGTAGTTTCGGCGAGCCGGTCGATAATTAACTTCGCTCTTAACTTTCCTGACCTTCTTCCACCGGCGAGACTGGCCTCCCGACTCTCTATCGAAGCCCCGACTTCCCCTCCTTGTTCTTCTCGGGGAAGCTCCGCGTTCGGCGAATATCTTCGTCGGGTCTTTGCGCTGCATTCCACAGTCCGGATGCATCCCGCGAGTTGCATCTCGACAAGAGTGCGTTCGCGCGCGCTCACACGCGTAGAAAGGATCTCTCCTTCTTCCGGGACCGCGGCCCCGGAAATCGGAGAGATCGCGCTCGCACGAGGCGTGGCCATTAATTCCATCGAATCCTGGTATATAAGTAAGATTAAAGCGCGCGTATAAGTACTACTTCAGCGCGAGTCGCGTATTCGATTTGCACGATTATTCCGCCTTGCGTTGCCTTGCGCTAAAAGCGCATTCACGCGGTTCAATTTGCGAAAGAAAGTAATAAGTAGAAATAGTATATTGAGATGATTGAATATTTTTTGTTTCACTTACAGTTTGATTATTTTACAAATTGTTAGGAGAAATATTTGTGTATATTTACGATGAGAGAGTTCTACTCGAGATATCTCACATTCTGAATTTCTCAAGAAAATGAAAGTGAAATCGCGAACGGAAGTGCACTGCATTGCTTTATTCTAATTAATTAATCTTTAATAATAATTTTAAATTAATTAATTTTAAAAATTTTTAATCGTTTAATCTTTATAACTGTAGTGATAATTTGTTTCGTAGAATAATCAAAAGCTACCGGTGTAAATTTACCTTAAAGTTCGCGAACGTATCTTTCTGATATTCCAGATGTCTCCGTCGCTGCTATTAATTACGTTGCATGAATACAAGCGACTTTACGCTGGAAATTGGAGCCACTATTGTAATCCGCCGCGGGGATTCTTGAGCTATGAATTGCTTACGATGTCGAGAGAGGACAGGGGTCTGAAGAAGGTCGTGGTATAGGCGTCATTTGAATTATGAAATTAATGCGAACGTAGTCTTCGAGTAACGTAATCGCGCATTAAATTATGCGTCGTGTTCGTAGATGCCGTCAGAATTCTTGTCTATCTCAGTATCATATGTGCCGCAATCATTTTTCTAAAGATCTATTAAAATGTTTTTTTGTTATTATGCTAATTATTTTAATAATTCATTCAATAAATGTAGAAAGTTTACATTTGTAGATTTATAATCTATATAATAAAATTAATTATTATTTTTCTTTTCATAAAATTAGAATTTATATTATAAATAATTGTATAATAATAATTGTCTCTATATGTGACATATTTATAATTTATAACATAATTCTAGTTTATGAAAGAGTAGCCAATATTAAGGCCCGTTAAATTTATTTTTATGCCTAAAAGGAGCTTGCGCGTAAAAAAAATTAATGATTTTAGATTAAGAAAATTAAGTAGTATAATTTAATTATTGAACATATATCAATTATATATGAGATTATAGATTTCATACATGAATGTTGGTTGGTTATTTACGAAAAATAATTTAATAATTTAATGATTTTTTGACAATCCACGACTATTTAGTCTGTATATTTGAAAATCGCGAAATCCGGCGCGAAGTCGCAAACCGCATCGGAGGTGCATCATCTCCGACTGCATCGCGTTTGCTGCGAGAGGGACAGAGAAACGCGAAATAAACTTTCACCCTGCCACACGTTCGCGTGGTAGTCGTGTCTCTGCAGCGTGTACACCACAATGGTTAACCTTATGACTTCGCGCGCCAAGAGGCCTCTTCCCCCTTTCTCTTTGTAAAAGGAAGGGGCCCTCTTCTCGTCACCTGCACGCGCCCGTGTTGGGGCACCGCACCGGCCTCGGGGCGAGACACACGACCTATCAATCATGCAGCGATATTCACCTCCGTGACGCACAATCTGAGAAGTGGGCGTACGGTAAGGAGTCCTTGTCACCTTTGACCTTCGACGCGTGTCTACGACCGCTGCCGTTCCTGTTCCGAGTGGAACGACCGTTTCCGCCAGGCAATTCGCAGTCGATTATCTTATTTTTGACCTTAGTCATCGATGCTATTCAATTAGCCGAAAGAGCGATGACAAATGTACCCGTTTTAGATCAAACGATGATGATATATGCATCAGAGAGATGATTAGAAAAACATGTTATTAATTTTTTTAATATATTCCATAGCGATTTTTAATAGAATTAATTTTTTAGTGTATAAAATTGAGTCTATCAATTTTGTCGAAACGCGAGAAGCGAGGCTAATCGGTCGAAATAAGGGATCAGAAAATTTTGCTTCTAATATTTCGTGACGCAAATTTTCGCGGATGCGATGAACAGACCATCGTTCTTTAATCGAGACGAAAGCGCGAACTCAGAAAGGATGTACTCTATAACTACCGCGACAACCTTTGACCTTACGAGTGTAGTGGTATTAACAGAGCTGCCGTTTCTGTGTCTTTTGCGCGCGGATGCATGAGCCGGCAAATGGCTCACTTTTCGTCGAGAACGACCCTCGACCTTCTATGCCGCGCGAAGATAACTCGTATACGAGATTGCAGCGTCGACGTTCTTCTGCTTCCTCGAGCTTTCGCCTTTTCCTGTTAACCTTCGACGGTGATCTCCGCGAACTGTCACGAACTTCTTCCGGTTTCACTTTTCGACCGCTTCTCTAACACAAGGAAAATTATCTCCTAGATAATAACGATAACTTTCTAATATTTCGAGAAATTTAATTTGTTGGAATATTATATTAAAATAATACGCAGAATAAAAATTTATATTTTTATAATTATATTTTAAAAAATGCAAGAATTAAGACTCTGCGATCTGTGTTAAATATTTGCTAAAGAAAGTCAGATGAATATTTGACAAATTTAAAGCAGCGAACGAAGAATCATGCATCTCGAAATACATATTTAATTTATTTTACTAATAAGATAATTTATAAATTCTACTTAAGACGCGTTAATGTGGAACAAGTCCATAAAAATACGAATATTGCCTTTCATTAGTTTGCCGTAAAAAATTTATATTGTAAACAAGATTATAATGCAACGAAATCACTGCGTGAAACTGCCTAAGAAGAGACATTTTATGCGGAATGCGACCTTCGGCCCCGATAATTAACAAAATTATAGCCAATTTGGAAGAAACCAATGACGTTCAATCATTTTAAGCAGAAACAAAAAGCACTTGGCCTTCGATCTCGGCCGTCACAAAGTAGTTCATATTGGTGCGCAAGAAAATACAAATATTGCTATAAAAATACCAGATTATTATATTTAATCAGATTTCATTATAATTTATATTTCAGAAATTACATATCTTTTTTTTTTATTTTTCTTTGCTTATTTTTTTCTCTTCCTATTTATTTTAGAAAAATAAAAAATAAACTTAAATTTTTTTAAATATTTTCTGAAACTAAATTAGTGCAATGTACAATGAATATAGTGAAATAAAATGCATACGTTATCAATGGAAATTAGATGAATTAACGTCGCACCAAGATATTGTTTGCTCGATGGAAAAATCTGCTTAGTGCAATAATATATATCTCAGCTGTTTGATAGGCCTGTTTACGATGTGAAAACAGCCTGCGGACCCTCTTCGCAACCGCCTTCCCCTGTTCATCGAGGTGGTCTGTCTAGCCTTTGATATGCCGGGATGTTCCTTAATAATTCAAGCGGCTGCGCTACGTTCGCAGCGGCGTAATAAACACGCATCTTCGTGCTTTACTCGTTGGTGGATCGTGCGTTTTTATCGTCTTTGTCGTCGCGATCGCTTCGTCCTGCGTCGCAAAAAGTCATTAGAGGAACTGGTTTTAGAGTTTCCAGTTAAGTCATCAGGACAACATTTTAAAGCCGTCAATAGCGCCGATGCAGCAGTAGTCGCTCACAGTAATTTACGGCCGTTTCAATATGTGCGCTTAGAAGCGTATGATCGTTTTTATGCCATGTCGCGATTCCAAATTATGTGCCATAAGCGCGAAATGCCTATGGAACTCGCAAAAACTGATCCCGTCTCGCTTTGCAGCAGCGCGATTACGTAAGTTCGCGGAGAAAATATGATGATATGTGTCGCGATGATATGTCAATGAATAAATTGCGTGCACATACGAATTGCATAACGCGCGCTATTTCTCATCAAAAACTGACCGCACTTTTTTTTATTTCTCTTCACATTTTCCTAAAAAAGTTAAAATTATATGTCTCAAGTTTTTTCACCCTATTTCTTTCTTCTTATCTTCAATTTTAGTCGATCATTTAAGTAATTTACGAGATTATTGTGTCTATTCTTCTCGTAATTATCAATTACACGTATTTCTTATTATAGATTTATGTCATCAGAATATAATTGCATATTAATCGATGTCAATACAATTTTAGAATAAATAATTTAATGCGAGTTATTAAAATCAAATAACGCATCAATATAAACGCACTTAAAAAATTTGATTTTTAAAAATATTTTGCACATTTTTTTTCATATTTTATCTCTGTCATCCTCTCGGTAGATTCGTTTTATCATTAGGCGCGAGCAGGTTCTCTCCTTTGATTTTCATTCCCAATAATGCGACACGGTGCATTATTCGTCGCGCGAAAGCGTAACGAGGACGGCGCACGTTGGCGCTATAAAACGTCCTCCGTGTGGGAAGGTGCAAGGACGTTGTCGTTACAGAATAAAGCCGCGTACACACCTACGGATGACCGTGGCTAAGCTAAGCCCTAAGTAGCTTATGGAGCCTATGGTAGCTCGATGTCACAGAAATATCCGCCGGAGACGTCCGCCTTTTCTCGTCCTCCTTCAGACTCCCTACGCGAAAAAAATTCTCTCTTTTTTTTTTACTCTTCGTCTTTTTCTCTTTCTTTTCCTCTCCCTCCTATCTATCATCTCTCACCTTCGCGACACATAGCCTGCTAGAATGGCGATGCCCACTCTGAAATGCCTCCATGAAGAGCGGCTAATTGTGAGGCGGTTGATAAACTCGTTCATCGTCGTCGGTGACAGGCGCGGTGTATTTCTTCAATGCGCGATCGGTATTATAATGCACTTTGCAATTCCTCTTGATCGAGTCGAATAATGTTCGCGTACTTCATCTTCTCTCGTAGGCTTATATATATGAAAATGGCATTAACTCTAAAAGGTATCAAAAAGAAGTGTCATGAGCTATTAATACTTACCTATAACATTTTACGTCAAAAATTTTTGGCATTAATAATTTATTTTTATTACGAAAAACATCTTTTTAGGTAAGACCATAATTTATGCAAATTACGAATTTTATCATCATTAATCTCGTTAAAATTAATATTGCAACATGTGCGCTACGTGTAGATGCACATGTAAAATCCTTATCTAATTAACGCAGTAATGTTAATTAGCATGTAAAGAAATGCAAATGCAATACATTGGAAATGAAAGTGATAGCACACCGAAAGTGGCCCGCCAGAGCAGATAGAAATTCCTCACCTCTACCTTGCTTGGCTGCACCTTCTTTCATCCTCCCTTTCACCTTCTCCGTATTATCGCCGTTACATGAAACGAGACCCACGCGTATATGCGTTGCGAAAACGCGTCGGCGAACGCTGCCCAGATCGATTTCGCAGGTACAATGCGCCTGTCTCTTCCACATGTATGTATGCTGCATCGAGTAACGCGATAATTCTTCATCTGCGATTATCCGAAAAAAAAAGAAATCGCTAAAAATATTATAGGGCGAAAAATATGTCCTCTATTGTGAAAAACAATGGTACGATATCGTCGATCGTTATATATGATGTGTGATATCATTTGGATATAAAATATTTCAGCTTGATAAAAATAATAAAAGATCTGCGCGATCGGTCTTTTGATTTGATCGATTTTCTACTTCTATTAACTATGATTCTCTTGATTTTTTAAAGGGGGTATAAATAAAAATTTGAAAAATTTTTCCTAGTAGAATCCTTCAATGGATCTTAGATGGTCCATTGAACGATTAGGTGTCGAGTGGCGCGGCTGAATCGTCCCGCTAATTGAAATCGAGAACAAAACGTAGCGGACGCGCTGCGCTCGGAATTGAGATGAATGCGGCGCGAGCAAGATTGATTCCCTTCATTAAGTCGCGGCCTCCGCGCGCACAATTAAACGCGCATTACAAACGGGATGCAAAACGCGCACGAACGTCGAGCCAAGTATGTCCTAACAAGAATGAGCATTCCGTTCACGGAGGTCCCTCTATTATTGCGTTTGAGATCGTAATGCCCGACGATGCGCATTAAAAACGCGTTATCTCCCCGTTTCGCCCTCTCCCTCCGCGTCTTCGCTCTTTTGCGGGATACTCCACTGCCCTTCATCGAAGAAAATGCAGCCCCATTGCGCTGTCCCAAGGACTTTCCACCGCGCTCGGAGACATGACAAATATAGACAAATGTAGATCGAGCCGACCACCTGTAGTGCACCAGTTGCATGTATAGTCAATGTACCGCTAAATTCTTAATATTCGTATTCAAAATGCAGCCGTGCAGCGACATATTAAGAAAATTCAAGAGTTAATCTCTAATCCTTTTTACAAAATTAATAAAGTTTCATTCTAAATTTAAATATTTTCTTTAATCTATTTTTCCACACTCTTACACAGTTAAATAATGTCGATATAACGTTGATCTATCGTTAAAAATATTTTTATCATGTTTGGCGAGAGACAGTAATGTTTACAAGTCTAAATTCTTCGTATATCCTGCAATATTCTATTTATTAAATTATTTATTAAACAGAAAAAAAAAATTTTTTTTAAACAGACATTCAATCACTTGTCGAGCTATCACGCGACACTACGCGCTTTTAACATTCGACCAGCTTCATTCGCGAATTCTTGCGCTGGGTGGTCCCATTGTGCGCGACTGGACAGACCAAAGTGAATTTTAAACATCCGGCCGAGCATAAAGAAGCGCAGAAATTTACGTTTGCTCGTTGCTTGCGCGCACGTAGAAAGAATGTGACGATACACCAGTTTCGTAAGGTTCCGGCCAGTGTCGACGGAATCCTCCTCTACCTCAGGAATCTCCCGGCATTAGCTCTTTTTCCGCGCACGCTTCGTTTTTAGAGCTGATGTGGTGCCGATGACATTCGTTTGCGCGGGATGAACAAACGACGACGCGGTGCAACCGCGACAGGAAACGTCTCTCCTTGCCTCGCGATACTGGGAAACGCCGCTAATAATTCCGGTCGTCTCTCTCTCTCTCAGCCGCCACCGCGTCGTTTCGTCATTACGGTTATCATTATTTCAGCAAATGGACCTCCTACCTGCTCGCTCGGTTACCCGCTCCGAAGGCGATTCTTTTCACTCGTCTCTTAATCCTGAAAGGTCGCACTACGGTGCGACGTGCTGAGGTCGTTTTTTGTCCCCCTGCGAACCGCATCAAGTGCATCTGCATGCATTGACCATGCGATTTTTACACGACGCGCAAATTTCGCGCGAGGAGTCTGAATTTAAAGAGATGATGATGCAGCGTCGTTTATCTAGTGATATTTGCAAAGATCAAAAAGATCTATATATAAAAAAATATTAAATTGCAGAAATATAAAAGTGTCAATATTTAAATTAAAAAATTCCCAAATAATTGACAGAAATTATGAACAGTATTATAAGCAAAAAGTATAGAAATATAAATTGCATTCGTGTAAAAAGGTTACTATTCTTTTGAGGAAATTTTTAGCCTTATATAAACTTTGCCATATATATTTATCTATTTTTCTTTATAATGTTATAAATTATATTGATGCATATTTAAAAAAATATGCCAATATTTATTATGCAAGATACAGTTTTTAATTCTACTAACCATAATATGTATTTTTCGTGCTAATTTAAATTTGAAATACATTATTTGTTTCTGAGATTTCTCACGCCTTTGAAATATACACCGATGAAAACAGCAGTAGGGACTTAATATAGATGTCAAAAGTTATATCGATTCCGAGAAACTCGCATGATGATTTCCGCTTCTTAACTATTTGCCATACCGCGGTTGTCCGACTAGAAATATTTAGCAGACACTGATGATAGATCGGAACCTTTTCGCTCATAAATTTGCTTAGTAGTCATTTAATTCCCGCACGTTTTCGAGACATTAAAAGATATTGGCGCCTCGTAGAAACTTAGTGCCGAATCCGGCATCACGCATCGTTATGGAGAATCGCGTTAGGATATTATTTTCTCAGGAATGAGACGCCACCAACTCCATGTGCGTCGCAATGCGAATGGCAAGAGAAGACTGCATCACATCTGCACATTTTTTTAAAAAATAATTTATTAATATAGAATATTTTTGTAAATTTCTATATAAGAGAAACATTTTTTCTGGCATTCATATGTATCTTTAAAAATAATTTTAATAACATTTCACAAATATTGGAGCATGCACTTGCACTTGCATTTTATGAAATTTTTAGAGAGAAGAGAGTTTAAACAAATTATAACCATATTCCACTCTCTCCAATTTATTTTACGAAACAATATTTTTAATATCGAATTTAAATTTAATAATGAAATTAGCACGACTTTTTTAGAAAAATCTTGTCGGCGCCCATGGTGTTATTTATCCCGAATAACACGCGCACGTGAGACACTGATTGTAGGACGAGTCTTTTGGCTCGTAAATCTGCTCTGTCGCTACGCAATCTTTCGATCCCTTTCTTTTCTCCAACAGAGAGCTAATAGCGACCGCCCGCGCAAGATAGATATAGTTGAAAGAAATAACTCGATCTTTATAAATATGGAAATACTAAATATCCTTAATAAGAGAAGATTATTTTGTACTCTCGATTAATTCGACTTTTAACAGCTTAATTCCTTCTTTATAAATAACTAACGTATGTATATTTTACAATTTTTAATTGACATTACGATTTAAATGCTTGCATTACGAGGACGATCTTGTGACAGATTGGGACAAGAAGAACCAAGACGAAAAAATTTATATATAAAAATTTTGTTCGTTCATAATCAATACAATTCATAATCACTACAAAAATTGCACTGTCAATTTAATGTAGAGTGCATTCTTTATTTCTTACTTGGACACTCTCGGACGAATACTACTTCCACTCCATTGGAATGTCTGCTTTTAATTTCTGGCTGTTTTTTATAGCTAAATTTAGACAACGTAATACAGCGTGATCAAAATAAATAGATGGTTAAATATATTTTATATTATTTTGCTGCAAAGCGATGCTTTTCATAATAGATAGAAAAGTCTTTATAATAAATAGAAAAGAAAATATAGTCACACAGAATAATAATTATAATTTTAGAGATTATATAAAAAGATTTTTATATTTTTTCATACTTTATAAAATATCTAGGATCGGAATTTGACTGTCATCATAATTGTATTAAAGATTAAGAATTGTAGCAAAGTAATAAATTAATTAACCATAGAAAAGCCTTTTTAATAAGCCTCTTTTTTAAATATTATTTAAAGTTCCTTTGTGTTTTGAGAAAACAAAATAAAGTATTTCCAGACTTTAAAGAGAAAATAGTAGGCGAAAAAAATGATTAAAATTGAGCGCACTTGAAAAGAACAGACCTATTGCCATGTCTGACCATCATGTCTGTATTCACTTAGCGATCAGCCGCAGGAACGAGTCTTCCGTGTCGGGTTTGCGAGCGAGACGAAAGCGACGCTTTCACGGTTGGCTTCGGCGCATCGAGACAATGTCCCTTGGTAATGGCCGTAGGTTTAACGGTGGTCAGTTGGCCGATAGAAAGAGAAAGAGAGAGAGAAAAAAAAAGAGAACGTCACGTTTCGCGTTTTCCTCGGCGGCCGACGACTTCGTCCTTCTCACCTTTGCACGCTCGGAGCGTGCTCGTATCCACCGTCGATGGTTCACGCTGTTCGTCACACTTGCTCTCGAAGAAGCGGCAGAAGATTGGTAACGCTCTCCGCTCCGTTGCGATACCCCTTTTTCGCCGCTCCATTCGTCGTCTCGCGGCACGACGTGGCGCACCACGACGCCGGGTAACCTTTACTTAGCCTACACTCTTCCACAGGGAGACAAAAACCCAGCCGAGCGGGTGATGACTCTCAAAACATCAGAGGCCCGGCGCCCGCCTCGCGAGAACGCTTTTCTTTTCCTGCGGCACTTTCTTTTTCTCTCCCTCGCAATCGCTGCCCCCCACTGGCGGAGGGGGTCGACACGTAATTAAATATAAGAATAAAATAAAAGAAACAAGATATATAAGGAACCAATTTTTATAGCCTTTCTCGCGAGGATATGAAGGTGTTAAAAGGCATTTGTCTATTTTAACGTAATAAAACTACTTTACGTGATATAATTGATACAAATAAAAATATGTGACTTTAGAATATTAATAAATGTGACTTTAGAAAATCTCTCAGAACAAAACAATTTTATACGATATCTTAACTGGATTTTATAAATCTAGAAAAATTAAAGATCTTATGATATATAAAGAAAGCTTTGAAAAATATAAATATATTCTTTTTTAATAATAGGAGATAAAGTATTTATCCATTATGTGTAAGAAAAAAAGATATTAAAAAAAATATTTAACCGTAACTAACCAATATTTAAAAAAAACGGTTCTGTTAAATCTCTTTCTTCTAAGAATTCTTCTTACTAAAAATTAACTCTAATTAAAAATTCTCTATTTATATTGAAAGAAATAAAGCATTTTCATGTATATAAAGACATTAGCATATTTGGAACTTTGTAAAAGAAAAAAATATTCCATATCTCGCATTTGATCGTGTTTAGGTAAATAATATGTAAAACAATATACCATATCGTATAAGTCGTCGCATATGCATATTTTATGAATGTTAAAATTCTCGCTTAGGAATTCGTTTTATAATATTCAAGACGATAAACTTGTCGCTCGTATGCGAATAGTGTTCAAATATCATAAATTAAAGCTATTCTATAATAATAAAAAACATTGAGCGCGCATTCCTTAATCATTAACTTGTCTAAATTGGCAATGTGTCTTAAAACATATATTTCTGTTATATTCTTTTAAATTATTCTAAATTTTCTCAAAAATATTCTTTATCTAAATTTAAAGTCTTTAAACGTCTCTTTTAAGCAATATTCACATTATCAGATTTTTGAAACTTGCGTAAATCATCTTCTAATATATATCTTCAATTCAATATTTATTAGCATAATACAAAAACGATATTTTCTAAAAAAATTATGTTAAAGTTAACAAACATACAAAATTTTAAATTATTTATATTTAGAAATTTTTTACTTTGTATATTTTTGTCATTATAATATTATTATTTAAAATATATATATTTTTATTTTGTCAATTTTAAGTCGAAAACATTTTATTGTTAGTTCCACTTATGCAAGCAGCCTTATTATCTTAATAGCTCTAGTTAGTTTGGCGGCTGCTCGAGTTTAAAAGATTAAAAGTAGCATATATTTGTACTTGGTCGATGCGCGAACAAAGAGAGGCGCAAACAGGATAGTGTAATCAGTATTATAATCAGTAGGATGTAAAATTACGGAGGAGGAAGAAAGAGAGCGGAAAATGGTTCAGGGTGAAAGAACTGCCACTAATAACTACTTAAACGTGAAAATCACTTGTAGTAAAATTACAAGTGATACGTAGCTTTCTGTGCAGCCATTAGAAATTTATCTTAGCTAAAGGGTTGTCCGAGAATCGGTAGTCGTAAAATTCCTGAAGAACGAGCAACGAAACGGACGGAAAAGCCATTTCGAGCTCTCGACTTTCCTGAAGTCTTCTCCTCTTTTTTATCCTTCATTCAGTCTCTTTGCTCAAATTTTCTTGCTACATTAATTCTTATCACAAGCGCGTATCGATTAACTCGACGAGAATAAAGAGCTTCTTTCTCTCTCTTTTCTTCGAACCGTAGACTATGTTTCAAGTCTCTGCTGACAGGTTATAAAATCAACCTAACACGTGGTTAAATTACGAGGCTGCTCCTGGAAGGACCGCGTAAGCGAGGAAAAAGGATAGACTAAGATGCCGTAGATTAAACGTTTTGCCGCGCGCCTTTTTAAAGACCGACTCGAACTTTCTTGCGATATTTCACATGTAGAATTGTTCCTCCTTATGTCTCGACACGTTACTTATGCTCTTGCTTGAAAATTAAATGCAGATCGGATACGAGCCTGCGTCTTACGCGAGTAGTCTATAAAACAGAAGTCATTATAAGTAGTTACGGTAGACGATGGTCAGACAAATTTGAAACGCCTACATAGTTATCTACCTTGTACTTATGCGTCATTTATTTAAGTCACGCAAATTAAATATCGAAGAGCTTATTTGCATAGATTAACTTTAATTAATTAAACTATAATTTTACGTTAAACAAAAAATCTCTAAATATAAAATTTTTTTTTTTGTATGCAAAGGTTTAATCTAATCGCGAATAAACGTTAATAAAAACGCACGAATACAAATAAAGTAAGTTTTCTGTAATTTTTATGGCATTTAATTTTAATAATAAGCGTTTCGATACATGTATACACATCTGCGTTTCTCTAAACTCGAATAAAACTACTAAAAAGAAATAATCAAATCCTGTCGGACACGCTTCGCTGTATGGGGTCTAACTTTATCTCCCTACCGAATCGTATAAGGTCAGAAAGATCTGCTTTGTATCCTTCGTTTATCACCCACGCCTGTGCCCACAGCTATTGTTCGGCGTAGGAGGGCCGTTTCGAGCGAACAGGTTCGCATTAAGGCAAGGAATCCGATGTTTCCTGGAAACCACTTGATGATGTGACGCGCGGGCTTTCGAATCGCGATGCTCATGCTATTCGATGGAGCGTCTCTTGCCGCGCTCTCTGCGAGATTCGAGATTAGCTATATCAGATAATGGCCGGCTGGCCGGTCTGTTGATTGCCCACCTGAGCGCAATCCAGTTAGAAATAGGTGCCGCCCGTGAACTTACGACCCCCTTCGGAATTTCATCGTTAGACTTTATCGAAGGTGCTAACTTTATTCCACTCGAACAATACTTTTTGCACAACCTCTAACTTATATATAATATAACTCTGAATAGAATATATTTTGCACTCTCGTTTTTCTTTGTACGAATTAATTTCATTTACAAAGCATTTACAAAGCATTTTTATATAAAATGATAGACAATAGATGTGATTATATATTTTATGCGCTATGTAAATGGGTAAAGGAGGAGAAAAAAAATGTTAATTCAAATAAGAAAAAGGAGAAAAGAGAATTCTCACGACATAGAGATTGTCTTCCGCTGAACGAAGACCACCGCATTTGTGTTCGCATCTATGACAAAATGGGATTCGCGCCAAGAATGCAAAGGGATTAGAAAGATACACACACCGGCGCTTTTTGCGGCGCTATAACTAAACCCACACTCCTTACAAGGACAGAAACGGGGCAAAGAAATACCCGCTCCGACAAAGTTGCCGAGTTTATCCAGTCGAGCGAGAGGAAACGCGGTGATTGTTCGCCATCATCCTTATTACCTTCCGATGTTGGCGATGACAGCTTTGCGGTTGCAGACCGGTGATTATCGTCGAAAGCGAGAGCGAGCATATTTCGATACTAATTGCGCTCCAGATTTAAATGAACGAATAAACAATTAATAAAAGTGATTTAGTTAATAGTTGGTGTCTAACGAATCATATCCTGTCGAGCTGATTAACTTCATTACAATTAAAAAAATTCTTTAAGATAATTTAATAAGATAATAATACAAAAAATACAGCTTAGTTTTTCAATCTTATATTATTTTCAGAATTCTATTGCTTATATATCACGCGATTATTTAATTCAAATTTCGAAATATTATAAATTACGACGTATCGTGATTATATAAGTAAATCGTTAACGAATAAGCTGCTTATAGCCGTCCTTTGTGTTATAAATTGCATCGAACATGCGTGTAACTGTTGAGGTTGAGGTCGTTTACATAGATGTTGTGCATCGAGTTAGCATTGCTGCGGTAACCGCAAAGATGTCACCGAGTTACTTGCTTAAACATACGGTATATAACATTATGACAATTATGCGGCATTAACTACAGTCCGCTCACGTAACGCAAAGCAATCTATTTTGCAAGTTAAATGCATTTGTTTCATCGTAATAATTGCAACGCATTTCGTCAGTAACAACACATTTTATACAAATTTTGTCAAACGTTTAGCATTTTGCGAAAAATATATATTTATTCACATATGTTAAAGTACATTAATAATTATTTATATATTTTTTAGAATTAATATCTAACTTGATTACTTTTTGAAATTAGAAATCTCTTTTGAAGAGTACTTTGAATATATCCCTTGTATATATTATACTTAAACAATTCAAAGAACTTAAATAAATGATAAATTCTTTTAAAGATGATATATATTATCTATTTTTTATAATATTATTTCTTTTTCTCATTTAAAAAAGAACGAACATATATATTGTGCTTTCTTGCTTTATATACGAAAATAAACATGCGAAATAAATTTCAACTTTTTATTTCTTTTTTAAATAAACAATCTCTACTTTGATTACATTTTTTAAATTGCATTTAATAAATAATATTTTTTCCCATAGTGTATTATTTTTCTCTTTCCAAAGAATGAATATATATTGCGCTATCTTAAAGGCATAAAGCGTAAAGAGATGTAACTGAAAAGAGAGCAGGACTCGCGGAGAGCGTAGGTCACTACTGCAGGTTAACGATCGTCCGGAGAGTACCGCGGCAAATCGGTATAGTAAATCGGTATCGGAGCTGTTGTATAAGGGATATCCCGCGTTAATCTATCTCGATAGGTCGCGGAACGCGTTCGATGTTAGAACGGCGTTGGAAACGCCGGCACGCAGCAAGGGGCAACACGAGCTGAAGGAAGCAAGATTAGGTCCGATGCACCTGCGCCCGGCGCTGGTATAATCGTACATTAAGTGCCTCTAATCCGATAAGGAATTGACTGACAAATCGTCCTACTCCATCGGCGCTCTCGCCACGTATATGTATACGCTCACTTATACACGCTTGCGAACCCATCGCACACGTGGATGCTGACCGAAAGAGAGAGTAAAATCTCTAATGTCAGTCGACGCTCCGTCATTTCCATATAGAGGAACTCTATGTACTAAATTACGAATCGATTCTATGTATTTTCTCGGCCAGATCAAGCGTGTTCGAGTAAATTAGAGAACTGAAAGTAGTTTTCTAAGGTATAATTTTCTTCGCAAATGTAAAAAGAAAAAAAGAAACAAGCGTGCATATTACGTGACGCATGTTTGATGAAAACATTCATCGTATTCACTTTCGCTCGAGATTATAATTAAGCGAATAGTGCATTACAGTCTTGCTTTTAATGTATCGGCTGTCACTCTATTTGAAAATGGTATTTGAAAGGTGAAACCTTTACGTTTCGTTTTCTAGGCCCGCATAGTAATTGAGCAATAACATAATCTGACCAGAAAAAGATGGCATTCAACAATAAATACTAGTAATGAAATAGACTGTATATAGAACGGTTATCTTTTTATTAGTTGTAGAATAGATTGACGAAGATGTGACAGATAATATTTTGAATTGAATAAAGGATATATCGTAGTAAAATCTTGATGATGATAAGTGGTTCCTACCTTGAGTAGAAAGGCGCCAACTCTCAAGGACTCCGATTGAAAAATTCGTCGTGTGACCACTTCACATTTCCTGACACTGATCAATTCGGAAATGGTAGCTCTATCTTACGTTCCACTGTCACTTCCGCCGTACGGAATGTTTGCTATGCGATGAGCTGGTAATGATTTCCGGCGAGCTGCTTGATTGACTCACGTAATTTATTCAATCGAGTTCGTTCCTTTAGATCGACTTAATTATCGAATGCGACGTTAATAAAATCAAAACGTTTAGCGAAATATTTCATAAAAAAAAAAGAATCTGTAGACCGCTTTAATTGTTTCTTTTTTTAAATTTTGTAAGCATTCACGTAATCTTTAAACCCCCCATTGAAGATGTTCTTCTATAACTCTCTGTCTCTCTTTCTAGGTTTCTTTCGTCCTCAATAACCCACTCCGTTTCCTCCTTCTTCTCCTTCTTCCTCGTGGAATCCTGCGATCGCGAAGAGAACCAACCGGGACTCCCGATGACGCTCAAGGTGTCACCTTGACGAGACGCTACGAATCGTCGTCGTGCAGTGGGAAGTTCATCAAGAGGGAGATCTCGCGATGGCTCGAGCCTATGGTCTCGGGAGAACTGACAGCGGCCTCCGCTCACCGAAGGTAAGGTAAGATACACCCTACTACTACTTCACTACTACAGTCGCTAGAGTACTACTTCTACCACTACTACTAATATTAGTCCACGAGGAGATCGGCTCTCCCTCTTTCTGCAGTCTTGGCCGAGTCGTTTGCTCTCCGGCTAGATGTATCCCTCGTTCTTTCTCCCTCTCTCTTTGTCTCACATCGACACATGTACATACGTACTCTCTCTCTTTTGTTCGCTTCGCTTGCGCCAATCTACCTTCGTTTTCTCTCGACGCGACCGATTGAATGTTCTTACTACACGCGAATGGCAGCGCATCCACATGAGCTCGCCTAAGCATCGTAGCTCGCACATCGGCATCGGCGACATGTGTGGAAGCTAGGGCACGCGTGTACGATCATCCCGCGCGGCGTGTAAGAACGCCGGGGATGCTGCGGTACAGACCACTATATGTCGTCAACGTCTGCCGCCGCTGTTGATTGTAAATCGCCGCGGCTCTCGTGGGACGAACAGGTTGCACCTTCTCACATCTTTTTTTCCCTGAGCTATATCAGTAGTATATGTCAATGACTAAGCTCGCAACTGCATTTTTCGCTTTCTAAAGTGCATTCTTTAGATTTATATATCTACAGCTTACTCTAATGAAATTTATAAATTATACGTCAAAATTTATGGAGAATATAATTAAATGCTATATCTATTATATAACATTGATATTTTATTTATACGATTAACTCAAATATTCTGATGCGTCTGACTGTCTCTTGCGTGAAAGCAAAAATTAAAATATGCTATTGTTGCCTCATTGATGATAAATTAGGATTAATGCATATTTTGACGAAAATTCGTTTTGACAGATTGGTATAAAATATTACGCAAGTGGATTAAAATGTTTAAGATGGATTATACCATGTGTAATTATTTGATCAGTCTTGATCAAATAATTTAGCTAACAAGTTTTAAGCCAAGATATAGTGTATGTTTATAGTGATTTTTGATCTGCCAATTTTTATATCATATACGAGGTTAAATTCAGAGCTGGTTATTTAATCAGTTGTGAAATTTTGATACCTCTTAGTTTTGAACTAAAATTATAACGGATATATGTTCCGAATCTGAATTGAATCTTAGCCATATCAAATGTCGAAGCCGATTAATTAAATTGAAATATAATGAAATTTGGTTTATGTAATCGTACGATTTATCTCTACGATTTAATATCTGTTAAATTTACTATGATGTGTGCTTAATAAATTCCTTAAATGCCGCACGTGATCTTAAATGGCTCTTTAGAATTATATAGCTGTCATAATTAGTTTGATATGTTGAACTAGATTGAAATTATCAGAACGCAAAATCTGATTATTTGACCTAATTTGCAACTACTTATAATTAACTATTTATTTCTTAAGCATATTCTCACGTTGAATTTGTTAGAAATTTTTAAACATAATGTAACCATATTTCTCTCATTCATAATGCACCAACAATGCAATTCGCGCGTTTACTGGCTTTAAGCTATATAGCAACATTTTCAACAAAATCGCGCAGACGATTTACTTGCAGACGCGCGCTGTCGTGAGAATATCGGAGTGAGCAGTAGTTGGTCTGTGTTTATTTCGAGTAGTCATTATTACTATGGCTGCAACCGGTTAAGATGCTCAGCAATGAGCGTTATACTATGTTGCCGCCAACACTAATGTGCGAGAAGAGAAATGAAAGAAACCGCATGCTTTCGACAACTCGTTCTTTCGACAAAATATATTTTAATATATAAATTCTATTGCCTAATAATAATAATACTTGTATATTATATTCCGACGAGTTTACGTTATTCTCAGTAAAATCAGAAAGAAATTACAAAAAGATTAATACGTTTTTCTTGTTTCTTTCATTAAAATATTTGATATAATTCTCTTGATTTTTTTATATTTGTACAAATTTGATTTTTAAAAATATTTTTTACATTTGTTTATAATTATCTTTATAAATCTAATAAAAACATATTGAAATGTAACATTTTGAAATGTAACAATAATAATGGTACGCGACAATAATAATAATTAAATTTAAAAAATATTTTCTTTTTCATAAACGATCGATCTATTTGCAGTTTTATGTTATTGAGATTTGGTTCGGTTAGATTAAAACTATGACTATTTCTTTATTACTATATAAAAAAAATCAATAAGCAGAGTGTGTTATATAGATAAATAAATTTATAATAAGTAACTATGCGAAGTAGCTGACAATGAGTAAAATCTCATAGTTTGCCGCTCAGTAAAGATTTCTTAAAACGTGCTCCTTTGACGAGATGGTTCATTAACTCGCAGCATTATACCTGAGTGTAATCTCAAATATAATTGCGAACATCTGACAAGAACAGTTTCAGCAAAGATGATTGCGCGCTTGATATGCCACGTGCCATGATAATTAAGCAAATAGTTTGCGGCGAAGTAGGATAAAAATATGTCACTTTTTTCTTTATTTTAATTTTAATTTTATCATATTTTTATAATTTTATCTACTTTAAAAAATTAATTATATATATATATATATATATCATATTTTTTCATAAATTTGAATCTTCTTAGTTATGATTAAATTTTTCTCTCTCTCTCAAATCTTAACATTTAAAATTTATAAGGATCTTTTCATTTTGTTATGTCAAAATTATAATATCAATCATCAATGAAGTATTTCATATCGAGATTTTTATATGTGCTACATCATTTATAATTTCAAAGTTACAAAAGTCGATAGATTTAGAAATTAATTATTTCCCAACAACGCTATTATCCAAATTATTATTATTAAAATAAATTATAGAATAGTGGGAGATAATAATGAAAGAAAAAAAGATGTTCCATGTACTTTCAACAGCAATGATTCAGAAATGGATCGAGATCGACAAAATCCAGTTTCTGCAGCAGTCATTCGAGAGTCCATTACACGGTGACCACGCTCGTGACTTAAAGATTTAGGTGGATCTTGCAAATGAGAGAGCCTCCACACACCGTGCACTTGCCATTTCGTTTCCTGGATCGTAAATATACTTCTCGAGGCGAACGAGACAGTCGAACGAGAGCGAGAGAGGGAAAAAGAGAAAGGAAGACGCGGTATGAGAAGGGGTGTCGGTCGAGGGGGATGAAGAGGAGCGAAGAGAGGTTGGTCCAGGAGAGGAGGAGGCAGGAGAGAAGAGATGCGGTATCGTATTTTCTGCTCGTTCATGCGGAATCGGCATGTCGTAGATATCGTTCGCGACCTTCCTCTCCCGGTGGTGGAGCTCAGACTCTCGGCTTAAGTTAACGGTGCATATACCGCGTGTCGATGTTTGTACTTCTTCCCGATTCTCTTGGAGCAAGAATGTAGCCGTAAAAGGCCGATTAACTTTGTCCAAATGTGTACCAATAGGGAGGACGATGTAACTGCGGCGCGAAAACGCGCAAACTGCAAAAGAAGCCATTCATTGTGTGCACCAGTAGCGATGTTGCAGCGGCAACGCGACTTGCATCTCGCGTTTAATAATGTATGTGCTCTGGCAAGAAGATACGCGTAAAACGACGCAACGCCGATGAGAGAAGGGAAAAAGGTGAGAGTTGCACACAACGAACGGTTGCAACTCTTATTATTACGAGCGTTTGCCGCGTTGTGCAATCGGCATTTCCGATTTTCTTAAAGAAAAACATGAGTAATATATAGTACGTATACATAATATATACATATAATGTAACATGAAAAATATAAATATAATATTTATTCAGATATTGCTAGAATATTCTAGGATACATTTCAAGTAAACTTTTCTAATAAATATATAATAAATTTATCGTTTTTTTTTTAAAGAATAGTATAACATATCGTTGCATTTGATCGATGTGTTATCAATAAAATTAAAGATTCAATACAATAAGGCAATCACGATGTTAATATTAATATTTGCTCCAGAATTTTTAAAAGAGCACAATAACTTAATACCCCCATGAATAGATATTAATTTATGATAAATATTTCGGACATTTGTTGTAAATCACAATAGAAAAATAATAATCCCAGAAATATTACGGAGAACGTATATTATAATTACATTAACTATTACACTCTCTTCTTTGCTTGTCAAGATACATATAATGGAATAATCTTTTAATTGTGATTAAATTTTTTTTTGTTATCTAACATACTTGTCTATATAAATTATTTTATTTTAATTTTAATGTGTACACTGTGCTTCTGTGCTTTTGTCCAATCATTCTAGTAACAATGTATATAAATACAGATCTTTTCGCGACAAATATTGACGAGGAGGCGGAATTTTCGATTTGCGACAGTCTCCGGAGGAGACCATGCGCTCTGGCCATAATTTTCGATATTACTCCGCGAGAGTCGCGCTGTAATCTCCATAGCGAAAAAAATCCTGCGCGCGATGGCAGCGTTCCCTCTGAATGGCGCAATAAAATTAGGCTACCATACATAATGCATCCCGAGGCGCACCACCGACAGACGGGACTCCCATACCTTCGCATTATCCCCGCGGTAATTCTCGGGTACGTGAAACGCATTAGTCATTTTCGCATAGGGTGGAAAGGGCAGAGAAAGAGGGAAGCGAAACAGAGAGAGAACAAGAGAAGGAAAGAGGAGGGTAAGAAGGAGGAGAGGACTCTGACTTATATTCATCCACCTAATCCCCTTCTGATGATCAAAGATCCCCGACTGTTGGCGGCACCGCGGCCGCCACCACACTGCGCGCAGTTTCTTCTGCGCTGCAGAGCGCAGCATCGCGCCGTGGGGTAATACAGAAACGATCCGTGCACTTCCGACGAGCGATTCACGTTTTCCGCGGCGCGGCTACTTGGGAGGCGAGCCGGTTGAATTAACTTAACCCTAACGCCTCGTTTGCCGCGCCGGTCATTGCGCGGTGCACATGTGCGTATATGCACATATAGGCTGGTGCACGCGTTTGTCTCTGTTGCGTCGTGTCGCACACGCATCCTTGCTGGATGCTGGATGCGTCCCTCGCGGTGGCAGAGCCGGCTGCGCGCGTGAGAGCTCATCGCACAAGGGGGAGGGTAATAAAGCAACAAGACAATGACGGTGATTTACGCGGTCCTACGGCAAATGGGCTTACCCGTGCGCATTTTTGCGCTGGCAGCACGCGCGTCGGCGCGAGAGAAAGGAGGAGAGGCCTCCGCGCGCGATTTATTAATCTCGTCCGCGCGACACGCACGCAGATGCGACTCCGGTCTTCGGAGTCTTGATTCTCTCGGCTCCTGCTCGACGCGACGCGACGAGACCAGGTGCTGGGACTAGGAGGATTATTTATTTAGTACAGGCTACACGGAGTATATATCTACAAAGATTGAATGTATGATTAAAATATTTTTCATGAGTAATGGTGCAAAAATTATTTTTCAGCTTGTATCTCGCAAATGACATAATGTAACTTAAAACACAAGAACTCTGAGATGATATAATTTTTTTATCTGTTTCGGATATAAAAATGAATATATTGAATTTATAAATTAATTATTTATTTTATTTTAAAACAATGGATTCTATGAAATTAACAGAAAATATATACATTAATTAAAAATTTAATAAATATCTTAATAAATTTCTCATATCAAAAACACGGCAGTTGATTGTATAAGTATCGCGAATATACATCTAATAATGGGTTAATTAAGAGCCTAGTTTATTGAATTGTACGTTTCGGTTCTAAATTCGAACCATCTTCAACAACTGTTAAAATACATTTACATGCATTAAATGGATTATAGAATCAAATTCGCAAATATCGATTAAATTCTGCAATTAGAATACATACATAATCGAATGCGTGCGTCTTTTGATACTGAAAGTCCTGGAGATCGGCTTTATTTAATCATTTAATGTATATAAATATATTTTGACAGTTGCTGTTCGAATTTAAAATCGGAAGGTACAATTCAATAAACCACATTCATTCAAGAAAGGATATTTTGCGCTTTTAATTAACTCATTATTATTTATTCGCGATAGTTAATATTTAGAATCTTTCTTTTTGTACATTATATAAAATTTCAGCGTAAGAAAAATAAAATCAAGGAAACACTTGATTAAAAAGATATTTGACAATATTACTTTTCTCTTCCATGCTTACAAGTAAGAAATTATTAAAAATAAAATCTCATTTTATTGTGGTATACACATATACCATAAATAATCATATTTTTGAAAACATACATTTTTTGTCCATACAATTTATCTCAACTAGCTATATTTTTCATATCTACGGCATCAGGGAATTGAATTATGGTACAAGTTTTTAGTTTCTGATACCAAAGATATGATAATCTCGTTTGTTCGCTTGTGCCTGTCGCTACCTACAGCGAACTCTCGCAAGATCTCGTCCGTGAAGAACGCGATGTGCGAGCGTAGATCAAATTAGCCACGGTCGCACGCTATTCGCGGATGCTACCAGAGTGCCATCGACCAGAGACGGTCGCGGTGCAATTGCAATTCCGAAAGAATGCATTACGAGAGCATGCAAGAGCGTGTTATCCTGCTTATCCGGTGATATCGATCATAACTTTGGTCGGAACACGCTGAAACGCGATAAAAACGATCGACTTTAATCTCTATACCGAGCGCACGCATCACATGCAGACTGAACGAATCGCACTTGTGTACCACTCATCACGTATGCACTGTTCGTTTATTCATCTACTTGTATGCGCGTATACAAGGTGCTCCACTGATATCTCGGTATTTCATTAGATTTTCTTCAAACCGTTGTAAGTTGAGATTTTGATAAAACATCGGAATAATATTAAAATTTTATCTTTTGAATAAGATGATGGAATTAGAATTAATTAATTAGCTATTGACACAATGACATTATTCTAGAAATATTATCAGTATAAAGATTGAAAGCTATACAAAGTATATTAACATGTAAGAGATTTACTAAAATTACATTAAAAATTATTACGAAAGGTATGATGGTTACAGTATAAGTTTAATCTTGACATTTTTATAACATTATTTTATATCATTATCTATAATCGAAAAGCGAGTTTTCTTAACCGATGAGACACCCCATAAATAAGCGAGAAACCGGCGTGATATCACAACATCGGGTTGTAGACATTTAAGCCTATCAGAGTATAAGCCGGTAAGAGTGAAAGATGCGCTGATACTCCGGATTTAAAGTGTATTCGTTACGCACTATTATTAATATATGTGATGTATTTACCACGTAGGAATATATTCGTTTGTTAGTTAAACCTGCCAACGCCTACAGGAAAGCCTTTACGTATCTGTAAAGAAGACCAGTCGCGACAGAGTTAATTAACGTAATTGTTAGTGCCAACGGAAGCGCGACAGATAATTCTTCCGTTTACGAGTGTAAGTTACAAGATTCGCTTTAGTATTATTGTGTCGTAAAGTTCTAGAGCGGATGCGATATCGTTTTCTTTTACATTTGGTAGCAACATCGGATAAATGGAATCATATACGTTATATGTAGAGTGTTTCAGCCTTTGCTTCGATTCTAGAGGAAAATATATACTTGGCGTTTTGTTTTTTATATGTTTTTAAACGGATTAATTGTTTATACATTTTAACAAGTGTTTATACATTTTAATGCAAATTACTTTTTATCTATTTGTACTATGCCTAGTTGCATGGTATACCTACAAAGATAAAATGTTTGATTTACATAATACCTGCCCACATAAGACTAATAATATATCAAACTTAATAATATTCTAAATTTAGTTGAAAATAATATCTTGTTCTATTTCAGATATTTATGTTAGCTATATATATTTGAAATTTCATTTTTTTGTTATGCAATTTTTTTTTGTAACAATTTTTTCGTTGATGTGCATATTGCGTATTATGAAAATATGACTTTTAACGAGAGCAAAATAAAGGATTAAAATAAATTATAATGTAATTATATGCAATAGTAGGTAGTGTAATTATGTGTAATTATGTAAATGTAAAAGTAAGTTTTTATGCAACTGGTTATACAAATACATAACATACGCAATACAATTTCAATTTATGGAAATGTCAGAGTATATCGATGAGAAAAATTCTGACGAGAAGAATTCTTTGTTTTTTTGGGATTAAAATGAAATTACGAAATTTAATAAATCGTAATAATCTTCAAAATTTATTGCAAGTTTTAAAGTAGTATAAAACTTGACTAATTCGAAGGTTAACATTATTATAATTCCTTATTAATCAGTCTCTTTTATCACTAATATATATTCTCTAAAATGTTGTGCAAATCAGTATTTCTTGATCTACATATTTATATATTAATATTTGTGTTTTTCATTATTTCAGTAAAAACGAATGAGATGATTGTAATGATATAATGACATTAATAATATTAAATTCGCGCTAATTATATGTGCTCTAGCCTTGTAAAATAATGCATTCCGAGTAATAAATTTTGCAATAAGTTGTAACATTGTAGCATAAAAAATTATAAAAAAAAATTTTTTTTGTAATTCATTTTTTCATACTTGTGCGTTTAAAAGTATCATTATAATTAACAAGTGCGCGCGAATTAATGAGATGCATGTTTTTTATGTATTCATCTTTATGAATACATAAAAAACATGCATCTCATTAATTCGCGCGGATGGTTATCTATCCTTCGTATCGTGATACATGTGGAAATGGCACTGATATATATTACGTTAGTATCGGCATTCTCGTGTACATAGAAGATCCACATGATAGAGAGTACGTATTAAAAATATAGACGGATCTTCTACAGTTCATGGATATTTTCGAAATGTTAACTATTGTGTATTTTTACTTTCTGTTATTTCTTGTGACAAGATTAATATGCGTCGAAGAGACATGTGACTGTAAATACATGTTTTATTTTCTACACTTATTGATATTACGTGAATATTAAGAGTGCGTACTATGGATATTATTGTTTATAGGCAGTCAAACGGATTCAAATTTTGCGACTGGTGTCAATCTCATTTATTATAAATGGTTCGTATTTGTGTGGAAGAGTATCTTAAAATAATAATTACCAATAATAATTAAATTAAATATTCGCGGTAAATATAGCAATAACGAAATTCCTGCAACGATCACCTACCCTATTGCAGCTCCAAAAGGGTTGTTAAAAGTGTTAGAAGATAAGCGGACAATCTTTTACATATTTGGTTTTTTACAATTCCCGGAAGACACAAATGTTAAGTTAATGATGGAAGGTATCGAATTTATACATAAATAGATCATTATTAAATCAAAGAGAAATACAACTAAATATTTTTTTCGCATTATCAGCACTCTGTTATAAAAGAACGGACAATGTTGTGTTACTCGATTGGAGTAAATATTCTGGAAACATTCTTTACCCGTTGGCCTTCCAAAACGGCGAAAAAGTAGGCAGTTTGTTCGCTAGAAGTATACGATTGCTTGTTAATAGTGGCCTCGATGTATCAAAGATTTATATTATCGGACATTCCTTGGGTGCTCACATAGCTGGTTTTGCTGGTAGATGCAACAAAGAACACTTCGTGATACCTCGCATCACAGGTGATTAAATTAAATTTGAAATTTTCACAGCATCTAAATTTTTTTTTTTGTGAAAATAGTGATAATGTGTAAATATATATATTAATATGCAAATATATTAGCAAATTATTTATCTTATTTTGATTATTAATAACTTTTGCATATAAATAATCAATGGTAAGTAACTCATAATTTTTTTATCAGGTTTTTGTTTATAAGAAGATAAGAATTAATCTATGAAAAAAATCTGCAATCTAACATTGTGTTTTAAAATCAATGTAAAATTACGTTTACAGGATTGGATCCTGCAAATCCTGTCTTCTATCCTTCGGGATGCTATCTCACACCCACAGATGCAGCATGGGTCGATATCATTCATACGGACATGGGAGGATATGGCACTATTGCATATACAGGAACAGCGGAGTATTACGCAAACGGTGGCACTCGTCCTCAGCCTGGTTGCATGTTTATTGGCTTATTAAGCCAAATAAGTAAGAATTAAAACGACTGTGAATATGCCATCATTAATTCTTTACAAGTGTTCATCGTTTAATACATTACAAACAAATTTTGATATAAAGATTTAAATTATAATATTTTGATTCAAATATTTTATTCTGTTATTATTAGATTTTTGCAGTCATCAAACATCAGTCAGACTGTATGCAGAATCGAAACGTTACCCTAAAAAATTTATTGCGATACAGTGTCCTTCCTATGCTAATTATACAATAAATAACTGCAAAAATAACCTGCAGACTTACATTGGATATGCTGCATCGAACGTGTAGGATAATAATAATTAATATTTTACTTAGTTATCTAATAAGCATAATTTAAAACTATATAATAACAGAAAATATTAATCTTTCTTGCAGACGTGGATTATTTTATTTCCGTACAGGAACTTTATAATGAGAACTACTTATTACATTTACACATATATATTCATAAATGTAATTAGATAATTTTATAGAAATAATAAATTAATTATATTACACATTAACTGATCTAAATGTATGGAGTTATTTTTTATCCTACAATTTCTTTAAAAATTAATCACACACACAATATCAACATCAACATTTTTATCAGCCTTAACTAATTCCATGTAACTTTCTAAATTCTAAAATTATTTTATTATTTTGAAAAAAATCAATTTAATATTTAAAAATATATCTTTTTTTTCTTGACAGAAATACATATATATATATATATATATATATATATATATATATATATATGTCAAGGTAAAAATATTCTTAGTTTAATAATTAATTATTTTTACACTCTCTCTTTCTTGAATTTTTCGACAATTAGAAGAATAATTTTGGCGAATTAGTATGTGAGCGTGACATAATCTATAATTGTTCGGCGAAATAGCCGTATGTACCAAAGCTACTATCTTTTATGAGACGCCCTCGCATTTATGTTAATGATAGGCCTAATTTCGTGCCGGATTGTAAGTAAAACAGCACAATCTCAGCAATCGGCGAGCAATCACTTGCGCTGCAACTATATTAGAGTTTTTTTTTTTCGGAATACTAGTCAACAACTTTGATATTATTCAAATTGTTTGTCCTAATCTGTGTCTTTACAATGAAAAATATGAGAAAAAGCGAAACGCGGCAGTCCTCATAAATAAATTTCTAATAACTAACATTCTAAAAACAATGAATTTTAATATTTATCCCCCGCGCGCGCGAGCATATATCTACAATTTTTTTCCTACAACTATTTATACATAATTATAAAGTTGTGTATAAATCGAATATTTAACCGGACAAGATATTATGAATCGTACACATGCAGATTATACTAACCCGTCATAATTACTTTTCTCGTTATGCGCAATTTCTCAACTAGTCGCTAAGTCCGAGGCCGCATACGAATGCATGGGATAAATATACTCGGCGCTGTTAACACGGAATATTACCACTAATTCCGGCTTAATGAGGGCTAAAGCAAATTACTCTGATTACTGGTGGACGACGCATATTAGAATCACATGAAATCATAAAATAAGTCATGATAGCTGAATGACGAAGATCATCTCGGTTTCTCTCTTTCTGTTTTTTCTCTGAGCAGAAAAGAGCAGAATTTACAAAGTAGAATAAAGCATAACTTTCGAGCGATACTTACTTAATTGAATCTGTACGTCATATGCGTGATATATAATTAGCGCGAAAGAGAAATGCATTTGATTATAATATATGTAAATAGATATTTGTTACTGTTTTTTTATCGTTTAATTATATATGTTAAGATTTGATTCAAAATTCTAATCATTCGTAAACTTTACCTTATTTTCTATAACAAGCATTATCGCCGCATATGAGAGAATGAGCTTGAGATGATAAATTAATAATTGATATTATCGTAAAATACTATAAATATCGCACTATTGCGATAAAATATAACAAATTTTTTAATTTATAAATATTATTACAGTGGAGAGAAAAAATAACTATATGAGATAATTTTGAAATATATATACAAGGCACTGTATCAATGCAGTTTCTAAAAGACGCAGTTACGGAGAGTAAAAGTGTTGGCTTCTTCGAATATTCTACGGCATTGAAAACAAATAGTGTGTCTGCATTCCTCTGTCTGCCGCGATCAAATACGTTGCCTTTGTTTCGGATTTATAAATGGCACTTCCGCCCACGTATTGTGCACGCATATGTAAGAGACTATGAGTCAATTTATACATATGGTTCGTTGACGCACGAACGACAGATTATAATTTCATATCGAACACTGATCGTCATGAATTATTGATACAAATTGTTTTCATCCCTCGATGGACGAATCGCACGCATTCCGCAGACATCCCTGAAAGGTATCATTATAATAGTATCGCAAATGCTTAGTCGATGCTTTTATAAAGTAACGTATAAATCTGAATATGCACGAGTAACATCGTGAAATAGAAGATACTAATATTAAAAGTTATCATCCACATTAGAATATTGACAATAAATATATATATATATATATATTACTTTGATGTCACCTTAAAAGATCGAATGTTGAAGAAATCTTTGTCATAAAAATATTGCGTTTGCCATCCGTTTTCTATCTAATCTACTAATTATATCCTATATCATAAAACATAATTATATCCTAATTATCTCATTATGCAAAGTCTTAATTTTGATTTAATTTATACGAGTTGTAAATTAGAATGAGATCATTGTTTCGATAAATTAAATAGATTTAATAATTTGTCGGCCTTTTCGAAACTGCATAGATGATATGCAGAGAAGATCATTCGCAACCTTGAGATAGAATATGACAGAATAAAGTCAGGATTTTCTTTTTCATTGCACCCGTCTCGTAATGAAGATCGTGTCGAACATCTGTTATAACAAGCGTGCCACGATATATCACACGTTGTACGAAGATCATCCCTTCGTGATTTATTACACATTATGCCTGAGCATTATCGGACTTCGCATCGCGGCGCCTCACATGATGTCCATCAAGGAACGATAATTAAAAAGAAGAGGGTTTAAATCGCTTGGACGTGCACGAGATCGGCCATCTGCTTCACGCAATTGGGATAAGAATGATATAAGTCATGCTTACTATGAGATATCGCCGTCGAAACATCGAGCGTTCGTGTTAACGATCATATTTGTAAGTCTGCATTAACACTTACTTTTTAGTAATTGAAAAATGCAAATCAAATGATTTTTAAAAAAAATGTTTAAGCGAAACCATCATTTATTACGACATTTCATGACATTTCATAACGCTAAATATAATCTATCTTGGATCAAATTCTGAACCAAAATTTTGCACGAATCCATTTGCATGAATAATATAATAAGTTGTTGATATCTAATTCTTGAAATACGCATAAACATTTTATCTTTTTATCTTCTTTAAAATCTTTTAGTTTATACAACACTCGAAAAAAATAGATGGTTCCAGAGTTTAATTAAGAGAATATATATAACTCACAGAATTAAATAATTTTTTAAATTAAAATTATAACATTAAAGGACACAAAAAACGACTTATTATGTAAAATACTTTTAAAGTCTATTTGTAATTTAACTTATTTTCAAAATCGCGTTTTGTTTCTAAAACTATTCATATGATTCCAAATGTTTCGCATGCCTATTCCAGAGCGATACAGCTCTAACTAAGCGTGGTTCTTGTCGGAGTAATTGCCGGATTGATCATTGCAAGAGACGTGCAGAGAGATAGAGAGAAAGAGAGAAAGAGAGATTTAGAGAGAAATAGAGTTTTCTATTGCACCGCATGACAAAAAATGCGCTTTGACTTTGATGTGCTTACCGCCGCAACTCAAAACCGATGCAACTGAAAGAAAGATAGAGAGAGAGATAGAAAAAGAAATAGAGATAGGGATAGATATATAGATAGATAGATCGATAGAGATAGATAGGGGCAAAGAGAGGGAGAGAGAACTTGCCTCGCTTCTTTAGAAAATATATTTCTTTGATCTCGATTTTTTTCCCGCCTTTTGCCACCCTTTCTACCCTTCTCTCTCTCTCTCTCTCTCTCTCTCTCTCTCTCTCTCTCTCTCTCTCTCTCTCTCTTCAACCGTGAAGAGTTCAAGACCGGTTAATCCAGATTAACTTTGAGCCCGAGCACATAGATACATACACAGGCACACACATATATAGACATATATATGTATCGTACATATTGATAGGTGTATACGCGGGGTGTAAAAATTTCACGCGTGTCTAGACAGCTTCGCGCAACTTGTACTCCCGCGGGAAGTCCCTTTCTTACAATCTTACTACGTTTTACAAGTCGCGGCTTTAATCGCATTTATGTGATTATGTGAGTAAGTAGCTATGTACTTTTTTCGATCGTATTTTAACGCCGTAATTTTGCGTTCGATAACAGATCCTGCACATATCCATTCTTCTATGTTCTCTTATAATTAGTTACCAAAATAACATCACTATCAAATTTCTAAATTTTTATTTTAAGAATGTTATCTTATATTAATAAATTATGTAATGTTCTTATGTAATGTATATATTAATTATAATTATAAATTGTTAATTATAAATTGCATTACACTATATAGAACCATATAATTATAATATCTATTATAAAACAATTGTTTTTTCATCGGTTCTTCCACATCCAATTGGTCTACAATTACGATATTATGTATATAAGGTAATTTCTTCTTTCTAATTTCAATAAGATTTTGATGAAAAAAAATATCTATTTCTATATTAATTAATAATATGTTAAGATCTCTTTATTTGATCTATAAATAATTTATGACAAATTTTTACAAAATTTTATTTATAAATTTAATAAGTCATGTATTACAGAAAACATTTGAACATTTGTTACAAATTAAAATATATATCATGTAACATTAAAATATGTGATAGATGTATAGAATTATAAATCGATGATCCTATCTCCAATTATATAGATCGTCTAAAAAGGCTTTTAATTAAATAGATACAAGTTATATGTATATTTTTATATTTGTGATCGTGTTTTTACTATTTAAAAATTATCCCATTACTTAAAAAAGGTTCAAACGCACGGTTATAGATAACGTCCTCAAATAGGACTCTATTATGCACTTCTCGTCAATCGGCGATGCATGCATTATGCGTCATTTATGGACACATAGATTTTTGCATCCCTGACCTGAGTTTTGCACGAAATGACGAATATTGTGACACGCTCAATGAGCTTTAACGAGAATACGTGTGCGGACGATTGGCCACGCGAGGATAGGATACTTACGTGCTCGGTCTTTGGAAGTCGGTAACGCGATTACGCGAGATCCCGGCGCGATCCGATCTTGACGATGGGATTAAAGGCAATCGTGAGAAGATCGAGAACCGCCATTGGGTAATAAATGCGGCACATAATGAACCGCCTTTATCTAGCGAACCCGTTGAAAGCCGCCGCCGTTCGTGAATGTAAATTTATTCTCCGTGCGTAACACCGTGTTGCGTTTTGCCCCCAAGGATAGCGCGAGCACAGCGGAATCTCGTTAAAACGAACACGCCATGTCCAGCCGCCGAATGAAACTGTTGATAGCTCTAAAATTTTGTTCAGTTTAATTATCTCACACTTACGAAGCGTAATAAAATGTAGAAAAACATTGTGACAGGAACAATTAATTATTATTGCAAATCAAGTAAACAAGGAATAACATTATAGATTAATCGATCTTGTTACAATATATGATTTTCTGATCATCTAATTGATATAGCATGTAGCAATTTAATCTTATAAAATATTGGCATAATAATTATATTTCTCCAAACATTTTTGCTTTAAGAGGAATTTAGACATAAAGTTCAAACGCTAATCAGAAATTCTCAATATATGGAATATTCTGTATAATATTATAGTATATACAGAAAAAAATTTGTTAAACTTTTTGTTTCGTTATATATTCTGTATATGCTATAATCACAAACTCTGTCGCTCCACGAGAATAACAGACGTGAACGCATAAAAGGGACACGCGCATCTGTCAAGCGCCAGCAGTGTCCCGAGTTTAAACGAGCCCTAGAAGCGCGCATAATTTAGTTGCACTGATATGCATTCATTCGCGAGAGACACACGCTACTTCTCATGGTGAAACAACGAGCATGTTCAGGATCACCATCTAGGGATAAACGACTGAGCAATGTAGTTCTCTCTCGTATACTCTCGGCGGTCACCAAAACCTGTCCGACACTCTAAGTTGACTTGGACATTTTTCACGGATCGTTCTCGATACCGACCCACGCTCATGAACCACCAGTCCACTTCTCCAAGTGGACCTTTTCCAAGGTCAGTGATGTGTGGGCCGCTAGAGAACATTGACGAAGTGCACTTTGTTGCAAAAGCACTTGCGAACGTCGCGCATGTCGCATGACGTTTTGACATCTCGCGACGCAAATGCAATCTCCAACGCAGCCAGCGATGAGATTTTTTTTTCGCGCGCATTAAACATCCGCCTCGTAAAAATTGCGACATTTCGTAGAATCGGCTTAACGGTCAATGAATTCTATTGTACGCAATGACACATCTTTTTAAGAATATGCCTAGCCTTAAAGAACTTGGAAATTATTGTGACTTTCTTCAATACCTATCATTTATATATTGATAATTAAAACCAAATTAAATTTTTGGTAAAGTTAAATTATAAAGTTTATTAAAAAAAGTATTTTAAATACAATAAAAAGAACGTATAGCTTTTAATAATTAACTGAACCGACTGATATTGTAACGTGGTTTCGAATATATTCGCACGATTGTGGAAAGCCACGACACGCGTAACGAGATCGCGGTTTGCATTTTCGATCGGTTGATTAAATTATAATCTAAATCGTATGCGTATATCTCGCGTGCCGGACGAACGAGCCGATCGACGCTGGAGAAGGAGACGTTAATTAAATCTAATGGCGTTCGGATTTGCGTACGGTTGCGACGCGAGAAGCGTAAGACGGACACGTTTGTCGGGCATACGATCCGCAATGGTCTCTATAAGGCGTCGTTCCCGATATTAATGATGGCAACGCATCCCTAGTAATGAACACATGCGCGACCTGTCCCGCCCACGTGCGAGAGAGCCGCAACATGCGTTAGTCGGACGATTCCGCGCCGTAATGCGTGGACTGCTCTCTCGCAGATTTGCACAGCAATGTTGATTGCTGCCGGATCCAGAGTTCATCATTAAAAGTTCCGAGAGAATCAGCGTTGCTTCAAGTTTGAGTCATGAGATATCGACAAGTATCTTGAGAAATGCGAGCAACAAGAAGTAACGAGAGAGATTATCTTTTTGCTTAAAATTTATTGGATATTTGTTAAAAATTATGTATTATTTTTAACACGTACACACACACATACATCCACACATTTTGAAAAACTCAGAATCAAAAGGAAGAATCAAGATTATGAAAACAAATTTTCCGGGTTAAGACTCGAGTTCGATTTTCGATTCAATGATTTTGCTCCGATATTTTCTTAGTCTTCTTTAGCGAAATACTGGAGATATTAAAAATAAACCGTAGATTCGAGATTATATATATATATATATATATATATATATATATATATATATAATTTAAAAGCACTTTGTACTAAGTAAAATTTATGCCCTCTGAGCACGACCGTGCAGTTTCAGAAAAATTAATTTTCCTTGAAACTTTCATTCTCTACCATCCATGTCTGGCTTTTAATAACCGAAGGAATTTATATCGTATTTTTAACATGATAGCCTTATCAATTGTTTATTTAGCACATTATCAGTTCTTATTGTTAGTTTAAATTTATCAAATAAGGTTATCGTATTGATTATTATCTGGGATAAGATTGCCTTATAAATTTACGAGAGTGCATTGGAAAATGTAATAGAACAGGTTTCTCTAACTAAACGCAGTTGTTTTTAAAATTTTTAACATTTTTTATATCTTTTATTTACTATATTATCTGCATTGAACAGTTTTAAATGCTAAAATTTGTGTGTGTGTGTTACATTGAAAAATACGTATGTTTTTATTTGAATTATATTGCTAGTTATATAGTTGCATGTTTCTGATTATTATTAGCCTAATATATTTAGACATTGTTAATTTTTTTTTTTTTATGTTACAGTACATTTTTACATTAAAATGAATAAGTGTCTGATAGTTGCTTTAATCAGTGTAACTGTTATCAATGTTATAATGACTACTTCTACTAATTCAACAAATCTTGAGGCTATATGTGCTCCTTGGCTCGGCAGGGTATGTAAATATAATTAACAGTAAAAATGATTGTACTAGCGCTTAGTTTTTTCTATATAAAAATTGTGTTACATTAAACATACTCATACACACATTCTTAAAACTTTTTCATCTATTGATAATTATAATATTATACTCAATGTGCATTTCTATACAACTCAATTTTTGTACAAAATTTTACTATATAATAAATTGTTATGATTATAGTGTCAACTTACCGAACAATGCTGTCGTGACTTAATATGCATGACATATTTAGCTAAATGTGTCCCCGGTAAAATTTGGAATGATAATAGGCCAATCGGAGAAGGCCCATTTCCTCCGAAAAATTAAAACAAAATTCGATTTGGATGTTGATAACAGTGGAAGATAAAAATGAAAAAGAAAATAATGTATATTTCAGACGATAATGCGATGTTATTTTTGCGTTATAAATTAAATATATAATTTTACGATATTCATACAGTATGTAATTTTGACGCAAAACACGATTTATTAAAACATGTAATTATATATTCTATATTCTATTGATTAAATTGTACATAATAATTTTATATTGCATTAATTAGAAGTTAAATTATGTATTTATAATATTGCACACTACATCTCAATAAACAAAATGCACACAATAGATAAGCGCAGAATGTTTCATCACTGCTACGCGTGATTTAACGTGAAACACTATAGTGTCTCTTGATGAATTATATGCGAATTATACGTTTCTTCTCGGCGTCTGCCAAAACAGCGTAGGATGAATCGATCTCTTGCTATAAGGCATTCAAGCTCATTAAGTATCATTCAAGAACGAGCTGCTTATGTGCGCTTTAGGTGTGTGCAATCTTTCTTAAAAACGCGCAATCCGGTTAATTATCGATTATACATTTTAATAGTACATTGATTACAGAATTATTTGGTACCAAGCAGAAAACAGCGTACAAATTTTTTAACTTGATAGACATAAAATAAGATTGCGTCGCATAGGGTCAGCGGTAAAAATGTATCGATTTCTAATATTTTAAGACGAGCCAAAAATTCATCGATTATACATTTTAATAGTACATTGATTACAGAATCTTTTGGTACCATGCAGACACCAGCGTACAAATTTTTTAATACGATAAACATAAAATAAGGATGCATCGCACAGGGTCCGCGTCAAAAAAATATCAATTTCTAATATTTTAAGACGAGCCAAAAATTCATCGATTATACATTTTAATAGTACATAGATTATAGAATCATTTGGTACCAAACAGACACCAGCGTACAAATTTTTTAACTTGATATACATAAAATAAGGTTGCGTCGCATAGGGTCAGCGGTAAAAAGTATCGATTTCCAATATTTTAAGACGAGCCAAAAATTCATCGATTATACATTTTAATATTACATTGATTACAGAATCTTTTGGTACCATGCAGACACCAGCGTACAAATTTTTTAATACGATAAACATAAAATAAGGATGCATCGCACAGGGTCCGCGTCAAAAAAGTATCAATTTCTAATATTTTAAGACGAGCCAAAAATTCATCGATTATACGTTTTAATAGTACATTAATTACAGAATCTTTTCGTACCATGCAGACACCAGCGTACAAATTTTTTAATATGATAAACATAAAATGAGGATGCGTCGCACAGTGTCCGCGTCAAAAAAGTATGAATTTCTAATATTTTAAGACGAGCCAAAAATTCATCGATTATACATTTTAATAGTACATAGATTATAGAATCATTTGGTACCAAACAGACACCAGCGTACAAATTTTTTAATACGATAAACATAAAATAAGGTTGCGTCGCATAGGGTCAGCGGTAAAAAGTATCGATTTCCAATATTTTAAGACGAGCCAAAAATTCATCGATTATACATTTTAATATTACATTGATTACAGAATCTTTTGGTATCAAACAGACACCAGCGTACAAATTTTTTAACTTGATATACATAAAATAAGGTTGCGTCGCATAGGGTCAGCGGTAAAAAGTATCGATTTCCAATATTTTAAGACGAGCCAAAAATTCATCGATTATACATTTTAATATTACATTGATTACAGAATCTTTTGGTATCAAACAGACACCAGCGTACAAATTTTTTAACTTGATAAACAAAATAAGGTTGCGTCGCATAGGGTCAGCGGTAAAAAGTATCCATTTCCAATATTTTAAGACGAGCCAAAAATTCATCGATTATACATTTTAATAGTACATAGATTATAGAATCATTTGGTATCAAACAGACACCAGCGTACAAATTTTTTAACTTGATATACATAAAATAAGGTTGCGTCGCAGCGGTAAAAAGTATCGATTTCCAATATTTCAAGACGAGCCAAAAATTCATCGATTATACATTTTAATATTACATTGATTACAGAATCTTTTGGTACCATGCAGACACCAGCGTACAAATTTTTTAATACGATAAACATAAAATAAGGATGCCTCGCACAGGGTCCGCGTCAAAAAAGTATTAATTTCTAATATTTTAAGACGAGCCAAAAATTCATCGATTATACATTTTAATAGTACATTGATTACAGAATCTTTTCGTACCATGCAGACACCAGCGTACAAATTTTTTAATATGATAAACATAAAATAAGGATGCGTCGCACAGGGTCCGCGTCAAAAAAGTATCAATTTCTAATATTTTAAGACGAGCCAAAAATTCATCGATTATACATTATAATAGTACATAGATTATAGAATCATTTGGTACCAAACAGACACCAGCGTACAAATTTTTTAACTTGATATACATAAAATAAGGTTGCGTCGCATAGGGTCAGCGGTAAAAAGGATCGATTTCCAATATTTTAAGACGAGCCAAAAATTCATCGATTATACATTTTAATATTACATTGATTACAGAATCTTTTGGTACCATGCAGATACCAGCGTACAAATTTTTTAATACGATAAACATAAAATAAGGATGCATCGCACAGGGTCCGCATCAAGAAAGTATCAATTTCTAATATTTTAAGACGAGCCAAAAATTCATCGATTATACATTTTAATAGTACATAGATTATAGAATCATTTGGTACCAAACAGACACCAGCGTACAAATTTTTTAACTTGATATACATAAAATAAGGTTGCGTCGCATAGGGTCAGCGGTAAAAAGTATCGATTTCCAATATTTCAAGACGAGCCAAAAATTCATCGATTATACATTTTAATATTACATTGATTACAGAATCTTTTGGTACCATGCAGACACCAGCGTACAAATTTTTTATTACGATAAACATAAAATAAGGATGCATCGCACAGGGTCCGCGTCAAAAAAGTATCCATTTCTAATATTTTAAGACGAGCCAAAAATTCATCGATTATACATTTTAATAGTACATTGATTACAGAATCTTTTCGTACCATGCAGACACCAGCGTACAAATTTTTTAATATGATAAACATAAAATAAGGATGCGTCGCACAGGGTCCGCGTCAAAAAAGTATGAATTTCTAATATTTTAAGACGAGCCAAAAATTCATCGATTATACATTTTAATAGTACATAGATTATAGAATCATTTGGTACCAAACAGACACCAGCGTACAAATTTTTTAATTTGATATACATAAAATAAGGTTGCGTCGCATAGGGTCAGCGGTAAAAAAGTATCAATTTCTAATATTTTAAGACGAGCCAAAAATTCATCGATTATACATTTTAATAGTACATAGATTATAGAATCATTTGGTACCAAACAGACACCAGCGTACAAATTTTTTAACTTGATATACATAAAATAAGGTTGCGTCGCATAGGGTCAGCGGTAAAAAGTATCGATTTCCAATATTTCAAGACGAGCCAAAAATTCGTCGATTATACATTTTAATATTACATTGATTACAGATTCTTTTGGTACCATGCAGACACCAGCGTACAAATTTTTTAATACGATAAACATAAAATAAGGATGCCTCGCACAGAGTCCGCGTCAAAAAAGTATTAATTTCTAATATTTTAAGACGAGCCAAAAATTCATCGATTATACATTTTAATAGTACATTGATTACAGAATCTTTTCGTACCATGCAGACACCAGCGTACAAATTTTTTAATATGATAAACATAAAATAAGGATGCGTCGCACAGGGTCAGCGGTAAAAAGTATCAATTTCCAATATTTTAAGACGAGCCAAAAATTCATCGATTATACATTTTAATATTACATTGATTACAGAATCTTTTGGTACCATGCAGACACCAGCGTACAAATTTTTTAATACGATAAACATAAAATAAGGATGCATCGCACAGGGTCCGCGTCAAAAAAGTATCAATTTCTAATATTTTAAGACGAGCCAAAAATTCATCGATTATACATTTTAATAGTACATTGATTACAGAATCTTTTCGTACCATGCAGACACCAGCGTACAAATTTTTTAATAGGATAAACATAAAACAAGGATGCGTCGCACAGGGTCCGCGTCAAAAAAGTATCAATTTCTAATATTTTAAGACGAGCCAAAAATTCATCGATTATACATTTTAATAGTACATAGATTATAGAATCATTTGGTACCAAACAGACACCAGCGTACAAATTTTTTAACTTGATATACATAAAATAAGGTTGCGTCGCATAGGGTCAGCGGTAAAAAGTATCGATTTCCAATATTTCAAGACGAGCCAAAAATTCGTCGATTATACATTTTAATATTACATTGATTACAGAATCTTTTGGTACCATGCAGACACCAGCGTACAAATTTTTTAATACGATAAACATAAAATAAGGATGCCTCGCACAGGGTCCGCGTCAAAAAAGTATTAATTTCTAATATTTTAAGACGAGCCAAAAATTCATCGATTATACATTTTAATAGTACATTGATTACAGAATCTTTTCGTACCATGCAGACACCAGCGTACAAATTTTTTAATATGATAAACATAAAATAAGGATGCGTCGCACAGGGTCCGCGTTAAAAAAGTATCAATTTCTAATATTTTAAGACGAGCCAAAAATTCATCGATTATACATTTTAATATTACATTGATTACAGAATCTTTTGGTACCATGCAGACACCAGCGTACAAATTTTTTAATACGATAAACATAAAATAAGTATGCGTCGCACAGGGTCCGCGTCAAAAAAGTATTAATTTCTAATATTTTAAGACGAGCCAAAAATTCATCGATTATACATTTTAATAGTACATTGATTACAGAATCATTTGGTACCAAACAGACCCCAGCGTACAAATTTTTTAACTTGATATACATAAAATGAAGTTGCGTCGCATAGGGTCAGCGGTAAAAAGTATCGATTTCCAATATTTTAAGACGAGCCAAAAATTCATCGATTATACATTTTAATAATACATTGATTACCGAATCTTTTGGTACCATGCAGACACCAGCGTACTAATTTTTTAACTTTATATACATAAATTAAAGGTGCGTCGCATAGGGTCAGCGGTAAAAAAGTATCGTTTTCCAATATTTTAAGACGAGCCAAAAATTCATCGATTATACATTTTAATAATACATTGATTACAGAATCTTTTGGTACCATGCAGACACCAGCGTACAAATTTTTTAATACGATAAACATAAAATAATTATGCGTCGCACAGGGTCCGCGTCAAAAAAGTATTAATTTCTAATATTTTAAGACGAGCCAAAAATTCATCGATTATACATTTTAATAGTACATTAATTACAGAATCATTTGGTACCAAACAGAACCCAGCGTACAAATTTTTTAACTTGATATACATAAAATGAAGTTGCGTCGCATAGTGTCAGCGGTAAAAAGTATCGATTTCCAATATTTTAAGACGAGCCAAAAATTCATCGATTATACATTTTAATAATACATTGATTACAGAATCTTTTGGTACCATGCAGACACCAGCGTACAAATTTTTTAATACGATAAACATAAAATAAGTATGCGTCGCACAGGGTCCGCGTCAAAAAAGTATTAATTTCTAATATTTTAAGACGAGCCAAAAATTCATCGATTATACATTTTAATAGTACATTGATTACAGAATCATTTGGTACCAAACAGACCCCAGCGTACAAATTTTTTAACTTGATATACATAAAATGAAGTTGCGTCGCATAGTGTCAGCGGTAAAAAGTATCGAATTCCAATATTTTAAGACGAGCCAAAAATTCATCGATTATACATTTTAATAATACATTGATTACAGAATCTTTTGGTACCATGCAGACACCAGCGTACAAATTTTTTAATACGATAAACATAAAATAAGTATGCGTCGCACAGGGTCCGCGTCAAAAAAGTATTAATTTCTAATATTTTAAGACGAGCCAAAAATTCATCGATTATACATTTTAATAGTACATTGATTACAGAATCATTTGGTACCAAACAGACCCCAGCGTACAAATTTTTTAACTTGATATACATAAAATGAAGTTGCGTCGCATAGGGTCAGCGGTAAAAAGTATCGATTTCCAATATTTTAAGACGAGCCAAAAATTCATCGATTATACATTTTAATAATACATTGATTACAGAATCTTTTGGTACCATGCAGACACCAGCGTACAAATTTTTTCATTTGCTATACATAAATTAAGGTTGCGTCGCATTGGGTCAGCGGTAAAAAAGTATCGATTTCTAATATTTTAAGACGAGCCAAAAATTCATCGATTATACATTTTAATTGTACATTGATTACAGAATCATTTGGTACCAAACAGACACCAGCGTACTAATTTTTTAACTTTATATGCATAAAATAAGGTTGCGTCGCATAGGGTCAGCGGTAAATAAGTATCGATTTCTAATATTTTAAGACGAGCCAAAAATTCATCGATTATACATTTTAATAGTACATTGATTACAGAATCATTTGGTACCAAACAGACCCCAGCGTACAAATTTTTTAACTTGATATACATAAAATGAAGTTGCGTCGCAAAGGGTCAGCGGTAAAAAGTATCGATTTCTAATATTTCAAGACGAGCCAAAAATTCATCGATTATACATTTTAATAATACATTGATTACCGAATCTTTTGGTACCATGCAGACACCAGCGTACTAATTTTTTAACTTTATATACATAAATTAAGGGTGCGTCGCATAGGGTCAGCGGTAAAAAAGTATCGATTTCCAATATTTTAAGACGAGCCAAAAATTCATCGATTATACATTTTAATAATACATTGATTACAGAATCTTTTGGTACCATGTTGACACCAGCGTACAAATTTTTTAATCCGATAAACATAAAATAAGTATGCGTCGCACAGGGTCCGCGTCAAAAAAGTATTAATTTCTAATATTTTAAGACGAGCCAAAAATTCATCGATTATACATTTTAATAGTACATTGATTACAGAATCATTTGGTACCAAACAGACCCCAGCGTACAAATTTTTTAACTTGATATACATAAAATGAAGTTGCGTCGCATAGTGTCAGCGGTAAAAAGTATCGATTTCCAATATTTTAAGACGAGCCAAAAATTCATCGATTATACATTTTAATAATACATTGATTACAGAATCTTTTGGTACCATGCAGACACCAGCGTACAAATTTTTTAATACGATAAACATAAAATAAGTATGCGTCGCACAGGGTCCGCGTCAAAAAAGTATTAATTTCTAATATTTTAAGACGAGCCAAAAATTCATCGATTATACATTTTAATAGTACAATGATTACAGAATCATTTGGTACCAAACAGAACCCAGCGTACAAATTTTTTAACTTGATATACATAATATGAAGTTGCGTCGCATAGGGTCAGCGGTAAAAAGTATCGATTTCCAATATTTTAAGACGAGCCAAAAATTCATCGATTATACATTTTAATAATACATTGATTACCGAATCTTTTGGTACCATGCAGACACCAGCGTACTAATTTTTTAACTTTATATACATAAATTAAAGGTGCGTCGCATAGGGTCAGCGGTAAAAAAGTATCGATTTCCAATATTTTAAGACGAGCCAAAAATTCATCGATTATACATTTTAATAATACATTGATTACAGAATCTTTTGGTACCATGCAGACACCAGCGTACAAATTTTTTAATACGATAAACATAAAATAAGTATGCGTCGCACAGGGTCCGCGTCAAAAAAGTATTAATTTCTAATATTTTAAGACGAGCCAAAAATTCATCGATTATACATTTTAATAGTACATTGATTACAGAATCATTTGGTACCAAACAGACCCCAGCGTACAAATTTTTTAACTTGATATACATAAAATGAAGTTGCGTCGCATAGTGTCAGCGGTAAAAAGAATCGATTTCCAATATTTTAAGACGAGCCAAAAATTCATCGATTATACATTTTAATAATACATTGATTACAGAATCTTTTGGTACCATGCAGACACCAGCGTACAAATTTTTTAATACGATAAACATAAAATAAGTATGCGTCGCACAGGGTCCGCGTCAAAAAAGTATTAATTTCTAATATTTTAAGACGAGCCAAAAATTCATCGATTATACATTTTAATAGTACATTGATTACAGAATCATTTGGTACCAAACAGACCCCAGCGTACAAATTTTTTAACTTGATATACATAAAATGAAGTTGCGTCGCATAGTGTCAGCGGTAAAAAGTATCGATTTCCAATATTTTAAGACGAGCCAAAAATTCATCGATTATACATTTTAATAATACATTGATTACAGAATCTTTTGGTACCATGCAGACACCAGCGTACAAATTTTTTAATACGATAAACATAAAATAAGTATGCGTCGCACAGGGTCCGCGTCAAAAAAGTATTAATTTCTAATATTTTAAGACGAGCCAAAAATTCATCGATTATACATTTTAATAGTACATTGATTACAGAATCATTTGGTACCAAACAGACCCCAGCGTACAAATTTTTTAACTTGATATACATAAAATGAAGTTGCGTCGCATAGGGTCAGCGGTAAAAAGTATCGATTTCCAATATTTTAAGACGAGCCAAAAATTCATCGATTATACATTTTAATAATACATTGATTACCGAATCTTTTGGTACCATGCAGACACCAGCGTACTAATTTTTTAACTTTATATACATAAATTAAGGGTGCGTCGCATAGGGTCAGCGGTAAAAAAGTATCGATTTCCAATATTTTAAGACGAGCCAAAAATTCATCGATTATACATTTTAATAATACATTGATTACAGAATCTTTTGGTACCATGCAGACACCAGCGTACAAATTTTTTAATCCGATAAACATAAAATAAGTATGCGTCGCACAGGGTCCGCGTCAAAAAAGTATTAATTTCTAATATTTTAAGACGAGCCAAAAATTCATCGATTATACATTTTAATAGTACATTGATTACAGAATCATTTGGTACCAAACAGAACCCAGCGTACAAATTTTTTAACTTGATATACATAAAATGAAGTTGCGTCGCATAGGGTCAGCGGTAAAAAGTATCGATTTCCAATATTTTAAGACGAGCCAAAAATTCATCGATTATACATTTTAATAATACATTGATTACCGAATCTTTTGGTACCATGCAGACACCAGCGTACTAATTTTTTAACTTTATATACATAAATTAAAGGTGCGTCGCATAGGGTCAGCGGTAAAAAAGTATCGATTTCCAATATTTTAAGACGAGCCAAAAATTCATCGATTATACATTTTAATAATACATTGATTACAGAATCTTTTGGTACCATGCAGACACCAGCGTACAAATTTTTTAATACGATAAACATAAAATAAGTATGCGTCGCACAGGGTCCGCGTCAAAAAAGTATTAATTTCTAATATTTTAAGACGAGCCAAAAATTCATCGATTATACATTTTAATAGTACATTGATTACAGAATCATTTGGTACCAAACAGACCCCAGCGTACAAATTTTTTAACTTGATATACATAAAATGAAGTTGCGTCGCATAGTGTCAGCGGTAAAAAGAATCGATTTCCAATATTTTAAGACGAGCCAAAAATTCATCGATTATACATTTTAATAATACATTGATTACAGAATCTTTTGGTACCATGCAGACACCAGCGTACAAATTTTTTAATACGATAAACATAAAATAAGTATGCGTCGCACAGGGTCCGCGTCAAAAAAGTATTAATTTCTAATATTTTAAGACGAGCCAAAAATTCATCGATTATACATTTTAATAGTACATTGATTACAGAATCATTTGGTACCAAACAGACCCCAGCGTACAAATTTTTTAACTTGATATACATAAAATGAAGTTGCGTCGCATAGTGTCAGCGGTAAAAAGTATCGATTTCCAATATTTTAAGACGAGCCAAAAATTCATCGATTATACATTTTAATAATACATTGATTACAGAATCTTTTGGTACCATGCAGACACCAGCGTACAAATTTTTTAATACGATAAACATAAAATAAGTATGCGTCGCACAGGGTCCGCGTCAAAAAAGTATTAATTTCTAATATTTTAAGACGAGCCAAAAATTCATCGATTATACATTTTAATAGTACATTGATTACAGAATCATTTGGTACCAAACAGACCCCAGCGTACAAATTTTTTAACTTGATATACATAAAATGAAGTTGCGTCGCATAGGGTCAGCGGTAAAAAGTATCGATTTCCAATATTTTAAGACGAGCCAAAAATTCATCGATTATACATTTTAATAATACATTGATTACCGAATCTTTTGGTACCATGCAGACACCAGCGTACTAATTTTTTAACTTTATATACATAAATTAAGGGTGCGTCGCATAGGGTCAGCGGTAAAAAAGTATCGATTTCCAATATTTTAAGACGAGCCAAAAATTCATCGATTATACATTTTAATAATACATTGATTACAGAATCTTTTGGTACCATGCAGACACCAGCGTACAAATTTTTTAATACGATAAACATAAAATAAGTATGCGTCGCACAGGGTCCGCGTCAAAAAAGTATTAATTTCTAATATTTTAAGACGAGCCAAAAATTCATCGATTATACATTTTAATAGTACATTGATTACAGAATCTTTTCGTACCATGCAGACACCAGCGTACAAATTTTTTAATATGATAAACATAAAATAAGGATGCGTCGCACAGGGTCCGCGTCAAAAAAGTATCAATTTCTAATATTTTAAGACGAGCCAAAAATTCATCGATTATACATTTTAATAGTACATAGATTATAGAATCATTTGGTACCAAACAGACACCAGCGTACAAATTTTTTAACTTGATATACATAAAATAAGGTTGCGTCGCATAGGGTCAGCGGTAAAAAGTATCGATTTCCAATATTTCAAGACGAGCCAAAAATTCGTCGATTATACATTTTAATATTACATTGATTACAGAATCTTTTGGTACCATGCAGACACCAGCGTACTAATTTTTTAACTTTATATACATAAATTAAAGGTGCGTCGCATTGGGTCAGCGGTAAAAAAGTATCGATTTCCAATATTTTAAGACGAGCCAAAAATTCATCGATTATACATTTTAATAATACATTGATTACAGAATCTTTTGGTACCATGCAGACACCAGCGTACAAATTTTTTAATCCGATAAACATAAAATAAGTATGCGTCGCACAGGGTCCGCGTCAAAAAAGTATTAATTTCTAATATTTTAAGACGAGCCAAAAATTCATCGATTATACATTTTAATAATACATTGATTACAGAATCTTTTGGTACCATGCAGACACCAGCGTACAAATTTTTTAATACGATAAACATAAAATAAGTATGCGTCGCACAGGGTCCGCGTCAAAAAAGTATTAATTTCTAATATTTTAAGACGAGCCAAAAATTCATCGATTATACATTTTAATAGTACATTGATTACAGAATCATTTGGTACCAAACAGACCCCAGCGTACAAATTTTTTAACTTGATATACATAAAATGAAGTTGCGTCGCATAGGGTCAGCGATAAAAAGTATCGATTTCCAATATTTTAAGACGAGCCAAAAATTCATCGATTATACATTTTAATAATACATTGATTAACGAATCTTTTGGTACCATGCAGACACCAGCGTACTAATTTTTTAACTTTATATACATAAATTAAAGGTGCGTCGCATAGGGTCAGCGGTAAAAAAGTATCGTTTTCCAATATTTTAAGACGAGCCAAAAATTCATCGATTATACATTTTAATAATACATTGATTACAGAATCTTTTGGTACCATGCAGACACCAGCGTACAAATTTTTTAATACGATAAACATAAAATAATTATGCGTCGCACAGGGTCCGCGTCAAAAAAGTATTAATTTCTAATATTTTAAGACGAGCCAAAAATTCATCGATTATACATTTTAATAGTACATTGATTACAGAATCATTTGGTACCAAACAGAACCCAGCGTACAAATTTTTTAACTTGATATACATAAAATGAAGTTGCGTCGCATAGTGTCAGCGGTAAAAAGTATCGATTTCCAATATTTTAAGACGAGCCAAAAATTCATCGATTATACATTTTAATAATACATTGATTACAGAATCTTTTGGTACCATGCAGACACCAGCGTACAAATTTTTTAATACGATAAACATAAAATAAGTATGCGTCGCACAGGGTCCGCGTCAAAAAAGTATTAATTTCTAATATTTTAAGACGAGCCAAAAATTCATCGATTATACATTTTAATAGTACATTGATTACAGAATCATTTGGTACCAAACAGACCCCAGCGTACAAATTTTTTAACTTGATATACATAAAATGAAGTTGCGTCGCATAGTGTCAGCGGTAAAAAGTATCGAATTCCAATATTTTAAGACGAGCCAAAAATTCATCGATTATACATTTTAATAATACATTGATTACAGAATCTTTTGGTACCATGCAGACACCAGCGTACAAATTTTTTAATACGATAAACATAAAATAAGTATGCGTCGCACAGGGTCCGCGTCAAAAAAGTATTAATTTCTAATATTTTAAGACGAGCCAAAAATTCATCGATTATACATTTTAATAGTACATTGATTACAGAATCATTTGGTACCAAACAGACCCCAGCGTACAAATTTTTTAACTTGATATACATAAAATGAAGTTGCGTCGCATAGGGTCAGCGGTAAAAAGTATCGATTTCCAATATTTTAAGACGAGCCAAAAATTCATCGATTATACATTTTAATAATACATTGATTACAGAATCTTTTGGTACCATGCAGACACCAGCGTACAAATTTTTTCATTTGCTATACATAAATTAAGGTTGCGTCGCATTGGGTCAGCGGTAAAAAAGTATCGATTTCTAATATTTTAAGACGAGCCAAAAATTCATCGATTATACATTTTAATTGTACATTGATTACAGAATCATTTGGTACCAAACAGACACCAGCGTACTAATTTTTTAACTTTATATGCATAAAATAAGGTTGCGTCGCATAGGGTCAGCGGTAAATAAGTATCGATTTCTAATATTTTAAGACGAGCCAAAAATTCATCGATTATACATTTTAATAGTACATTGATTACAGAATCATTTGGTACCAAACAGACCCCAGCGTACAAATTTTTTAACTTGATATACATAAAATGAAGTTGCGTCGCAAAGGGTCAGCGGTAAAAAGTATCGATTTCTAATATTTCAAGACGAGCCAAAAATTCATCGATTATACATTTTAATAATACATTGATTACCGAATCTTTTGGTACCATGCAGACACCAGCGTACTAATTTTTTAACTTTATATACATAAATTAAGGGTGCGTCGCATAGGGTCAGCGGTAAAAAAGTATCGATTTCCAATATTTTAAGACGAGCCAAAAATTCATCGATTATACATTTTAATAATACATTGATTACAGAATCTTTTGGTACCATGTTGACACCAGCGTACAAATTTTTTAATCCGATAAACATAAAATAAGTATGCGTCGCACAGGGTCCGCGTCAAAAAAGTATTAATTTCTAATATTTTAAGACGAGCCAAAAATTCATCGATTATACATTTTAATAGTACAATGATTACAGAATCATTTGGTACCAAACAGAACCCAGCGTACAAATTTTTTAACTTGATATACATAAAATGAAGTTGCGTCGCATAGGGTCAGCGGTAAAAAGTATCGATTTCCAATATTTTAAGACGAGCCAAAAATTCATCGATTATACATTTTAATAATACATTGATTACCGAATCTTTTGGTACCATGCAGACACCAGCGTACTAATTTTTTAACTTTATATACATAAATTAAAGGTGCGTCGCATAGGGTCAGCGGTAAAAAAGTATCGATTTCCAATATTTTAAGACGAGCCAAAAATTCATCGATTATACATTTTAATAATACATTGATTACAGAATCTTTTGGTACCATGCAGACACCAGCGTACAAATTTTTTAATACGATAAACATAAAATAAGTATGCGTCGCACAGGGTCCGCGTCAAAAAAGTATTAATTTCTAATATTTTAAGACGAGCCAAAAATTCATCGATTATACATTTTAATAGTACAATGATTACAGAATCATTTGGTACCAAACAGAACCCAGCGTACAAATTTTTTAACTTGATATACATAAAATGAAGTTGCGTCGCATAGGGTCAGCGGTAAAAAGTATCGATTTCCAATATTTTAAGACGAGCCAAAAATTCATCGATTATACATTTTAATAATACATTGATTACCGAATCTTTTGGTACCATGCAGACACCAGCGTACTAATTTTTTAACTTTATATACATAAATTAAAGGTGCGTCGCATAGGGTCAGCGGTAAAAAAGTATCGATTTCCAATATTTTAAGACGAGCCAAAAATTCATCGATTATACATTTTAATAATACATTGATTACAGAATCTTTTGGTACCATGCAGACACCAGCGTACAAATTTTTTAATACGATAAACATAAAATAAGTATGCGTCGCACAGGGTCCGCGTCAAAAAAGTATTAATTTCTAATATTTTAAGAAGAGCCAAAAATTCATCGATTATACATTTTAATAGTACATTGATTACAGAATCATTTGGTACCAAACAGACCCCAGCGTACAAATTTTTTAACTTGATATACATAAAATGAAGTTGCGTCGCATAGTGTCAGCGGTAAAAAGAATCGATTTCCAATATTTTAAGACGAGCCAAAAATTCATCGATTATACATTTTAATAATACATTGATTACAGAATCTTTTGGTACCATGCAGACACCAGCGTACAAATTTTTTAATACGATAAACATAAAATAAGTATGCGTCGCACAGGGTCCGCGTCAAAAAAGTATTAATTTCTAATATTTTAAGACGAGCCAAAAATTCATCGATTATACATTTTAATAGTACATTGATTACAGAATCATTTGGTACCAAACAGACCCCAGCGTACAAATTTTTTAACTTGATATACATAAAATGAAGTTGCGTCGCATAGTGTCAGCGGTAAAAAGTATCGATTTCCAATATTTTAAGACGAGCCAAAAATTCATCGATTATACATTTTAATAATACATTGATTACAGAATCTTTTGGTACCATGCAGACACCAGCGTACAAATTTTTTAATACGATAAACATAAAATAAGTATGCGTCGCACAGGGTCCGCGTCAAAAAAGTATTAATTTCTAATATTTTAAGACGAGCCAAAAATTCATCGATTATACATTTTAATAGTACATTGATTACAGAATCATTTGGTACCAAACAGACCCCAGCGTACAAATTTTTTAACTTGATATACATAAAATGAAGTTGCGTCGCATAGGGTCAGCGGTAAAAAGTATCGATTTCCAATATTTTAAGACGAGCCAAAAATTCATCGATTATACATTTTAATAATACATTGATTACCGAATCTTTTGGTACCATGCAGACACCAGCGTACTAATTTTTTAACTTTATATACATAAATTAAGGGTGCGTCGCATAGGGTCAGCGGTAAAAAAGTATCGATTTCCAATATTTTAAGACGAGCCAAAAATTCATCGATTATACATTTTAATAATACATTGATTACAGAATCTTTTGGTACCATGCAGACACCAGCGTACAAATTTTTTAATCCGATAAACATAAAATAAGTATGCGTCGCACAGGGTCCGCGTCAAAAAAGTATTAATTTCTAATATTTTAAGACGAGCCAAAAATTCATCGATTATACATTTTAATAGTACATTGATTACAGAATCATTTGGTACCAAACAGAACCCAGCGTACAAATTTTTTAACTTGATATACATAAAATGAAGTTGCGTCGCATAGGGTCAGCGGTAAAAAGTATCGATTTCCAATATTTTAAGACGAGCCAAAAATTCATCGATTATACATTTTAATAATACATTGATTACCGAATCTTTTGGTACCATGCAGACACCAGCGTACTAATTTTTTAACTTTATATACATAAATTAAAGGTGCGTCGCATAGGGTCAGCGGTAAAAAAGTATCGATTTCCAATATTTTAAGACGAGCCAAAAATTCATCGATTATACATTTTAATAATACATTGATTACAGAATCTTTTGGTACCATGCAGACACCAGCGTACAAATTTTTTAATACGATAAACATAAAATAAGTATGCGTCGCACAGGGTCCGCGTCAAAAAAGTATTAATTTCTAATATTTTAAGACGAGCCAAAAATTCATCGATTATACATTTTAATAGTACATTGAATACAGAATCATTTGGTACCAAACAGACCCCAGCGTACAAATTTTTTAACTTGATATACATAAAATGAAGTTGCGTCGCATAGTGTCAGCGGTAAAAAGAATCGATTTCCAATATTTTAAGACGAGCCAAAAATTCATCGATTATACATTTTAATAATACATTGATTACAGAATCTTTTGGTACCATGCAGACACCAGCGTACAAATTTTTTAATACGATAAACATAAAATAAGTATGCGTCGCACAGGGTCCGCGTCAAAAAAGTATTAATTTCTAATATTTTAAGACGAGCCAAAAATTCATCGATTATACATTTTAATAGTACATTGATTACAGAATCATTTGGTACCAAACAGACCCCAGCGTACAAATTTTTTAACTTGATATACATAAAATGAAGTTGCGTCGCATAGTGTCAGCGGTAAAAAGTATCGATTTCCAATATTTTAAGACGAGCCAAAAATTCATCGATTATACATTTTAATAATACATTGATTACAGAATCTTTTGGTACCATGCAGACACCAGCGTACAAATTTTTTAATACGATAAACATAAAATAAGTATGCGTCGCACAGGGTCCGCGTCAAAAAAGTATTAATTTCTAATATTTTAAGACGAGCCAAAAATTCATCGATTATACATTTTAATAGTACATTGATTACAGAATCATTTGGTACCAAACAGACCCCAGCGTACAAATTTTTTAACTTGATATACATAAAATGAAGTTGCGTCGCATAGGGTCAGCGGTAAAAAGTATCGATTTCCAATATTTTAAGACGAGCCAAAAATTCATCGATTATACATTTTAATAATACATTGATTACCGAATCTTTTGGTACCATGCAGACACCAGCGTACTAATTTTTTAACTTTATATACATAAATTAAGGGTGCGTCGCATAGGGTCAGCGGTAAAAAAGTATCGATTTCCAATATTTTAAGACGAGCCAAAAATTCATCGATTATACATTTTAATAATACATTGATTACAGAATCTTTTGGTACCATGCAGACACCAGCGTACAAATTTTTTAATCCGATAAACATAAAATAAGTATGCGTCGCACAGGGTCCGCGTCAAAAAAGTATTAATTTCTAATATTTTAAGACGAGCCAAAAATTCATCGATTATACATTTTAATAGTACATTGATTACAGAATCATTTGGTACCAAACAGACCCCAGCGTACAAATTTTTTAACTTGATATACATAAAATGAAGTTGCGTCGCATAGTGTCAGCGGTAAAAAGTATCGATTTCCAATATTTTAAGACGAGCCAAAAATTCATCGATTATACATTTTAATAATACATTGATTACAGAATCTTTTGGTACCATGCAGACACCAGCGTACAAATTTTTTAATACGATAAACATAAAATAAGTATGCGTCGCACAGGGTCCGCGTCAAAAAAGTATTAATTTCTAATATTTTAAGACGAGCCAAAAATTCATCGATTATACATTTTAATACTACATTGATTACAGAATCTTTTGGTACCATGCAGACACCAGCGTACAAATTTTTTAATACGATAAACATAAAATAAGTATGCGTCGCACAGGGTCCGCGTCAAAAAAGTATTAATTTCTAATATTTTAAGACGAGCCAAAAATTCATCGATTATACATTTTAATAGTACATTGATTACAGAATCATTTGGTACCAAACAGACCCCAGCGTACAAATTTTTTAACTTGATATACATAAAATGAAGTTGCGTCGCAAAGTGTCAGCGGTAAAAAGTATCGATTTCCAATATTTTAAGACGAGCCAAAAATTCATCGATTATACATTTTAATAATACATTGATTACAGAATCTTTTGGTACCATGCAGACACCAGCGTACAAATTTTTTAATACGATAAACATAAAATAAGTATGCGTCGCACAGGGTCCGCGTCAAAAAAGTATTAATTTCTAATATTTTAAGACGAGCCAAAAATTCATCGATTATACATTTTAATAGTACATTGATTACAGAATCATTTGGTACCAAACAGACCCCAGCGTACAAATTTTTTAACTTGATATACATAAAATGATGTTGCGTCGCATAGGGTCAGCGGTAAAAAGTATCGATTTCCAATATTTTAAGACGAGCCAAAAATTCATCGATTAAACATTTTAATAATACATTGATTACCTAATCTTTTGGTACCATGCAGACACCAGCGTACTAATTTTTTAACTTTATATACATAAATTAAGGGTGCGTCGCATAGGGTCAGCGGTAAAAAAGTATCGATTTCCAATATTTTAAGACGAGCCAAAAATTCATCGATTATACATTTTAATAATACATTGATTACAGAATCTTTTGGTACCATGCAGACACCAGCGTACAAATTTTTTCATTTGCTATACATAAATTAAGGTTGCGTCGCATTGGGTCAGCGGTAAAAAAGTATCGATTTCTAATATTTTAAGACGAGCCAAAAATTCATCGATTATACATTTTAATTGTACATTGATTACAGAATCATTTGGTACCAAACAGACACCAGCGTACTAATTTTTTAACTTTATATGCATAAAATAAGGTTGCGTCGCATAGGGTCAGCGGTAAATAAGTATCGATTTCTAATATTTTAAGACGAGCCAAAAATTCATCGATTATACATTTTAATAGTACATTGATTACAGAATCATTTGGTACCAAACAGACCCCAGCGTACAAATTTTTTAACTTGATATACATAAAATGAAGTTGCGTCGCAAAGGGTCAGCGGTAAAAAGTATCGATTTCTAATATTTCAAGACGAGCCAAAAATTCATCGATTATACATTTTAATAATACATTGATTACCGAATCTTTTGGTACCATGCAGACACCAGCGTACTAATTTTTTAACTTTATATACATAAATTAAGGGTGCGTCGCATAGGGTCAGCGGTAAAAAAGTATCGATTTCCAATATTTTAAGACGAGCCAAAAATTCATCGATTATACATTTTAATAATACATTGATTACAGAATCATTTGGTACCAAACAGACCCCAGCGTACAAATTTTTTAACTTGATATACATAAAATGAAGTTGCGTCGCATAGTGTCAGCGGTAAAAAGTATCGATTTCCAATATTTTAAGACGAGCCAAAAATTCATCGATTATACATTTTAATAATACATTGATTACAGAATCTTTTGGTACCATGCAGACACCAGCGTACAAATTTTTTAATACGATAAACATAAAATAAGTATGCGTCGCACAGGGTCCGCGTCAAAAAAGTATTAATTTCTAATATTTTAAGACGAGCCAAAAATTCATCGATTATACATTTTAATAGTACATTGATTACAGAATCATTTGGTACCAAACAGACCCCAGCGTACAAATTTTTTAACTTGATATACATAAAATGAAGTTGCGTCGCAAAGTGTCAGCGGTAAAAAGTATCGATTTCCAATATTTTAAGACGAGCCAAAAATTCATCGATTATACATTTTAATAATACATTGATTACAGAATCTTTTGGTACCATGCAGACACCAGCGTACAAATTTTTTAATACGATAAACATAAAATAAGTATGCGTCGCACAGGGTCCGCGTCAAAAAAGTATTAATTTCTAATATTTTAAGACGAGCCAAAAATTCATCGATTATACATTTTAATAGTACATTGATTACAGAATCATTTGGTACCAAACAGACCCCAGCGTACAAATTTTTTAACTTGATATACATAAAATGAAGTTGCGTCGCATAGGGTCAGCGGTAAAAAGTATCGATTTCCAATATTTTAAGACGAGCCAAAAATTCATCGATTATACATTTTAATAATACATTGATTACCTAATCTTTTGGTACCATGCAGACACCAGCGTACTAATTTTTTAACTTTATATACATAAATTAAGGGTGCGTCGCATAGGGTCAGCGGTAAAAAAGTATCGATTTCCAATATTTTAAGACGAGCCAAAAATTCATCGATTATACATTTTAATAATACATTGATTACAGAATCTTTTGGTACCATGCAGACACCAGCGTACAAATTTTTTCATTTGCTATACATAAATTAAGGTTGCGTCGCATTGGGTCAGCGGTAAAAAAGTATCGATTTCTAATATTTTAAGACGAGCCAAAAATTCATTGATTATACATTTTAATTGTACATTGATTACAGAATCATTTGGTACCAAACAGACACCAGCGTACTAATTTTTTAACTTTATATGCATAAAATAAGGTTGCGTCGCATAGGGTCAGCGGTAAATAAGTATCGATTTCTAATATTTTAAGACGAGCCAAAAATTCATCGATTATACATTTTAATAGTACATTGATTACAGAATCATTTGGTACCAAACAGACCCCAGCGTACAAATTTTTTAACTTGATATACATAAAATGAAGTTGCGTCGCAAAGGGTCAGCGGTAAAAAGTATCGATTTCTAATATTTCAAGACGAGCCAAAAATTCATCGATTATACATTTTAATAATACATTGATTACCGAATCTTTTGGTACCATGCAGACACCAGCGTACTAATTTTTTAACTTTATATACATAAATTAAGGGTGCGTCGCATAGGGTCAGCGGTAAAAAAGTATCGATTTCCAATATTTTAAGACGAGCCAAAAATTCATCGATTATACATTTTAATAATACATTGATTACAGAATCATTTGGTACCAAACAGACCCCAGCGTACAAATTTTTTAACTTGATATACATAAAATGAAGTTGCGTCGCATAGTGTCAGCGGTAAAAAGTATCGATTTCCAATATTTTAAGACGAGCCAAAAATTCATCGATTATACATTTTAATAATACATTGATTACAGAATCTTTTGGTACCATGCAGACACCAGCGTACAAATTTTTTAATACGATAAACATAAAATAAGTATGCGTCGCACAGGGTCCGCGTCAAAAAAGTATTAATTTCTAATATTTTAAGACGAGCCAAAAATTCATCGATTATACATTTTAATAGTACATTGATTACAGAATCATTTGGTACCAAACAGACCCCAGCGTACAAATTTTTTAACTTGATATACATAAAATGAAGTTGCGTCGCAAAGTGTCAGCGGTAAAAAGTATCGATTTCCAATATTTTAAGACGAGCCAAAAATTCATCGATTATACATTTTAATAATACATTGATTACAGAATCTTTTGGTACCATGCAGACACCAGCGTACAAATTTTTTAATACGATAAACATAAAATAAGTATGCGTCGCACAGGGTCCGCGTCAAAAAAGTATTAATTTCTAATATTTTAAGACGAGCCAAAAATTCATCGATTATACATTTTAATAGTACATTGATTACAGAATCATTTGGTACCAAACAGACCCCAGCGTACAAATTTTTTAACTTGATATACATAAAATGAAGTTGCGTCGCATAGGGTCAGCGGTAAAAAGTATCGATTTCCAATATTTTAAGACGAGCCAAAAATTCATCGATTATACATTTTAATAATACATTGATTACCTAATCTTTTGGTACCATGCAGACACCAGCGTACTAATTTTTTAACTTTATATACATAAATTAAGGGTGCGTCGCATAGGGTCAGCGGTAAAAAAGTATCGATTTCCAATATTTTAAGACGAGCCAAAAATTCATCGATTATACATTTTAATAATACATTGATTACAGAATCTTTTGGTACCATGCAGACACCAGCGTACAAATTTTTTCATTTGCTATACTTAAATTAAGGTTGCGTCGCATTGGGTCAGCGGTAAAAAAGTATCGATTTCTAATATTTTAAGACGAGCCAAAAATTCATCGATTATACATTTTAATTGTACATTGATTACAGAATCATTTGGTACCAAACAGACACCAGCGTACTAATTTTTTAACTTTATATGCATAAAATAAGGTTGCGTCGCATAGGGTCAGCGGTAAATAAGTATCGATTTCTAATATTTTAAGACGAGCCAAAAATTCATCGATTATACATTTTAATAGTACATTGATTACAGAATCATTTGGTACCAAACAGACCCCAGCGTACAAATTTTTTAACTTGATATACATAAAATGAAGTTGCGTCGCAAAGGGTCAGCGGTAAAAAGTATCGATTTCTAATATTTCAAGACGAGCCAAAAATTCATCGATTATACATTTTAATAATACATTGATTACCGAATCTTTTGGTACCATGCAGACACCAGCGTACTAATTTTTTAACTTTATATACATAAATTAAGGGTGCGTCGCATAGGGTCAGCGGTAAAAAAGTATCGATTTCCAATATTTTAAGACGAGCCAAAAATTCATCGATTATACATTTTAATAATACATTGATTACAGAATCTTTTGGTACCATGCAGACACCAGCGTACAAATTTTTTAATACGATAAACATAAAATAAGTATGCGTCGCACAGGGTCCGCGTCAAAAAAGTATTAATTTCTAATATTTTAAGACGAGCCAAAAATTCATCGATTATACATTTTAATAGTACATTGATTACAGAATCATTTGGTACCAAACAGACCCCAGCCTACAAATTTTTTAACTTGATATACATAAAATGAAGTTGCGTCGCATAGTGTCAGCGGTAAAAAGTATCGATTTCCAATATTTTAAGACGAGCCAAAAATTCATCGATTATACATTTTAATAATACATTGATTACAGAATCTTTTGGTACCATGCAGACACCAGCGTACAAATTTTTTAATACGATAAACATAAAATGAGGATGCGTCGCACAGTGTCCGCGTCAAAAAAGTATGAATTTCTAATATTTTAAGACGAGCCAAAAATTCATCGATTATACATTTTAATAGTACATAGATTATAGAATCATTTGGTACCAAACAGACACCAGCGTACAAATTTTTTAATACGATAAACATAAAATAAGGTTGCGTCGCATAGGGTCAGCGGTAAAAAGTATCGATTTCCAATATTTTAAGACGAGCCAAAAATTCATCGATTATACATTTTAATATTACATTGATTACAGAATCTTTTGGTATCAAACAGACACCAGCGTACAAATTTTTTAACTTGATATACATAAAATAAGGTTGCGTCGCATAGGGTCAGCGGTAAAAAGTATCGATTTCCAATATTTTAAGACGAGCCAAAAATTCATCGATTATACATTTTAATATTACATTGATTACAGAATCTTTTGGTATCAAACAGACACCAGCGTACAAATTTTTTAACTTGATAAACAAAATAAGGTTGCGTCGCATAGGGTCAGCGGTAAAAAGTATCCATTTCCAATATTTTAAGACGAGCCAAAAATTCATCGATTATACATTTTAATAGTACATAGATTATAGAATCATTTGGTATCAAACAGACACCAGCGTACAAATTTTTTAACTTGATATACATAAAATAAGGTTGCGTCGCAGCGGTAAAAAGTATCGATTTCCAATATTTCAAGACGAGCCAAAAATTCATCGATTATACATTTTAATATTACATTGATTACAGAATCTTTTGGTACCATGCAGACACCAGCGTACAAATTTTTTAATACGATAAACATAAAATAAGGATGCCTCGCACAGGGTCCGCGTCAAAAAAGTATTAATTTCTAATATTTTAAGACGAGCCAAAAATTCATCGATTATACATTTTAATAGTACATTGATTACAGAATCTTTTCGTACCATGCAGACACCAGCGTACAAATTTTTTAATATGATAAACATAAAATAAGGATGCGTCGCACAGGGTCCGCGTCAAAAAAGTATCAATTTCTAATATTTTAAGACGAGCCAAAAATTCATCGATTATACATTATAATAGTACATAGATTATAGAATCATTTGGTACCAAACAGACACCAGCGTACAAATTTTTTAACTTGATATACATAAAATAAGGTTGCGTCGCATAGGGTCAGCGGTAAAAAGGATCGATTTCCAATATTTTAAGACGAGCCAAAAATTCATCGATTATACATTTTAATAATACATTGATTACAGAATCTTTTGGTACCATGCAGACACCAGCGTACAAATTTTTTAATACGATAAACATAAAATAAGTATGCGTCGCACAGGGTCCGCGTCAAAAAAGTATTAATTTCTAATATTTTAAGACGAGCCAAAAATTCATCGATTATACATTTTAATAGTACATTGATTACAGAATCATTTGGTACCAAACAGACCCCAGCCTACAAATTTTTTAACTTGATATACATAAAATGAAGTTGCGTCGCATAGTGTCAGCGGTAAAAAGTATCGATTTCCAATATTTTAAGACGAGCCAAAAATTCATCGATTATACATTTTAATAATACATTGATTACAGAATCTTTTGGTACCATGCAGACACCAGCGTACAAATTTTTTAATACGATAAACATAAAATGAGGATGCGTCGCACAGTGTCCGCGTCAAAAAAGTATGAATTTCTAATATTTTAAGACGAGCCAAAAATTCATCGATTATACATTTTAATAGTACATAGATTATAGAATCATTTGGTACCAAACAGACACCAGCGTACAAATTTTTTAATACGATAAACATAAAATAAGGTTGCGTCGCATAGGGTCAGCGGTAAAAAGTATCGATTTCCAATATTTTAAGACGAGCCAAAAATTCATCGATTATACATTTTAATATTACATTGATTACAGAATCTTTTGGTATCAAACAGACACCAGCGTACAAATTTTTTAACTTGATATACATAAAATAAGGTTGCGTCGCATAGGGTCAGCGGTAAAAAGTATCGATTTCCAATATTTTAAGACGAGCCAAAAATTCATCGATTATACATTTTAATATTACATTGATTACAGAATCTTTTGGTATCAAACAGACACCAGCGTACAAATTTTTTAACTTGATAAACAAAATAAGGTTGCGTCGCATAGGGTCAGCGGTAAAAAGTATCCATTTCCAATATTTTAAGACGAGCCAAAAATTCATCGATTATACATTTTAATAGTACATAGATTATAGAATCATTTGGTATCAAACAGACACCAGCGTACAAATTTTTTAACTTGATATACATAAAATAAGGTTGCGTCGCAGCGGTAAAAAGTATCGATTTCCAATATTTCAAGACGAGCCAAAAATTCATCGATTATACATTTTAATATTACATTGATTACAGAATCTTTTGGTACCATGCAGACACCAGCGTACAAATTTTTTAATACGATAAACATAAAATAAGGATGCCTCGCACAGGGTCCGCGTCAAAAAAGTATTAATTTCTAATATTTTAAGACGAGCCAAAAATTCATCGATTATACATTTTAATAGTACATTGATTACAGAATCTTTTCGTACCATGCAGACACCAGCGTACAAATTTTTTAATATGATAAACATAAAATAAGGATGCGTCGCACAGGGTCCGCGTCAAAAAAGTATCAATTTCTAATATTTTAAGACGAGCCAAAAATTCATCGATTATACATTATAATAGTACATAGATTATAGAATCATTTGGTACCAAACAGACACCAGCGTACAAATTTTTTAACTTGATATACATAAAATAAGGTTGCGTCGCATAGGGTCAGCGGTAAAAAGGATCGATTTCCAATATTTTAAGACGAGCCAAAAATTCATCGATTATACATTTTAATATTACATTGATTACAGAATCTTTTGGTACCATGCAGATACCAGCGTACAAATTTTTTAATACGATAAACATAAAATAAGGATGCATCGCACAGGGTCCGCATCAAGAAAGTATCAATTTCTAATATTTTAAGACGAGCCAAAAATTCATCGATTATACATTTTAATAGTACATAGATTATAGAATCATTTGGTACCAAACAGACACCAGCGTACAAATTTTTTAACTTGATATACATAAAATAAGGTTGCGTCGCATAGGGTCAGCGGTAAAAAGTATCGATTTCCAATATTTCAAGACGAGCCAAAAATTCATCGATTATACATTTTAATATTACATTGATTACAGAATCTTTTGGTACCATGCAGACACCAGCGTACAAATTTTTTATTACGATAAACATAAAATAAGGATGCATCGCACAGGGTCCGCGTCAAAAAAGTATCCATTTCTAATATTTTAAGACGAGCCAAAAATTCATCGATTATACATTTTAATAGTACATTGATTACAGAATCTTTTCGTACCATGCAGACACCAGCGTACAAATTTTTTAATATGATAAACATAAAATAAGGATGCGTCGCACAGGGTCCGCGTCAAAAAAGTATGAATTTCTAATATTTTAAGACGAGCCAAAAATTCATCGATTATACATTTTAATAGTACATAGATTATAGAATCATTTGGTACCAAACAGACACCAGCGTACAAATTTTTTAATTTGATATACATAAAATAAGGTTGCGTCGCATAGGGTCAGCGGTAAAAAAGTATCAATTTCTAATATTTTAAGACGAGCCAAAAATTCATCGATTATACATTTTAATAGTACATAGATTATAGAATCATTTGGTACCAAACAGACACCAGCGTACAAATTTTTTAACTTGATATACATAAAATAAGGTTGCGTCGCATAGGGTCAGCGGTAAAAAGTATCGATTTCCAATATTTCAAGACGAGCCAAAAATTCGTCGATTATACATTTTAATATTACATTGATTACAGATTCTTTTGGTACCATGCAGACACCAGCGTACAAATTTTTTAATACGATAAACATAAAATAAGGATGCCTCGCACAGAGTCCGCGTCAAAAAAGTATTAATTTCTAATATTTTAAGACGAGCCAAAAATTCATCGATTATACATTTTAATAGTACATTGATTACAGAATCTTTTCGTACCATGCAGACACCAGCGTACAAATTTTTTAATATGATAAACATAAAATAAGGATGCGTCGCACAGGGTCAGCGGTAAAAAGTATCAATTTCCAATATTTTAAGACGAGCCAAAAATTCATCGATTATACATTTTAATATTACATTGATTACAGAATCTTTTGGTACCATGCAGACACCAGCGTACAAATTTTTTAATACGATAAACATAAAATAAGGATGCATCGCACAGGGTCCGCGTCAAAAAAGTATCAATTTCTAATATTTTAAGACGAGCCAAAAATTCATCGATTATACATTTTAATAGTACATTGATTACAGAATCTTTTCGTACCATGCAGACACCAGCGTACAAATTTTTTAATAGGATAAACATAAAACAAGGATGCGTCGCACAGGGTCCGCGTCAAAAAAGTATCAATTTCTAATATTTTAAGACGAGCCAAAAATTCATCGATTATACATTTTAATAGTACATAGATTATAGAATCATTTGGTACCAAACAGACACCAGCGTACAAATTTTTTAACTTGATATACATAAAATAAGGTTGCGTCGCATAGGGTCAGCGGTAAAAAGTATCGATTTCCAATATTTCAAGACGAGCCAAAAATTCGTCGATTATACATTTTAATATTACATTGATTACAGAATCTTTTGGTACCATGCAGACACCAGCGTACAAATTTTTTAATACGATAAACATAAAATAAGGATGCCTCGCACAGGGTCCGCGTCAAAAAAGTATTAATTTCTAATATTTTAAGACGAGCCAAAAATTCATCGATTATACATTTTAATAGTACATTGATTACAGAATCTTTTCGTACCATGCAGACACCAGCGTACAAATTTTTTAATATGATAAACATAAAATAAGGATGCGTCGCACAGGGTCCGCGTCAAAAAAGTATCAATTTCTAATATTTTAAGACGAGCCAAAAATTCATCGATTATACATTTTAATATTACATTGATTACAGAATCTTTTGGTACCATGCAGACACCAGCGTACAAATTTTTTAATACGATAAACATAAAATAAGTATGCGTCGCACAGGGTCCGCGTCAAAAAAGTATTAATTTCTAATATTTTAAGACGAGCCAAAAATTCATCGATTATACATTTTAATAGTACATTGATTACAGAATCATTTGGTACCAAACAGACCCCAGCGTACAAATTTTTTAACTTGATATACATAAAATGAAGTTGCGTCGCATAGGGTCAGCGGTAAAAAGTATCGATTTCCAATATTTTAAGACGAGCCAAAAATTCATCGATTATACATTTTAATAATACATTGATTACCGAATCTTTTGGTACCATGCAGACACCAGCGTACTAATTTTTTAACTTTATATACATAAATTAAAGGTGCGTCGCATAGGGTCAGCGGTAAAAAAGTATCGTTTTCCAATATTTTAAGACGAGCCAAAAATTCATCGATTATACATTTTAATAATACATTGATTACAGAATCTTTTGGTACCATGCAGACACCAGCGTACAAATTTTTTAATACGATAAACATAAAATAATTATGCGTCGCACAGGGTCCGCGTCAAAAAAGTATTAATTTCTAATATTTTAAGACGAGCCAAAAATTCATCGATTATACATTTTAATAGTACATTAATTACAGAATCATTTGGTACCAAACAGAACCCAGCGTACAAATTTTTTAACTTGATATACATAAAATGAAGTTGCGTCGCATAGTGTCAGCGGTAAAAAGTATCGATTTCCAATATTTTAAGACGAGCCAAAAATTCATCGATTATACATTTTAATAATACATTGATTACAGAATCTTTTGGTACCATGCAGACACCAGCGTACAAATTTTTTAATACGATAAACATAAAATAAGTATGCGTCGCACAGGGTCCGCGTCAAAAAAGTATTAATTTCTAATATTTTAAGACGAGCCAAAAATTCATCGATTATACATTTTAATAGTACATTGATTACAGAATCATTTGGTACCAAACAGACCCCAGCGTACAAATTTTTTAACTTGATATACATAAAATGAAGTTGCGTCGCATAGTGTCAGCGGTAAAAAGTATCGAATTCCAATATTTTAAGACGAGCCAAAAATTCATCGATTATACATTTTAATAATACATTGATTACAGAATCTTTTGGTACCATGCAGACACCAGCGTACAAATTTTTTAATACGATAAACATAAAATAAGTATGCGTCGCACAGGGTCCGCGTCAAAAAAGTATTAATTTCTAATATTTTAAGACGAGCCAAAAATTCATCGATTATACATTTTAATAGTACATTGATTACAGAATCATTTGGTACCAAACAGACCCCAGCGTACAAATTTTTTAACTTGATATACATAAAATGAAGTTGCGTCGCATAGGGTCAGCGGTAAAAAGTATCGATTTCCAATATTTTAAGACGAGCCAAAAATTCATCGATTATACATTTTAATAATACATTGATTACAGAATCTTTTGGTACCATGCAGACACCAGCGTACAAATTTTTTCATTTGCTATACATAAATTAAGGTTGCGTCGCATTGGGTCAGCGGTAAAAAAGTATCGATTTCTAATATTTTAAGACGAGCCAAAAATTCATCGATTATACATTTTAATTGTACATTGATTACAGAATCATTTGGTACCAAACAGACACCAGCGTACTAATTTTTTAACTTTATATGCATAAAATAAGGTTGCGTCGCATAGGGTCAGCGGTAAATAAGTATCGATTTCTAATATTTTAAGACGAGCCAAAAATTCATCGATTATACATTTTAATAGTACATTGATTACAGAATCATTTGGTACCAAACAGACCCCAGCGTACAAATTTTTTAACTTGATATACATAAAATGAAGTTGCGTCGCAAAGGGTCAGCGGTAAAAAGTATCGATTTCTAATATTTCAAGACGAGCCAAAAATTCATCGATTATACATTTTAATAATACATTGATTACCGAATCTTTTGGTACCATGCAGACACCAGCGTACTAATTTTTTAACTTTATATACATAAATTAAGGGTGCGTCGCATAGGGTCAGCGGTAAAAAAGTATCGATTTCCAATATTTTAAGACGAGCCAAAAATTCATCGATTATACATTTTAATAATACATTGATTACAGAATCTTTTGGTACCATGTTGACACCAGCGTACAAATTTTTTAATCCGATAAACATAAAATAAGTATGCGTCGCACAGGGTCCGCGTCAAAAAAGTATTAATTTCTAATATTTTAAGACGAGCCAAAAATTCATCGATTATACATTTTAATAGTACATTGATTACAGAATCATTTGGTACCAAACAGACCCCAGCGTACAAATTTTTTAACTTGATATACATAAAATGAAGTTGCGTCGCATAGTGTCAGCGGTAAAAAGTATCGATTTCCAATATTTTAAGACGAGCCAAAAATTCATCGATTATACATTTTAATAATACATTGATTACAGAATCTTTTGGTACCATGCAGACACCAGCGTACAAATTTTTTAATACGATAAACATAAAATAAGTATGCGTCGCACAGGGTCCGCGTCAAAAAAGTATTAATTTCTAATATTTTAAGACGAGCCAAAAATTCATCGATTATACATTTTAATAGTACAATGATTACAGAATCATTTGGTACCAAACAGAACCCAGCGTACAAATTTTTTAACTTGATATACATAATATGAAGTTGCGTCGCATAGGGTCAGCGGTAAAAAGTATCGATTTCCAATATTTTAAGACGAGCCAAAAATTCATCGATTATACATTTTAATAATACATTGATTACCGAATCTTTTGGTACCATGCAGACACCAGCGTACTAATTTTTTAACTTTATATACATAAATTAAAGGTGCGTCGCATAGGGTCAGCGGTAAAAAAGTATCGATTTCCAATATTTTAAGACGAGCCAAAAATTCATCGATTATACATTTTAATAATACATTGATTACAGAATCTTTTGGTACCATGCAGACACCAGCGTACAAATTTTTTAATACGATAAACATAAAATAAGTATGCGTCGCACAGGGTCCGCGTCAAAAAAGTATTAATTTCTAATATTTTAAGACGAGCCAAAAATTCATCGATTATACATTTTAATAGTACATTGATTACAGAATCATTTGGTACCAAACAGACCCCAGCGTACAAATTTTTTAACTTGATATACATAAAATGAAGTTGCGTCGCATAGTGTCAGCGGTAAAAAGAATCGATTTCCAATATTTTAAGACGAGCCAAAAATTCATCGATTATACATTTTAATAATACATTGATTACAGAATCTTTTGGTACCATGCAGACACCAGCGTACAAATTTTTTAATACGATAAACATAAAATAAGTATGCGTCGCACAGGGTCCGCGTCAAAAAAGTATTAATTTCTAATATTTTAAGACGAGCCAAAAATTCATCGATTATACATTTTAATAGTACATTGATTACAGAATCATTTGGTACCAAACAGACCCCAGCGTACAAATTTTTTAACTTGATATACATAAAATGAAGTTGCGTCGCATAGTGTCAGCGGTAAAAAGTATCGATTTCCAATATTTTAAGACGAGCCAAAAATTCATCGATTATACATTTTAATAATACATTGATTACAGAATCTTTTGGTACCATGCAGACACCAGCGTACAAATTTTTTAATACGATAAACATAAAATAAGTATGCGTCGCACAGGGTCCGCGTCAAAAAAGTATTAATTTCTAATATTTTAAGACGAGCCAAAAATTCATCGATTATACATTTTAATAGTACATTGATTACAGAATCATTTGGTACCAAACAGACCCCAGCGTACAAATTTTTTAACTTGATATACATAAAATGAAGTTGCGTCGCATAGGGTCAGCGGTAAAAAGTATCGATTTCCAATATTTTAAGACGAGCCAAAAATTCATCGATTATACATTTTAATAATACATTGATTACCGAATCTTTTGGTACCATGCAGACACCAGCGTACTAATTTTTTAACTTTATATACATAAATTAAGGGTGCGTCGCATAGGGTCAGCGGTAAAAAAGTATCGATTTCCAATATTTTAAGACGAGCCAAAAATTCATCGATTATACATTTTAATAATACATTGATTACAGAATCTTTTGGTACCATGCAGACACCAGCGTACAAATTTTTTAATCCGATAAACATAAAATAAGTATGCGTCGCACAGGGTCCGCGTCAAAAAAGTATTAATTTCTAATATTTTAAGACGAGCCAAAAATTCATCGATTATACATTTTAATAGTACATTGATTACAGAATCATTTGGTACCAAACAGAACCCAGCGTACAAATTTTTTAACTTGATATACATAAAATGAAGTTGCGTCGCATAGGGTCAGCGGTAAAAAGTATCGATTTCCAATATTTTAAGACGAGCCAAAAATTCATCGATTATACATTTTAATAATACATTGATTACCGAATCTTTTGGTACCATGCAGACACCAGCGTACTAATTTTTTAACTTTATATACATAAATTAAAGGTGCGTCGCATAGGGTCAGCGGTAAAAAAGTATCGATTTCCAATATTTTAAGACGAGCCAAAAATTCATCGATTATACATTTTAATAATACATTGATTACAGAATCTTTTGGTACCATGCAGACACCAGCGTACAAATTTTTTAATACGATAAACATAAAATAAGTATGCGTCGCACAGGGTCCGCGTCAAAAAAGTATTAATTTCTAATATTTTAAGACGAGCCAAAAATTCATCGATTATACATTTTAATAGTACATTGATTACAGAATCATTTGGTACCAAACAGACCCCAGCGTACAAATTTTTTAACTTGATATACATAAAATGAAGTTGCGTCGCATAGTGTCAGCGGTAAAAAGAATCGATTTCCAATATTTTAAGACGAGCCAAAAATTCATCGATTATACATTTTAATAATACATTGATTACAGAATCTTTTGGTACCATGCAGACACCAGCGTACAAATTTTTTAATACGATAAATATAAAATAAGTATGCGTCGCACAGGGTCCGCGTCAAAAAAGTATTAATTTCTAATATTTTAAGACGAGCCAAAAATTCATCGATTATACATTTTAATAGTACATTGATTACAGAATCATTTGGTACCAAACAGACCCCAGCGTACAAATTTTTTAACTTGATATACATAAAATGAAGTTGCGTCGCATAGTGTCAGCGGTAAAAAGTATCGATTTCCAATATTTTAAGACGAGCCAAAAATTCATCGATTATACATTTTAATAATACATTGATTACAGAATCTTTTGGTACCATGCAGACACCAGCGTACAAATTTTTTAATACGATAAACATAAAATAAGTATGCGTCGCACAGGGTCCGCGTCAAAAAAGTATTAATTTCTAATATTTTAAGACGAGCCAAAAATTCATCGATTATACATTTTAATAGTACATTGATTACAGAATCATTTGGTACCAAACAGACCCCAGCGTACAAATTTTTTAACTTGATATACATAAAATGAAGTTGCGTCGCATAGGGTCAGCGGTAAAAAGTATCGATTTCCAATATTTTAAGACGAGCCAAAAATTCATCGATTATACATTTTAATAATACATTGATTACCGAATCTTTTGGTACCATGCAGACACCAGCGTACTAATTTTTTAACTTTATATACATAAATTAAGGGTGCGTCGCATAGGGTCAGCGGTAAAAAAGTATCGATTTCCAATATTTTAAGACGAGCCAAAAATTCATCGATTATACATTTTAATAATACATTGATTACAGAATCTTTTGGTACCATGCAGACACCAGCGTACAAATTTTTTAATACGATAAACATAAAATAAGTATGCGTCGCACAGGGTCCGCGTCAAAAAAGTATTAATTTCTAATATTTTAAGACGAGCCAAAAATTCATCGATTATACATTTTAATAGTACATTGATTACAGAATCTTTTCGTACCATGCAGACACCAGCGTACAAATTTTTTAATATGATAAACATAAAATAAGGATGCGTCGCACAGGGTCCGCGTCAAAAAAGTATCAATTTCTAATATTTTAAGACGAGCCAAAAATTCATCGATTATACATTTTAATAGTACATAGATTATAGAATCATTTGGTACCAAACAGACACCAGCGTACAAATTTTTTAACTTGATATACATAAAATAAGGTTGCGTCGCATAGGGTCAGCGGTAAAAAGTATCGATTTCCAATATTTCAAGACGAGCCAAAAATTCGTCGATTATACATTTTAATATTACATTGATTACAGAATCTTTTGGTACCATGCAGACACCAGCGTACTAATTTTTTAACTTTATATACATAAATTAAAGGTGCGTCGCATTGGGTCAGCGGTAAAAAAGTATCGATTTCCAATATTTTAAGACGAGCCAAAAATTCATCGATTATACATTTTAATAATACATTGATTACAGAATCTTTTGGTACCATGCAGACACCAGCGTACAAATTTTTTAATCCGATAAACATAAAATAAGTATGCGTCGCACAGGGTCCGCGTCAAAAAAGTATTAATTTCTAATATTTTAAGACGAGCCAAAAATTCATCGATTATACATTTTAATAATACATTGATTACAGAATCTTTTGGTACCATGCAGACACCAGCGTACAAATTTTTTAATACGATAAACATAAAATAAGGATGCCTCGCACAGGGTCCGCGTCAAAAAAGTATTAATTTCTAATATTTTAAGACGAGCCAAAAATTCATCGATTATACATTTTAATAGTACATTGATTACAGAATCTTTTCGTACCATGCAGACACCAGCGTACAAATTTTTTAATATGATAAACATAAAATAAGGATGCGTCGCACAGGGTCCGCGTCAAAAAAGTATCAATTTCTAATATTTTAAGACGAGCCAAAAATTCATCGATTATACATTTTAATATTACATTGATTACAGAATCTTTTGGTACCATGCAGACACCAGCGTACAAATTTTTTAATACGATAAACATAAAATAAGTATGCGTCGCACAGGGTCCGCGTCAAAAAAGTATTAATTTCTAATATTTTAAGACGAGCCAAAAATTCATCGATTATACATTTTAATAGTACATTGATTACAGAATCATTTGGTACCAAACAGACCCCAGCGTACAAATTTTTTAACTTGATATACATAAAATGAAGTTGCGTCGCATAGGGTCAGCGGTAAAAAGTATCGATTTCCAATATTTTAAGACGAGCCAAAAATTCATCGATTATACATTTTAATAATACATTGATTACCGAATCTTTTGGTACCATGCAGACACCAGCGTACTAATTTTTTAACTTTATATACATAAATTAAAGGTGCGTCGCATAGGGTCAGCGGTAAAAAAGTATCGTTTTCCAATATTTTAAGACGAGCCAAAAATTCATCGATTATACATTTTAATAATACATTGATTACAGAATCTTTTGGTACCATGCAGACACCAGCGTACAAATTTTTTAATACGATAAACATAAAATAATTATGCGTCGCACAGGGTCCGCGTCAAAAAAGTATTAATTTCTAATATTTTAAGACGAGCCAAAAATTCATCGATTATACATTTTAATAGTACATTAATTACAGAATCATTTGGTACCAAACAGAACCCAGCGTACAAATTTTTTAACTTGATATACATAAAATGAAGTTGCGTCGCATAGTGTCAGCGGTAAAAAGTATCGATTTCCAATATTTTAAGACGAGCCAAAAATTCATCGATTATACATTTTAATAATACATTGATTACAGAATCTTTTGGTACCATGCAGACACCAGCGTACAAATTTTTTAATACGATAAACATAAAATAAGTATGCGTCGCACAGGGTCCGCGTCAAAAAAGTATTAATTTCTAATATTTTAAGACGAGCCAAAAATTCATCGATTATACATTTTAATAGTACATTGATTACAGAATCATTTGGTACCAAACAGACCCCAGCGTACAAATTTTTTAACTTGATATACATAAAATGAAGTTGCGTCGCATAGTGTCAGCGGTAAAAAGTATCGAATTCCAATATTTTAAGACGAGCCAAAAATTCATCGATTATACATTTTAATAATACATTGATTACAGAATCTTTTGGTACCATGCAGACACCAGCGTACAAATTTTTTAATACGATAAACATAAAATAAGTATGCGTCGCACAGGGTCCGCGTCAAAAAAGTATTAATTTCTAATATTTTAAGACGAGCCAAAAATTCATCGATTATACATTTTAATAGTACATTGATTACAGAATCATTTGGTACCAAACAGACCCCAGCGTACAAATTTTTTAACTTGATATACATAAAATGAAGTTGCGTCGCATAGGGTCAGCGGTAAAAAGTATCGATTTCCAATATTTTAAGACGAGCCAAAAATTCATCGATTATACATTTTAATAATACATTGATTACAGAATCTTTTGGTACCATGCAGACACCAGCGTACAAATTTTTTCATTTGCTATACATAAATTAAGGTTGCGTCGCATTGGGTCAGCGGTAAAAAAGTATCGATTTCTAATATTTTAAGACGAGCCAAAAATTCATCGATTATACATTTTAATTGTACATTGATTACAGAATCATTTGGTACCAAACAGACACCAGCGTACTAATTTTTTAACTTTATATGCATAAAATAAGGTTGCGTCGCATAGGGTCAGCGGTAAATAAGTATCGATTTCTAATATTTTAAGACGAGCCAAAAATTCATCGATTATACATTTTAATAGTACATTGATTACAGAATCATTTGGTACCAAACAGACCCCAGCGTACAAATTTTTTAACTTGATATACATAAAATGAAGTTGCGTCGCAAAGGGTCAGCGGTAAAAAGTATCGATTTCTAATATTTCAAGACGAGCCAAAAATTCATCGATTATACATTTTAATAATACATTGATTACCGAATCTTTTGGTACCATGCAGACACCAGCGTACTAATTTTTTAACTTTATATACATAAATTAAGGGTGCGTCGCATAGGGTCAGCGGTAAAAAAGTATCGATTTCCAATATTTTAAGACGAGCCAAAAATTCATCGATTATACATTTTAATAATACATTGATTACAGAATCTTTTGGTACCATGTTGACACCAGCGTACAAATTTTTTAATCCGATAAACATAAAATAAGTATGCGTCGCACAGGGTCCGCGTCAAAAAAGTATTAATTTCTAATATTTTAAGACGAGCCAAAAATTCATCGATTATACATTTTAATAGTACATTGATTACAGAATCATTTGGTACCAAACAGACCCCAGCGTACAAATTTTTTAACTTGATATACATAAAATGAAGTTGCGTCGCATAGTGTCAGCGGTAAAAAGTATCGATTTCCAATATTTTAAGACGAGCCAAAAATTCATCGATTATACATTTTAATAATACATTGATTACAGAATCTTTTGGTACCATGCAGACACCAGCGTACAAATTTTTTAATACGATAAACATAAAATAAGTATGCGTCGCACAGGGTCCGCGTCAAAAAAGTATTAATTTCTAATATTTTAAGACGAGCCAAAAATTCATCGATTATACATTTTAATAGTACAATGATTACAGAATCATTTGGTACCAAACAGAACCCAGCGTACAAATTTTTTAACTTGATATACATAATATGAAGTTGCGTCGCATAGGGTCAGCGGTAAAAAGTATCGATTTCCAATATTTTAAGACGAGCCAAAAATTCATCGATTATACATTTTAATAATACATTGATTACCGAATCTTTTGGTACCATGCAGACACCAGCGTACTAATTTTTTAACTTTATATACATAAATTAAAGGTGCGTCGCATAGGGTCAGCGGTAAAAAAGTATCGATTTCCAATATTTTAAGACGAGCCAAAAATTCATCGATTATACATTTTAATAATACATTGATTACAGAATCTTTTGGTACCATGCAGACACCAGCGTACAAATTTTTTAATACGATAAACATAAAATAAGTATGCGTCGCACAGGGTCCGCGTCAAAAAAGTATTAATTTCTAATATTTTAAGACGAGCCAAAAATTCATCGATTATACATTTTAATAGTACATTGATTACAGAATCATTTGGTACCAAACAGACCCCAGCGTACAAATTTTTTAACTTGATATACATAAAATGAAGTTGCGTCGCATAGTGTCAGCGGTAAAAAGAATCGATTTCCAATATTTTAAGACGAGCCAAAAATTCATCGATTATACATTTTAATAATACATTGATTACAGAATCTTTTGGTACCATGCAGACACCAGCGTACAAATTTTTTAATACGATAAACATAAAATAAGTATGCGTCGCACAGGGTCCGCGTCAAAAAAGTATTAATTTCTAATATTTTAAGACGAGCCAAAAATTCATCGATTATACATTTTAATAGTACATTGATTACAGAATCATTTGGTACCAAACAGACCCCAGCGTACAAATTTTTTAACTTGATATACATAAAATGAAGTTGCGTCGCATAGTGTCAGCGGTAAAAAGTATCGATTTCCAATATTTTAAGACGAGCCAAAAATTCATCGATTATACATTTTAATAATACATTGATTACAGAATCTTTTGGTACCATGCAGACACCAGCGTACAAATTTTTTAATACGATAAACATAAAATAAGTATGCGTCGCACAGGGTCCGCGTCAAAAAAGTATTAATTTCTAATATTTTAAGACGAGCCAAAAATTCATCGATTATACATTTTAATAGTACATTGATTACAGAATCATTTGGTACCAAACAGACCCCAGCGTACAAATTTTTTAACTTGATATACATAAAATGAAGTTGCGTCGCATAGGGTCAGCGGTAAAAAGTATCGATTTCCAATATTTTAAGACGAGCCAAAAATTCATCGATTATACATTTTAATAATACATTGATTACCGAATCTTTTGGTACCATGCAGACACCAGCGTACTAATTTTTTAACTTTATATACATAAATTAAGGGTGCGTCGCATAGGGTCAGCGGTAAAAAAGTATCGATTTCCAATATTTTAAGACGAGCCAAAAATTCATCGATTATACATTTTAATAATACATTGATTACAGAATCTTTTGGTACCATGCAGACACCAGCGTACAAATTTTTTAATCCGATAAACATAAAATAAGTATGCGTCGCACAGGGTCCGCGTCAAAAAAGTATTAATTTCTAATATTTTAAGACGAGCCAAAAATTCATCGATTATACATTTTAATAGTACATTGATTACAGAATCATTTGGTACCAAACAGAACCCAGCGTACAAATTTTTTAACTTGATATACATAAAATGAAGTTGCGTCGCATAGGGTCAGCGGTAAAAAGTATCGATTTCCAATATTTTAAGACGAGCCAAAAATTCATCGATTATACATTTTAATAATACATTGATTACCGAATCTTTTGGTACCATGCAGACACCAGCGTACTAATTTTTTAACTTTATATACATAAATTAAAGGTGCGTCGCATAGGGTCAGCGGTAAAAAAGTATCGATTTCCAATATTTTAAGACGAGCCAAAAATTCATCGATTATACATTTTAATAATACATTGATTACAGAATCTTTTGGTACCATGCAGACACCAGCGTACAAATTTTTTAATACGATAAACATAAAATAAGTATGCGTCGCACAGGGTCCGCGTCAAAAAAGTATTAATTTCTAATATTTTAAGACGAGCCAAAAATTCATCGATTATACATTTTAATAGTACATTGATTACAGAATCATTTGGTACCAAACAGACCCCAGCGTACAAATTTTTTAACTTGATATACATAAAATGAAGTTGCGTCGCATAGTGTCAGCGGTAAAAAGAATCGATTTCCAATATTTTAAGACGAGCCAAAAATTCATCGATTATACATTTTAATAATACATTGATTACAGAATCTTTTGGTACCATGCAGACACCAGCGTACAAATTTTTTAATACGATAAACATAAAATAAGTATGCGTCGCACAGGGTCCGCGTCAAAAAAGTATTAATTTCTAATATTTTAAGACGAGCCAAAAATTCATCGATTATACATTTTAATAGTACATTGATTACAGAATCATTTGGTACCAAACAGACCCCAGCGTACAAATTTTTTAACTTGATATACATAAAATGAAGTTGCGTCGCATAGTGTCAGCGGTAAAAAGTATCGATTTCCAATATTTTAAGACGAGCCAAAAATTCATCGATTATACATTTTAATAATACATTGATTACAGAATCTTTTGGTACCATGCAGACACCAGCGTACAAATTTTTTAATACGATAAACATAAAATAAGTATGCGTCGCACAGGGTCCGCGTCAAAAAAGTATTAATTTCTAATATTTTAAGACGAGCCAAAAATTCATCGATTATACATTTTAATAGTACATTGATTACAGAATCATTTGGTACCAAACAGACCCCAGCGTACAAATTTTTTAACTTGATATACATAAAATGAAGTTGCGTCGCATAGGGTCAGCGGTAAAAAGTATCGATTTCCAATATTTTAAGACGAGCCAAAAATTCATCGATTATACATTTTAATAATACATTGATTACCGAATCTTTTGGTACCATGCAGACACCAGCGTACTAATTTTTTAACTTTATATACATAAATTAAGGGTGCGTCGCATAGGGTCAGCGGTAAAAAAGTATCGATTTCCAATATTTTAAGACGAGCCAAAAATTCATCGATTATACATTTTAATAATACATTGATTACAGAATCTTTTGGTACCATGCAGACACCAGCGTACAAATTTTTTAATACGATAAACATAAAATAAGTATGCGTCGCACAGGGTCCGCGTCAAAAAAGTATTAATTTCTAATATTTTAAGACGAGCCAAAAATTCATCGATTATACATTTTAATAGTACATTGATTACAGAATCTTTTCGTACCATGCAGACACCAGCGTACAAATTTTTTAATATGATAAACATAAAATAAGGATGCGTCGCACAGGGTCCGCGTCAAAAAAGTATCAATTTCTAATATTTTAAGACGAGCCAAAAATTCATCGATTATACATTTTAATAGTACATAGATTATAGAATCATTTGGTACCAAACAGACACCAGCGTACAAATTTTTTAACTTGATATACATAAAATAAGGTTGCGTCGCATAGGGTCAGCGGTAAAAAGTATCGATTTCCAATATTTCAAGACGAGCCAAAAATTCGTCGATTATACATTTTAATATTACATTGATTACAGAATCTTTTGGTACCATGCAGACACCAGCGTACTAATTTTTTAACTTTATATACATAAATTAAAGGTGCGTCGCATTGGGTCAGCGGTAAAAAAGTATCGATTTCCAATATTTTAAGACGAGCCAAAAATTCATCGATTATACATTTTAATAATACATTGATTACAGAATCTTTTGGTACCATGCAGACACCAGCGTACAAATTTTTTAATCCGATAAACATAAAATAAGTATGCGTCGCACAGGGTCCGCGTCAAAAAAGTATTAATTTCTAATATTTTAAGACGAGCCAAAAATTCATCGATTATACATTTTAATAATACATTGATTACAGAATCTTTTGGTACCATGCAGACACCAGCGTACAAATTTTTTAATACGATAAACATAAAATAAGTATGCGTCGCACAGGGTCCGCGTCAAAAAAGTATTAATTTCTAATATTTTAAGACGAGCCAAAAATTCATCGATTATACATTTTAATAGTACATTGATTACAGAATCATTTGGTACCAAACAGACCCCAGCGTACAAATTTTTTAACTTGATATACATAAAATGAAGTTGCGTCGCATAGGGTCAGCGGTAAAAAGTATCGATTTCCAATATTTTAAGACGAGCCAAAAATTCATCGATTATACATTTTAATAATACATTGATTACCGAATCTTTTGGTACCATGCAGACACCAGCGTACTAATTTTTTAACTTTATATACATAAATTAAAGGTGCGTCGCATAGGGTCAGCGGTAAAAAAGTATCGATTTCCAATATTTTAAGACGAGCCAAAAATTCATCGATTATACATTTTAATAATACATTGATTACAGAATCTTTTGGTACCATGCAGACACCAGCGTACAAATTTTTTAATACGATAAACATAAAATAAGTATGCGTCGCACAGGGTCCGCGTCAAAAAAGTATTAATTTCTAATATTTTAAGACGAGCCAAAAATTCATCGATTATACATTTTAATAGTACATTGAATACAGAATCATTTGGTACCAAACAGACCCCAGCGTACAAATTTTTTAACTTGATATACATAAAATGAAGTTGCGTCGCATAGTGTCAGCGGTAAAAAGAATCGATTTCCAATATTTTAAGACGAGCCAAAAATTCATCGATTATACATTTTAATAATACATTGATTACAGAATCTTTTGGTACCATGCAGACACCAGCGTACAAATTTTTTAATACGATAAACATAAAATAAGTATGCGTCGCACAGGGTCCGCGTCAAAAAAGTATTAATTTCTAATATTTTAAGACGAGCCAAAAATTCATCGATTATACATTTTAATAGTACATTGATTACAGAATCATTTGGTACCAAACAGACCCCAGCGTACAAATTTTTTAACTTGATATACATAAAATGAAGTTGCGTCGCATAGTGTCAGCGGTAAAAAGTATCGATTTCCAATATTTTAAGACGAGCCAAAAATTCATCGATTATACATTTTAATAATACATTGATTACAGAATCTTTTGGTACCATGCAGACACCAGCGTACAAATTTTTTAATACGATAAACATAAAATAAGTATGCGTCGCACAGGGTCCGCGTCAAAAAAGTATTAATTTCTAATATTTTAAGACGAGCCAAAAATTCATCGATTATACATTTTAATAGTACATTGATTACAGAATCATTTGGTACCAAACAGACCCCAGCGTACAAATTTTTTAACTTGATATACATAAAATGAAGTTGCGTCGCATAGGGTCAGCGGTAAAAAGTATCGATTTCCAATATTTTAAGACGAGCCAAAAATTCATCGATTATACATTTTAATAATACATTGATTACCGAATCTTTTGGTACCATGCAGACACCAGCGTACTAATTTTTTAACTTTATATACATAAATTAAGGGTGCGTCGCATAGGGTCAGCGGTAAAAAAGTATCGATTTCCAATATTTTAAGACGAGCCAAAAATTCATCGATTATACATTTTAATAATACATTGATTACAGAATCTTTTGGTACCATGCAGACACCAGCGTACAAATTTTTTAATCCGATAAACATAAAATAAGTATGCGTCGCACAGGGTCCGCGTCAAAAAAGTATTAATTTCTAATATTTTAAGACGAGCCAAAAATTCATCGATTATACATTTTAATAGTACATTGATTACAGAATCATTTGGTACCAAACAGACCCCAGCGTACAAATTTTTTAACTTGATATACATAAAATGAAGTTGCGTCGCATAGTGTCAGCGGTAAAAAGTATCGATTTCCAATATTTTAAGACGAGCCAAAAATTCATCGATTATACATTTTAATAATACATTGATTACAGAATCTTTTGGTACCATGCAGACACCAGCGTACAAATTTTTTAATACGATAAACATAAAATAATTATGCGTCGCACAGGGTCCGCGTCAAAAAAGTATTAATTTCTAATATTTTAAGACGAGCCAAAAATTCATCGATTATACATTTTAATACTACATTGATTACAGAATCTTTTGGTACCATGCAGACACCAGCGTACAAATTTTTTAATACGATAAACATAAAATAAGTATGCGTCGCACAGGGTCCGCGTCAAAAAAGTATTAATTTCTAATATTTTAAGACGAGCCAAAAATTCATCGATTATACATTTTAATAGTACATTGATTACAGAATCATTTGGTACCAAACAGACCCCAGCGTACAAATTTTTTAACTTGATATACATAAAATGAAGTTGCGTCGCAAAGTGTCAGCGGTAAAAAGTATCGATTTCCAATATTTTAAGACGAGCCAAAAATTCATCGATTATACATTTTAATAATACATTGATTACAGAATCTTTTGGTACCATGCAGACACCAGCGTACAAATTTTTTAATACGATAAACATAAAATAAGTATGCGTCGCACAGGGTCCGCGTCAAAAAAGTATTAATTTCTAATATTTTAAGACGAGCCAAAAATTCATCGATTATACATTTTAATAGTACATTGATTACAGAATCATTTGGTACCAAACAGACCCCAGCGTACAAATTTTTTAACTTGATATACATAAAATGAAGTTGCGTCGCATAGGGTCAGCGGTAAAAAGTATCGATTTCCAATATTTTAAGACGAGCCAAAAATTCATCGATTATACATTTTAATAATACATTGATTACCTAATCTTTTGGTACCATGCAGACACCAGCGTACTAATTTTTTAACTTTATATACATAAATTAAGGGTGCGTCGCATAGGGTCAGCGGTAAAAAAGTATCGATTTCCAATATTTTAAGACGAGCCAAAAATTCATTGATTATACATTTTAATAATACATTGATTACAGAATCTTTTGGTACCATGCAGACACCAGCGTACAAATTTTTTCATTTGCTATACATAAATTAAGGTTGCGTCGCATTGGGTCAGCGGTAAAAAAGTATCGATTTCTAATATTTTAAGACGAGCCAAAAATTCATCGATTATACATTTTAATTGTACATTGATTACAGAATCATTTGGTACCAAACAGACACCAGCGTACTAATTTTTTAACTTTATATGCATAAAATAAGGTTGCGTCGCATAGGGTCAGCGGTAAATAAGTATCGATTTCTAATATTTTAAGACGAGCCAAAAATTCATCGATTATACATTTTAATAGTACATTGATTACAGAATCATTTGGTACCAAACAGACCCCAGCGTACAAATTTTTTAACTTGATATACATAAAATGAAGTTGCGTCGCAAAGGGTCAGCGGTAAAAAGTATCGATTTCTAATATTTCAAGACGAGCCAAAAATTCATCGATTATACATTTTAATAATACATTGATTACCGAATCTTTTGGTACCATGCAGACACCAGCGTACTAATTTTTTAACTTTATATACATAAATTAAGGGTGCGTCGCATAGGGTCAGCGGTAAAAAAGTATCGATTTCCAATATTTTAAGACGAGCCAAAAATTCATCGATTATACATTTTAATAATACATTGATTACAGAATCATTTGGTACCAAACAGACCCCAGCGTACAAATTTTTTAACTTGATATACATAAAATGAAGTTGCGTCGCATAGTGTCAGCGGTAAAAAGTATCGATTTCCAATATTTTAAGACGAGCCAAAAATTCATCGATTATACATTTTAATAATACATTGATTACAGAATCTTTTGGTACCATGCAGACACCAGCGTACAAATTTTTTAATACGATAAACATAAAATAAGTATGCGTCGCACAGGGTCCGCGTCAAAAAAGTATTAATTTCTAATATTTTAAGACGAGCCAAAAATTCATCGATTATACATTTTAATAGTACATTGATTACAGAATCATTTGGTACCAAACAGACCCCAGCGTACAAATTTTTTAACTTGATATACATAAAATGAAGTTGCGTCGCAAAGTGTCAGCGGTAAAAAGTATCGATTTCCAATATTTTAAGACGAGCCAAAAATTCATCGATTATACATTTTAATAATACATTGATTACAGAATCTTTTGGTACCATGCAGACACCAGCGTACAAATTTTTTAATACGATAAACATAAAATAAGTATGCGTCGCACAGGGTCCGCGTCAAAAAAGTATTAATTTCTAATATTTTAAGACGAGCCAAAAATTCATCGATTATACATTTTAATAGTACATTGATTACAGAATCATTTGGTACCAAACAGACCCCAGCGTACAAATTTTTTAACTTGATATACATAAAATGAAGTTGCGTCGCATAGGGTCAGCGGTAAAAAGTATCGATTTCCAATATTTTAAGACGAGCCAAAAATTCATCGATTATACATTTTAATAATACATTGATTACCTAATCTTTTGGTACCATGCAGACACCAGCGTACTAATTTTTTAACTTTATATACATAAATTAAGGGTGCGTCGCATAGGGTCAGCGGTAAAAAAGTATCGATTTCCAATATTTTAAGACGAGCCAAAAATTCATCGATTATACATTTTAATAATACATTGATTACAGAATCTTTTGGTACCATGCAGACACCAGCGTACAAATTTTTTCATTTGCTATACTTAAATTAAGGTTGCGTCGCATTGGGTCAGCGGTAAAAAAGTATCGATTTCTAATATTTTAAGACGAGCCAAAAATTCATCGATTATACATTTTAATTGTACATTGATTACAGAATCATTTGGTACCAAACAGACACCAGCGTACTAATTTTTTAACTTTATATGCATAAAATAAGGTTGCGTCGCATAGGGTCAGCGGTAAATAAGTATCGATTTCTAATATTTTAAGACGAGCCAAAAATTCATCGATTATACATTTTAATAGTACATTGATTACAGAATCATTTGGTACCAAACAGACCCCAGCGTACAAATTTTTTAACTTGATATACATAAAATGAAGTTGCGTCGCAAAGGGTCAGCGGTAAAAAGTATCGATTTCTAATATTTCAAGACGAGCCAAAAATTCATCGATTATACATTTTAATAATACATTGATTACCGAATCTTTTGGTACCATGCAGACACCAGCGTACTAATTTTTTAACTTTATATACATAAATTAAGGGTGCGTCGCATAGGGTCAGCGGTAAAAAAGTATCGATTTCCAATATTTTAAGACGAGCCAAAAATTCATCGATTATACATTTTAATAATACATTGATTACAGAATCTTTTGGTACCATGCAGACACCAGCGTACAAATTTTTTAATACGATAAACATAAAATAAGTATGCGTCGCACAGGGTCCGCGTCAAAAAAGTATTAATTTCTAATATTTTAAGACGAGCCAAAAATTCATCGATTATACATTTTAATAGTACATTGATTACAGAATCATTTGGTACCAAACAGACCCCAGCCTACAAATTTTTTAACTTGATATACATAAAATGAATTTGCGTCGCATAGTGTCAGCGGTAAAAAGTATCGATTTCCAATATTTTAAGACGAGCCAAAAATTCATCGATTATACATTTTAATAATACATTGATTACAGAATCTTTTGGTACCATGCAGACACCAGCGTACAAATTTTTTAATACGATAAACATAAAATAAGTATGCGTCGCACAGGGTCCGCGTCAAAAAAGTATTAATTTCTAATATTTTAAGACGAGCCAAAAATTCATCGATTATACATTTTAATAGTACATTGATTACAGAATCATTTGGTACCAAACAGACCCCAGCGTACAAATTTTTTAACTTGATATACATAAAATGAAGTTGCGTCGCATAGGGTCAGCGGTAAAAAGTATCGATTTCCAATATTTTAAGACGAGCCAAAAATTCATCGATTATACATTTTAATAATACATTGATTACAGAATCTTTTGGTACCATGCAGACACCAGCGTACAAATTTTTTCATTTGCTATACATAAATTAAGGTTGCGTCGCATTGGGTCAGCGGTAAAAAAGTATCGATTTCTAATATTTTAAGACGAGCCAAAAATTCATCGATTATACATTTTAATTGTACATTGATTACAGAATCATTTGGTACCAAACAGACACCAGCGTACTAATTTTTTAACTTTATATGCATAAAATAAGGTTTCGTCGCACAGGGTCCGCGTCAAAAAAGTATTAATTTCTAATATTTTAAGACGAGCCAAAAATTCATCGATTATACATTTTAATAGTACATTGATTACAGAATCATTTGGTACCAAACAGACCCCAGCGTACAAATTTTTTAACTTGATATACATAAAATGAAGTTGCGTCGCATAGGGTCAGCGGTAAAAAGTATCGATTTCCAATATTTTAAGACGAGCCAAAAATTCATCGATTATACATTTTAATAATACATTGATTACCGAATCTTTTGGTACCATGCAGACACCAGCGTACTAATTTTTTAACTTTATATACATAAATTAAGGGTGCGTCGCATAGGGTCAGCGGTAAAAAAGTATCGATTTCCAATATTTTAAGTCGAGCCAAAAATTCATCGATTATACATTTTAATAATACATTGATTACAGAATCTTTTGGTACCATGCAGACACCAGCGTACAAATTTTTTAATCCGATAAACATAAAATAAGTATGCGTCGCACAGGGTCCGCGTCAAAAAAGTATTAATTTCTAATATTTTAAGACGAGCCAAAAATTAATCGATTATACATTTTAATAGTACATTGATTACAGAATCATTTGGTACCAAACAGACCCCAGCGTACAAATTTTTTAACTTGATATACATAAAATGAAGTTGCGTCGCATAGTGTCAGCGGTAAAAAGTATCGATTTCCAATATTTTAAGACGAGCCAAAAATTCATCGATTATACATTTTAATAATACATTGATTACAGAATCTTTTGGTACCATGCTGACACCAGCGTACAAATTTTTTAATACGATAAACATAAAATAAGTATGCGTCGCACAGGGTCCGCGTCAAAAAAGTATTAATTTCTAATATTTTAAGACGAGCCAAAAATTCATCGATTATACATTTTAATAGTACATTGATTACAGAATCATTTGGTACCAAACAGACCCCAGCGTACAAATTTTTTTACTTGATATACATAAAATGAAGTTGCGTCGCATAGTGTCAGCGGTAAAAAGTATCGATTTCCAATATTTTAAGACGAGCCAAAAATTCATCGATTATACATTTTAATAATACATTGATTACAGAATCTTTTGGTACCATGCAGACACCAGCGTACAAATTTTTTAATACGATAAACATAAAATAAGTATGCGTCGCACAGGGTCCGCGTCAAAAAAGTATTAATTTCTAATATTTTAAGACGAGCCAAAAATTCATCGATTATACATTTTAATAGTACATTGATTACAGAATCATTTGGTACCAAACAGACCCCAGCGTACAAATTTTTTAACTTGATATACATAAAATGAAGTTGCGTCGCATAGTGTCAGCGGTAAAAAGTATCGATTTATAATATTTTAAGACGAGCCAAAAATTCATCGATTATACATTTTAATAATACATTGATTACAGAATCTTTTGGTACCATGCAGACACCAGCGTACAAATTTTTTAATACGATAAACATAAAATAAGTATGCGTCGCACAGGGTCCGCGTCAAAAAAGTATTAATTTCTAATATTTTAAGACGAGCCAAAAATTCATCGATTATACATTTTAATAGTACATTGATTACAGAATCATTTGGTACCAAACAGACCCCAGCGTACAAATTTTTTAACTTGATATACATAAAATGAAGTTGCGTCGCATAGGGTCAGCGGTAAAAAGTATCGATTTCCAATATTTTAAGACGAGCCAAAAATTCATCGATTATACATTTTAATAATACATTGATTACAGAATCTTTTGGTACCATGCAGACACCAGCGTACAAATTTTTTCATTTGCTATACATAAATTAAGGTTGCGTCGCATTGGGTCAGCGGTAAAAAAGTATCGATTTCTAATATTTTAAGACGAGCCAAAAATTCATCGATTATACATTTTAATTGTACATTGATTACAGAATCATTTGGTACCAAACAGACACCAGCGTACTAATTTTTTAACTTTATATGCATAAAATAAGGTTGCGTCGCATAGGGTCAGCGGTAAATAAGTATCGATTTCTAATATTTTAAGACGAGCCAAAAATTCATCGATTATACATTTTAATAGTACATTGATTACAGAATCATTTGGTACCAAACAGACCCCAGCGTACAAATTTTTTAACTTGATATACATAAAATGAAGTTGCGTCGCAAAGGGTCAGCGGTAAAAAGTATCGATTTCTAATATTTCAAGACGAGCCAAAAATTCATCGATTATACATTTTAATAATACATTGATTACCGAATCTTTTGGTACCATGCAGACACCAGCGTACTAATTTTTTAACTTTATATACATAAATTAAGGGTGCGTCGCATAGGGTCAGCGGTAAAAAAGTATCGATTTCCAATATTTTAAGACGAGCCAAAAATTCATCGATTATACATTTTAATAATACATTGATTACAGAATCTTTTGGTACCATGCAGACACCAGCGTACAAATTTTTTAATCCGATAAACATAAAATAAGTATGCGTCGCACAGGGTCCGCGTCAAAAAAGTATTAATTTCTAATATTTTAAGACGAGCCAAAAATTCATCGATTATACATTTTAATAGTACATTGATTACAGAATCATTTGGTACCAAACAGAACCCAGCGTACAAATTTTTTAACTTGATATACATAAAATGAAGTTGCGTCGCATAGGGTCAGCGGTAAAAAGTATCGATTTCCAATATTTTAAGACGAGCCAAAAATTCATCGATTATACATTTTAATAATACATTGATTACCGAATCTTTTGGTACCATGCAGACACCAGCGTACTAATTTTTTAACTTTATATACATAAATTAAAGGTGCGTCGCATAGGGTCAGCGGTAAAAAAGTATCGATTTCCAATATTTTAAGACGAGCCAAAAATTCATCGATTATACATTTTAATAATACATTGATTACAGAATCTTTTGGTACCATGCAGACACCAGCGTACAAATTTTTTAATACGATAAACATAAAATAAGTATGCGTCGCACAGGGTCCGCGTCAAAAAAGTATTAATTTCTAATATTTTAAGACGAGCCAAAAATTCATCGATTATACATTTTAATAGTACATTGATTACAGAATCATTTGGTACCAAACAGACCCCAGCGTACAAATTTTTTAACTTGATATACATAAAATGAAGTTGCGTCGCATAGTGTCAGCGGTAAAAAGAATCGATTTCCAATATTTTAAGACGAGCCAAAAATTCATCGATTATACATTTTAATAATACATTGATTACAGAATCTTTTGGTACCATGCAGACACCAGCGTACAAATTTTTTAATACGATAAACATAAAATAAGTATGCGTCGCACAGGGTCCGCGTCAAAAAAGTATTAATTTCTAATATTTTAAGACGAGCCAAAAATTCATCGATTATACATTTTAATAGTACATTGATTACAGAATCATTTGGTACCAAACAGACCCCAGCGTACAAATTTTTTAACTTGATATACATAAAATGAAGTTGCGTCGCATAGTGTCAGCGGTAAAAAGTATCGATTTCCAATATTTTAAGACGAGCCAAAAATTCATCGATTATACATTTTAATAATACATTGATTACAGAATCTTTTGATACCATGCAGACACCAGCGTACAAATTTTTTAATACGATAAACATAAAATAAGTATGCGTCGCACAGGGTCCGCGTCAAAAAAGTATTAATTTCTAATATTTTAAGACGAGCCAAAAATTCATCGATTATACATTTTAATAGTACATTGATTACAGAATCATTTGGTACCAAACAGACCCCAGCGTACAAATTTTTTAACTTGATATACATAAAATGAAGTTGCGTCGCATAGGGTCAGCGGTAAAAAGTATCGATTTCCAATATTTTAAGACGAGCCAAAAATTCATCGATTATACATTTTAATAATACATTGATTACCGAATCTTTTGGTACCATGCAGACACCAGCGTACTAATTTTTTAACTTTATATACATAAATTAAGGGTGCGTCGCATAGGGTCAGCGGTAAAAAAGTATCGATTTCCAATATTTTAAGACGAGCCAAAAATTCATCGATTATACATTTTAATAATACATTGATTACAGAATCTTTTGGTACCATGCAGACACCAGCGTACAAATTTTTTAATCCGATAAACATAAAATAAGTATGCGTCGCACAGGGTCCGCGTCAAAAAAGTATTAATTTCTAATATTTTAAGACGAGCCAAAAATTCATCGATTATACATTTTAATAGTACATTGATTACAGAATCATTTGGTACCAAACAGACCCCAGCGTACAAATTTTTTAACTTGATATACATAAAATGAAGTTGCGTCGCATAGTGTCAGCGGTAAAAAGTATCGATTTCCAATATTTTAAGACGAGCCAAAAATTCATCGATTATACATTTTAATAATACATTGATTACAGAATCTTTTGGTACCATGCAGACACCAGCGTACAAATTTTTTAATACGATAAACATAAAATAAGTATGCGTCGCACAGGGTCCGCGTCAAAAAAGTATTAATTTCTAATATTTTAAGACGAGCCAAAAATTCATCGATTATACATTTTAATAGTACATTGATTACAGAATCATTTGGTACCAAACAGACCCCAGCGTACAAATTTTTTAACTTGATATACATAAAATGAAGTTGCGTCGCATAGGGTCAGCGGTAAAAAGTATCGATTTCCAATATTTTAAGACGAGCCAAAAATTCATCGATTATACATTTTAATAATACATTGATTACCGAATCTTTTGGTACCATGCAGACACCAGCGTACTAATTTTTTAACTTTATATACATAAATTAAAGGTGCGTCGCATAGGGTCAGCGGTAAAAAAGTATCGATTTCCAATATTTTAAGACGAGCCAAAAATTCATCGATTATACATTTTAATAATACATTGATTACAGAATCTTTTGGTACCATGCAGACACCAGCGTACAAATTTTTTAATACGATAAACATAAAATAAGTATGCGTCGCACAGGGTCCGCGTCAAAAAAGTATTAATTTCTAATATTTTAAGACGAGCCAAAAATTCATCGATTATACATTTTAATAGTACATTGATTACAGAATCATTTGGTACCAAACAGAACCCAGCGTACAAATTTTTTAACTTGATATACATAAAATGAAGTTGCGTCGCATAGTGTCAGCGGTAAAAAGTATCGATTTCCAATATTTTAAGACGAGCCAAAAATTCATCGATTATACATTTTAATAATACATTGATTACAGAATCTTTTGGTACCATGCAGACACCAGCGTACAAATTTTTTAATACGATAAACATAAAATAAGTATGCGTCGCACAGGGTCCGCGTCAAAAAAGTATTAATTTCTAATATTTTAAGACGAGCCAAAAATTCATCGATTATACATTTTAATAGTACATTGATTACAGAATCATTTGGTACCAAACAGACCCCAGCGTACAAATTTTTTAACTTGATATACATAAAATGAAGTTGCGTCGCATAGTGTCAGCGGTAAATAAGTATCGATTTCTAATATTTTAAGACGAGCCAAAAATTCATCGATTATACATTTTAATAGTACATTGATTACAGAATCATTTGGTACCAAACAGACCCCAGCCTACAAATTTTTTAACTTGATATACATAAAATGAAGTTGCGTCGCATAGTGTCAGCGGTAAAAAGTATCGATTTCCAATATTTTAAGACGAGCCAAAAATTCATCGATTATACATTTTAATAATACATTGATTACAGAATCTTTTGGTACCATGCAGACACCAGCGTACAAATTTTTTAATACGATAAACATAAAATAAGTATGCGTCGCACAGGGTCCGCGTCAAAAAAGTATTAATTTCTAATATTTTAAGACGAGCCAAAAATTCATCGATTATACATTTTAATAGTACATTGATTACAGAATCATTTGGTACCAAACAGACCCCAGCGTACAAATTTTTTAACTTGATATACATAAAATGAAGTTGCGTCGCATAGGGTCAGCGGTAAAAAGTATCGATTTCCAATATTTTAAGACGAGCCAAAAATTCATCGATTATACATTTTAATAATACATTGATTACAGAATCTTTTGGTACCATGCAGACACCAGCGTACAAATTTTTTCATTTGCTATACATAAATTAAGGTTGCGTCGCATTGGGTCAGCGGTAAAAAAGTATCGATTTCTAATATTTTAAGACGAGCCAAAAATTCATCGATTATACATTTTAATTGTACATTGATTACAGAATCATTTGGTACCAAACAGACACCAGCGTACTAATTTTTTAACTTTATATGCTTAAAATAAGGTTGCGTCGCATAGGGTCAGCGGTAAATAAGTATCGATTTCTAATATTTTAAGACGAGCCAAAAATTCATCGATTATACATTTTAATAGTACATTGATTACAGAATCATTTGGTACCAAACAGACCCCAGCGTACAAATTTTTTAACTTGATATACATAAAATGAAGTTGCGTCGCAAAGGGTCAGCGGTAAAAAGTATCGATTTCTAATATTTCAAGACGAGCCAAAAATTCATCGATTATACATTTTAATAATACATTGATTACCGAATCTTTTGGTACCATGCAGACACCAGCGTACTAATTTTTTAACTTTATATACATAAATTAAGGGTGCGTCGCATAGGGTCAGCGGTAAAAAAGTATCGATTTCCAATATTTTAAGACGAGCCAAAAATTCATCGATTATACATTTTAATAATACATTGATTACAGAATCTTTTGGTACCATGCAGACACCAGCGTACAAATTTTTTAATCCGATAAACATAAAATAAGTATGCGTCGCACAGGGTCCGCGTCAAAAAAGTATTAATTTCTAATATTTTAAGACGAGCCAAAAATTCATCGATTATACATTTTAATAGTACATTGATTACAGAATCATTTGGTACCAAACAGACCCCAGCGTACAAATTTTTTAACTTGATATACATAAAATGAAGTTGCGTCGCATAGTGTCAGCGGTAAAAAGTATCGATTTCCAATATTTTAAGACGAGCCAAAAATTCATCGATTATACATTTTAATAATACATTGATTACAGAATCTTTTGGTACCATGCAGACACCAGCGTACAAATTTTTTAATACGATAAACATAAAATAAGTATGCGTCGCACAGGGTCCGCGTCAAATAAGTATTAATTTCTAATATTTTAAGACGAGCCAAAAATTCATCGATTATACATTTTAATAGTACATTGATTACAGAATCATTTGGTACCAAACAGACCCCAGCGTACAAATTTTTTAACTTGATATACATAAAATGAAGTTGCGTCGCATAGGGTCAGCTGTAAAAAGTATCGATTTCCAATATTTTAAGACGAGACAAAAATTCATCGATTATACATTTTAATAATACATTGATTACCGAATCTTTTGGTACCATGCAGACACAAGCGTACTAATTTTTTACTTTATATACATAAATTAAAGGTGCGTCGCATAGGGTCAGCGGTAAAAAAGTATCGATTTCCAATATTTTAAGACGAGCTAAAAATTCATCGATTATACATTTTAATAATACATTGATTACAGAATCTTTTGGTACCATGCAGACACCAGCGTACAAATTTTTTAATACGATAAACATAAAATAAGTATGCGTCGCACAGGGTCCGCGTCAAAAAAGTATTAATTTCTAATATTTTAAGACGAGCCAAAAATTCATCGATTATACATTTTAATAGTACATTGATTACAGAATCATTTGGTACCAAACAGAACCCAGCGTACTAATTTTTTAACTTGATATACATAAAATGAAGTTGCGTCGCATAGTGTCAGCGGTAAAAAGTATCGATTTCCAATATTTTAAGACGAGCCAAAAATTCATCGATTATACATTTTAATAATACATTGATTACAGAATCTTTTGGTACCATGCAGACACCAGCGTACACATTTTTTAATACGATAAACATAAAATAAGTATGCGTCGCACAGGGTCCGCGTCAAAAAAGTATTAATTTCTAATATTTTAAGACGAGCCAAAAATTCATCGATTATACATTTTAATAGTACATTGATTACAGAATCATTTGGTACCAAACAGACCCCAGCGTACAAATTTTTTAACTTGATATACATAAAATGAAGTTGCGTCGCATAGGGTCAGCGGTAAAAAGTATCGATTTCCAATATTTTAAGACGAGCCAAAAATTCATCGATTATACATTTTAATAATACATTGATTACCGAATCTTTTGGTACCTTGCAGACACCAGCGTACTAATTTTTTAACTTTATATACATAAATTAAGGGTGCGTCGCATAGGGTCAGCGGTAAAAAAGTATCGATTTCCAATATTTTAAGTCGAGCCAAAAATTCATCGATTATACATTTTAATAATACATTGATTACAGAATCTTTTGGTACCATGCAGACACCAGCGTACAAATTTTTTAATCCGATAAACATAAAATAAGTATGCGTCGCACAGGGTCCGCGTCAAAAAAGTATTAATTTCTAATATTTTAAGACGAGCCAAAAATTCATCGATTATACATTTTAATAGTACATTGATTACAGAATCATTTGGTACCAAACAGACCCCAGCGTACAAATTTTTTAACTTGATATACATAAAATGAAGTTGCGTCGCATAGTGTCAGCGGTAAAAAGTATCGATTTCCAATATTTTAAGACGAGCCAAAAATTCATCGATTATACATTTTAATAATACATTGATTACAGAATCTTTTGGTACCATGCTGACACCAGCGTACAAATTTTTTAATACGATAAACATAAAATAAGTATGCGTCGCACAGGGTCCGCGTCAAAAAAGTATTAATTTCTAATATTTTAAGACGAGCCAAAAATTCATCGATTATACATTTTAATAGTACATTGATTACAGAATCATTTGGTACCAAACAGACCCCAGCGTACAAATTTTTTAACTTGATATACATAAAATGAAGTTTCGTCGCATAGTGTCAGCGGTAAAAAGTATCGATTTCCAATATTTTAAGACGAGCCAAAAATTCATCGATTATACATTTTAATAATACATTGATTACAGAATCTTTTGGTACCATGCAGACACCAGCGTACAAATTTTTTAATACGATAAACATAAAATAAGTATGCGTCGCACAGGGTCCGCGTCAAAAAAGTATTAATTTCTAATATTTTAAGACGAGCCAAAAATTCATCGATTATACATTTTAATAGTACATTGATTACAGAATCATTTGGTACCAAACAGACCCCAGCGTACAAATTTTTTAACTTGATATACATAAAATGAAGTTGCGTCGCATAGTGTCAGCGGTAAAAAGTATCGATTTATAATATTTTAAGACGAGCCAAAAATTCATCGATTATACATTTTAATAATACATTGATTACAGAATCTTTTGGTACCATGCAGACACCAGCGTACAAATTTTTTAATACGATAAACATAAAATAAGTATGCGTCGCACAGGGTCCGCGTCAAAAAAGTATTAATTTCTAATATTTTAAGACGAACCAAAAATTCATCGATTATACATTTTAATAGTACATTGATTACAGAATCATTTGGTACCAAACAGACCCCAGCGTACAAATTTTTTAACTTGATATACATAAAATGAAGTTGCGTCGCATAGGGTCAGCGGTAAAAAGTATCGATTTCCAATATTTTAAGACGAGCCAAAAATTCATCGATTATACATTTTAATAATACATTGATTACAGAATCTTTTGGTACCATGCAGACACCAGCGTACAAATTTTTTCATTTGCTATACATAAATTAAGGTTGCGTCGCATTGGGTCAGCGGTAAAAAAGTATCGATTTCTAATATTTTAAGACGAGCCAAAAATTCATCGATTATACATTTTAATTGTACATTGATTACAGAATCATTTGGTACCAAACAGACACCAGCGTACTAATTTTTTAACTTTATATGCATAAAATAAGGTTGCGTCGCATAGGGTCAGCGGTAAATAAGTATCGATTTCTAATATTTTAAGACGAGCCAAAAATTCATCGATTATACATTTTAATAGTACATTGATTACAGAATCATTTGGTACCAAACAGACCCCAGCGTACAAATTTTTTAACTTGATATACATAAAATGAAGTTGCGTCGCAAAGGGTCAGCGGTAAAAAGTATCGATTTCTAATATTTCAAGACGAGCCAAAAATTCATCGATTATACATTTTAATAATACATTGATTACCGAATCTTTTGGTACCATGCAGACACCAGCGTACTAATTTTTTAACTTTATATACATAAATTAAGGGTGCGTCGCATAGGGTCAGCGGTAAAAAAGTATCGATTTCCAATATTTTAAGACGAGCCAAAAATTCATCGATTATACATTTTAATAATACATTGATTACAGAATCTTTTGGTACCATGCAGACACCAGCGTACAAATTTTTTAATCCGATAAACATAAAATAAGTATGCGTCGCACAGGGTCCGCGTCAAAAAAGTATTAATTTCTAATATTTTAAGACGAGCCAAAAATTCATCGATTATACATTTTAATAGTACATTGATTACAGAATCATTTGGTACCAAACAGAACCCAGCGTACAAATTTTTTAACTTGATATACATAAAATGAAGTTGCGTCGCATAGGGTCAGCGGTAAAAAGTATCGATTTCCAATATTTTAAGACGAGCCAAAAATTCATCGATTATACATTTTAATAATACATTGATTACCGAATCTTTTGGTACCATGCAGACACCAGCGTACTAATTTTTTAACTTTATATACATAAATTAAAGGTGCGTCGCATAGGGTCAGCGGTAAAAAAGTATCGATTTCCAATATTTTAAGACGAGCCAAAAATTCATCGATTATACATTTTAATAATACATTGATTACAGAATCTTTTGGTACCATGCAGACACCAGCGTACAAATTTTTTAATACGATAAACATAAAATAAGTATGCGTCGCACAGGGTCCGCGTCAAAAAAGTATTAATTTCTAATATTTTAAGACGAGCCAAAAATTCATCGATTATACATTTTAATAGTACATTGATTACAGAATCATTTGGTACCAAACAGACCCCAGCGTACAAATTTTTTAACTTGATATACATAAAATGAAGTTGCGTCGCATAGTGTCAGCGGTAAAAAGAATCGATTTCCAATATTTTAAGACGAGCCAAAAATTCATCGATTATACATTTTAATAATACATTGATTACAGAATCTTTTGGTACCATGCAGACACCAGCGTACAAATTTTTTAATACGATAAACATAAAATAAGTATGCGTCGCACAGGGTCCGCGTCAAAAAAGTATTAATTTCTAATATTTTAAGACGAGCCAAAAATTCATCGATTATACATTTTAATAGTACATTGATTACAGAATCATTTGGTACCAAACAGACCCCAGCGTACAAATTTTTTAACTTGATATACATAAAATGAAGTTGCGTCGCATAGTGTCAGCGGTAAAAAGTATCGATTTCCAATATTTTAAGACGAGCCAAAAATTCATCGATTATACATTTTAATAATACATTGATTACAGAATCTTTTGATACCATGCAGACACCAGCGTACAAATTTTTTAATACGATAAACATAAAATAAGTATGCGTCGCACAGGGTCCGCGTCAAAAAAGTATTAATTTCTAATATTTTAAGACGAGCCAAAAATTCATCGATTATACATTTTAATAGTACATTGATTACAGAATCATTTGGTACCAAACAGACCCCAGCGTACAAATTTTTTAACTTGATATACATAAAATGAAGTTGCGTCGCATAGGGTCAGCGGTAAAAAGTATCGATTTCCAATATTTTAAGACGAGCCAAAAATTCATCGATTATACATTTTAATAATACATTGATTACCGAATCTTTTGGTACCATGCAGACACCAGCGTACTAATTTTTTAACTTTATATACATAAATTAAGGGTGCGTCGCATAGGGTCAGCGGTAAAAAAGTATCGATTTCCAATATTTTAAGACGAGCCAAAAATTCATCGATTATACATTTTAATAATACATTGATTACAGAATCTTTTGGTACCATGCAGACACCAGCGTACAAATTTTTTAATCCGATAAACATAAAATAAGTATGCGTCGCACAGGGTCCGCGTCAAAAAAGTATTAATTTCTAATATTTTAAGACGAGCCAAAAATTCATCGATTATACATTTTAATAGTACATTGATTACAGAATCATTTGGTACCAAACAGACCCCAGCGTACAAATTTTTTAACTTGATATACATAAAATGAAGTTGCGTCGCATAGTGTCAGCGGTAAAAAGTATCGATTTCCAATATTTTAAGACGAGCCAAAAATTCATCGATTATACATTTTAATAATACATTGATTACAGAATCTTTTGGTACCATGCAGACACCAGCGTACAATTTTTTTAATACGATAAACATAAAATAAGTATGCGTCGCACAGGGTCCGCGTCAAAAAAGTATTAATTTCTAATATTTTAAGACGAGCCAAAAATTCATCGATTATACATTTTAATAGTACATTGATTACAGAATCATTTGGTACCAAACAGACCCCAGCGTACAAATTTTTTAACTTGATATACATAAAATGAAGTTGCGTCGCATAGGGTCAGCGGTAAAAAGTATCGATTTCCAATATTTTAAGACGAGCCAAAAATTCATCGATTATACATTTTAATAATACATTGATTACCGAATCTTTTGGTACCATGCAGACACCAGCGTACTAATTTTTTAACTTTATATACATAAATTAAAGGTGCGTCGCATAGGGTCAGCGGTAAAAAAGTATCGATTTCCAATATTTTAAGACGAGCCAAAAATTCATCGATTATACATTTTAATAATACATTGATTACAGAATCTTTTGGTACCATGCAGACACCAGCGTACAAATTTTTTAATACGATAAACATAAAATAAGTATGCGTCGCACAGGGTCCGCGTCAAAAAAGTATTAATTTCTAATATTTTAAGACGAGCCAAAAATTCATCGATTATACATTTTAATAGTACATTGATTACAGAATCATTTGGTACCAAACAGAACCCAGCGTACAAATTTTTTAACTTGATATACATAAAATGAAGTTGCGTCGCATAGTGTCAGCGGTAAAAAGTATCGATTTCCAATATTTTAAGACGAGCCAAAAATTCATCGATTATACATTTTAATAATACATTGATTACAGAATCTTTTGGTACCATGCAGACACCAGCGTACAAATTTTTTAATACGATAAACATAAAATAAGTATGCGTCGCACAGGGTCCGCGTCAAAAAAGTATTAATTTCTAATATTTTAAGACGAGCCAAAAATTCATCGATTATACATTTTAATAGTACATTGATTACAGAATCATTTGGTACCAAACAGACCCCAGCGTACAAATTTTTTAACTTGATATACATAAAATGAAGTTGCGTCGCATAGTGTCAGCGGTAAATAAGTATCGATTTCTAATATTTTAAGACGAGCCAAAAATTCATCGATTATACATTTTAATAGTACATTGATTACAGAATCATTTGGTACCAAACAGACCCCAGCCTACAAATTTTTTAACTTGATATACATAAAATGAAGTTGCGTCGCATAGTGTCAGCGGTAAAAAGTATCGATTTCCAATATTTTAAGACGAGCCAAAAATTCATCGATTATACATTTTAATAATACATTGATTACAGAATCTTTTGGTACCATGCAGACACCAGCGTACAAATTTTTTAATACGATAAACATAAAATAAGTATGCGTCGCACAGGGTCCGCGTCAAAAAAGTATTAATTTCTAATATTTTAAGACGAGCCAAAAATTCATCGATTATACATTTTAATAGTACATTGATTACAGAATCATTTGGTACCAAACAGACCCCAGCGTACAAATTTTTTAACTTGATATACATAAAATGAAGTTGCGTCGCATAGGGTCAGCGGTAAAAAGTATCGATTTCCAATATTTTAAGACGAGCCAAAAATTCATCGATTATACATTTTAATAATACATTGATTACAGAATCTTTTGGTACCATGCAGACACCAGCGTACAAATTTTTTCATTTGCTATACATAAATTAAGGTTGCGTCGCATTGGGTCAGCGGTAAAAAAGTATCGATTTCTAATATTTTAAGACGAGCCAAAAATTCATCGATTATACATTTTAATTGTACATTGATTACAGAATCATTTGGTACCAAACAGACACCAGCGTACTAATTTTTTAACTTTATATGCATAAAATAAGGTTTCGTCGCACAGGGTCCGCGTCAAAAAAGTATTAATTTCTAATATTTTAAGACGAGCCAAAAATTCATCGATTATACATTTTAATAGTACATTGATTACAAAATCATTTGGTACCAAACAGACCCCAGCGTACAAATTTTTTAACTTGATATACATAAAATGAAGTTGCGTCGCATAGGGTCAGCGGTAAAAAGTATCGATTTCCAATATTTTAAGACGAGCCAAAAATTCATCGATTATACATTTTAATAATACATTGATTACCGAATCTTTTGGTACCATGCAGACACCAGCGTACAAATTTTTTAATCCGATAAACATAAAATAAGTATGCGTCGCACAGGGTCCGCGTCAAAAAAGTATTAATTTCTAATATTTTAAGACGAGCCAAAAATTCATCGATTATACATTTTAATAGTACATTGATTACAGAATCATTTGGTACCAAACAGACCCCAGCGTACAAATTTTTTAACTTGATATACATAAAATGAAGTTGCGTCGCATAGTGTCAGCGGTAAAAAGTATCGATTTCCAATATTTTAAGACGAGCCAAAAATTCATCGATTATACATTTTAATAATACATTGATTACAGAATCTTTTGGTACCATGCTGACACCAGCGTACAAATTTTTTAATACGATAAACATAAAATAAGTATGCGTCGCACAGGGTCCGCGTCAAAAAAGTATTAATTTCTAATATTTTAAGACGAGCCAAAAATTCATCGATTATACATTTTAATAGTACATTGATTACAGAATCATTTGGTACCAAACAGACCCCAGCGTACAAATTTTTTAACTTGATATACATAAAATGAAGTTGCGTCGCATAGTGTCAGCGGTAAAAAGTATCGATTTCCAATATTTTAAGACGAGCCAAAAATTCATCGATTATACATTTTAATAATACATTGATTACAGAATCTTTTGGTACCATGCAGACACCAGCGTACAAATTTTTTAATACGATAAACATAAAATAAGTATGCGTCGCACAGGGTCCGCGTCAAAAAAGTATTAATTTCTAATATTTTAAGACGAGCCAAAAATTCATCGATTATACATTTTAATAGTACATTGATTACAGAATCATTTGGTACCAAACAGACCCCAGCGTACAAATTTTTTAACTTGATATACATAAAATGAAGTTGCGTCGCATAGGGTCAGCGGTAAAAAGTATCGATTTCCAATATTTTAAGACGAGCCAAAAATTCATCGATTATACATTTTAATAATACATTGATTACAGAATCTTTTGGTACCATGCAGACACCAGCGTACAAATTTTTTCATTTGCTATACATAAATTAAGGTTGCGTCGCATTGGGTCAGCGGTAAAAAAGTATCGATTTCTAATATTTTAAGACGAGCCAAAAATTCATCGATTATACATTTTAATTGTACATTGATTACAGAATCATTTGGTACCAAACAGACACCAGCGTACTAATTTTTTAACTTTATATGCATAAAATAAGGTTGCGTCGCATAGGGTCAGCGGTAAATAAGTATCGATTTCTAATATTTTAAGACGAGCCAAAAATTCATCGATTATACATTTTAATAGTACATTGATTACAGAATCATTTGGTACCAAACAGACCCCAGCGTACAAATTTTTTAACTTGATATACATAAAATGAAGTTGCGTCGCAAAGGGTCAGCGGTAAAAAGTATCGATTTCTAATATTTCAAGACGAGCCAAAAATTCATCGATTATACATTTTAATAATACATTGATTACCGAATCTTTTGGTACCATGCAGACACCAGCGTACTAATTTTTTAACTTTATATACATAAATTAAGGGTGCGTCGCATAGGGTCAGCGGTAAAAAAGTATCGATTTCCAATATTTTAAGACGAGCCAAAAATTCATCGATTATACATTTTAATAATACATTGATTACAGAATCTTTTGGTACCATGCAGACACCAGCGTACAAATTTTTTAATCCGATAAACATAAAATAAGTATGCGTCGCACAGGGTCCGCGTCAAAAAAGTATTAATTTCTAATATTTTAAGACGAGCCAAAAATTCATCGATTATACATTTTAATAGTACATTGATTACAGAATCATTTGGTACCAAACAGACCCCAGCGTACAAATTTTTTAACTTGATATACATAAAATGAAGTTGCGTCGCATAGTGTCAGCGGTAAAAAGTATCGATTTCCAATATTTTAAGACGAGCCAAAAATTCATCGATTATACATTTTAATAATACATTGATTACAGAATCTTTTGGTACCATGCAGACACCAGCGTACAAATTTTTTAATACGATAAACATAAAATAAGTATGCGTCGCACAGGGTCCGCGTCAAATAAGTATTAATTTCTAATATTTTAAGACGAGCCAAAAATTCATCGATTATACATTTTAATAGTACATTGATTACAGAATCATTTGGTACCAAACAGACCCCAGCGTACAAATTTTTTAACTTGATATACATAAAATGAAGTTGCGTCGCATAGGGTCAGCTGTAAAAAGTATCGATTTCCAATATTTTAAGACGAGACAAAAATTCATCGATTATACATTTTAATAATACATTGATTACCGAATCTTTTGGTACCATGCAGACACAAGCGTACTAATTTTTTACTTTATATACATAAATTAAAGGTGCGTCGCATAGGGTCAGCGGTAAAAAAGTATCGATTTCCAATATTTTAAGACGAGCTAAAAATTCATCGATTATACATTTTAATAATACATTGATTACAGAATCTTTTGGTACCATGCAGACACCAGCGTACAAATTTTTTAATACGATAAACATAAAATAAGTATGCGTCGCACAGGGTCCGCGTCAAAAAAGTATTAATTTCTAATATTTTAAGACGAGCCAAAAATTCATCGATTATACATTTTAATAGTACATTGATTACAGAATCATTTGGTACCAAACAGAACCCAGCGTACTAATTTTTTAACTTGATATACATAAAATGAAGTTGCGTCGCATAGTGTCAGCGGTAAAAAGTATCGATTTCCAATATTTTAAGACGAGCCAAAAATTCATCGATTATACATTTTAATAATACATTGATTACAGAATCTTTTGGTACCATGCAGACACCAGCGTACACATTTTTTAATACGATAAACATAAAATAAGTATGCGTCGCACAGGGTCCGCGTCAAAAAAGTATTAATTTCTAATATTTTAAGACGAGCCAAAAATTCATCGATTATACATTTTAATAGTACATTGATTACAGAATCATTTGGTACCAAACAGACCCCAGCGTACAAATTTTTTAACTTGATATACATAAAATGAAGTTGCGTCGCATAGTGTCAGCGGTAAATAAGTATCGATTTCTAATATTTTAAGACGAGCCAAAAATTCATCGATTATACATTTTAATAGTACATTGATTACAGAATCATTTGGTACCAAACAGACCCCAGCGTACAAATTTTTTAACTTGATATACATAAAATGAAGTTGCGTCGCATAGGGTCAGCGGTAAAAAGTATCGATTTCCAATATTTTAAGACGAGCCAAAAATTCATCGATTATACATTTTAATAATACATTATTACCGAATCTTTTGGTACCATGCAGACACCAGCGTACTAATTTTTTAACTTTATATACATAAATTAAAGGTGCGTCGCATAGGGTCAGCGGTAAAAAAGTATCGATTTCCAATATTTTAAGACGAGCCAAAAATTCATCGATTATACATTTTAATAATACATTGATTACAGAATCTTTTGGTACCATGCAGACACGTACAAATTTTTTAATACGATAAACATAAAATAAGTATGCGTCGCACAGGGTCCGCGTCAAAAAAGTATTAATTTCTAATATTTTAAGACGAGCCAAAAATTCATCGATTATACATTTTAATAGTACATTGATTACAGAATCATTTGGTACCAAACAGAACCCAGCGTACAAATTTTTTAACTTGATATACATAAAATGAAGTTGCGTCGCATAGGGTCAGCGGTAAAAAGTATCGATTTCCAATATTTTAAGACGAGCCAAAAATTCATCGATTATACATTTTAATAATACATTGATTACCGAATCTTTTGGTACCATGCAGACACCAGCGTACTAATTTTTTAACTTTATATACATAAATTAAAGGTGCGTCGCATAGGGTCTGCGGTAAAAAAGTATCGATTTCCAATATTTTAAGACGAGCCAAAAATTCATCGATTATACATTTTAATAATACATTGATTACAGAATCTTTTGGTACCATGCAGACACCAGCGTACAAATTTTTTAATACGATAAACATAAAATAAGTATGCGTCGCACAGGGTCCGCGTCAAAAAAGTATTAATTTCTAATATTTTAAGACGAGCCAAAAATTCATCGATTATACATTTTAATAGTACATTGATTACAGAATCATTTGGTACCAAACAGACCCCAGCGTACAAATTTTTTAACTTGATATACATAAAATGAAGTTGCGTCGCATAGTGTCAGCGGTAAAAAGTATCGATTTCCAATATTTTAAGACGAGCCAAAAATTCATCGATTATACATTTTAATAATACATTGATTACAGAATCTTTTGGTACCATGCAGACACCAGCGTACAAATTTTTTAATACGATAAACATAAAATAAGTATGCGTCGCACAGGGTCCGCGTCAAAAAAGTATTAATTTCTAATATTTTAAGACGAGCCAAAAATTCATCGATTATACATTTTAATAGTACATTGATTACAGAATCATTTGGTACCAAACAGACCCCAGCGTACAAATTTTTTAACTTGATATACATAAAATGAAGTTGCGTCGCAAAGTGTCAGCGGTAAAAAGTATCGATTTCCAATATTTTAAGACGAGCCAAAAATTCATCGATTATACATTTTAATAATACATTGATTACAGAATCTTTTGGTACCATGCAGACACCAGCGTACAAATTTTTTAATACGATAAACATAAAATAAGTATGCGTCGCACAGGGTCCGCGTCAAAAAAGTATTAATTTCTAATATTTTAAGACGAGCCAAAAATTCATCGATTATACATTTTAATAGTACATTGATTACAGAATCATTTGGTACCAAACAGACCCCAGCGTACAAATTTTTTAACTTGATATACATAAAATGAAGTTGCGTCGCATAGGGTCAGCGGTAAAAAGTATCGATTTCCAATATTTTAAGACGAGCCAAAAATTCATCGATTATACATTTTAATAATACATTGATTACCTAATCTTTTGGTACCATGCAGACACCAGCGTACTAATTTTTTAACTTTATATACATAAATTAAGGGTGCGTCGCATAGGGTCAGCGGTAAAAAAGTATCGATTTCCAATATTTTAAGACGAGCCAAAAATTCATCGATTATACATTTTAATAATACATTGATTACAGAATCTTTTGGTACCATGCAGACACCAGCGTACAAATTTTTTAATCCGATAAACATAAAATAAGTATGCGTCGCACAGGGTCCGTGTCAAAAAAGTATTAATTTCAAATATTTTAAGACGAGTCAAAAATTCATCGATTATACATTTTAATAGTACATTGATTACAGAATCATTTGGTACCAAACAGACCCCAGCGTACAAATTTTTTAACTTGATATACATAAAATGAAGTTGCGTCGCATAGGGTCAGCGGTAAAAAGTATCGATTTCCAATATTTTAAGACGAGCCAAAAATTCATCGATTATACATTTTAATAATACATTGATTACCGAATCTTTTGGTACCATGCAGACACCAGCGTACTAATTTTTTAACTTTATATACATAAATTAAAGGTGCGTCGCATAGGGTCAGCGGTAAAAAAGTATCGATTTCCAATATTTTAAGACGAGCCAAAAATTCATCGATTATACATTTTAATAATACATTGATTACAGAATCTTTTGGTACCATGCAGACACCAGCGTACAAATTTTTTAATCCGATAAACATAAAATAAGTATGCGTCGCACAGGGTCCGCGTCAAAAAAGTATTAATTTCTAATATTTTAAGACGAGCCAAAAATTCATCGATTATACATTTTAATAGTACATTGATTACAGAATCATTTGGTACCAAACAGACCCCAGCGTACAAATTTTTTAACTTGATATACATAAAATGAAGTTGCGTCGCATAGTGTCAGCGGTAAAAAGTATCGATTTCCAATATTTTAAGACGAGCCAAAAATTCATCGATTATACATTTTAATAATACATTGATTACAGAATCTTTTGGTACCATGCAGACACCAGCGTACAAATTTTTTAATACGATAAACATAAAATAAGTATGCGTCGCACAGGGTCCGCGTCAAAAAAGTATTAATTTCTAATATTTTAAGACGAGCCAAAAATTCATCGATTATACATTTTTATAATACATTGATTACAGAATCTTTTGGTACCATGCAGACACCAGCGTACAAATTTTTTAATACGATAAACATAAAATAAGTATGCGTCGCACAGGGTCCGCGTCAAAAAAGTATTAATTTCTAATATTTTAAGACGAGCCAAAAATTCATCGATTATACATTTTAATAGTACATTGATTACAGAATCATTTGGTACCAAACAGACCCCAGCTCACAAATTTTTTAACTTGATATACATAAAATGAAGTTGCGTCGCATAGTGTCAGCGGTAAAAAGTATCGATTTCCAATATTTTAAGACGAGCCAAAAATTCATCGATTATACATTTTAATAATACATTGATTACAGAATCTTTTGGTACCATGCAGACACCAGCGTACAAATTTTTTAATACGATAAACATAAAATAAGTATGCGTCTCACAGGGTCCGCGTCAAAAAAGTATTAATTTCTAATATTTTAAGACGAGCCAAATATTCATCGATTATACATTTTAATAGTACATTGATTACAGAATCATTTGGTACCAAACAGACCCCAGCGTACAAATTTTTTAACTTGATATACATAAAATGAAGTTGCGTCGCATAGGGTCAGCGGTAAAAAGTATCGATTTCCAATATTTTAAGACGAGCCAAAAATTCATCGATTATACATTTTAATAATACATTGATTACCGAATCTTTTGGTACCATGCAGACACCAGCGTACTAATTTTTTAACTTTATATACATAAATTAAGGGTGCGTCGCATAGGGTCAGCGGTAAAAAAGTATCGATTTCCAATATTTTAAGACGAGCCAAAAATTCATCGATTATACATTTTAATAATACATTGATTACAGAATCTTTTGGTACCATGCAGACACCAGCGTACAAATTTTTTAATCCGATAAACATAAAATAAGTATGCGTCGCACAGGGTCCGCGTCAAAAAAGTATTAATTTCTAATATTTTAAGACGAGCCAAAAATTCATCGATTATACATTTTATTAGTACATTGATTACAGAATCTTTTGGTACCATGCAGACACCAGCGTACAAATTTTTTAATCCGATAAACATAAAATAAGTATGCGTCGCACAGGGTCCGCGTCAAAAAAGTATTAATTTCTAATATTTTAAGACGAGCCAAAAATTCATCGATTATACATTTTAATAGTACATTGATTACAGAATCATTTGGTACCAAACAGACCCCAGCGTACAAATTTTTTAACTTGATATACATAAAATGAAGTTGCGTCGCATAGGGTCAGCGGTAAAAAGTATCGATTTCCAATATTTTGAGACGAGCCAAAAATTCATCGATTATACATTTTAATAATACATTGATTACAGAATCTTTTGGTACCATGCAGACACCAGCGTACAAATTTTTTCATTTGCTATACATAAATTAAGGTTGCGTCGCATTGGGTCAGCGGTAAAAAAGTATCGATTTCTAATATTTTAAGACGAGCCAAAAATTCATCGATTATACATTTTAATAGTACATTGATTACAGAATCATTTGGTACCAAACAGACCCCAGCGTACAAATTTTTTAACTTGATATACATAAAATGAAGTTGCGTCGCATAGGGTCAGCGGTAAAAAGTATCGATTTCCAATATTTTAAGACGAGCCAAAAATTCATCGATTATACATTTTAATAATACATTGATTACAGAATCTTTTGGTACCATGCAGACACCAGCGTACAAATTTTTTTATTTGCTATACATAAATTAAGGTTGCGTCGCATTGGGTCAGCGGTAAAAAAGTATCGATTTCTAATATTTTAAGACGAGCCAAAAATTCATCGATTATACATTTTAATTGTACATTGATTACAGAATCATTTGGTACCAAACAGACACCAGCGTACTAATTTTTTAACTTTATATGCATAAAATAAGGTTGCGTCGCATAGGGTCAGCGGTAAATAAGTATCGATTTCTAATATTTTAAGACGAGCCAAAAATTCATCGATTATACATTTTAATAGTACATTGATTACAGAATCATTTGGTACCAAACAGACCCCAGCGTACAAATTTTTTAACTTGATATACATAAAATGAAATTGCGTCGCAAAGGGTCAGCGGTAAAAAGTATCGATTTCTAATATTTCAAGACGAGCCAAAAATTCATCGATTATACATTTTAATAATACATTGATTACCGAATCTTTTGGTACCATGCAGACACCAGCGTACTAATTTTTTAACTTTATATACATAAATTAAGGTTGCGTCGCATAGGGTCAGCGGTAAAAAAGTATCGATTTCCAATATTTTAAGACGAGCCAAAAATTCATCGATTATACATTTTAATAATACATTGATTACAGAATCTTTTGGTACCATGCAGACACCAGCGTACAAATTTTTTAATCCGATAAACATAAAATAAGTATGTGTCGCACAGGGTCCGCGTCAAAAAAGTATTAATTTCTAATATTTTAAGACGAGCCAAAAATTCATCGATTATACATTTTAATAGTACATTGATTACAGAATCATTTGGTACCAAACAGACCCCAGCGTACAAATTTTTTAACTTGATATACATAAAATGAAGTTGCGTCGCATAGTGTCAGCGGTAAAAAGTATCGATTTCCAATATTTTAAGACGAGCCAAAAATTCATCGATTATACATTTTAATAATACATTGATTACAGAATCTTTTGGTACCATGCAGACACCAGCGTACAAATTTTTTAATACGATAAACATAAAATAAGTATGTGTCGCACAGGGTCCGCGTCAAAAAAGTATTAATTTCTAATATTTTAAGACGAGCCAAAAATTCATCGATTATACATTTTAATAGTACATTGATTACAGAATCATTTGGTACCAAACAGACCCCAGCGTACAAATTTTTTAACTTGATATACATAAAATGAAGTTGCGTCGCATAGGGTCAGCTGTAAAAAGTATCGATTTCCAATATTTTAAGACGAGCCAAAAATTCATCGATTATACATTTTAATAATACATTGATTACAGAATCTTTTGGTACCATGCAGACACCAGCGTACTAATTTTTTAACTTTATATACATAAATTAAAGGTGCGTCGCATAGGGTCAGCGGTAAAAAAGTATCGATTTCCAATATTTTAAGACGAGCCAAAAATTCATCGATTATACATTTTAATAATACATTGATTACAGAATCTTTTGGTACCATGCAGACACCAGCGTACAAATTTTTTAATACGATAAACATAAAATAAGTATGCGTCGCACAGGGTCCGCGTCAAAAAAGTATTAATTTCTAATATTTTAAGACGAGCCAAAAATTCATCGATTATACATTTTAATAGTACATTGATTACAGAATCATTTGGTACCAAACAGAACCCAGCGTACAAATTTTTTAACTTGATATACATAAAATGAAGTTGCGTCGCATAGTGTCAGCGGTAAAAAGTATCGATTTCCAATATTTTAAGACGAGCCAAAAATTCATCGATTATACATTTTAATAATACATTGATTACAGAATCTTTTGGTACCATGCAGACACCAGCGTACAAATTTTTTAATACGATAAACATAAAATAAGTATGCGTCGCACAGGGTCCGCGTCAAAAAAGTATTAATTTCTAATATTTTAAGACGAGCCAAAAATTCATCGATTATACATTTTTATAATACATTGATTACAGAATCTTTTGGTACCATGCAGACACCAGCGTACAAATTTTTTAATACGATAAACATAAAATAAGTATGCGTCGCACAGGGTCCGCGTCAAAAAAGTATTAATTTCTAATATTTTAAGACGAGCCAAAAATTCATCGATTATACATTTTAATAGTACATTGATTACAGAATCATTTGGTACCAAACAGACCCCAGCTCACAAATTTTTTAACTTGATATACATAAAATGAAGTTGCGTCGCATAGTGTCAGCGGTAAAAAGTATCGATTTCCAATATTTTAAGACGAGCCAAAAATTCATCGATTATACATTTTAATAATACATTGATTACAGAATCTTTTGGTACCATGCAGACACCAGCGTACAAATTTTTTAATACGATAAACATAAAATAAGTATGCGTCTCACAGGGTCCGCGTCAAAAAAGTATTAATTTCTAATATTTTAAGACGAGCCAAATATTCATCGATTATACATTTTAATAGTACATTGATTACAGAATCATTTGGTACCAAACAGACCCCAGCGTACAAATTTTTTAACTTGATATACATAAAATGAAGTTGCGTCGCATAGGGTCAGCGGTAAAAAGTATCGATTTCCAATATTTTAAGACGAGCCAAAAATTCATCGATTATACATTTTAATAATACATTGATTACCGAATCTTTTGGTACCATGCAGACACCAGCGTACTAATTTTTTAACTTTATATACATAAATTAAGGGTGCGTCGCATAGGGTCAGCGGTTAAAAAGTATCGATTTCCAATATTTTAAGACGAGCCAAAAATTCATCGATTATACATTTTAATAATACATTGATTACAGAATCTTTTGGTACCATGCAGACACCAGCGTACAAATTTTTTAATCCGATAAACATAAAATAAGTATGCGTCGCACAGGGTCCGCGTCAAAAAAGTATTAATTTCTAATATTTTAAGACGAGCCAAAAATTCATCGATTATACATTTTATTAGTACATTGATTACAGAATCTTTTGGTACCATGCAGACACCAGCGTACAAATTTTTTAATCCGATAAACATAAAATAAGTATGCGTCGCACAGGGTCCGCGTCAAAAAAGTATTAATTTCTAATATTTTAAGACGAGCCAAAAATTCATCGATTATACATTTTAATAGTACATTGATTACAGAATCATTTGGTACCAAACAGACCCCAGCGTACAAATTTTTTAACTTGATATACATAAAATGAAGTTGCGTCGCATAGGGTCAGCGGTAAAAAGTATCGATTTCCAATATTTTGAGACGAGCCAAAAATTCATCGATTATACATTTTAATAATACATTGATTACAGAATCTTTTGGTACCATGCAGACACCAGCGTACAAATTTTTTCATTTGCTATACATAAATTAAGGTTGCGTCGCATTGGGTCAGCGGTAAAAAAGTATCGATTTCTAATATTTTAAGACGAGCCAAAAATTCATCGATTATACATTTTAATAGTACATTGATTACAGAATCATTTGGTACCAAACAGACCCCAGCGTACAAATTTTTTAACTTGATATACATAAAATGAAGTTGCGTCGCATAGGGTCAGCGGTAAAAAGTATCGATTTCCAATATTTTAAGACGAGCCAAAAATTCATCGATTATACATTTTAATAATACATTGATTACAGAATCTTTTGGTACCATGCAGACACCAGCGTACAAATTTTTTCATTTGCTATACATAAATTAAGGTTGCGTCGCATTGGGTCAGCGGTAAAAAAGTATCGATTTCTAATATTTTAAGACGAGCCAAAAATTCATCGATTATACATTTTAATTGTACATTGATTACAGAATCATTTGGTACCAAACAGACACCAGCGTACTAATTTTTTAACTTTATATGCATAAAATAAGGTTGCGTCGCATAGGGTCAGCGGTAAATAAGTATCGATTTCTAATATTTTAAGACGAGCCAAAAATTCATCGATTATACATTTTAATAGTACATTGATTACAGAATCATTTGGTACCAAACAGACCCCAGCGTACAAATTTTTTAACTTGATATACATAAAATGAAATTGCGTCGCAAAGGGTCAGCGGTAAAAAGTATCGATTTCTAATATTTCAAGACGAGCCAAAAATTCATCGATTATACATTTTAATAATACATTGATTACCGAATCTTTTGGTACCATGCAGACACCAGCGTACTAATTTTTTAACTATATATACATAAATTAAGGTTGCGTCGCATAGGGTCAGCGGTAAAAAAGTATCGATTTCCAATATTTTAAGACGAGCCAAAAATTCATCGATTATACATTTTAATAATACATTGATTACAGAATCTTTTGGTACCATGCAGACACCAGCGTACAAATTTTTTAATACGATAAACATAAAATAAGTATGCGTCGCACAGGGTCCGCGTCAAAAAAGTATTAATTTCTAATATTTTAAGACGAGCCAAAAATTCATCGATTATACATTTTAATAGTACATTGATTACAGAATCATTTGGTACCAAACAGACCCCAGCGTACAAATTTTTTAACTTGATATACATAAAATGAAGTTGCGTCGCATAGGGTCAGCTGTAAAAAGTATCGATTTCCAATATTTTAAGACGAGCCAAAAATTCATCGATTATACATTTTAATAATACATTGATTACAGAATCTTTTGGTACCATGCAGACACCAGCGTACTAATTTTTTAACTTTATATACATAAATTAAAGGTGCGTCGCATAGGGTCAGCGGTAAAAAAGTATCGATTTCCAATATTTTAAGACGAGCCAAAAATTCATCGATTATACATTTTAATAATACATTGATTACAGAATCTTTTGGTACCATGCAGACACCAGCGTACAAATTTTTTAATACGATAAACATAAAATAAGTATGCGTCGCACAGGGTCCGCGTCAAAAAAGTATTAATTTCTAATATTTTAAGACGAGCCAAAAATTCATCGATTATACATTTTAATAGTACATTGATTACAGAATCATTTGGTACCAAACAGAACCCAGCGTACAAATTTTTTAACTTGATATACATAAAATGAAGTTGCGTCGCATAGTGTCAGCGGTAAAAAGTATCGATTTCCAATATTTTAAGACGAGCCAAAAATTCATCGATTATACATTTTAATAATACATTGATTACAGAATCTTTTGGTACCATGCAGACACCAGCGTACAAATTTTTTAATACGATAAACATAAAATAAGTATGCGTCGCACAGGGTCCGCGTCAAAAAAGTATTAATTTCTAATATTTTAAGACGAGCCAAAAATTCATCGATTATACATTTTAATAGTACATTGATTACAGAATCATTTGGTACCAAACAGACCCCAGCGTACAAATTTTTTAACTTGATATACATAAAATGAAGTTGCGTCGCATAGTGTCAGCGGTAAATAAGTATCGATTTCTAATATTTTAAGACGAGCCAAAAATTCATCGATTATACATTTTAATAGTACATTGATTACAGAATCATTTGGTACCAAACAGACCCCAGCGTACAAATTTTTTAACTTGATATACATAAAATGAAGTTGCGTCGCATAGGGTCAGCGGTAAAAAGTATCGATTTCCAATATTTTAAGACGAGCCAAAAATTCATCGATTATACATTTTAATAATACATTGATTACCGAATCTTTTGGTACCATGCAGACACCAGCGTACTAATTTTTTAACTTTATATACATAAATTAAAGGTGCGTCGCATAGGGTCAGCGGTAAAAAAGTATCGATTTCCAATATTTTAAGACGAGCCAAAAATTCATTGATTATACATTTTAATAATACATTGATTACAGAATCTTTTGGTACCATGCAGACACCAGCGTACAAATTTTTTAATACGATAAACATAAAATAAGTATGCGTCGCACAGGGTCCGCGTCAAAAAAGTATTAATTTCTAATATTTTAAGACGAGCCAAAAATTCATCGATTATACATTTTAATAGTACATTGATTACAGAATCATTTGGTACCAAACAGAACCCAGCGTACAAATTTTTTAACTTGATATACATAAAATGAAGTTGCGTCGCATAGGGTCAGCGGTAAAAAGTATCGATTTCCAATATTTTAAGACGAGCCAAAAATTCATCGATTATACATTTTAATAATACATTGATTACCGAATCTTTTGGTACCATGCAGACACCAGCGTACTAATTTTTTAACTTTATATACATAAATTAAAGGTGCGTCGCATAGGGTCAGCGGTAAAAAAGTATTGATTTCCAATATTTTAAGACGAGCCAAAAATTCATCGATTATACATTTTAATAATACATTGATTACAGAATCTTTTGGTACCATGCAGACACCAGCGTACAAATTTTTTAATACGATAAACATAAAATAAGTATGCGTCGCACAGGGTCCGCGTCAAAAAAGTATTAATTTCTAATATTTTAAGACGAGCCAAAAATTCATCGATTATACATTTTAATAGTACATTGATTACAGAATCATTTGGTACCAAACAGACCCCAGCGTACAAATTTTTTAACTTGATATACATAAAATGAAGTTGCGTCGCATAGTGTCAGCGGTAAAAAGTATCGATTTCCAATAATCTAAGACGAGCCAAAAATTCATCGATTATACATTTTAATAATACATTGATTACAGAATCTTTTGGTACCATGCAGACACCAGCGTACAAATTTTTTAATACGATAAACATAAAATAAGTATGCGTCGCACAGGGTCCGCGTCAAAAAAGAATTAATTTCTAATATTTTAAGACGAGCCAAAAATTCATCGATTATACATTTTAATAGTACATTGATTACAGAATCATTTGGTACCAAACAGACCCCAGCGTACAAATTTTTTAACTTGATATACATAAAATGAAGTTGCGTCGCATAGTGTCAGCGGTAAAAAGTATCGATTTCCAATATTTTAAGACGAGCCAAAAATTCATCGATTATACATTTTAATAATACATTGATTACAGAATCTTTTGGTACCATGCAGACACCAGCGTACAAATTTTTTAATACGATAAACATAAAATAAGTATGCGTCGCACAGGGTCCGCGTCAAAAAAGTATTAATTTCTAATATTTTAAGACGAGCCAAAAATTCATCGATTATACATTTTAATAGTACATTGACTACAGAATCATTTGGTACCAAACAGACCCCAGCGTACAAATTTTTTAACTTGATATACATAAAATGAAGTTGCGTCGCATAGGGTCAGCGGTAAAAAGTATCGATTTCCAATATTTTAAGACGAGCCAAAAATTCATCGATTATACATTTTAATAATACATTGATTACCGAATCTTTTGGTACCATGCAGACACCAGCGTACTAATTTTTTAACTTTATATACATAAATTAAAGGTGCGTCCCATAGGGTCAGCGGTAAAAAAGTATCGTTTTCCAATATTTTAAGACGAGCCAAAAATTCATCGATTATACATTTTAATAATACATTGATTACAGAATCTTTTGGTACCATGCAGACACCAGCGTACAAATTTTTTAATACGATAAACATAAAATAAGTATGCGTCGCACAGGGTCCGCGTCAAAAAAGTATTAATTTCTAATATTTTAAGACGAGCCAAAAATTCATCGATTATACATTTTAATAGTACATTGATTACAGAATCATTTGGTACCAAACAGAACCCAGCGTACAAATTTTTTAACTTGATATACATAAAATGAAGTTGCGTCGCATAGTGTCAGCGGTAAAAAGTATCGATTTCCAATATTTTAAGACGAGCCAAAAATTCATCGATTATACATTTTAATAATACATTGATTACAGAATCTTTTGGTACCATGCAGACACCAGCGTACAAATTTTTTAATACGATAAACATAAAATAAGTATGCGTCGCACAGGGTCCGCGTCAAAAAAGTATTAATTTCTAATATTTTAAGACGAGCCAAAAATTCATCGATTATACATTTTAATAGTACATTGATTACAGAATCATTTGGTACCAAACAGAACCCAGCGTACAAATTTTTTAACTTGATATACATAAAATGAAGTTGCGTCGCATAGGGTCAGCGGTAAAAAGTATCGATTTCCAATATTTTAAGACGAGCCAAAAATTCATCGATTATACATTTTAATAATACATTGATTACCGAATCTTTTGGTACCATGCAGACACCAGCGTACTAATTTTTTAACTTTATATACATAAATTAAAGGTGCGTCGCATAGGGTCAGCGGTAAAAAAGTATCGATTTCCAATATTTTAAGACGAGCCAAAAATTCATTGATTATACATTTTAATAATACATTGATTACAGAATCTTTTGGTACCATGCAGACACCAGCGTACAAATTTTTTAATACGATAAACATAAAATAAGTATGCGTCGCACAGGGTCCGCGTCAAAAAAGTATTAATTTCTAATATTTTAAGACGAGCCAAAAATTCATCGATTATACATTTTAATAGTACATTGATTACAGAATCATTTGGTACCAAACAGAACCCAGCGTACAAATTTTTTAACTTGATATACATAAAATGAAGTTGCGTCGCATAGGGTCAGCGGTAAAAAGTATCGATTTCCAATATTTTAAGACGAGCCAAAAATTCATCGATTATACATTTTAATAATACATTGATTACCGAATCTTTTGGTACCATGCAGACACCAGCGTACTAATTTTTTAACTTTATATACATAAATTAAAGGTGCGTCGCATAGGGTCAGCGGTAAAAAAGTATTGATTTCCAATATTTTAAGACGAGCCAAAAATTCATCGATTGTACATTTTAATAATACATTGATTACAGAATCTTTTGGTACCATGCAGACACCAGCGTACAAATTTTTTAATACGATAAACATAAAATAAGTATGCGTCGCACAGGGTCCGCGTCAAAAAAGTATTAATTTCTAATATTTTAAGACGAGCCAAAAATTCATCGATTATACATTTTAATAGTACATTGATTACAGAATCATTTGGTACCAAACAGACCCCAGCGTACAAATTTTTTAACTTGATATACATAAAATGAAGTTGCGTCGCATAGTGTCAGCGGTAAAAAGTATCGATTTCCAATATTTTAAGACGAGCCAAAAATTCATCGATTATACATTTTAATAATACATTGATTACAGAATCTTTTGGTACCATGCAGACACCAGCGTACAAATTTTTTAATACGATAAACATAAAATAAGTATGCGTCGCACAGGGTCCGCGTCAAAAAAGAATTAATTTCTAATATTTTAAGACGAGCCAAAAATTCATCGATTATACATTTTAATAGTACATTGATTACAGAATCATTTGGTACCAAACAGACCCCAGCGTACAAATTTTTTAACTTGATATACATAAAATGAAGTTGCGTCGCATAGTGTCAGCGGTAAAAAGTATCGATTTCCAATATTTTAAGACGAGCCAAAAATTCATCGATTATACATTTTAATAATACATTGATTACAGAATCTTTTGGTACCATGCAGACACCAGCGTACAAATTTTTTAATACGATAAACATAAAATAAGTATGCGTCGCACAGGGTCCGCGTCAAAAAAGTATTAATTTCTAATATTTTAAGACGAGCCAAAAATTCATCGATTATACATTTTAATAGTACATTGACTACAGAATCATTTGGTACCAAACAGACCCCAGCGTACAAATTTTTTAACTTGATATACATAAAATGAAGTTGCGTCGCATAGGGTCAGCGGTAAAAAGTATCGATTTCCAATATTTTAAGACGAGCCAAAAATTCATCGATTATACATTTTAATAATACATTGATTACAGAATCTTTTGGTACCATGCAGACACCAGCGTACAAATTTTTTAATACGATAAACATAAAATAAGTATGCGTCGCACAGGGTCCGCGTCAAAAAAGTATTAATTTCTAATATTTTAAGACGAGCCAAAAATTCATCGATTATACATTTTAATAGTACATTGACTACAGAATCATTTGGTACCAAACAGACCCCAGCGTACAAATTTTTTAACTTGATATACATAAAATGAAGTTGCGTCGCATAGGGTCAGCGGTAAAAAGTATCGATTTCCAATATTTTAAGACGAGCCAAAAATTCATCGATTATACATTTTAATAATACATTGATTACCGAATCTTTTGGTACCATGCAGACACCAGCGTACTAATTTTTTAACTTTATATACATAAATTAAAGGTGCGTCCCATAGGGTCAGCGGTAAAAAAGTATCGTTTTCCAATATTTTAAGACGAGCCAAAAATTCATCGATTATACATTTTAATAATACATTGATTACAGAATCTTTTGGTACCATGCAGACACCAGCGTACAAATTTTTTAATACGATAAACATAAAATAAGTATGCGTCGCACAGGGTCCGCGTCAAAAAAGTATTAATTTCTAATATTTTAAGACGAGCCAAAAATTCATCGATTATACATTTTAATAGTACATTGATTACAGAATCATTTGGTACCAAACAGAACCCAGCGTACAAATTTTTTAACTTGATATACATAAAATGAAGTTGCGTCGCATAGTGTCAGCGGTAAAAAGTATCGATTTCCAATATTTTAAGACGAGCCAAAAATTCATCGATTATACATTTTAATAATACATTGATTACAGAATCTTTTGGTACCATGCAGACACCAGCGTACAAATTTTTTAATACGATAAACATAAAATAAGTATGCGTCGCACAGGGTCCGCGTCAAAAAAGTATTAATTTCTAATATTTTAAGACGAGCCAAAAATTCATCGATTATACATTTTAATAGTACATTGATTACAGAATCATTTGGTACCAAACAGAACCCAGCGTACAAATTTTTTAACTTGATATACATAAAATGAAGTTGCGTCGCATAGGGTCAGCGGTAAAAAGTATCGATTTCCAATATTTTAAGACGAGCCAAAAATTCATCGATTATACATTTTAATAATACATTGATTACCGAATCTTTTGGTACCATGCAGACACCAGCGTACTAATTTTTTAACTTTATATACATAAATTAAAGGTGCGTCGCATAGGGTCAGCGGTAAAAAAGTATCGATTTCCAATATTTTAAGACGAGCCAAAAATTCATTGATTATACATTTTAATAATACATTGATTACAGAATCTTTTGGTACCATGCAGACACCAGCGTACAAATTTTTTAATACGATAAACATAAAATAAGTATGCGTCGCACAGGGTCCGCGTCAAAAAAGTATTAATTTCTAATATTTTAAGACGAGCCAAAAATTCATCGATTATACATTTTAATAGTACATTGATTACAGAATCATTTGGTACCAAACAGAACCCAGCGTACAAATTTTTTAACTTGATATACATAAAATGAAGTTGCGTCGCATAGGGTCAGCGGTAAAAAGTATCGATTTCCAATATTTTAAGACGAGCCAAAAATTCATCGATTATACATTTTAATAATACATTGATTACCGAATCTTTTGGTACCATGCAGACACCAGCGTACTAATTTTTTAACTTTATATACATAAATTAAAGGTGCGTCGCATAGGGTCAGCGGTAAAAAAGTATTGATTTCCAATATTTTAAGACGAGCCAAAAATTCATCGATTGTACATTTTAATAATACATTGATTACAGAATCTTTTGGTACCATGCAGACACCAGCGTACAAATTTTTTAATACGATATACATAAAATAAGTATGCGTCGCACAGGGTCCGCGTCAAAAAAGTATTAATTTCTAATATTTTAAGACGAGCCAAAAATTCATCGATTATACATTTTAATAGTACATTGATTACAGAATCATTTGGTACCAAACAGACCCCAGCGTACAAATTTTTTAACTTGATATACATAAAATGAAGTTGCGTCGCATAGTGTCAGCGGTAAAAAGTATCGATTTCCAATATTTTAAGACGAGCCAAAAATTCATCGATTATACATTTTAATAATACATTGATTACAGAATCTTTTGGTACCATGCAGACACCAGCGTACAAATTTTTTAATACGATAAACATAAAATAAGTATGCGTCGCACAGGGTCCGCGTCAAAAAAGAATTAATTTCTAATATTTTAAGACGAGCCAAAAATTCATCGATTATACATTTTAATAGTACATTGATTACAGAATCATTTGGTACCAAACAGACCCCAGCGTACAAATTTTTTAACTTGATATACATAAAATGAAGTTGCGTCGCATAGTGTCAGCGGTAAAAAGTATCGATTTCCAATATTTTAAGACGAGCCAAAAATTCATCGATTATACATTTTAATAATACATTGATTACAGAATCTTTTGGTACCATGCAGACACCAGCGTACAAATTTTTTAATACGATAAACATAAAATAAGTATGCGTCGCACAGGGTCCGCGTCAAAAAAGTATTAATTTCTAATATTTTAAGACGAGCCAAAAATTCATCGATTATACATTTTAATAGTACATTGACTACAGAATCATTTGGTACCAAACAGACCCCAGCGTACAAATTTTTTAACTTGATATACATAAAATGAAGTTGCGTCGCATAGGGTCAGCGGTAAAAAGTATCGATTTCCAATATTTTAAGACGAGCCAAAAATTCATCGATTATACATTTTAATAATACATTGATTACAGAATCTTTTGGTACCATGCAGACACCAGCGTACAAATTTTTTAATACGATAAACATAAAATAAGTATGCGTCGCACAGGGTCCGCGTCAAAAAAGTATTAATTTCTAATATTTTAAGACGAGCCAAAAATTCATCGATTATACATTTTAATAGTACATTGATTACAGAATCATTTGGTACCAAACAGACCCCAGCGTACAAATTTTTTAACTTGATATACATAAAATGAAGTTGCGTCGCATAGGGTCAGCGGTAAAAAGTATCGATTTCCAATATTTTAAGACGAGCCAAAAATTCATCGATTATACATTTTAATAATACATTGATTACCGAATCTTTTGGTACCATGCAGACACCAGCGTACTAATTTTTTAACTTTATATACATAAATTAAAGGTGCGTCCCATAGGGTCAGCGGTAAAAAAGTATCGTTTTCCAATATTTTAAGACGAGCCAAAAATTCATCGATTATACATTTTAATAATACATTGATTACAGAATCTTTTGGTACCATGCAGACACCAGCGTACAAATTTTTTAATACGATAAACATAAAATAAGTATGCGTCGCACAGGGTCCGCGTCAAAAAAGTATTAATTTCTAATATTTTAAGACGAGCCAAAAATTCATCGATTATACATTTTAATAGTACATTGATTACAGAATCATTTGGTACCAAACAGAACCCAGCGTACAAATTTTTTAACTTGATATACATAAAATGAAGTTGCGTCGCATAGTGTCAGCGGTAAAAAGTATCGATTTCCAATATTTTAAGACGAGCCAAAAATTCATCGATTATACATTTTAATAATACATTGATTACAGAATCTTTTGGTACCATGCAGACACCAGCGTACAAATTTTTTAATACGATAAACATAAAATAAGTATGCGTCGCACAGGGTCCGCGTCAAAAAAGTATTAATTTCTAATATTTTAAGACGAGCCAAAAATTCATCGATTATACATTTTAATAGTACATTGATTACAGAATCATTTGGTACCAAACAGACCCCAGCGTACAAATTTTTTAACTTGATATACATAAAATGAAGTTGCGTCGCATAGGGTCAGCGGTAAAAAGTATCGATTTCCAATATTTTAAGACGAGCCAAAAATTCATCGATTATACATTTTAATAATACATTGATTACCGAATCTTTTGGTACCATGCAGACACCAGCGTACTAATTTTTTAACTTTATATACATAAATTAAAGGTGCGTCCCATAGGGTCAGCGGTAAAAAAGTATCGTTTTCCAATATTTTAAGACGAGCCAAAAATTCATCGATTATACATTTTAATAATACATTGATTACAGAATCTTTTGGTACCATGCAGACACCAGCGTACAAATTTTTTAATACGATAAACATAAAATAAGTATGCGTCGCACAGGGTCCGCGTCAAAAAAGTATTAATTTCTAATATTTTAAGACGAGCCAAAAATTCATCGATTATACATTTTAATAGTACATTGATTACAGAATCATTTGGTACCAAACAGAACCCAGCGTACAAATTTTTTAACTTGATATACATAAAATGAAGTTGCGTCGCATAGTGTCAGCGGTAAAAAGTATCGATTTCCAATATTTTAAGACGAGCCAAAAATTCATCGATTATACATTTTAATAATACATTGATTACAGAATCTTTTGGTACCATGCAGACACCAGCGTACAAATTTTTTAATACGATAAACATAAAATAAGTATGCGTCGCACAGGGTCCGCGTCAAAAAAGTATTAATTTCTAATATTTTAAGACGAGCCAAAAATTCATCGATTATACATTTTAATAGTACATTGATTACAGAATCATTTGGTACCAAACAGAACCCAGCGTACAAATTTTTTAACTTGATATACATAAAATGAAGTTGCGTCGCATAGGGTCAGCGGTAAAAAGTATCGATTTCCAATATTTTAAGACGAGCCAAAAATTCATCGATTATACATTTTAATAATACATTGATTACCGAATCTTTTGGTACCATGCAGACACCAGCGTACTAATTTTTTAACTTTATATACATAAATTAAAGGTGCGTCGCATAGGGTCAGCGGTAAAAAAGTATCGATTTCCAATATTTTAAGACGAGCCAAAAATTCATTGATTATACATTTTAATAATACATTGATTACAGAATCTTTTGGTACCATGTAGACACCAGCGTACAAATTTTTTAATACGATAAACATAAAATAAGTATGCGTCGCACAGGGTCCGCGTCAAAAAAGTATTAATTTCTAATATTTTAAGACGAGCCAAAAATTCATCGATTATACATTTTAATAGTACATTGATTACAGAATCATTTGGTACCAAACAGAACCCAGCGTACAAATTTTTTAACTTGATATACATAAAATGAAGTTGCGTCGCATAGGGTCAGCGGTAAAAAGTATCGATTTCCAATATTTTAAGACGAGCCAAAAATTCATCGATTATACATTTTAATAATACATTGATTACCGAATCTTTTGGTACCATGCAGACACCAGCGTACTAATTTTTTAACTTTATATACATAAATTAAAGGTGCGTCGCATAGGGTCAGCGGTAAAAAAGTATCGATTTCCAATATTTTAAGACGAGCCAAAAATTCATCGATTATACATTTTAATAATACATTGATTACAGAATCTTTTGGTACCATGCAGACACCAGCGTACAAATTTTTTAATACGATAAACATAAAATAAGTATGCGTCGCACAGGGTCCGCGTCAAAAAAGTATTAATTTCTAATATTTTAAGACGAGCCAAAAATTCATCGATTATACATTTTAATAGTACATTGATTACAGAATCATTTGGTACCAAACAGAACCCAGCGTACAAATTTTTTAACTTGATATACATAAAATGAAGTTGCGTCGCATAGGGTCAGCGGTAAAAAGTATCGATTTCCAATATTTTATGACGAGCCAAAAATTCATCGATTATACATTTTAATAATACATTGATTACCGAATCTTTTGGTACCATGCAGACACCAGCGTACTAATTTTTTAACTTTATATACATAAATTAAAGGTGCGTCGCATAGGGTCAGCGGTAAAAAAGTATCGATTTCCAATATTTTAAGACGAGCCAAAAATTCATCGATTATACATTTTAATAATACATTGATTACAGAATCTTTTGGTACCATGCAGACACCAGCGTACAAATTTTTTAATACGATAAACATAAAATAAGTATGCGTCGCACAGGGTCCGCGTCAAAAAAGTATTAATTTCTAATATTTTAAGACGAGCCAAAAATTCATCGATTATACATTTTAATAGTACATTGATTACAGAATCATTTGGTACCAAACAGAACCCAGCGTACAAATTTTTTAACTTGATATACATAAAATGAAGTTGCGTCGCATAGGGTCAGCGGTAAAAAGTATCGATTTCCAATATTTTAAGACGAGCCAAAAATTCATCGATTATACATTTTAATAATACATTGATTACCGAATCTTTTGGTACCATGCAGACACCAGCGTACTAATTTTTTAACTTTATATACATAAATTAAAGGTGCGTCGCATAGGGTCAGCGGTAAAAAAGTATCGATTTCCAATATTTTAAGACGAGCCAAAAATTCATCGATTATACATTTTAATAATACATTGATTACAGAATCTTTTGGTACCATGCAGACACCAGCGTACAAATTTTTTAATACGATAAACATAAAATAATTATGCGTCGCACAGGGTCCGCGTCAAAAAAGTATTAATTTCTAATATTTTAAGACGAGCCAAAAATTCATCGATTATACATTTTAATAGTACATTGATTACAGAATCATTTGGTACCAAACAGAACCCAGCGTACAAATTTTTTAACTTGATATACATAAAATGAAGTTGCGTCGCATAGGGTCAGCGGTAAAAAGTATCGATTTCCAATATTTTAAGACGAGCCAAAAATTCATCGAGTATACTTTTTAATAATACATTGATTACAGAATCTTTTGGTACCATGCAGACACCAGCGTACAAATTTTTTAATACGATAAACATAAAATAAGTATGCGTCGCACAGGGTCCGCGTCAAAAAAGTATTAATTTCTAATATTTTAAGACGAGCCAAAAATTCATCGATTATACATTTTAATAGTACATTGATTACAGAATCTTTTCGTACCATGCAGACACCAGCGTACAAATTTTTTAATATGATAAACATAAAATAAGGATGCGTCGCACAGGTTCCGCGTCAAAAAAGTATTAATTTCTAATATTTTAAGACGAGCCAAAAATTCATCGATTATACATTTTAATAGTACATAGATTATAGAATCATTTGGTACCAAACAGACACCAGCGTACAAATTTTTTAACTTGATATTCATAAAATAAGGTTGCGTCGCATAGGGTCAGCGGTAAAAAGTATCGATTTCCAATATTTCAAGACGAGCCAAAAATTCAACGATTATTCATTTTAATATTACATTGATTACAGAATCTTTTTGTACCATGCAGACACCAGCGTACAAATTTTTTAATACGATAAACATAAAATAAGGTTGCGTCGCATAGGGTCAGCGGTAAAAAGTATCGATTTCCAATATTTCAAGACGAGCCAAAAATTCGTCGATTATACATTTTAATATTACATTGATTACAGAATCTTTTGGTACCATGCAGACACCAGCGTACAAATTTTTTAATACGATAAACATAAAATAAGGATGCCTCGCACAGGGTCCGCGTCAAAAAAGTATCAATTTCTAATATTTTAAGACGAGCCAAAAATTCATCGATTATACATTTTAAGAGTACATAGATTATAGAATCATTTGGTACCAAACAGACACCAGCGTACAAATTTTTTAACTTGATATACATTAAATAATGTTACGTCGCATAGGGTCAGCGGTAAAAAGTATCAATTTCCAATATTTTAAGACGAGCCAAAAATTCATCGATTATACATTTTAATATTACATTGATTACAGAATCTTTTGGTACCATGCAGACACCAGCGTACAAATTTTTTAATAGGATAAACATAATATAAGGATGCCTCGCACAGGGTCCGCGTCAAAAAAGTATTAATTTCTAATATTGTAAGACGAGCCAAAAATTCATCGATTATACATTTTAATAGTACATTGATTACAGAATCTTTTCGTACCATGCAGACACCAGCGTACAAATTTTTTAATATGATAAACATAAAATAAGGATGCGTCGCACAGGGTCCGCGTCAAAAAAGTATCAATTTCTAATATTTTAAGACGAGCCAAAAATTCATCGATTATACATTTTAATATTACATTGATTACAGAATCTTTTGGTGCCATGCAGACACCAGCGTACAAATTTTTTAATACGATAAACATAAATTGAGGATGCCTCGCACAGGGTCCGCGTCAAAAAAGTATCAATTTCTAATATTTTAAGACGAGCCAAAAATTCATCGATTATACATTTTAATAGTACATAGATTATAGAATCATTTGGTACCAAACAGACACCAGCGTACAAATTTTTTAACTTGATATACATTAAATAATGTTACGTCGCATAGGGTCAGCGGTAAAAAGTATCGATTTCCAATATTTTAAGACGAGCCAAAAATTCATCGATTATACATTTTAATATTACATTGATTACAGAATCTTTTGGTACCATGCAGACACCAGCGTACAAATTTTTTAATACGATAAACATAAAATAAGAATGCATCGCACAGGGTCCGCGTCAAAAAAGTATGAATTTCTAATATTTTAAGACGAGCCAAAAATTCATCGTATATATATTTCAATAGTGTATCGTTTGCAGATTATCTTTGTACCATAAGCATACCAGCGTACTACCTTTTTGTTCTAATATACGTTTTATAAATCTGCGCCGTATGGGATTTGCGGCTTAAAAATTTTAATTTTCGTTATTTCAAAACGTGCAAAAATTAATCTTATATACATTTTAACAGTACATTGTCTGCACATTATTACGAATTATGCGTGACTGCATGCATATATCGCGGTAATATATGTTGAAACTCATTTCTACTGCGCATTCAGAATTCGAATTATATCAAGATTATCGAAAAGTGTCGAACGAAATATATTTGTGACTCTAATTAAGAAAATAATTTTTGTTTTAAAAATTATATCTACGAAACCTAAAATAAAATTTGTATTCATGTCTCACTTCTATTCTTAACTTAATAAATATACTACTTCTTAATTAAATAAATATATTAGAAAATATTAATATAGTAAGGTAATTAAATTTTAAAATAGTAATATGTTATAAAAATTAAAATAGCAATATATTGTAAATAATATGTTGTAATATCTTATCCTCGATTAATATTTTTGTTACAGAAATCAACTGATTAAAACGTTAATTTGCTAATTATTTTTTAAAATAAGAATATGTTATAACATTTAAAATAATATGTTTTAAATAATGTAATATATATTTCCTTAAACTCGATTAATATTTATAACAGCTATCAGCTGATTTCTGTCAAAAAATATTAATCGAGTTTAAGGAATTATATATTATTTTAATTTTTATAGCATATTTTTATTTTAAAATTTAATTGGCAATGTAATGCTTTAATCATCTGATTTCTGTAAAAAAATATTAATGAAGTTTAAACAAACTTTATATAAATACATCATACTTTTTTTAATAAAATCGAGGAATGGCATAACGCGCGCTTGTGTTATTCTAGTCTTTTTCTAAAAAAGACATATTAAGTCTATTCTCGCAAGTATTGTTGCCTCTTTTCCGCAAAAATATTAATCAAAATTTAAAATATTATAACATATTATTTAAAACATGTCATTATTTTATTTAATTTTATTTTGGACTAACTGTCAAACTGCTAACTGCTAACCCTCACGATGACAGCCTCTTCATGCTACAAATATAACACATAAGGCGAATGTCAAAAATATTAATCAAGTTTAAAGTATTATAACATATTATTTAAAACATATTATTATTTTATTTTATTTTATTTTGGACTAACTGTCAAACTGCTAACTGCTAACCCTCGTGATGACAGCCTTTCGATGCTACGAATATAACACACAACGCGAATCGACAGAGAGCCAATCAGCATCGCGGAAAAGCGACAACAATGTCAATAACATGCCTTTTTTAGAAAGGGGATTTTTTATTTACACTTTTATTATTAACTATTATTTACTCCAAAATAAAAGAACACTCTAAGAACAATTAAAAAATAAAAGAACAATTAAAAAATATTATTAATATGTTACATTATTTTATAATAGCGTCTTATATCAATATTCAAAATATAAAAAAAAATTATAAAAACTATAAAAACTGTAAGTATAGAGACTTAAAAAAAATTCGAGATGTTTACAAAATTGTTTCTTGTAATATTGATCCTTTCTAGCACGCGCGGAGGAAAATAAATATAGATAGAAGTTTCATATGTTGATACTAAAAATATAATTTTGAAAAGATTTCAGTAATTAAAAGATATATACATGTTTTAGAATTTTCAAATTTTTCTTAGATTTTTATGTATATATCAATAAAGAACAATTATTGCAAAAAATTTGTTTATTAATAATTGAAATAATTCATATAAAATCATTAAATATGGTTATCCTCAGTTAGTACCTCAATGTTATTCACTGAAGGTACGTAATTCACATATAGTAAAATATATACTACGTTACTTTCTATCGCGAATTGGTAAAATATCGATACCTGATACGTTCTTATCAATTAAGAAAAATTAAGGACATCTACACATAATCACAGATGATATTTTATAAATTATTGAACGTTATACAATATGTAAAACTATCATTGTATAAATAATATTCATTTATATGATATAATATCATTTTATAAATAATATTATTTTATGAATAATAATTTAAGGATAAATATCGTAAAGATATTAAAACTATTAAAAGTATTAAAGATATTAAAACTATTTTTATTGCTTATTTAAAGATTATTAAGATTAAGTTTTATTTAAGATATTATTTGTCTATATTATTTTAAATGTTACTTTGGATTCAGCATTCTCGATTCAAAAATAGTAAATATATTACATTATTTAAATAAGCGAAGAAGTCAAAATCCAATATAAGATATATTTGAATTTAAGCATTGACAAAAAATATTTTTAAATATTGCAAGAAAATACTATATAATTCTATTATTTTCTTGTTTTCATTTCTTCTTTTCAAATAAATAAATTCCGCGAAATATATATGTATATATATATATATACTCGATAAATAATTACCCCGATATGTTTACAAATCATATATTATGAAAATTAAATATTTACAAATAATTGCGAATTATTTATATATAATCATATTTTCTCATAGTTTTGTTTCGATTGCGTTTTGAGAAATAATAATGAGATGACACACGTGCGTACAGCATACAAAAAGCGAACACTAAGTACAGGTAATAATTAAAACATAAAAAAATAAAAGAGTGTGTTTTAAAATATCGAAAAACATTAATGAAATAGTTTTACGAAAGATGATACAAAATATTGAAAAAACATGCGACATAACGTAAGGTATACGATTCGATCCTAAGATTAGAAGACAGTTATTGCCCCTAATGATTAAAACATAAAATATTGAAAGAACACGTTTAAAAATATACAATAACATTAATGAAATGGTCCTCCTTTCGATTATAAAAGATATTGGAAAAAGACGTTATGTAACTTAACATTATGGTATATAAATGAAGACTTTAAAATATTAAAAAAGTAAATTATTGCAATTAATGATTAAAACTTATTAAAATATGAAATAGCGCGTTCAAAAATATTCAAGAACATTAATAAAATAGTTTTCCGAAAGATAATAAAAAATATAGAGAAAACACATGACATAATAACGTAAGGACTCGATTCTAAGGTTGGGAAAACCAACAATTGCCGCTAATGGTTAAAATATTAAATGGAAAAGCACATTTAAAAACAAAAGAAAATGCCCCTCCGTTTTCTTTTCTCGCATTTATGATTTTATGTTAATGATTAAATAATTGGGCGACGAAAAGACTAACCGTAGTGCGAAATTGTTGACTCGTACTAATTAATCAATCTACAATCTTACTTTGCGCATAATAAAATTACGATATATAAATTGCATGTTATTAATTATTGTTTTTAATTCGCATTTATGATTTTATGTTAATGATTAAATAATTGGGCGACGAAAAGACTAACCGTAGTGCGAAATTTTTGACTCGTACTACATAATCTATTTATTTTCTTACTTTGCACTTAATAAAATTATGATATATAAAGTGCATATAATTTTTAATTGTTTTTGATTCGTATTAATGATTTTATACTAATTGCTGAGAAATTGTGAGACGAAAAAGATGAATATAGTAAGACATTGTTGACTCGTACTACTTAATCTATCTAAATATTGAAAATTAAAATTTTTAAACCGCGAACCCCTTACGGCGCGGATTCATTTAACGTATATTAGATCAAAAAGTTAGTACGCTGTTATGCTGATGGTACCATCATAATGTGCAATCAATGTAATGTTAAAATATATGAAAGAATAATTTTTGGCTCGTTTTAAAATATTGAAAATTAAAATGTTTAAACCGCGGACCCCATACGGCGCACAATTATATTACGTGTCTTATACCAAAAAGTTTGTAGGCTGGTATGCTGATGGTACCATTATAATGTGCATATAATGTACTGTTGAAATATATAATAGATTAATTTTTGGCTCGTTTTCAAATATTGAAAATTAAAACTTTTAAGCCGCGATTCCCATACGGCGCACAATTATATTATGTATATTTTATCAAAAAGTTTGTAGGCTGGTATGCTGATGGTACCATCAGAATGTGTAGACAATGTACTGTTAAAATATATGAAAGAATAATTTTTGGCTCGCTTTAAAATATTGAAAATTAAAATGTTTAAACTGCGGACCCCATACGGCGCGGATTCATTTTACGCATAATAGATCAAAAAGTTTGTACGCTGGTATGCTGATGGTACCATCATAATGTGTAGACAATGTGCTGTTAAAATATATAAAAGAATAATTTTTGGCGCGTCTTAAAATATTGAAAATTAAAACTTTTAAGCCGCGAATCTCATACGGCGCACAATTATATTACGTATATCGTATCAAAAAGTTTGTAGGCTGGCATCAGAATGAAAAAAATTTTAACAGCACATTGTCTACACATTATGATGGTACCATCAGAATACCAGCCTACAAACCTTTTGATACGATATACGTAATATAATTGTGCGCCGTATGAGATTCGCGGCTTAAAAGTTTTAATTTTCAATATTTTAAGACGCGCCAAAAATTATTCTTTCATATATTTTAACAGCACATTGTCTACACATTATGATGGTACCATCAGAATGTCAGCCTACAAACTTTTTGATACAATATACCTAATATAATTGTGCGCCGTATGAGATTCGTGGCTTAAAAGTTTTAATTTTCAATAATTTAAGACGCGCCAAAAATTATTCTTTCATATATTTTAACAGCACATTGTCTACACATTATGATGGTACCATCTGAATACCAGCCTACAAATTAGATATTAAGTATAAGTACAATCTGTTTAATTGCTAACGAGCATAACACATTATGTTATTTTATTACGCGATGTTAAACTTGAATAAGCGATATTCATAATTGCAAGAAATATTGATGGACGATCATCGAAATATTACTTAATACATGCAATCGCGTTTAATCTTTAATCAGTCTTCGAAATTTGAAATTAATATGTATATATGTCAGGGTCCGTACATACACGTATAAATGACATACTTGAAATTACAATCACAGTGATTACGAAATCGAAATATTGAATCGTATATAATATAAATTTAAATACACAGTAATAATTTAGACGATGGTTCAAGTACAAAAGTTACAGCCTATAATGGTTTTTGAATTTGGCGCGCGGCGCGCTGAGTGTCGACTTACGTAGTTACTACGTCACGTCCTTCGTCCCTCGCGTCCTCGCGCTTGTCATGGTATCGTTATCAATCGGCTCCGCATTTTTCACGCGTTTTTCCCGTTAAGAATGAATTCCGCGTACAAACGAATGTTGGGAGTATTGAATCGTGCCACGGGCAATTAGCAGGAAGTATTAATTAACTCGTGCGATCACGGTTAATCAACCTACGACAGTCTGCATCCGCCGGGCTATGCCGCTTAGCCGCTTTTTCTCCGAATCGATCGATCTCATTGAACATTCTATTTTTTAAGAGGTATGTATCATTTGGCGTCATTTATTTGTACGAATCGCATCGCGTTCAAGCTTTTGTGCTTTGGGAAAACTATATTTTGTATGTGAGATATTTAATCAATACATAATTTATCGTTTTCAGATGATTGTGTCGCGCGCGAACCGCGCGAAGTTCGCGCCGCATAAAGTGTTGCATTACGTCACGATGTACTACGTCACAGCGTACTACTTCACTACATATCGCGAATATCGAAAGTGGCGGATGGTTATATATTGTCGTTATTTATCCGTTGTTGTTTATGCAATCCGGTGCGTAGTGCGTGCAATCGGTGTCGAGAATGCCGTACAAAGTAACGGGTGATCGTTCTATCGTATTATTTAATGGGGGAAATCGAAATCTGTAATGCCTGGTCGATGGAAATGCATCTCGGCGAACGATTTCCAAAACGACGCAACAATCAACGAGAATATGGCAGCGTTTCAACGACTGGTGAGCAAATTGACTTTATTTACCTGATTATATCATTGTCATTTACCTGAAATATATATGAAAGCATATGAAAATCGCTCATATAATAATAATATAATATTATTTATAGGAACGACTTTCCGAAGCGACGCAACAATCAACGAAAATATAACCGCGTTTCAACGACCGGTGAGTAAATTGATTTTATTTAACTAATTATACCTATCATCGAATTTATATCATCGCCATTTATTTGAAATATATATTAGCCAGCACATAAAAACCGCTAATATAATAATAACATAATATTGTTTAGGATATAAATTGACTTTTGAGATTAGCTCAGAAATAAATTTACATTATACATATATACATATATTTAAATTTATAATATTTTCGATAAGCACTCGCATTAAAAATTTCATAAATATCTTAAAGTTATTCTTCTTTTTTTTTTTTTCAAAAAACGCAATAATATAACATTGGTTAAAAAAATCTATTTTTTAAATTAGCTCAGAAAGAAATTTAAATTATACATTATATATATTTTCAATAAGCATTCGTATTAACAATCTCATGAATATTTTAATGACTTCTAAAAAGTCTCTAATGAAAACGATTCTATAGAATTTAATTAAATGAGATGTGTGAAAAGTTTAACCATTTTAATTACTTATTTGAAAGACATTGAATGCATTTTCATTAAGAATTTGACTCTTGCTTTATTATGTAATAATTTCATATTTACTATATTGGTTCCATCTGAATATTTATATAATTAAATTAAATTAGAGGTGTGATAAGATTAATCATTCTAATTACTTATTTGAAAGACATTGAATGCATTTTCATCAAGAATATGACTCTTCTTTAATTATATAATAATTTCAGTACATTGTCTACACATTATGATGTATTGGTCCCATATTACTATATTGGTCCCATCTGAATATTTATATAATTTAATTAACTGAGATCTAAGATTATTTCAATCATCTTAATTACTTATTTGAAAGACATTGAATGCATTTTCATTTAGAATTTGACTCGTGCTTTATTATGTAATAAATTTATTTTTACGAAATTGGTTCTATTTAAATATTTATATAATTTAAATAACTGAGATCTAAGATTATTTCAATCATCTTAATTACTTATTTGAAAGACTTTGAATGCATTTTCATTAAGAATTTGACTCTTGCTTCATTATGTAATAATTTCATTTTTACGATATTGGTCCCATCTGAATATTTATATAATTTAATTTAATTAGATGTGTGATAAGCTTAATTATCTTAATTACTTATTTGAAAGACATTGAATGCATTTTCATTAAGAATTTGACTCTTGCTTCATTATGTAATAATTTCATTTTTACGATATTGGTCCCATCTGAATATTTATATAATTTAATTAAATTAGATGTTAGATCAATTTAATCATTTTAATTATATATTTGAAAGACATTGAATGCATTTTCATTTAGAATCTAACTCGTGCTTTATTATGTAATAATTTCATTTTTACGATATTGGTCCCATCTGAATATTTATATAATTTAATTAAATTAGATGTTAGATCAATTTAATCATTTTAATTATATATTTGAAAGACATTGAATGCATTTTCATTTAGAATTTAACTCGTGCTTTATTATGTAATAAATTCATTATTACGATATTGGTTCTATTTAAATATTTATATAATTTAATTAACTGAGATCTAAGATTATTTCAATCATCTTAATTACTTATTTGAAAGACATTGAATGCATTTTTATTAAGAATTTGACTCTTGCTTCATTATGTAATAATTTCATTTTTACGATATTGGTCCCATCTGAATATTTATATAATTTAATTAAATTAGATGTGTGATAAATTTAATCATTTTAATTATATATTTGAAAGACATTGAATGCATTTTCATTTAGAATTTGACTCGTGCTTTATTATGTAATAAATTTATTTTTACGATATTGGTTCTATTTAAATATTTATATAATTTAATTAACTGAGATCTAAGATTATTTTAATCATCTTAATTACTTATTTGAAAGACATTGAATGCATTTTCATTAAGAATTTGACTCTTGCTTCATTATGTAATAAATTCATTTTTACGATATTGGTTCTATTTAAATATTTATATAATTTAAATAACTGAGATCTAAGATTATTTCAATCATCTTAATTACTTATTTGAAAGACATTGAATGCATTTTCATTTAGAATTTGACTCGTGCTTTATTATGTAATAAATTTATTTTTACGATATTGGTTCTATTTAAATATTTATATAATTTAAATAACTGAGATCTAAGATTATTTCAATCATCTTAATTACTTATTTGAAAGAAATTGAATGCATTTTCATTAAGAATTTGACTCTTGCTTCGTTATGTAATAATTTCATTTTTACGATATTGGTCCCATCTGAATATTTATATAATTTAAATTAGTTGTTTGATCAATTTAATCATTTTAATTATATATTTGAAAGACATTAATGCATTTTCATTTAGAATTTGAATCGTGCTTTATTATGTAATAAATTTATTTTTACGATATTGGTTCTATTTAAATATTTATATAATTTAAGTAAATTATATGTTTGATCAATTTAATCATTTTAATTATATATTTGAAAGACATTAATGCATTTTCATTTAGAATTTGACTCGTGCTTTATTATGTAATAAATTTATTTTTACGATATTGGTTCTATTTAAATATTTATATAATTTAATTAAATTAGATGTGTGATAAGGTTAATCATTTTAATTACTTATTTGAATAACATTGAATGCATTTTCATTCAGAATTTGACTCTTGCTTCATTATGTAATAAAATCATATTTACGATATTGGTCCCATCTGAATATTTATATATTTTGTGTGCTGCTACAATTTGAATTTTATTTATATGTTACAGATCAACATAACTGACTGTCTTGATAATCTGAGAGGAGGAGGTCTGGGAGACATTGGGCACCAGTCGAATAATCATGGAGTGAGTATTTATTGACTTTATTTAGTTCAATTACTAAATAAAAATTTATAAAATAAAATAAAATAAAATAATAAAATTATTATAAATCAAATAAAAAATAATTATAAATTAAATAAAAATTTAATAATTGTAAATTAAATAAAAATTATAAATTAAATAAAAATTTATAAAATTATTCAACTATATTTCTACTTGCTCTCTATTGTAGGCATGGAAAATAAAATCCAATGCGTACAGTAATAATTTTCTAAAATATTAATTATTTTTGGCGCTATTACAATTTGAATTTTAATTGTATGTTACAGATCAACGTAACTGACGACTGATGATCTTGACAATCTGAGAGGAGGAGGAGGTCTGGGAGAGACGTCGGGCACCAGCGGAGCAACTATTGTGTAAGTATTTATTATTAATTCAATTATTATTAAATAAAAATTTATAAAATTTTTTAATTATATTGCTGTTTATTATTTGTATGCATCGAATATAAAATTTAATGCATACAAAATAATAATTTTTTTAAGTATTAATTATTTTGAGCAGTTCTATAATTTGGATTATATTTATATGTTACAGATCAACGTAGCTTCAATGCAGTTAACTCCGCTATTGTGCATCGACCGGTGAGTGAAAAATTTTTTTATTACAAAAGGTAACGGTTTTGTAGAGATTAGATTGTGTGGAAATGTGTAGATCTAGATTGTAGCTTGTGTATAGACTGTAGATTTTGTAGATAGTTCCGTTACCTTAAAATGAATGGGTTATTAAAGATTAAAAGTATAATAAAGATTATGAATACAGTTTAAGAATTACAGTTTAAGAAAAGGAAAAGAAACATTTTATATAGTAATACATAATATATTCAATCTAATTTATTTTAAAAGAACATACTAACAATTATATTAATTGTATGTGTGATTATAAATTTTAAATGATTAAATAATTATAATTACTTATTATTATAATGTACAGATTTTATATTATATATTTTGTAATCCATTCATTTATGTTGATTGATCATTTGAGTTTACATTAGTTAAAATAAAGTTATATTTTAAAATATATAACATATCAGATATTTTGCGGATATTTTGAGAATATATAATAATATTGGACTAAAAGAAAAAGTAATAGTGATATAAAATTTGCAGAAAAATTCATGATAATATCTTAAAATTTTTAGTACGAATTATGTTATTTTATTTTATTTTTTTTTACTTTTGTGATTCATCGATTGCGCTATCGTGTAATTCGGAAATAAACTGCAAACCGCGAATATATTAAAATTGATTATCGAATTTTCGCGGATTCATAACAAAGAACGTACAAAATTCCTTTTATATATAATATTAATTTATTATAATTTTCATTAAAGGGGGGTGTTATCGATATTATAGAATAGTAATTATTAAGAAATGACAGTTATTACTAATGAAGCACATATGGTGTGCTTGACATCGCCATAAAATTGAGCGATATGATCGGCAATACGACGGTCTAACAATAAGACACAATCGGACGGTAGTGTCGCGCGTTCAAGTGCGGGAGTGTCGTTCAAAGTATCGCGCGTTCAAGTGCGGGAGTGTCGTTCAAAGTATCGCGCGTTATCATCAATCAGCAGACTTTGACTTGAATTATTGGACAATCCTGATCAATCTGACCTGAGAGGAGGAGCAGGACTAGGAGGCATCAGGCACCGGCGGAGCAACTTTGTGGTGAGTGTTTATTATTTATATAATATTTATATAATATGATGTATATGTATAATATTTGACTTGTTATAAATCACGTATTTTTTTACGCATAGATATTATATAATTCTATATATATATTGAATAATTTAAATAAAGGAAAATTAGAGAGAAATAACTCTATATGTATAAATATTATAAAAGTTTTTTATATTTAAAAAAATAATCTTTACAAAATTTATAAAATTATTCAATTATATATACCTATCTACTGATTATTGTACGCGTCGAATATAAAATTTAATGTGTAAAATACTAATTAGATATTAAAATACTAATTAGATAATAATTATTTAAAACGCTGTTATAATTTATATTCTATTTGTATGTTACAGATCAACGTAGCTTCGATGCAGTTATCTCCTCTGCTGTTGAACATCGATTGGTAAGTGATAAACTATTATTTTATTACGAGGTAACGGTTTCATAAATATTTGATTGTAGAGATGTAGATTTAGAATGTAGATTGTAGACTGTAGATTGTAGATAGTTACTATCCGTTACCTCAAAATGAATAAACACACAATTAATTAGGATGAATATTTCAATTTAAAAAAAAAAGATAATTTATATAGTCTTTTTTAAACATTTTCTATTATCGAAGTGAGAATTATCTTATTCATGTTTTCTCATATATTTAAATGCGCTCTTTCTTTCTTCATCTTTTTTAACAAGTTTTAATTATTAGGTGCAATGATTAATTTTTTTGATTGTTTAATGTCGCGATTTAATTATCATAACTTCAAGTTATGACACGTCTTTTTTTAAACATCGGAAAAAAACAAGTGCGCGCTACGCGCATTCTTCGATTTTTTGTTAAAAAGAATATTTAAAAAAAAATAAAATAAAGTTTGTATAAACTTGATTAATATTTTTTCACAGAAATCAGCTGATTAAAGCATTAATTTGATAATTAAATTTTAAAATAATAATATGGTAAAAATAGTAATATATTTAATAGTAATATAATTAAAATAGTATTATGTTGTAAATAATATGTTATAATATCTTCTTCTTGATTAATATTTTTTGATAGAAATCAGCTGATAACTGTCAAAAATATTATAACATATTATTTAAAACATATTATTTAAAAAATTAATAAGCAAATTAACACTTTAATCAGCTGATTTCTGTCAAAAAGTATTAATTAAGCGAAAATTTGTTAATTAAATTTTAAAATAATAATATGTTATAAAAATTAAAATAATAATATGTATTAAATAATATAATATAATACTTAAAATTCGATTGTTATTTTTGAAAACTATCAGCTGATTTCTGTCAAAAAATATTAATCGCAGCTAAGTTATATTAAAACATATTATTTACAACATATATTACTATTTTAATTTTTATAACCTATTATTATTTTAAATTTTAATTAGCAAATTAACGATTAATTTAATTTTAAACTAATAATATGTTATAAAAATTAAAATAATAATATATGTCTTAAATAATGTCATAATTCTTTTTGACAGTTATCAGCTGATTTCTGTCATAAAATATTCGAGTTTAAAATATTATAACATATTATTTACATCATATTATCACATTTTTATGAAATTAATTTAATCTGATATAAATATTTAAAAAAAAATTTTGTACATTTTTTTTATAACGATAATTTTTTTACATTAAATTCAACAATAATATTCAAAGAAATTATAATAAATTTTTTTTCGATGTAACACATAGTAAAATAGATTAATGTATACCTAAATGATAACAATATATATAATTATTATATTATATTTGTATAACTATATATAAAACTAAAAATTATGAATTAAAATTATTCAAATATATATATAATCGCATTTTTAAGAGCAGATGTTCAGATCATTTTAATTAATTATTTGAAAGACATTGAATGCATTTTCATTAAGAATTTGACTCTTGCTTCATTATTTAATAGTTTCATTTGTACGATATTGGTCCCATCTGAATATTTATATAATTAAATTAAATTAGATGTGTGATAAGTTTAATCATTTTAATTACTTATTTGAAAGACATTGAATGCCTTTTCAGCAAGAATTTGATTCGTGCTTCATTATGTAATAATTTCCTTTTTACGATAGTGGTCCCAACTCAATATTTATATAATTTAATTAAATTAGATGTGCGATAAGTTTAATCATTCTAATTACTTATTTGAAATAAATTGAATGCATTTTCATTAAGAATTAGACTCTTGCTTCATTATGTAATAATTTCATTTTACGATATTGGACCCATCTGAATATTTATATAATTTAATTAACTGAGATCTAAGATCATTTCAATCATCTTAATTACTTGTTTGAGTGACATTGAATGCATTTTCATGTAGAATTTGACTCGTGCTTTATTATGTAATAAATTTATTTTTACGATATTGGTTCTATTTAAATATTTATATAATTTAAATAACTGAGATCTAATATTATTTCAATCATGTTAATTACTTATTTGAAAGACATTGAATGCATTTTCATTAAGAATTTGACTCTTGCTTTATTATGTAATAATTTCATTTTTACGATATTGGATCTATTTAAATATTTATATAATTTAAACAACTGAGATCTAAGATTATTTCAATCATCTTAATAACTTATTTCAAAGACATTAAATGCATTTTCATTTAGAATTTGACTCGTGCTTTATTATGTAATAATTTCATTTTTACGATATTTATTTATTTTAAATATTAAAATAATTAAATTAAATTAGTTGTGTGATAAGTTTAATCATTCTAATTACTTATTTGAAAGACATCGAATGCATTTTCATTAAGAATTTGACTCCTGCTTCATTATGTAATAATATCATTTTACGATATTGGTCCCATCTGAATATTTATATAATTTAATTAACTGAGATCTAAGATCATTTCAATCATCTTAATTACTTGTTTGAGTGACATTGAATGCATTTTCATTAAGAATTTGATTCTTGCTTTATTATGTAATAATTTCATTTTTACGATATTGGTCCCATTTAAATATTTATATAATTAAATTAAATTAGTTGAGTGATAAGTTTACTCATTCTAATTACTTATTTGAAAGACATCGAATGCATTTTCATTAAGAATTTGACTCGTGCTTCATTATGTAATAATTTCATTTTTACGATATTGGTCCCATTTAAATATTTATATAATTAAATAAAATTAGATGTGTGATAAGTATAATCATTTAAATTATTTATTTGAATTCATTGAATGCATTTTCATCAAGAATTTGACTCGTGCTTCATTATGTAATAATTTCCTTTTTAAGATAGTGGTCTCATTTAAATATTTATTTAATTAAATTAAATTAGATGTGTGATAAGTTTAATCATTCTAATTACTTATTTGAAAGACATTGAATGCATTTTCATCAAGAATTTGACTCTTCCTTTATTATATAATAATTTTATTTTTACGATAGTGGTCCCATCTGAATATTTATATAATTTAATTATATTAGATGTGTGATAAGGTTAATCATTTTAATTACTTATTTGAATAACATTGAATGCATTTTCACTCAGAATTTGACTCTTGCTTCATTATGTAATAATTTCATTTTTATGATATTGGTCCCATCTGAATATTTATATAATTTAATTAAATTAGATGTTTGATAAATTTAATCATTCTTATTACTTATTTGAAAGACATTGAATGCATTTTCATTAGGAATTGGACTCTTTTTTTATTATGTAATAATTGCATTTTTACGATATTGGTCCCATTTAAATATTTATATAATTTAAGTAAATTAGATGTTTGTTAAATTTAATCATTTTAATTATTTAATTGAAGGACATTGAATACCTCTTCAGCAAGAATTTTACTCGTGCTTCATTACGTAATAATTTCCTTTTTACGATAGTGGTCCCATCTGAATATTTATAGAATTTAATTAAATTAGATGTTTTATAAATTTAATCATTTTAATTATATATTTAAAGACATTGAATGCATTTTCATTAAGAATTTGACTCTTGTTTCATTATGTAATAAATTTATTTTTACGATATTGGTTCTATTTAAATATTTATACAATTTAAATAACTGATATCTTAGTTTATTTCAATCATTTTAATTACTTATTGGAAAGATATTGAAGAATTTTCATCAAGAATTTGACTCTTCTTTTATTATATATTAATTTCATTTTTACGATAGTGTTCCCATTTAAATATTTATATAATTTAATTAAATTAGATGTGTGATATGTTTAATCATTCTAACTACTTATTTGAAATACATTGAATGCATTTTCATTAAGAATTAGACTATTGCTTCATTATGTAATAATTGCATTTTTACGATAGTGGTCCCTTTTAAATATTTATATAATAAAATTAAATTAGATGAGTGATAAGTTTAATCATTCTTATTACTTATTTGAAAGACATTGAATGCATTTTCATTAGGAATTGGACTCTATTTTTATTATGTAATAATTGCATTTTTACGATATTGGTCCCATTTAAATATTTATATAATTTAAGTAAATTAGATGTTTGATAAATTTAATCATTTTAATTATTTATTTGAAAGACATTGAATGCCTTTTCAGCAAGAATTTGATTCGTGCTTCATTATGTAATAATTTCCTTTTTACGATAGTGGTCCCAACTGAATATTTATATAATTTAATTAAATTAGATGTTTGATAAATTTAATCATTTTAATATATTTAATATATTTAAAGACATTGAATTAATTTTCATTAAGAATTTGACTCTTGCTTCATTATGTAATAAATTTATTTTTACGATATTGGTTCTATTTAAATATTTATATAATTTAAATAACTGAGATCTAAGATTATTTCAATCATCTTAATTACTTATTTGAAAGACACTGAATGCATTTTCATTTAGAATTTGACTCGTGCTTTATTATGTAATAATTTCATTTTTACGATATTGGTCCATTTTAAATATTTATATAATTAAATAATTATATATTTATATAATTATTAAATTAAATTAGTTGAGTGATAAGTTTAATCATTCTAATTACTTATTTGAAAGACATCGAATGCATTTTCATTAAGATTTTGACTCGTGATTCATTATGTAATAATTTCATTTTACGATATTGGTCCCATTTAAATATTTATATAATTAAATTAAATTAGATGTGTGATAAGTATAATCATTTAAATTATTTATTTGAATTCATTGAATGCATTTTCATCAAGAATTTGACTCGTGCTTCATTATGTAATAATTTCCTTTTTAAGATAGTGGTCCCATTTAAATATTTATAAATTAAATTAAATTAGATGTGTGATAAGTTTAATCATTCTAATTACTTATTTGAAAGACATTGAATGCATTTTCATCAAGAATTTGACTCTTCCTTTATTATATAATAATTTCATTTTTACGATATTGGTTCTATTTAAATATTTATATAATTTAAATAACTGAGATCTAATATTATTTCAATCATCTTAATTACTTATTTGAAAGACATTGAATGCATTTTCATTAAGAATTTGACTCTTGCTTCATTATGTAATAATTTCATTTTTACGATATTGGTTCTATTTAAATATTTATATAATTTAAACAACTGAGATCTAAGATTATTTCAATCATCTTAATTACTTATTTGAAAGACATTAAATGCATTTTCATTTAGAATTTGACTCGTGCTTTATTATGTAATAATTTCATTTTTACGATATTTATTTATTTTAAATATTTATATAATTAAATTAAATTAGTTGTGTGATAAGTTTAATCATTCTAATTACTTATTTGAAAGATATCGAATGCATTTTCATTAAGAATTTGACTCCTGCTTCATTATGTAATAATTTTATTTTTACGATATTGGTCCCATCTGAATATTTATATAATTTAATTAAATTAGATGTGTGATAAGGTTAATCATTTTAATTACTTATCTGAATAACATTGAATGCATTTTCACTCAGAATTTGACTCTTGCATCATTATGTAATAATTTCATTTTTACGATATTGGTCCCATCTGAATATTTATATAATTTAATTAAATTAGATGTGTGATAAGGTTTATCATTTTAATTACTTATTTGAATAACATTGAATGCATTTTCACTCAGAATTTGACTCTTGCTTCATTATGTAATAATTTCATTTTTACGATATTGGTCCCATCTGAATATTTATATAATTTAATTAAATTAGATGTTTGATAAATTTAATCATTTTAATTATATATTTAAAGACATTGAATGCATTTTCATTAAGAATTTGACTCTTGCTTTATTATGTAATAAATTCACTTTACGATATTGGTTCCATTTATATATTTATACAATTTAAATAACTGAGATCTAAGATTATTTCAATCATCTTAATTACTTATTTGAAAGACATTAAATGCATTTTCATTTAGAATTTGACTCGTGCTTTATTATGTAATAATTTCATTTTTACGATATTTATTTATTTTAAATATTTATATAATTAAATTAAATTAGTTGTGTGATAAGTTTAATCATTCTAATTACTTATTTGAAAGATATCGAATGCATTTTCATTAAGAATTTGACTCCTGCTTCATTATGTAATAATTTTATTTTTACGATATTGGTTCTATTTAAATATTTATATAATTTAAATAACTGAGATCTAAGATTATTTCAATCATCTTAATTACTTATTTGAAAGACACTGAATGCATTTTCATTTAGAATTTGACTCGTGCTTTATTATGTAATAATTTCATTTTTACGATATTGGTCCATTTTAAATATTTATATAATTAAATAATTATATATTTATATAATTATTAAATTAAATTAGTTGAGTGATAAGTTTAATCATTCTAATTACTTATTTGAAAGACATCGAATGCATTTTCATTAAGATTTTGACTCGTGATTCATTATGTAATAATTTCATTTTACGATATTGGTCCCATTTAAATATTTATATAATTAAATTAAATTAGATGTGTGATAAGTATAATCATTTAAATTATTTATTTGAATTCATTGAATGCATTTTCATCAAGAATTTGACTCGTGCTTCATTATGTAATAATTTCCTTTTTAAGATAGTGGTCCCATTTAAATATTTATAAATTAAATTAAATTAGATGTGTGATAAGTTTAATCATTCTAATTACTTATTTGAAAGACATTGAATGCATTTTCATCAAGAATTTGACTCTTCCTTTATTATATAATAATTTCATTTTTACGATATTGGTTCTATTTAAATATTTATATAATTTAAATAACTGAGATCTAATATTATTTCAATCATCTTAATTACTTATTTGAAAGACATTGAATGCATTTTCATTAAGAATTTGACTCTTGCTTCATTATGTAATAATTTCATTTTTACGATATTGGTTCTATTTAAATATTTATATAATTTAAACAACTGAGATCTAAGATTATTTCAATCATCTTAATTACTTATTTGAAAGACATTAAATGCATTTTCATTTAGAATTTGACTCGTGCTTTATTATGTAATAATTTCATTTTTACGATATTTATTTATTTTAAATATTTATATAATTAAATTAAATTAGTTGTGTGATAAGTTTAATCATTCTAATTACTTATTTGAAAGATATCGAATGCATTTTCATTAAGAATTTGACTCCTGCTTCATTATGTAATAATTTTATTTTTACGATATTGGTCCCATCTGAATATTTATATAATTTAATTAAATTAGATGTGTGATAAGGTTAATCATTTTAATTACTTATCTGAATAACATTGAATGCATTTTCACTCAGAATTTGACTCTTGCATCATTATGTAATAATTTCATTTTTACGATATTGGTCCCATCTGAATATTTATATAATTTAATTAAATTAGATGTTTGATAAATTTAATAATTTTAATTATATATTTAAAGACATTGAATGCATTTTCATTAAGAATTTGACTCTTGCTTTATTATGTAATAAATTCACTTTATGATATTGGTTCCATTTATATTTTTATACAATATAAATAACTGAGATCTTAGTTTATTTCAATCATTTTAATTACTTATTTGAAAGATATTGAAGAATTTTCATCAAGAATTTGACTCTTCTTTTATTATATAATAATTTCATTTTTACGATAGTGGTCCCATTTAAATATTTATATAATTTAATTAAATTAGATATGTGATAAGTATAATCATTCTAATTACTTATTTGAAATACATTGAATGCATTTTATTAAGAATTAGACTATTGCTTCATTATGTAATAATTGCATTTTTACGATATTGGTTCCATGTATATATTTATATAATTTAAACAATTTAGATATAAGATTATTTCAATCATCTTAATTACTTATTTGAAAGACATTGAATGCATTTTCATTAAGAATTTGACTCTTGCTTCATTATTTAATAATTTCATTGTTATGATATTGGTCCCATCTGAATATTTATATAATTTAATTAAATTAGATGTTTGATAAGTTTAATCATTTTAATTATATATTTGAAAGACATTGAATGCATTTTCATTTAGAATTTGACTCGTGTTTTATAATGTAATAATTTCATTTTTACGATAGTGGTCCCTTTTAAATATTTATATAATTAAATTAAATTAGATGAGTGATAACTTTAATCATTCTAATTACTTATTTGAAAGACATTGAATGCATTTTCATTAGGAATTGGACTCTATGTTTATTATGTAATAATTGCATTTTTACGATATTGGTCCCATTTAAATATTTAAATAATTTAAGTAAATTATATGTTTGATAAATTTAATCATTTTAATTATTTATTTTAAAGACATTGAATGCCTTTTCAGCAAGAATTTGACTCGTGCTTCATTATGTAATAATTTCCTTTTTACGATAGTGGTCCCAACTGAATATTTATATAATTTAATTAAATTAGATGTTTGACAAATTTAATCATTTTAATATATTTAATATATTTAAAGACATTGAATTCATTTTCATTAAGAATTTGACTCTTGCTTCATTATGTAATAAATTTATTTTTATGATATTGGTTCTATTTAAATATTTATATAATTTAAATAACTGAGATCTAAGATTATTTAATCATCTTAATTACTTATTTGAAAGACATTGAATGCATTTTCATTTAGAATTTGACTCGTGCTTTATTATGTAATAATTTCATTTTTACGATATTGGTCCATTTTAAATATTTATATAATTAAATTAAATTAGTTGAGTGATAAGTTTAATCATTCTAATTACTTATTTTAAAGACATCGAATGCATTTTCATTAAGATTTTGACTCGTGCTTCATTATGTAATAATTTCATTTTACGATATTGGTCCCATTTAAATATTTATATAATTAAATTAAATTAGATGTGTGATAAGTATAATCATTTAAATTATTTATTTGAATTCATTGAATGCATTTTCATCAAGAATTTGACTCGTGCTTCATTATGTAATAATTTCCTTTTTAAGATAGTGGTCCCATTTAAATATTTATATAATTAAATTAAATTAGATGTGTGATAAGTTTAATCATTCTAATTACTTATTTGAAATACATTGAATGCATTTTCATCAAGAATTTGACTCTTCCTTTATTATATAATAATTTCATTTTTACGATAGTGGTCCCATCTGAATATTTATATAATTTAATTATATTAGATGTGTGATAAGATTAATCATTCTAATTACTTATTTGAAATACATTGAATGCATTTTCATCAAGAATTAGACTATTGCTTCATTATGTAATAATTGCTTTTTTACGATATTGGTTCCATTTATATATTTATATAATTTAAACAACTGAGATATAAGATTATTTCAATCATCTTAATTACTTATTTGAAAGATTTTGAATGCAATTTCATTAAGAATTTGACACTTGCTTCATTATGTAATAATTTCATTTTTACGATATTGGTCCCATCTGAATATTTATATAATTTAATTAACTGAGATATAAGATTATTTCAATCATCTTAATTACTTATTTGAATGATATTGAATGCATTTTCATTAAGAATTTGACTCTTGCTTTATTATGTAATAAATTTATTCTTACGATATTTGTTCTATTTAAATATTTATATAATTTAAATAACTGAGATCTAAGATTATTTTAATCATTTTAATTACTTATTTGAAAGATTTTTAATGCATTTTCATTAAGCATTTGACTCGTGCTTCATTATGTAGTAATTTCATTTTTACGATATTGGTCCCATTTAAATATTTATATAATTAAATTAAATTAGAGGTTTGATAAGATTAATCATTCTAAATACTTATTTGAAAGACATTGAATGCATTTTCATCAATAATTTGACTCTTCTTTATTTATATAATAATTTCAGTACATTGTTTACACATTATGATTTTACCATCATAATGTGTAGTCAATGTATTGTTGAAATATATGAAAGAATAATTTTTGGCGCGTCTTAAAATATTGAAAATTAAATATTTTATGCCACGAATCTCGTACGGCGCACAATTATATTACGTATATTGTATCATTTAGTTTGTAGGCTGGTATTCTGATGGTACCATTATAATGTGTAGACAATGTACTGTTAAAATATATGAAAGAATAATTTTTGGCGCGTCTTAAAATATTGAAAATTAAATCTTTTATGCCACGAATCTCATACGGCGCACAATTATATTACGTATATTGTATCAAAAAGTTTGTAGGCTGATATTCTGATGGTACCATCATATTGTGCAGATAATGTACTGTTGAAATATATAATAGAATAATTTTTGGCTCGTTTTAAAATATTGAAAATTAAAATTTTTATTCCGATAATCTCATACGTCGCACAATTATATTTCGTATAATATACCAAAAAGTTTGTAGGCTGGTATGCTAATGGTACCATCATATTGTACAGATAATGTACTGTTAAAATATATAAAAGAATAATTTTTGGCTCGTTTTAAGATATTGGAAATTAAATTTTTTAAACCGCGGATCCCATTACGGCGCACAATTATATTACGTATATTACACCAAAAAATTTGTAGGCTGGTATGGTGATGGTACCAAAATAATCTGCAAACAATACACTATTGAAACTTATATACAATTAATTTTTGGTTCGTTTTGAAATATAGAAAACTAAAATTTTTAAGCCGCGGATCCCATACGGCGCACAATTATATTACGTATATTAAATCAAAAAGTTTAAGGCTGGTATGTTAATGGTATCAACATAATGTGCAGACAATGTACAATTAAAATTTATGAAAAATTAATTTTGGCTTGTTTAAAAATATTGAAAATTAAAATTTTTTTACCGCCGACCCCATACGACGCGGATTCATTTTACGTATATTAAACCAAAAAGGTAGTACGCTGGTATGCTTATGGTACCAAAATAATGTGCAAACAATACACTATTGAAACTTATATATGATTAATTTTGGCTCGTTTTAAAATATAGAAAATTAAATTTTTTAAGCCGCGGATCCCATACGGCGCACAATTATACGTATATTATACCAAAAAGTTTGTAGGCTGGTATGGTGATGGTACCATCATAATGTGCAGGCAATGTACTGTTGAAATATGTATACGAATCATTTTTGGCGCTTTTTGAAATACTGAAAATTGAAATTTTTAAGCCCAGGATCGCATACGGATTCATTTTACATTTATTAGATTAAAATAGTAGTACGCTAATATGCTTATGGTACCAAAATAATCTGCAAACAATACACTATTGAAATATATATACGATTAATTTTTGGCTCGCTTTAAACAATTGGAAATTAAAATTTTTAAATCGCGGACCTCTTACGGCGCGGATTCATTTTACGTATATTAGATAAAAAAGTTTGTAGGCTGGTATGCTGATGGTACCATCAAAATGTGCAGACAATGTACTGATAAAATATATGAAAGATTAATTTTTGGCTCGCTTTAAAATATTGAAAATTAATGTTTTTAAACCGCGGACCCCATACGGCGCACAATTATCAGCTGATTTCTGTCAAAAAATATTAATCGAGTTTAATGTACTATAACATTTTATTTAAAACATATTATTTTATAATAAATGTTAAAGTATTCGACCAAACTAGCAATTGTGCTTTATTTTATAATTTCTATTACATACTATTATTTTAAAATTTAATTAACATATTAACGCTTTAATCAGCTGATTTCTATCAAAAAATATTAATCAAGTTGAAACAAACTTTATATAAAAATATCATTTTTTTTATATAAAATCGAAGAATAGTGCGCGCATTGCGCGATCTTGTGTGTTGTTCTAGTGATATATAAAGTGCGTGTTATTTTTTGTTTTTGACTCGCATTTATTATTTTATGTTAATGATTAAGTGATTGCGCGACGTAAAGGCTAACCATAGTGAGAAATTGTATACTCGTACTACTTAATCTATCTACATTCTTACTTTGCGCATAATAAAATTATGATATATAAAGTGCGTGTTATTTTTTTATTGTTTTTGACTCGCATTTATGATTTTATGTTAATGATGAAATGATTGCGCGACGAAAAGGCTAAAGGTAGTGAGAAATTGTTGACTCGTACTACTTAATTTCTCTACATTCTTACCTTGCGCATAATAAAATTACGATATATAAAGTGCATATAATTTTTTATTGTTCTTGACTCGCATTTATAATTTTATGTTAATGATTAAATGATTGCGCAACGAAAAGGCTAACCGTACTGAGAAATTGTTGACTCGTACTACTTAATTTCTCTACATTCTTACTTTGCGCATAATAAAATTACGATATATAAAGTGCGAGTTATTATTTTATTATTTTTGACTCGAATTTAATATTTTATGCTCATGGCAGAGTAATTGCGTGACAAAAAGGTTGAATTCTTTTCTTTTCTAAGAAAGATATGTAAAATCGATACTCGCATATATATCAAAGTTTATTGTTGTCGCTTTTCCGCGATGCTTATTAGCTGTCAAGATTCACGTTGTGTGTTATATTCGTAGCATCGAGAGGCTGTTATCGCGAGAATTAGCAGTTTGACAGTTTGTTCAAAATAAAATTTAAAAAAATAATAATATTAGTTTTAAATAATATGTTATAATACTTTAAACTCGATTAATATATTTGAAAGTTATCAGCTGATTTCCATCAAAAAATATTAATCGAGTATAAGATATTATAACATATTATTTATAATTTTACTATTTTAATATTAACTATATTAACATTTTACTATTTTAATATTTTAACATATTATTTTAAAATTTAATTACCAAATTAACGCTTTAATCAGTTGATTTCTATGAAAAAATATTAATCGAGTTTAAACAAATTTTATATTATTTTTTAATAAACATAAAACCGAAGAATGGCGCGCGCGTAGCGCGCGCTTGTGTTGTTCTAGTCTCTTTTCTAAAAAAGATATGTAAAATCGATACTCGCATATATCAAAGTTTATTGTTGTCGCTTTTCCGCGATGCTTATTGGCTGTCAAGATTCGCGTGTCGATTGTGTGTTATATTCGTAGCATCGAGTGGCTGTCATCGCGAGGATTAGCAGTTTGACAGTTTGTTCAAAATAAAATTAAATAAAATAATAATATTATAGTTTTAAATAATATGTTCTAATACTTTAAACTCGATTAATATTTTTGAAAGTTTTCAGCTGATTTCTATCAAAAAATATTAATCGAGAATAAGATATTACAACATATTACTTTTTTAATTTTTTAACATATTATTTTAAAATTTAATTAGCAAATTAATGCTTTAATCAGCTGATTTCTATGAAAAAATATTAATCGAGTTTTAAAAAATTTTATACTATTTTTTTAAACATAAAACCGAAGAATGACGCGCGCTTGCGTTGTTCTAGTGATTATAAAAAGATTATTAAAAGACACGTGACTTAACGTAACGTTATGATGTCTAAATGGCGACCCTAAAATTATGAAAAGATTAATTATCGTCACTAATGATTTAAACTCTTTAAAAAATGAACTAACGTGTTTAAAAATATATAGGTGGTGAATGTTGATAAAATGTTCCTCCGTTCGATAATAAAAAATATTTAAAAATTACGTGACATGTCATAACAATATTATCGATTTTAAAATTATGAAGTAATTTATTATCGCCACTATTGCTTTAAATAAACAAGAGACAATAATATGCGAAGTATATATATAACAAACTTCATCGAGATCGAGGATGAGTTTATGCTGAAAATAATATGGAAATGTGAAAAATAATTATTATTATTATGTTAGTAATTGTTATAATTTAAAGACGTAATTATATATAATATAGAAGTGTATCAGAGATTGCACATTTAATGTAAGCATAAAAAATGGATATTAAGAATATTGAAGATAATAGTATGCGGTCTCGCAGAAGAGGTTATTATTCAGAAATTATCACAGGTAAAATTTTTATAATTATTACATTTGCAATTTAGTGGTGATCGAAGCAAGTTTAATTATATTATAATTTTGAATTAATTGTGCAGGAAATAAAACAATTGATCTTCTACCTACTGCTTCAAGAAGAACCAACCTTGTGCGGCAAATCCGCACAGAACATCATAGTCCGATTGTGAAAGATATTAAAATAAAGAAAACACACACTTATCTTGGTGCAGCAGAACGATGGATGACCTTTCCTGACGATAAGTCTATTGTACGCAAATACATAATTATGCAAAAATCTGCTGTTACTGATTTGATTAATATATTTTATTTAATTCATTTTTGTATGTATTCTTGCCAATTTTATATGTAATGTGTTATAGAAATGTTAATTTTACATTAATCATATTTTATAAAAATAAAAGAAAATTTAATCACGTAAAAAAGGGGCTTTGTTATAATTACAAAAATTAAGAATATATAATATTTAATACATTATGGGGCAAAAATTTACATTACTATGCTATTACTTTGATCGATATTTTCTATTTTTATTCGTAATTTATTTGCCTAAAAATTACATGATATTTTATGATTTTTATTATATAACAAAACACAGATTCTCGGTCTCATACGATTTTCTTCGGAAAATATATTCGGTATTTAATAAGTTCTGACGAAATTTTATCTCTTTGAATCAAGGCTTTTCCAGCGGAGACATTTCTACCAAAAGTGCAAATGGAACATACTGTTGGATTAAAGATTCTGCCGCGTAATGTTGAAATGGAAAGAAGGCGAAGAATGTATAAGAATCTCAAAATAGAAGACGCTTTAAAAGCGGAAGGTGTTGAATCGCATGACATGTTGCCACCTGAGAAAATTCGTGCATTGCTTTCTTACGATGAGAAATACGATTTGTACTCCAAAGCAAATTACTTACCATTGGAATTGTTTGACGATGAGGAATATGATTGTAGGTGAGAAATAGGCTTATTATATAATAAAATATAACTAAGTTTGCTTTCTGGAAAACTAATATTATATTTTGAACAACATTTGTCATTATATTTATATTTGTCTAGAGTTTGTGTATAAAGTTTATTAAATAAGTGTGTATAGAATTTATTAAATAAGAAAAATTGCGTACATTTTCACGTATAAATTAAAGATATTAAAATTATAATACATATGACTCATATTAGGATATGTATTAGAATTAAAATTATATGATTAAGAAAAAATAAAATAAATATGCTTCATGTAGAAAGTTAATTAAATGTATTAATAAAAAATTCAAATAAATTGATGTAAATGTTAAAGAATAATGTAAAATGTAATTTATCATTTTTTAATCTATTGCATTATATTTGCATATATTTGACATAATACATTGCACAAATTAATAAATCCAAGATGTTCAGAGAAAAATATGTATGATAAACTGGAAAAGTATTTCTACATATCGTATTATTAAAAATATAGATTATCAATAATGCTTTATCATTTAATTAATTTAAATATTTTTTTATTTAACTTGATTATTTGTTTTAATTATTTAGTTTAAAGCGCTTATTAGTATATATTGCAATTATTTAAAGAATATTGTGTTGTTATATAGAATTATCAAAAGTAAAATATTAATTTATAACGGATGTTCTTTTGTGTAAAAAAACAAGACAATAATTTATAAGTAAGACATGCTTTATTCTACTAGCGGGATTATGCAATGTGAAACATATTACAATAGATATAGTAGAGTAGAATATGTTACAGAAACTTGCAACCCAATTTCATGTTTCTGGTAAATTTCGATGGTAATACATTTCAGAAGCATAGCTTCATACCAGGGAGCAATAATAATTGAGTAAATCATAGCAAATACAGGCTATTAACGCAAGTTATGAGCCGAGTATCATGTTCAAATAAATCTCTGATATTGAAGCTCTTCAAAGCTTTTGTATTACAAATTATTATTATATTTAAGCAAATGTATTTATTCACATGTATACAATAAATTTAAATTTATGATTAGATTTAAAAAAATCGAAATTGATACTTATAATCTATATAAATTAAAATTTGTTTTATAATTTTGTTTAAAGAATAAGGTGCATCTCTTTTATTCTCTCTTAGAAATATGTAAGCGATGATTTCAATAATTAATTGATTTTAATATTAATTTTTTTTATTTTTTTCAAAAATGTCAATTATTATATAATTTAATATCATTAATATTATTTTATTTTAGTAATTATTAATACAAAATTTGCAATATTTTGTAATTCGGTAGAACGGCAGATGAATGGATAAATCTTGGTATTATCGATGGTGTTCGTTACCCGTTACCAGCCACAGTATTTGTTGAGAAAATTGTACACAAAGAACGAATATTCGATCGTGATGACAAAACGCTAAGTAATTTATATAATTGGTTTCCTGCTGCCATTACGGATTACGATAACGAGCGGAAACTCTGGACTGTTCTCACTTTGGATGCCCACAAGCGAAAATTCCTTCTACCTAGAATATACATCCGATTCTTCGGAGAGGATCCCAGAAAATTTGCCCAAAGGATAGCTAATGCCGTCAAACAAAGACAAATTGCTGAAATTAGTATTAGGTTAATCTATATATAATCTATATATATATATATATATATATATATATATATTTGAATATGAATTTATTTAAAGATCTCGATATAAAGCTCTTCCGCGCATTAAAAATCAATCAATGTTTTATATTAATAGGATTACTTAGCATTATTTTACAAAAGAAAGTTTCCTGAATTTTAGATAGTTATATATTAATATAGTTAGTTTTAAATGTTTGAAAATTTTTTAAACATTAAAAAGACTTTAGAATTTTAGAATATATAAATTTTTAAAATATTTTAATGTACGTATTATACTTTAAAATATTTTAATGTAAGTATTATACGTTGTGCCAGAAGTTTTAAATGTTTGAAAATTTTTTAAACATTAAAAAGACTTTAGAATTTTAGAATATATAAATTTTTAAAATATTTTAATGTTTTGAGATCATAATATTTTCACGCGATATAAATGGTATAATTGTATATACATAGATATCACTTTTATTTGGACTGCATGCTAATAGATGGTATGCCAATACTCGATGAAAAACAACAAGATGTTATAATCCTATCAGCTACGCGACAAGGTTCCATGAAATGCGAATCCAAACATCTTTCCAGGGTAGGTACATAACCGTATGTATACTACTTGCTTTCTCTAATTATTGAAATTTCAATGTAACATTTAGCTAATGGACGAAGTTGTTTTGGAATATCGCCACGTTATGTGCGACCTTATGTGGAGACCTCTCATAGAGAAACAACCGGAAATGTTTAATTTTATTATATGGAGAAAAATTAATGACATTCGCGAATTTGACTCAAAGATAGGAAAGATTTGCATAGAAATGGAAGATTTTACAGTATTTATAAAGATCTTTCTAAGATATTCGCGTTTGACTTGCATTTTAATCAAGAATTGTAATTAAAATATTATTATTATATAGAAAACGAAAAATTTTATCCATTGGATAATATTATACGTTGTGCCAGAAGTACATGAAGCTATGCAGTGCGTAGCCACCGAATGTATTCACGTGTCGAATATGTGTCTTTTTATCCCGCATTACGGAAAATCTATATATCTGTCAGAATTCGAATCGCAACAGCATCAAGAAACTAGTACAGTGATAAAATATCTGAAAGAAACGTGGTTGGAAAAGATTATTCAGTCTGTCAGATTGTGTTTAAGAGATATCGGAAAAGGATGGTTTGATCTTGAACAACGAAGGCACGATGTGTATGGTGTAATGAAATTGAAACGATTTATGGATCTTATTGCATATCGAATGCAGGTATTACATAACAAAAACGGTAGCAAAATCTTTAAAAAAAGAATAATTGTATTTTATAAGAATGTTTTATTTTTGTAATATATTATACAATGAAATAAGTGTTTGCATGATTACTTTAAATTGTTATGTATGCCCATAATTTTGATTATATGATTAAATGAAGAGAAATATTAAAATAGAAATTATGTTAAAAAAAATAACAAAAAATATTTATTACAAGAAGGAAAAGTAAGTCAAATTTATATAAAATATTTTGCAAATAAAAGCATGAAATTTATAAAATACAATTGTTTAGATAATAAAACATATTGAATATAATGTAAAATATCAATTTACAAGTTAAACTGAACGCAATAATAAAGATTCAGAATTTTAGAATTAATATAATTATAATATTTTATTTATTACCATAGAATGCGCTTCGGAATTTGGTGGAGAAATCAATTGCTCTGTATTTAGAAATGTTGGAAAGTCCAGCGCTTTGTACATTAAATATTGACGAAAATTTTACATGGGGAGATGATCTCGTAAATACGCAATTTAAACCTTCAATGAATCCTATTTTCAATATTGATCTCACGATGAATGATAAAACTGCTTATTATTTAACGGATCTTGAATTATTTGAGGTATAGACATTAAATTACTTTTTTGTGTTAATTTATAAATTAGATTATTTGTTCACAAATTATTTTACGAAAAAGTATTTTTAAATAAGCATACACACAAACATATTTAAAAGTATTATATATTCGTTACAACAATAATTAATTAATTTTATTGTAATAGTACGTAAAAAGCAAACATTCGACTAACTAGTTTGTTAATTTTTAGGATCATATCGTAGTTCTGTTAGACAATTCCCTGAGCCAATGTCATCAAATTAAGCAAGTTCACCCTTTCTTGCTACCCTTCCTAAAGTTTCCCAAAGATTTGTATCTCAGTTCAGTCGGCTTACTGGAGAAACAAGTTTGCGAAGTTCGCGATCGTTTGAGAGCCACTTATCGGAACTCCGTAATATCCCTAAAGGCATACGCGAACGAATACCAGCAGTATTTAGGAATTTACAAATTGAACGTTGAAAAATATGTAGAGTGAGTATAGATCGCTTCGGGCGATACGAAGCCATTTAATCGATTTTTCGGATTGATGAGATCGATTACAAAAACCTGTAAACATCGATTATTTTTTTCGAGCCGTCGTCTTTTACAGAGATTTCAAAAAAGCGGATCACACCGCCGCAGAAATCAAAGATGAAATATCCTTTCACTTCAAAATGAAATCGATTCTCGAATTGACGCTGCCGAAAGACATTGTCATAGGACCCTTCCGCGTGAATGTCCGACCTCTCAGACAATTCTTGATACAGAAACGACAGAATTGTTGCACACAATTGCTCATTATGTTCACTGAGAGTCTAAGGGCACAGATCGACATCGTTCTATCTGATTATACGCAGATCAGAACAAGGCTAAAGGCAGTACCACGTAATATCGAGCACTTATTCGAAGAGCAGGACTGGATGGAGACCATACCATTAGCAGTAAAAGCTCTGGATAAAATCGTACAGAAGCTGAAGTACGAATACGATATCCTCGATCACTTCTGGTGGAATCTGCCAGATCAAGACTTCGAAGCTAAATGGCAAGCCATTAGCTTTCCTCGGCAAATACTGTTACATGTAAGAATCAGTTGCTTCTTATCGTATAAAGACGCATGATCAATCAAAATATTATTAGATAAGCAAAATTTTAAAAAAATATATAAAATATTGATATCTTTAAGTATTTGTTAAAGATTCAAGTATCAAATGTTATCATTATAACGAAGAAAAAAAAAGAGAGAGTACTACTTAAAATTAAAAGAGAAGTTTTGAAACTCTATATAATAAAATATTAAAAATATATAAATAATTATTAATTATAATAAATAATATTAACTTAAAAAATAATAAGTAAGGATATTTATTAATAGGTTTGCTTAATTAGAGTCTAGATCTCAATTGACAGATCTTGTAATTTCTTTTTTAACTTACGGGGAGCAAATAGTACAATTAAAAACTATCTTACATTTAATAACATATTGCCAAGAAATACATTTTTCCAATATATTCATTTTTTCATATATTATGAATAGATAGAAGAGGCTAGAGAACGTTTTGCGAATGAATATGAAAAGTTTCATAAGGCGCAGATACAGGACGAAATCCTGTTGTCAGAGAGAATCAACACACTCGTAGGAAATGTTTCAAATGTAGCTCTGCAAACTGATATCAACAGAATACTTGAAATGGCCGTAGAGGTAAAGAGAATCTGGAAAATGATAAATAATTGCCAAGAATCGAGTTTATTATTAAACGAGCGACAGAAATTGTTCGGCATGAACGTCGTGCCGTTCGAACAATTAAATAAATTGATGAGAGAATTTGAACCGTATCAGATTTTATGGATAACTGCATCCGGTAATTAGTTGAGAAAAATGTATATTACACGAAAATTATAAATGGAAATTTGTTTTATCATTAAGTAATAGGATTCGAATTTTAAAACAAACTATTGTAATATAAGATTTTTGTATTCATATAACATAAAATTTGATAATTTTTTTCATCAAACTTTGTATATTTATAAATTATTTTTTGTTTTTTTTTTACTCTATTTCTATTGTATTTATTATTAATGTTATTTTTATAATTTTATTCTATTAATTTATCATTTTTATTTTAGTTTATTTTAGAATTCCAATTTTAAATGATAATCTATTGTTAAATATCGTTAATTTATAAGTAATTCTTTTCATGTCATTAACATGTCATCTTCAATAACTCAACATTATTTTCAATATACAAAAATGTAAGGCTTTTTAAAAGTTAACAATAAAATGTAATAAATAGGCTATTGAGAGCCACACCTAAGGAAAGCGCGAAATAAAAATTCTTCGTGTAGATTAAAGTGCTATTCGAATAAATAAAACTTCAATCTACACGAAGAATTTTTATTTCGCGCCTTCCTTTGGTATGGCTCTCAATAGCCTAATTATTACATTTTATTGTCAACATTATTTATAATCTATTCAAAAATTTGCAATTCTTACATTCAATATGTAGATTGGTTAAAATGGCAAGAAGTATGGATGGAGAATCCTCTAATAAACATTGATGCTAATCAAATTGAAAGTATGGTTGCTGATATGCACAAAGCTATGTCGCGTTGTATGAAAATATTTCAAGAAAATCCAAGTAGGTCAATATTTCGTTTAAAATTCATTGAATTTTGAATGTATTATAGTTGCAATTTCTAGAGAAACTGACACTGCGATGTAAATTTAATGTATTCTTCGCAAATTGTAGAAATAGCTGCTATAGCGCTCACTATAAAAGATCAAATTGAAGCATTTAAGCCTTATATCGGCATAATACTGGCTTTGCGAAATCCAGGAATGAAGGCTCGACATTTTGTAGAACTTTCTAAGCAAACTGGCATACAAATAGAACTTACACCAACTTTAGCTTTTAAGAGATTACTCTTTCTCGGTGTGATGAAATATGAAGATATTGTGAAAACCATCGCAGAAGCTGCAGCAAAGGAATATTTGATAGAGGATGCACTGGATAAAATGATGACCGAATGGAAAACAATCACGATGGACATTCTTTCTTATAAAAATACTGGTACACAAAAGAAGCAATTTCGTTCTCGTATATTTTTGAACATTGGATTTCAATTGTGAAGTATAAAGTTTTACATTTATTCTATCTTTCGTGCATTTCATTATATAATAAAAATTATAGAATAATATATAACATAACAAATAAAAAAATTAATACTTGGAATTTGACAAACAGTGAAAGATTAAATTTTACGTTTAGTGTCTTTCACGTATTTCAATATACAATAAAAAATTATAAGAAAATATATATTTTTAATAAATATAATATTTTAACTAATATTTAATATATTTTAATAAATTAAAAGTTCTATCCATTTATGATCCTTTATTTAATAATTTATAAAGGTAGAAATAATTAATTAAAAACTAAAAATATTTTATTATATATATACACACACACACACACATATATAGGTACATACATAATGAAGATTTCCGACGAGATCATCACTCTCTTGGACGACGACATGCTTAAGACTCAGCATCTTAGTTTTAGTCCTTTCAAAGCTGCCTATGAGATTCAAATCGATGAGTGGGAAGCTAAATTGAAATTAATTCAAGAAGTGATCACGCTATGGACGGAAGTGCAAATGTAAAATTATATCTCAACTTCCGTTTGTCGCTATCAAAAATATATATATGTATGTACTATTGATTCAATAGAATATATGTACAGGCAATGGATGTATTTAGAGCCGATATTTTCGTCAGAGGATATTAATCGGCAGTTACCCGTAGAAACGAAAAAATTCAATACAATAGAGCGCAACTGGAGGCGAATTATGAAAAATGCATACGATTGCCCATACGTACGTAAAACAAATTTAACGTCATGCTTCGTGTACATACATTTTTTTATCCGTCGAATTCTTGTTTTATCGGAACGACGGAAATTCTACATAAAACACTATTAAAATAAAAATAACATTTCGTGAAAAAAATACGTGTAATATTAAATTGAATTTATTTTACATTAAAAGAAACACTTCTCAAACAGATACATTAAATTAATTTTTAATATGATCTTGTTAATTTTGATTGAGAAGTAAAAGCTGTTAAACATTATATAGTATCACATTGAATTTATCCGTTGTTTTGTTTATGTTTTACAGCAACTTTGATATACTATTATTGATTTTGGAATAACTATAAAAAACCGTAACTAATTTTTATGCAAATAATTAAATATTATCATATTGATTTTATTGGTTACGTTATTTGCATTTTGTAACAACTTTGTATTTACTTTTTAAAGTAAATAAAACTAGTAAATAAACTTCATATTTACTTTTTAAAATAAATATAAAAAATATATTCGGATTTTCATCATTATTTTTGTTATCTCCTTTCCAATGCACATATAATTGTTCTTCTACATTATTTTTGTAATACTTAAATATTATGTTAAGAAAAGATAATATAGTTTTTAAATATAATAAACATTTAAATTAAAGCGTCTGACACAAATATATAAAAACTTTATCATATTTTACAATAATAATAAACTATTTCAATGCAGATAATTATTACGTGCGCTGACAAGGTTTTGTTAGAGAGTCTGAAGGGATGCCTGTTGAACCTGGAAACAGTCCAGAAGGGTTTATCAGATTACCTGCAGACTAAACGAATGATCTTCCCACGCTTCTTCTTCCTGAGCGATGACGAGCTATTAGAGATAATTATTCAATCTAAGAACGTCCAGGCGATACAGCCGTATCTGAAAAAATGCTTTGAAAATATAAGCAAACTGAAATTTGAACACGATCTCAGGATAACGAGAATGTACTCCGCCGAATACGAAGAGGTCGTGCTACGACCGTCGATCTATCCTGAGGGAAATGTCGAGAATTGGTTGGGACAGGTCGAGGACACGATGCGTAATACCCTTCGAGAACTCATCGCCGAAGCCCTTGAAACGGTGGAAACGACATCGCGAGAGCAATGGATGTACATGTGGCCGGGTCAGGTAGTTCTTTGTGGAGGTCAGACGTATTGGACTGCCCATGTAGAAGAGGGCATCAGAAATAACACTTTGCCCGATTATCATAGTCTGATGTTGTTGCACGTATGTGATATGTAAATATTATATTGCTTTTCTATAAGATAAGTGAGGATAAATATAACACCTAGAAATATCTTCTGAATGAATTGAGTAATATCTTTATCTAGTTTATTTGAATGAATTTTTTATTATGTCATAACTTGCTTCTGCTTTAAAATTCTGAGAATAGATAACGCTATAATTATTTAATAATTATGTAATCAATTTGTAATTAAGTATATAAAAAAATTATACATAATTCTCTTTATTCATTTATTTATATTTTCCAATTTGCTATTTTCGAATCTCGATCTCATTCCTATCATTCCCTCCATTATTTTCTGTGGGCTGAATATTCTGCTGCCGTGATTAATTATCGATTCTCTTTTGTTCTTTTCGCATACTTTTGTGTGATATGGATTTCCGTAAGCTGACGCCCAATCCATTTGGTGAATTCAATTTTTAGAAATATGAAATCGATAATTAATAAATCGTTCCAAAAATATACCGTGAGCTAACAAGAACAACCAGTCGATTAACATTAAGGTCTCATTAAAATGCAAGGCTATAAATTCTTTTTTTCGTTTGCATTTTTTTTTTAAATAAAATAAAGTAGTTCATTAACCAAATGTATCTTTTAATTTACACGGCATTTTTTCTCGCACACTTTTTTTGCATGTTCTCTTACATGATAAAAAATTCAGTAATTATTCAGAGTAAGGAATTAGCGCAATTCTCTGATACTTTATCATATTGCATAAAATATGCATTGCAAAAATAGAAATATAAGTATGTATATATATGTGTAAGTATATATGTATATCCCTTATTTTAAATAAATAATGAAAGAAAGTTTGATTAGAGAAACATTGTAGAATGTACATAATTTACAAATTTAAAATAATACATATATACGTTCGCTCTTTTTTTTTATATAATTTAATAATATTTTACAGCTGGAGATATTACTAAAATTAATACGCGGCCCGCAAACCGAGATTCAACGATTGATGCTGGAGGCTGTGATCACAATTGAGATTCACGCCAAAGATGTTTTGAATAAATTGATCCAACAAAAAATAACCAATGTCAATGATTTTGAATGGATCTCTCAATTAAGATATTACTGGATTGATAAGGATTTGAAGATTCGCGCAATTAATGCCGAATTTCCATATGAGTGAGTTTTCGCTATATGATTAATTTTTACTAGAATAGAATTTTTACTAAAACAAGAAAAGAAAATCTAATATATTAATAATCATATTTGAGAAAAAAATTTATGTTAAAAATTAAAGAATTTAATGCATAGTAGTTTCATTCATTATAAAATTTAAGAGAATTAGAAGTTTAAAAAAATATATTAAGTTTATATTAATTCTTTTCATATAAATTTTGTAAAGTTCTTTAGTGCAATGAATTCTTTGTTACATGCTAATAAAATTTTCAAATATTTTAGAACTTAAGCATTTACTGTAAAATATCTCATTTCTGTATCCTGAAACAAAGGAAACTCATTTTCATAAACGTTCTTTGATCCTACAAAACTGATATGGCAATTTATCTAATTGCACCTACTCCTAAACTTAATTGTAAGGTTATTTTGGAGCTTATTTTAGATATAAGAGGAACGTTGCGGGAAGCCTTTGTAGAAATTTCTTAGAAAATCTTCTCTTGAAGTCATAACTCTATTGAAATTCTATATTAGATATATAGAACATATATTTAACATTCTCTTATGCTAGTTTCTTAAGTCGTTTTTTTTTGCAACTTTCAATACATAAAAAAATTAGAATCTTGTTTAAATTAGAATCTTTCTTGAGTACTGTGAGAATGTAAATTTAAATTTTTACAATTCTGTTTTTATGCTTATTTGTCACTTTATTAAAGTTATGCAATAATTCACATTCATAATTACCACTTGCATGATTAATTTTCAAATGAATTCTAAATTGAAGATACAATATTTTATCATTCGAAATACATATTTTAAGAATGTAATTAATGTACCCACTGGTGGATCCTGGGGGGGGGGGGTAAAACCTCCCCCTTGCAAATTAAAAAAACAGTTTTGCTGAATTTGTTTAAAAAATATAAATAAAGAAAAACAAACATTAAAGAGCTATCGACGTCAGAATCGGCTAGTGTATATATATAAGTATAAGATACACTGTAAATTATACTCATTACGCATTCAAGGAATTAAGTATAGATTAAGTCAGACATAGGACGAAATGATGAGATAATTTTGTTGTACGAAAATAATTAGGCAAAATTCTTTGTATCTATATAATATATATTATATAGATACATATAATATATATTATATAGATACAAAGAATTTTGCCTAATTATTTTCGTACAACAAAATTATCTCATCATTTCGTCCTATGTCTGACTTAATTTATACTTAATTCCTTGAATGCGTAATGAGTATAATTTACAGTGTATCTTATACATACATATTGTATATATTATATACATAGATATAAAGAATTTCGCCTAATTATTTTCGTGCAACGAAATTATCATCATTTCGTTCTATGTCTGACTTAATCTAAACTTAACTCCTTGAATGCGTAATGAGTATAATTTCCAGTGTACCTTATACTTTTATATATATATATATGTATATATATATTATAGATATAAAGAATTTCGCCTAATTATTTTTGTGCAACGAAATTATCTCATCATTTCGTCGTATGTCTGACTTAATCTAAACTTAACTCCTTGAATGCGTAATGAGTATAATTTACAGTGTATCTTATACATACATATTGTATATATTATATATATATATATATATATGTATATAAAGAATTTCGCCTAATTATTTTCGTGCATGAAATTATCTCATCATTTCATCCTATGTCTGACTTAATCTAAACTTAACTCCTTGAATGAGTATAATTTACAGTGTATCTTATACTTTTATATATATATATTTTATATATATATTTTATATATAGGTATATTATATATATATATATATATATATATATATATATATAAAAGTATAAGATACACTGGAAATTATACTCATTACGCATTCAAGGAGTTAAGTTTAGATTAAGTCAGACATACGACGAAATGATGAGATAATTTCGTTGCACGAAAATAATTAGGCGAAACTCTTTATATCTATATAATATATACAATATGTATGTATAAGATACATTGTAAATTATACTCATTACGCATTCAAGGAGTTAAGTATACATTAAGTCAGACATAGGACGAAATGATGAGATAATTTCGTTGCATGAAAATAATTAGGCGAGAAATTCTTTATATCTATATGTATAATATATATATATGTATATAAATATATATATATATATATACACTGGCGGATCCTGGGGGGGGGGGGGTTAAACCCCCTCCCCCTTGCAAATTAAAAGAAACAGTTTTGCTGAATTTGTTTAAAAAATATAAATAAAGAAAAACAAACATTAAAGAGCTATCGACGTCGTTGATCCTGGAATAAAAGCTAATCATGAAACGCAAAAATATTAAATAAAATAATTTTGCAAAACCCCCTCCATTATCGACGTCAGGATCCGCTAGTGAATGTACCTAACTATCTGCAACAAGCAGCTCTTTGCTGCGGTTATCTCTTTAAGGATGTACTAATCGACGTCTTCTACTATTAATGGTTCATTGGTTCATTTCGATTAACTTAGATTTTGATAATTTTGATTGCGATAGGAATATGATGTCTTTTTCTAATAGAATAAATTATTGAAGTAGAACAATTATTGTTACTGTTGTATAGTCTTTTTCTACGTCTTGCAGATATGAATATTTAGGTAACAACGGTAGACTAGTAATTACACCGTTGACTGATCGTTGCTATCTTACACTTACTGGTGCGTTGCATCTGAAATTCGGCGGTGCACCGGCTGGTCCAGCAGGAACTGGTAAAACGGAGACTACGAAAGACCTCGCGAAAGCATTCGCGATTCAGTGCGTGGTTTTTAATTGTTCCGATCAGCTTAATTTTAGATCTATGGGCAAGTTCTTCAAGGGTCTCGCCAGGTAGGCTACAAAGATTTTATATAAATTGGCTACTTTCAAGTTAATGTTACATAATGCGAGTATACGTAAGTCAATCACGGATTTTAATTAATAATTAAGATGACTTGACGATATTCGCAGCGCTGGTGCATGGGCCTGTTTCGATGAATTCAATCGAATCGATATCGAGGTTTTGTCCGTTGTAGCGCAACAAATTATGACTATTCAACAGGCGCAACACGAACGAGCGAGCATGTAAGTAAGCAGCGCGCAAATAAAAGTTTAGTGTAGAGTGAAACAATGAAGATCATTATATCATAAAGTGATTAACAATGATTCTTTTTAAAAGAATTTTTATATTCTTTTTAAACGAGAATATAAAAGCGTCACTTAATTTTAAAATTAATTAATATCAAGATTTAAACATATTAACATTTAATTATGGAATTCTATTTAATATTAGGAATAAAACCATTATTGTAGTATAAATTAATTTAAAAATTTATATATTGCAGACAATTAATTCTAAAATTATTAAAAGTTATATCTCGCGCATTTACTAAATTCGTGTAATGTATATGTGTATATGTGCGACATGTTAAATTTAATTAATTGGACGTAAATTTTGTAAATCGAATAATCTGTAGCATTTCAACATTACAATTAATCTTGTTACGTAAATGTATTACATAATTTGGTTATGTAATACATTTTTATTACTAACAATTTTTATTACTTAATACAACCAATATCTTATTTCTCATATATTATAATTTACAGTTTAATATATATATATATGATAAATACGTTATTGTTATTAAATAATATATAAAAATAACCAATATATCTATTAATATTACTACCACGGAATTTTGCAATAGAAAAATAATAAGAATTATAAAATAATAATAATTATATATATTTTTATGATTATTAATTTTGAAAAGTATAATAGTGCCACAAAATTTATTCCAGTGTTATATCTCTGATTTATTTTAAATGTAAAATTTGTAAATTCGTAGATTTATTTTTGAAGGAGTTGAACTCACCTTAAAGCCATCCTGCGCTGTATTCATCACTATGAATCCTGGCTATGCAGGTCGAACAGAATTACCTCATAATTTAAAGGCACTTTTCCGGCCGGTGGCTATGATGGTGCCAAATTATGCTCTTATTGCTGAAATATCTTTGTTCTCGTACGGCTTTGTGGATACGAAAAATCTTGCCAGAAAAATCACGACAACTTTTAAACTGAGCTCGGAGCAACTAAGCACACAAGTATTTTTATTTTTCTGTTTTCTCTTTTTTTCAGAAAAATCCAACTTATGAAAAATGTATTTCAATAATATTACTATTTATTACTATTTAATATTACTATTTTTAAAGAAATCTCGAATACAAAGTAAAAAAACATACAAAAATAGTCACATTAATTAATTATGATTTGAAATTAATTACTTTTGCGTGATTTTATTTAATTGTATCTAAAACGTGGTTTTGATAGGATCATTACGACTTCGGTATGCGCGCAATGAAGACTGTTATTGTAGTTGCTGGCAATTTGAAAAGAGAGCAGAAAGATCTTGAAGAAAACCAAATCTGTTTCCGGGCCTTGAGAAATGTAAATGTTCCCAAGTTTTTGAAGGACGATTTAAAGTTGTTTAATGGTAAATGAGTTTAAATCTCTCTTAAAATTTTGAGGAACTTTATTAATTTTTTTTTTAAATAATACAACTCTCAAGTTAAACAAAATTTATTTGCTTTTAAATTACATAATTTCTATAATAAATGATAAAAGTTAATTTATATCATATATTTTATATCTTATCTAGAAAAATTTACGAGAGAGATATCCTATTTATAAAGAAAAGTATATTATTTCTTAAGAATACATTAATGTAAAAAAATAGATATTGCGCAAACAATCAAATATTTTTACGCTTTATTTTATTTTATTATATGTACATATTTAAAATTTAAGAAAACTATGGTTTTTAATTTACTTTAAATTTTTTGCATATAACTTATCGTCTTTACACATGTATAATATATATTTATATTGTAGAGATGATATATTTTCCTCTGCTTCTATTACATTTTAGTTTTGTCTTCTATGAATGGATGTAACCTATTAAATAAATGGATTTTTTCTATAGATATTCACGGTGAAAAAAAATAAACAAACTACTCATTATTCTTCTTTTTTCCAGGTATTGTGTCGGACCTCTTTCCTGGGCTTATTGAGAAACCAGTGGATTATGGGATCCTAGAAGCAGGCATTCGTAAATCTATCAGACAAATGGGTTTAGAAGACGTCAATGGTAAGTTCAGTCTTTCATTTAGAATTTGAGTTTTCTCATTTGAGTTTATGTACTAGAATACATTGTTCTGTCTTCTGATATGTATCTAAGCAAAATTATTTTTATAACTATTTGAAATATTTTATATACCTATATAATAGAGAGAAAAAGCAAATAATATTACAAGATATATCAAAAAAGTATATAAAAATTTTAAATTTGTTTTATAAAATGCAAAAAAACGTTTTACATTTAGAAAGAGAAAAGTTTTAATTTTTAAAATTTATTTATATTTGATTTAATTCACTATTGACAGAAAAATAGTTTATGTTTACATTTTCTCTGTTAAATTTTTCCGAATACAGATGTTTTACTTTTACAAATTATGAAATACAGTTTTTTTTTAAGATATGCATGAAACATTGACAAAATGCTACCGAACAAAACAAATAATTAACTTACATACTTACATACTTACAAAAATTTCCGCAGCCGTTTCGTGACCAGCATTCGTTATCTAATGAGTAACATGGCAAACATAAACTGTCGTTGAAATTAATAAATATATCTTACTGATTTTGTTTAATTAAAAAACAAAAAATATATATATATATTTAAATAGATAAATTAAATTTAGCTTCTAATGCCGGAAGTATTTTATTTAATGAAGAATAAATGCTGCATTTAGTTTGCACGTAAAAAATTCTGCTTTCAATACACAACTTATACTTAAAGTACAAATAGCTCTCTTAACGCTCTGTCTTATACGAAAGATTATTTTTCTCATTTTTCACAACACTCGCTGAAAGAATTAAATAAAATATTTTAATAAGCCATAATATCATTAATTTATTAATGTTTCTAATAATATGTAAATTTATAAACTCTCTAATAAATATATGTTTATTCAATCGTTAATTACAAAAATTAACAATGTTGAATATTCATACGGAAAATGTCTTAATAAGATAAATAACATGACTCATTACGCGAGCATTAATATGCAGAAACTAATGAGAAAATTATAACCCAAAATCATGATTATAGCAAAAACTTTCTCTTCTAAACTGTGGAATAATAAAGCCGAACCATCAATTTGCCAATAATATAGCTATGCATATTACTTTTATATTATGAGATTAATATTTTAATACATATATACATATAACAGATTCTTTATTTTTCACTTTTCTCTTATCGATTTATGTCATTCATAAATAGATTTCAAATTTCAAACAATGAGTTTCAACATAATGTTAGTCAATTTAATATCCGATTAAAATAATAAATAAAATAGCTTATTATAATATTCATAGCATATCAATTTTTATTAATAAATAATTCAGTTGCTGTGTTTTGCATTGCACATATTAAATAAAATTTCGAACATATTTTCATAACATTGCTTATGGATTATACCTTTTTTGTTTTTATCGGTTTTATTGTGCATTAATTTAATAATAAAATAATATTTTATTACAAAAACACATTCTATTGAATTACTTAAAAAATTGTATTAACATACAAATTTTTTCAACATTTTATTAAGCAGTTTGCTATCTGTTCAAAGACGCTATAATCATGCATTATATAAGCATACATAAAAAAATACATAAAAGCAATTAATTTTTTTCTAGAAATAAGAATAAATTTCTGTTTGTATAACGATTATAAATTTTATGTATACATTTCATTAAGAGAGAGAAAGAGAAAGAAAGAAAGAGAGAGCGTGTTTGTATTAATATGTATAATCTCGTGAAATTACGGAAATCACAGTAATAAATGTCGTAGCTTACGAAACGTGTCTTTGCACTAATCCAATTTGAAAGCATCCGCTAAATGTGGCGACGCGAGCTGGATCGATACCGGCATTCGGAGTTTCCACAATTCGTCTGTGACTATGCTTCGTAGAATCTATTAAAGGCGCAATCCTGATTACAGACTTCGTGAGGAAGGTAATTCAATTGTATGAAACCACATTGGTGCACAGCGGATTAATGTTGGTTGGTCCGACCGGCTCCGGGAAGACCAAGGTAAGTGTCAAGCAATCTGTGAGATAAACATTTTCTTGTTATCCTAGTAGATCTATAAATGAAAATTCCCCTTCAATTTCTATGTTAACGTTAATCTTTCAATCGTCGTATTTCCGCGCGCTCGAACAAGCTTTATTTCGAGCTTTATTTGAGCAACATTAATCTCTATCGCGATGTTAATTTGATCTGATCAAACTTCACTATTTCAAAGTATCTCACGAAAATTTATGAGCGATCAAAGGAATTTTTCAAATTATCTAAAAGAACAGGATTTCTTCATAAAAATTTTTTGATTACAATACTTCGACTACAAATTACTTGTTTGGATATTATGCAAGAAATTTAAAAATTTTTAATTTATTAAAAGATTTTTAAGCTTTTTAAATTACCTCAAATAAATTTTCTTTGAGTGATATGTAATACTTTTAATAGAGAAATCTTATTAAATATTGTTTTTTATATTTTGCAAAATATTGCAAATATTGGGGTAATTTTAAAGAGTTCAATTTTAGCTTAGCGGTTTAACTTTGTCGTTTCTAAATAGTCATATAACTTTAATGCATTTTATATAGTAATTATAAAAATAACGCAGAAAATTTATAAAAGAGAAAGAAGAAGATATTTAACAGAAACATATTATTATTATAAGAAAAATGTATTGTGTCACAGAAAAGACGTAATTATATTCCAATAGAAGAACAAATAATTTTTTTTTACTAATTGTAAGTATTACGACAACATTGAATATATAAAGTATTTACATTCTTTTCGAATATATATTCGTTTGAGATATTTTAATACAAATATATAGCAAGTGGCACATATAATTCTTCATACATAAATGCTTGTATTATGAATTGAAGAGATCAAATAATATTCTTAGTTCTCGTTATCTATTGATCCTGCTTAATTAAAAATTTTGCAATTTTAAAATGGCTTTTTTCATGATAAACGAGAAATATGACAATTTTTGTTATTATTTTGTATATTTCAACTGCAAAACTTGATTACTTATAATGTAAAATGCCGAAGGACTTTATTAATGGTGACTGATGATGTATCCGATCTCGCAATACGGACTCTGATCAATCAGAATTGATCATACGAATCAAGTGAGATGGAGAAATAAACGAACTGTTTTAATAAGATTAATATGCTTGACTGTACCACATACACATACCTACGGCATATATATTCTTTTCATATATGTACTCTGCAGAACATATGTTCAGAGTATATGTATAAAGAGTCAACCTAACAAAATCTGCATACATTTTTTTACTGCCATGAGAAAATATCCAATATGCATACATCGCGCGCGTAAGATACATTCTCTTTTTTACAGAAAGTAATATATATATATAATAACTATGTCTGAAGTAGAAAGCATGAATTACGATAAAATTATTCTGAAGTCTTTTTACTAAAACAATAACATTAATTTATTTACATAACATATAAATAAATAATTTTATCATCAAGGATATAGATAAATATATATGTATAACGTATATATATACATAAAAATGTTACATAATATAAGTATAATACATATTCATTTAATTACTTGTCATGTTCATTTAGATTAGCAAAAGTACAGAAAAAGCGCGTGTAAATAAGTTTGGAACCGTAAATCTAATTATATATGATTTTACAATAGATTAATATAGTAGATAAAAATACACATTTAATTTTCGTACATTGATTTAATCCAACACATACTTAAACATCTATTATATGGAAACAATTATTATTTACAACGCATCATCTTTCTAATGAATTCATATAAATGAAATAATATGTTTACAGACACATGATATACACTTGACATAATCGTATGATAATGAAATGCATAGCCACGTAGTAAGACTCTCTTTGTTTAATAACTTAAATAAGAAGTAACGATATTATTTGTCAGATATATAATATATATATCTATATATATCTATATATATTTAAAATATACATTTATATTTTCTTTAACCAATACATTATACATGATACATTATATACAAGAATGCACACCGCAATGATAATGTATATATGTATATATCGATGTTGTATACATACTTCATAGACTCTCGTTACTCTAATATCTTAAACTGTTTTTTTATTCTTAATATATGTATATGTTTTATAAATGTGATAGATATGAAAGAAGAGTGCAGCTAAGAAATATTTTTATAAAAAAATATAGAAATTTATAGAACAGCTATATATATGTATATTTATATACATTACTTTTTCATATTTTTCTCTTGTTGGGCATATAATAATTCACTAATATAATATACATGAGAATGATATTTAATGACTTTTAAAGTCAATCTTAATATCAATGATATAATGTAATGATACAGGATCAATTTCCGCGATTTTTAGAATCATTTTTATTAGATCTTTATGTTTGACGATGTTCGGTTTAATGTTCGGTATGTGTACTCTTAAAAACAAAAATAATTTATATAATAAGATGTTATTACTATAACAGTATATTACCTAACCCATATAAACATAACTACTTATGAAATGCTTTTAGATATCACAAATTGACTGAATAGTTTTATAAAAATGCAATATATAAAACATTTGACGTATAAACAAGACAACTTAATAAAGAGTAGCTAAATAACTAATTCGTATATAGCGTTACATTCAAGACTATTCATCACTTTCATAATTTACTTGTCGCGTGTGCATTTTTATTGTATTTCAAATTATATATAATTGATTGAAAATGTCTTTTTGGTATGTAATTAATTCGATATGATAAATTTGATTGAAGTAAAGTTCGTTATTTCACGTGTACAAGATATGTCATTTTATTATATTTTTAATAGTCGACACGTGTATGAGTTTTTGTTCGCAGATATGCAAAAAAAAAAAAATGTATGTATGCGTTCAGATTCACGCATGTACATCGAAGTTGTCAATAAAAAATATTGTAACTGCATCTCTCGATAAAAATGCTTTACGACGATCTTTTGTTCGAAAGAGCGAGCATATCAGATAAAAATATCGAAATAAAATGTATTTATATGTCTATATGTGTTAATTTGAATATAATTTCGGAATATAATTTAATTCTTATCGTAATTCTTCGGCAAAAGATTTTTCTCTGTAGATGTAATATAATATTTTAATAATTTAATCATTTTTTTAATCATTTTATTTAATTTTCTCTTTCACATACACAATTGAAAATAAGAAAAATATTTTGTATTTGTTATATAATTAATAATTAATAATTAATAATTAATAAATTTAATAAGACATTTGCAAAAATTACTTAAATAAATCACTATTAATATCCGCGTACATTGATATCACTTGTACGGGATTATTTGACATTAATGAATAGATATTTTATGCGTGAGCTAAGTGATTTTATATTATATAAGAATCTCATATTACACGTGAAGTCACGAGATTTTGTTCATTATTATTCATATTGCATGAGATTCAAGGCCATAAAAGAAAATTCACAAAAACGAGTTTATCTGAGATTTATGTGAAATTGCATAGTCCCAAAAAGATATATTTTTCATGCAAAAACGCCGAAATTTTTTTTCCGGCGATTTCCCTAGACGAGCTCTCGCTCAATCGATCTCTGCTTTAATTGCGCAAAAAACAAAACGCGAAAAAGATGTAGCACGCGAGAGAGAAATGTAGCAACTCAATTTCTTCTGTGAATGCTATATAAAAAGTACAACTTACATATGTATTCAATTTTTTTCTCTTCTGATAAAAAATATCAAAGTTTTTAACATTTGATTAATATATATATATATATATATATATATATATATATATACACATATATATAAACGTATGCAACTTTTTATATTTTATATTTTTAATAACTTTTTAGCTTTATTATACCACTATACTATTATAGTAAATTAATGTAAAAAATTTCACATTAATGCAAATTTTTAAAATAAAAGATTAGGAGGAATAAAACTCTTTTCCAACCAATTGTTTTTTTAAATATTTTTAGAAATTCATGTGAAAAATAAAAAAAAGTAGAATTTACATTGTTGCTATCTAAAAATTAAAACATAATGCTATTGTCAAATTAAAATTAAAACATAATTAAATATTAATCTAAAATAAATTCTAAATTTATTATTTCAAAGATAGAGTTCATGAAAATTTGTAATGTTTACAAAATCTATTGCATAAATATATGCAAAAAATACGACGAAAAGTTATATTTATATTTTACGATTCTTTCGTAACCTTAGTAGATTTTGTCATAATCTTTCGGATATGTATATTTAATAACTTGTTTAAATTAGCATTTTTAGTAAACATCGACTTTGAAACTTTTACTCCACACCGCATTTAAAATAGATCTTCCTGTTGACGTATGATTTAATGAAAACTAAATATTAGCTCGTTATCCGTTCCCATTTTGGACGTGATTAAATCGAGAATTAGAATTTAACCTTCTCTTATTTACTTTGATACATACAAAACTTTGAATTGGTAGATATAATTTAATAATGTTGTACAATATTAAGAAATAATCTATAATATAATCTATAATTCATGTAAAAAGAGTGATTATATATAATTAATAAAATGAAAAGGAAGGTTATAAAAAGTTTGGAAAAAGCATTAAGAAAGTATTATAATTTTTGAAAATTCTTGCGAGAATAACTTCGCGATGGGCTGTCATAATACATTATGAAGGATATCTCTCGGTAATTCCTCTGACTTTTCTCGATTCTTGTAATCCGAGTTTTACGATATTGCGCCAAACTTCGCGCAAAAAAACTTTGGTCGATAAAGCGTACAATCTAATAAAAAAGTAAAACACATATAACACATTTTGTTGTCTTGTTATAAAACTGATAAGAACACAAATATATTCAGTATTTCAATTAAATGGTAAAAATATTAAAATAGAGAAATTAAAATTTTATGTATAATCTACTTAATTCTTCTAAGACAATCTAAGATAATTAAATGTAATGTCTATAATTAAATAACATATCCTTATATAAAACATCTATTTATTTTCATAAAAATTTGTAAAAATATCTAATACTTTTATAGATTAATTAACAATTCTATTTTTAAAAAAATTGGTTTTACTAGAATGTTTACTTCATATCTTATAAAATAAAATATTGTAATCGACAGCGCGTACACGCGAAAATTAATATTAATATATTAAATAAAAATATTTTTTACGGCAAACTTTGAACATTCTTGTTTCAACTCGTACTCGAAAGTGATTTTTTCTTGTTTTATAAAATATAAAATATAGACCTATAAAAAAAGAAAATAAAATCAGTTAAACATGGGTGCAATGTTGTCTTTAAAGTTTAATGAAATAAAAACGATTACAATTAAAATTATAATTATAGTTTTATAAAAAGTGCTCAATAATTTAAAATAAATAATTTAAATTAAAACATCACTAAATATTTTTTAAAGAGCAAATTATGCTAATATATATATATATATATATATATATACATATATATTTTCTTAGCTTTGTATATTATGTCAATATTTGTTGTTACCTTGATATTTTTTTTAATAACATATTTTATTTATTTTGGAGATATAATATACGTAAAAGTAAAAAACTCAGATTTCTTATTACATTTTTTTGTCAAAAAATCAAAATATTTAAACCGAAAATTATATGATTAATTTTATATTTTATTGTTATTTTTCCGCTTATCGCTGTTTTTTGTATAGCAAAATACGATTTATTTTACAAAAACATGCAAAGATTTTTTAAAATACCCGACCCTAGCAATGTTTCTAATTTTCTATCGTAGAAAATATTAGTATTTCTATCTAATTATACAGTTTATATCGTACGTCGCACATTAATCTTATCACGTCGTACGGGTAATCTTATCATTTACTGCAACGAATATAACTTTATCTTTAAGCAATTATTGATTAACAAACCAATCCAGATATCTACAACAACTACTATGATAAAGTTTAAATATTATAAATAAAGTTTCTTTTTTCACGTAAAATTTATAACAAAATAATAATGCAAAATTATATATTTTTATAAATAAAATTTTTCTTTGCTAGTCATTTTTTCTTTCACTAGAGAAACATTAGTAATCTATGTTAAAATTGTGCATTCATCAACATAGAAATAAAAATATTAAATTTTTTTAATAATTTAAAATTTATTATTATTTTTAATAATTTGAAATTTATTACCTTTAAATGAGTTTTGCAAATTAATTTACTTTAGTGAAAAGAAATGTGTGTTAATATTTGAAAATTTTGGCATCTTTTCTTTAATGTAGCATTAGATTATTTTATTATTTTTCTAGCTTTGTGTCTATCTAAAAATTAATATTTCTATTAAAGGATGAATGTCTTTGTCATTGATATAAAAATATAAAGTAAATGCAATATTTATATGTTATTAAACTGTTACGTCGCAATAAATATATTTTGATTTTGCTTTCAAAAAAGAGTTATCTTATGTTCTCTTTAGAGTTTTTTTTTGTTAAGATAGAACAACATAGAGAAATTATCAAAATAAGAAATTAAAACGTCTTCATTAACAATTATAACAAAAAGATTACTTTTAACTAACGTGTTAATATGCGATAAGTATCTTTAACAATTAAAAAAAAATTTAATAATAAAAATAAGACAATTACACATTATCTACAATATATACAGTGCGGTCCATAAGTTTTGAAATTTTTTTACGGTGATACTATTGTAGCAACGCCATTTGAGAATGACAGCCCAAACTATGTATCTGTTACTCTTATTGTTAGCTAATTGCGTGTAAAATTTGAAAAATTTACAATTAGCTAACGTCGAGCAGTATAATGTTTTGTAAAGCTTGTTCTTTAAATACATCATGAATACAAATGAAGAGCAACGTATCGCAATAAAATTTTCTTTCAGAGTCAATTTATCTTCACAAATGCTCGAAATGCAGAAATCTTATTGGAATTAAATTGAACAAACATTTTTCTTTGTTAAAAAAATAAGGTTTTATGAGGGAAGTGATTTTGTAGAAGATAACGAGCGCAATAATTTACTCTATCACAAACTAAATAGATGACATTATCGCGCATAAAAGAAAAACTACGTATTATATTTCGTATGATAGAAGAAACATTAAAGAGATGCAAACTCGTATAGTACTCCGCATTTTAAATAATTAAAAAAAAAAAAAAAAATTTTACGCGCACGTTTACTTCTACGGAGTTTCTTTTCTCTCGAAACGTGGCATGTCAACGAAAAATGTTCGCTCAATTTAATGCTTCATTCACATAAGCTTTCTACACCATTTTGAGCTTTTATGTAGGAAATAAACCGGTTTTAAAACAAAATTTTATCATGATACGTAGCTTTTCTTTCATACTTAAAATACAAGCTTTATAAAATATTATATTGCTTGAGATTAGCTAATCGTAGACTTTTCAAATTTTGCACATAATTTCCTAAGGATAATAAGTACATAATTTGGACAATTATTCTTAAATAATATTATTAATAATTATTACCGTAAAAAACCAATCTCAAAATGTATGGACTGCACTATGTATTTAGTTATTGATTTTATGTCAGATAATATATAATGTGCAATGTTGTAATATGTTCGTAAACAAACATAGATCTTGTAATTTGGAAATAATTGCGAGTGTTCATGATTATCAATGATATTTTTCTATATTAATATGTAATTCATATCTACACATAAAATTTATTCTAGTATATAAATATTTTATGCTTTTTTCCTTCCTTTTCTGTCTTAAAGAAAAATCATATGATTTAAAAAGATTATTAATTATTATTGGTAGCATTAGATAGAGATGACGAATAATATAATTATAGTAAAAATCTAGAAAGAAATGAGAATCAAATTTATCTGCTCTTCATATGCTTAATCTTAAAAAGGTTCAGGAAAGATTTATATCAAGATTGAAAACTTGAAATGTTATAAAAATTTTGAAAGGATCTCGTTGTCTTTCTCTAAACTTTCACACACATAAATAAAATAGAAATAAATTTTTACAAATACAATCACCGAATCTATGAAAATCTTATTCTTACACAAAAATTAAGCGACCATGAGTCTATATTATCATAATTACATACAGGATCCTTGTGAATTCCCATGGTCCTTCTGCATCAGTCAAGTATCTTGATATCGTTCGAATTTTTTACACCGACGGTTTCTTATTTCTTGGTGAATCTTTCGTTGAATCGGTCGCCTCACCATCGACATGAAACATAATGTTCATGTCACGCATTTCGCGAAACGATGCGTTCTTTCAAGGCGATTTCGCAAACAGGATTATCTTGGATTTGAACCCCTCTTACTGGAAAAGTCGCCACGATTTGGACCAAAATCTCACAGTTGGAAACAGACATCAGATTAACGATGATCCAGGAAGCGTGGACATTTCACGGGCTTATCGGTTCCCTAATAGTCACCATACAATCAACAATTCAATTCGATCTCTGACGAATTTTCGAGAGAAATGGAGCGCTAGCTATATGTACCTCTGTGGATTGCAATGATACAATGTCATGCTCTTCATGATCCTACGCAGTATCTGCTCCAGACAACGACGAAACGTAATGCCGCACATGGCGTACAGCAAAAAATTGATGCTGAAATTCGTATAGTAGAGCAGCATGAAGAACTGCTGCAGACACCAGAGTGTCTCCGGTGTATTCTTCCTCGCCAGAGTGAAGAAGAATACGCATAGGCGAATCACATAGCTGAAACAGAACGACAATTCGACTCATGACGCAATTTCTGTGCAAATTATATTTCGCCAAGGAATATGAATCGTTTCCTTCCCATCGTATGTAAACTATAATTGACATTTACTTAACAGTTTACATCTATTAAGAAAAAGAAATCGTCATAGATTTTTACTATTCATTGCAAAATATCGTAACAAGATAAAGTTTTATTATATTAACAAAAAAGGTACATGTTTATAAATGAAAATATTTTGTAGAAAACTATTGAAAGATTCAGAAAATCTAAAAAAAAAAGGAAAAAAATACAAAAAAAAAAGAAATGTAAGGAAATCACATGAAAAAATGCTCACCTCGGTAAATTAAGTAATATAAAGACTGTGCTAATAAGTACGAGCATTTTAGTGATGCTTTCTTGATTGAATCTGGTCGATCCGAGATTCCGAGAAGATGACATAACGTCTGCGAAGTAGAAAACGAATTCCATGTACAGCTTTTATGTCTATTCGGAAACGTAGGACGAATAAGAAGTTTATTTCTTACACAATAGAAGCATATATTTTCAAATTTGTTAAATACAGAATTTAATAAGGCGATTTTGTAAGAAACATCTTCCCCCTATCTTTCTCATTACTGTAGCATTTTAAGGTTTTATAAAATTTTATGATTTTAATAATTCCGAACCATTTAAGTATTGCTATAAATATCGTGCAAAAGGCGATGCTCACACTATCACGAGAAAGTTATATCATGTTTATTTCGAGAAAAAGTCGTCCTAAATTTCGCAAAAGAAACATTAACTTCCACATCTTTTCGCCGTAAAAGTGCGATTCTTATTTTGTAAAATATATTTTACAAAGATACTCTCACCGAATTTGAATCTTGCATCACAGTAAACTTACGTATACACGGAGCTTCTATTTCGTTCATCTGCTGACAGACATTTCGCGGTGTCGATGGTGGAACAGATGCAGATTGATGCCGGGAATGATTCTTCGACGAATGGAAGGATAATTGTTGGGAGGGTGGTCTTCGTGTTCCATTCGCACCCACGAGCGAGACCATGTTTATATAACCAGCACCATTATTGCTGCTGTTGCCACTCTGAAAATAATTTTAACTTATATGTTTTTTAATTCATTATTAAAAAATATTTTATTGCGTTTTTAAAAGCTTTTCACTTATATAAGCTTAACACATTTAAATATGAACTTATGAAAACAGACTTTTGAATGTAAATCTGTTTTCTTGATTCATACTTTTCAGATATATGCGAGTTATGCATATATGCAAATTATGATACATGTATATCTGCTTCATAAATTCTATATATTTTGGAACACATTAATGTTTTTTTCTTAATACATCTTACTTTCACAAATGCTTTATATTTTGACATTACTATTATGTTATATTTTATATCTTACATATAAAATTTAAATTATATACATATAATAACATATAAAATATATATTACATTATAACATTATACATATAAATTATAACATTTAATTATATTATAACATTACATTATAACATATAAATACATATAAAATATAAATTACATATAAAATTTTTTAAGTAATAGCAATTGTTTTATCGTGCACAAAAAATAATGAAACAGTTCATAATCAACTTGACATAAAAAGACTAAGTGCTACATTGTTAAAATTATTTTTTGTTAAAAAGTTGTTTATCAAGATCAACAATACTGTAAAAAATTATAATATTGTAAATAGTACTTATACACAAACATATTTTTTCTTCTTTTGTGATAAATAAATAAATATTATTCAAAGAACTAATTTTGACAGAAATTATGTCAATTCTCTAATAGAATATATTAAAATCTAGACACAATACTATATTATTAACAAATACATATTATAAAATAATTTGCACATTTATATTTATTTAAGTGCAATTTTAACACACTTATGTTCTGCTTTTAATTAAAATCTCAATGGCAAACTGATAAAGTATATATAAATCAATGATAAATGAAAAAACAGCAAATGACGTACAAACGTGAGCGCAAACTTTACGAGCAATGAGATACTGAGTTTTAAACATAAATAAGCTGCATATAAAGTGCAGCATTATGCATTCAGATGACCTATGGTAAAAAAACTAAATGCATCCGAAGTTATTGCATGAAATGTGTCGAGTATATTTTTTAAAGCGTTTATTTCGCAATCATGCTTTACTCTACATGCACTCTTTAGTTGCGAATTACACATATATATATAATGAATATAACGACGGTTATTTTATACACTCTTTGTTTTCACTGTATGTTTCAAACAATTATGATCATTCTCATTAATGATTTTTATATCGTCTCAAAACTTATATTTATTCGTAAATAAATGTTTGATTAAATATTCATTTAATAAACACAATTCATAAAGATAGATAAAATTATTTATAAGAAAATATTTTATACATAATAGTAATTAATATACATATAAGTAATTAATATATAAAATAAAATATATAATATATAAATAAAATATTAATATACAAAAAAACTTTCAATACAGCGGAATGACCAAAGAATTTATTGATCTCGCATTTATATGAAGTAATAATACGAGTATTTAAAGAGTCCTTGGGGTGCCAATCATGCTATGATAGCATATAACTGCTCATTCTTTATATAGTACCATTTCTTAGATCATCGTTTCATCGTTATCTCGTTCATTTGATAAAGTACTACGTGCTCCAAATTACAAACTATTTGCCTCATTGATAGACCTTTTTGTTAAAATGATTATTGTTTCATCAATCAAAAACTACATTGATATCATAGAAATTGCATTTATTCACTGCTTTGTGCATCAGTGAAAAGTTGAAATTTGATTGCACTGATGCCATTAAAATGCTCGTCGTGGTAAATAAACAAGTTAATTTCATTAGAATTTTAACTGCATTTCAGTTTTTATAATATATTTTACAGAAATTAAAATTTACTTTAGTATGTGTAATTAAAGAATTTTTTTCGTTAAAAGATTTATAAGTTTTTTTGTTAAATTTAATTAAACAATGGATATCAATAACAAATAGCGTAAAACTTATTTAAAATGTTTAAGGGTAAAACAAACAATTATATTAATAGTTAGTGCCTGCAGAGTCAATCAAAACAACTAAAATCTCGCATATCTTTAATATCTAAAAAATTGTTATTAAAAATTTTAATTAAACTAATTACAAAATTAATATAACTAATGAAACAAACTGAATGTTATTCTATATTTTTTAATCTTTTTATAAAAAAAAATTATTTTAATTATATTATGATTCACTTAACATTTTGTTGTAAATTGATGATAACATTATTGTTTTTTTAAAAAGAAATGTTTTAAAATCTTATTTAGGATATTTCTCTATATATTAAAATTCCTTATTTGATTAAAAAATTTAATCCTAACTTATTAAACTGTTAATGTGTTCCTGTTTGTTCTTGTTAAATATTTATTAATTTTTATTTCAAGAATAGTGAATAACAACGTTGCTAAAATGAGACTTATCATCGATGTTAGCCTTTAACCTAAATCATTTAAAGAATAATAAGCTATACATACATTGGTGATAATAAATTGGCGAAGGACACAGTAAATCAATGGCAATTTCTTGTGACATTCCTATCTGCGCACTTTGAAAAGTTATTAGTTCTATTTTGTAGCAGACGTGAAGCAATCATAGAATTTCGTGCATCTCTTATTGTCAGATAATTAATTGAATTAACAGAATATTAGCGTTTCGTAATTAATGGTGAAAACCTTTTTTAATCTAAATTTTAATGGCAAAACTAATTAAATTACAGAACAAAATTGAACTTTCTTTTTCCCCTGTTTATGCTGATGTTGATTTAATAACAGAGAAAAAAAATGGAAAATATTCTTTAAGTTGATAAAAACCAAAAACAATGAGCAACATTTTCTTTTTAGCAACTAAAAAATTAGTATTAGTCAAGAATAAATATGACTATTGCAGGCATTTGTTTGTATTATTTTGTTACAAGCAAGTTATTTTACTTCGAACGGCTAAAAATTCTATATGTGTAACCTATATCATTTCTGATTAATATGGTATTCTTCAATTTTTTGATATTCAATGTTCTGATAAACAAACAAAATTTCTTTTTGAATGCGAAATATTAAGAATTCTATGATTTTATAACATTAATCTAATAAGAAAATATAATCCGCAACTCAAAAATTGTCACAAAAATTGGACAACTTCTGTGTAATTCATTAACGAATATCTGAATCCAGTGATTGATGCTTGATCATAAAAATCTAATTCGACTTGTGATGCACTCATTGGAGCAAAATGCGAAAAATTCTCAGTCTTTTAATTTTATTTCCAGCAAGATAAACATGATGTTCGAATTGATATGCATTGAATGCGTTGAAAAATTTTCTGTTAATGGAATTCGAAAAAAATTGATAAAACTGATGATAAAAATTGATGATACGATATAAAAAAACTGCTCAGCAAATGTGCCAACGATATGGTAATTACATGCGTTTTCAGCATTAATATGAATTCATTTTAGTATCTAACACAAATATTTTTTTGACAAAAAAACTTTTAAATTTAATGATAGACAGTCCTTCATATTTTTTGTGAATAGAAAGAATATCTTCCTGCGACATGATGAAAAAGTCAGAAATGAACAGGGAATCTTTCACTTAGATATGATTTAATTGATGATAGAGACTAGAAATAAAAACCATGGACCTTCATTCGTCTTCTTCTTCGGTGAATTCGATTTTATATAGATGTTTATGTGCTTCTTGATGTATGAAAGCAAAGTTAATTCTGATATTTAAAAAAGGAAATGGAAGTCGATGATGTTTTCATGAAGATTAATGACAAAACTATCGACGATATAAAGTATTTGGAATACGTCGCAAATATTTTCAGATTGCATCCACTACGTTTCTCGATAAATTGTGCCAAAGAGTTTGAATTATCACAAGTAATTTCAGTTAGTAAACCGATTACGATGAACGCGGGTAGTATCTAAATATCAAGTCATCTTCTGCATTGCGATTCCAGATATATACTCCAGATACATACATACATATATACTCCAGCAGATATGTACTCGCAACTAGACAAGTTTGATCCCGATAAATTCCTGAACGGTAATGTCGTCAGTTCAATCAACATATCGTTCGGAATCGCGCCCAGAATCTGCATAGCTAACAAATTTTCCTTAATGGAAATGAAGGTCATATTACTTGATGTAGCGTTGCGATCTCGAATTTGATGCTAAGACTAGGATGGTATTCAGTATGAAGGCTTAGTTCATGAGAACGAGAGGTAGTTTCTGGTTGAAGCTGCGAGAAAATCGAAAGCTCCTATTGCACAGCACTTATTGAATGATGTTGAGAATAGAGATTAAGATAGCAGATACTAGTAAATTAATCTAATAAGCATGAAATTATATTCCAAGTGAATATTTTATATTATTATAATTAAACACAGATACATCTTTCTGCTAGAAAGTACATAAAATAGGGAAGTTAAAAATTAAAAAAAAAATAAAACATTTAGAAAAAATTGTTTTGTAAATAATATGTATTTTTATTTTTTTTAAACAAACAAGACAAAATTATGTTTATTTTGAACATTGAAAATGTTTTTCTAAAACACAATTACAATTTTATCGATTTTGATATGTAATCTTTTTATATCTTAAAGTCTTCACATATATTAATTGAATGTATTCCGTAAATAATATTAGTATATTAAATAATGTTATTATTTATAATAGATATAATTATATATATTATATATATATATAATAATATATATATATATATATATATATATATATATATAATAAGTCAACAATGTAGGCTCCCTGCATTGATAAATTACAAATTCAGAAGGAGGCTATATGGAGCCCACGCGTAGGGTGTAAGTACGCAAATACTAAAAACAAACTTGTTGGAATAACAAATTTATTAAATCTAAATTTATCTATAGATTTAATAAGTTTGTTATTCCAACAAATTTGTTTTTAGTATTTGCGTACCTACACCCTACCCGTGGCTCCATATAGCCTCCTTCTGAATTTGTAATATATATATATAAATTATACTTTATATACTTTATATAAAATGTATTAAAAATATATGTTATTTTTTATACATATATACAATATATATATAACAAATATGAATGATGGAAATTACATTGGCTATGCGAGCCAAACGTGGATGTCAGTACGTATGCTTCCAATGAAATTAATTTTTTCGTTGGAATTTAATTCATTGTGCACGAGGCACGAATTTTGCTTGGTACGTATGCCAAGACTTTATTTGGGAATAATCTCAATTCGAGATTTAATTTCCCGAATCCCCTCTAACCCCCCTACAGAATTATAGGCGAGAAAAATATAGATCCGAAAGTCGCTGAATCGGGAATCGAACCCGAGACCTTTCGCTTGCCGGGCGACTGCTCTCACTTATAAATTCACATGATATATATAACAAACTTGTGTGTGTAAATAAATAAGTTCTTTAACTGATTGCTTCTCGTCAAGATAAAATTAATAACTTTTCTAAATATAAAAAAAAAAGATATAGATATTGTAAGACACAGTTATCACGCGCGTGACTGTTGACTTCGCTTTATTCTTATCGATATCCAAAGTTTGTTATCAAGTGAATAAGATTAAAAGTTAACTGCAATGTATGAATTTTAATTCTGTCAATGTCATCATTTAGTCTTGAAATATTCACAAATTTTTTGCTAAATATTTAATTAATTTTAATGTATATTGTTATTTTATAATTCCAATATATTATATATTAATTTCAGTATGTGTGTGTGTGTGTGTATATAATATAAGTGTTTAGTTTACCAATAAAAAGAGAACATCATAAATTATGATAACAATAATTGTTTGTTTCGTGCATTTTTGCGATAAGTTAGGAAAAACAAATGTCAACTTACATAAAAATTAAGAAGCCATAAAAAAATAAGTTTACGTATAAATGTTATACAATTTTTAATTTATATATTATATTGGAATTAAATAATAACATATATTAAACATAATTAAAAATTTACCAAAAAAATTGTTATTGTCACAAGACTACTAAATTATATGTGTGAGGCATTGTTAAGAATTCATACATCAGCAGTTTCAATTCAATTCACTTAATAACAAGTATTTTATCTCAATAAAAACAAATCTGCAGAGTCACAGCCGATAGTAGCGCCTCTTGATTCTTATATCTGTGTACTTAGAAAAGTTGATTCTACCTTAATAAAAAAGAAGCAATCAGTTGTAGAATCATGAGCGTGAAGCATGTATCTTCTTGTTAAATAATTTATCGAGAATAGTGAATGATCTCGATCAATCGTACAGCATTTTTACCAATCTTGGACAATTCTAACGACAATTCTGACGACGATTCAAAGTGACAAGAATAAAAGTGCAAAATTAACAATTTGAACTTTTTCTTTCTTCACGTTATTATTGATGGTCAAATAATCGAACAAAGAAATTTTTTCAATTGTGACAAACAACCACTAACATTTTCTTCTTATATAACAAATTTAAAAAATTAGTATCATGATGGAGCTATCTACATTGCTCTTGACTATCCTCGCAGCGGGTATATGTTTGTATTATTTTGTTTTAAACAAATTATCTCATTTCGAGCAGCTAAAGATCCCACATGTGCGACCGATTCCGTTTTTCGGTAACATGGCGCCTTATATATTCCGACGTATTTCTCTTCCGGAGATCATATCCAGAGCACACAATCTTTTTCCGGAAGCAAAATATGTAGGCTTCTACGATCTTACAAGACCAGTGTACTTAATTCGCGATCCAGAATTGATCAACTCGATTGCTATTAGAAATTTTGACAACTTCTGTGATCACCGTAATTTCGTGGACGACAGCGAGCCAATGGCAGGAAAAAATTTATTCGGTCTACGAGGCGATCACTGGCGCGAGATGCGGAAGGTTCTCAGTCCAGCTTTCACGTCCAGTAAGATGAAGATGATGTTCGGACTTATGTGCGAATGTGCCGAGAATTTCGCCAATTTTGTGGTGAAAGAATCTGGAAAGATTGGTAAGACATATAATATGAAAGAAATGTCATGTAGATACACCAACGACGTCGTGGCCACGTGCGCTTTCGGCATTAGTGTGAATTCGTTTAAGAATCCAAATAATGAGTTCTTTGTGCTTGGCAAAAATACCTTTAACTTCGACGGCCGGCTATCCCTCATGTTTTTCATACATTCTCACTTCCCGTTTCTCACAAAGCTTTTTAAGTTGAGAATGTTTAGCGCGAAAGTGGAAAACTTCTTCAAAGATGTTGTCAGTAATACGATAAAAGTCAGAGATGAGCAGGGAATTGTTCGACCAGACATGATTCAATTGATGATGGAGACCAAAAATACGGATCAAGGACCTGAACTCGACATTGAAGAAATGACCGCTCAAGCATTTATCTTTTTCTTTGGTGGATTTGATACTGTGTCAACAGCCCTGTCCTTCCTAGTACATGAAGTCGCCGCTAAATCTGATGTTCAGAATAAATTGAGAGAAGAAATCGATCATGTCCTCAGACAAACCAATGGCAAGCCTACTTATGAAGTCATTAATAACATGAAGTACTTAGATGCCGTTGTGAATGAAACTTTCAGAATGTATCCGGTGGCGGGTTTCCTGGATAGGCTGTGCGTGAAAGAATTCGTATTGCCACCGGCGACTTTGGATGGCGAATCGATTACATTAAAGCCTGGAGATGGTATATGGTTTTCAACTTACGCTCTACATCGCGATCCTAAATATTATTCGCAGCCGAACAAGTTTGATCCCGATAGATTTCTGAATGGCAAGGTGGACAATTCGGTCTACTTTCCGTTTGGTATTGGGCCCAGACTTTGCATAGGTAACAGATTCGCTCTACTGCAAATGAAGATTATGTTGTTCTACCTGCTGTGGCGTTGTGATCTTAAACTTGACGCTAAAACCAAGAATCCTATAACATTGAATAAATGGTCATTTATCACAATGGCGGAGGGAATTTGCTGGTTGAAATTGCGAGCAAGAAAATCGAAAGATCCTGTAGCGGAATGTTTATCAAAAGGAATTGAGAATAGAGATTAATTATATTCATAATTAATATACGCATTTTAAGCCCAAAGTTATAGTAGACATTCTTATCAAATACGCAGGCTTTTTCTAATAAATGTTTAATCTAAAGAAATTAGAAATATCAAAAGAATGTCTGAAAATTGTTTAGCATACTTATATGTACCTTTATATATTACATATGTATATTTAGTAGTATATATCTTTATTTTTTTTAAAGAAAAAGAAATATATATTTCTTAAATATTAAAAAAATATTCTTATAAAACATAATTAATAAATTTTCATATACAATTTTTGCCCGCAAAATTTTTTATCATTTATTTCGAATATGCACGCCCGCGCGTTTTATAAGTAATATTAAACGTTTGTTTATTTTGCATTGCTATTATTTTTTAAAAGATATAAGTTTATAATAAATACACTTATATTAATAACTGTTGGATAAAGAAAGATTTTATAGATATATTTTAACACTACTCATACGCACTATTTTGTAAAACATAAATGAATTATAATCTTAAGCATTTTAATATGAGATGTGAAAAAAATATGCGGACTAGTTCTGTCATTAACAATCTTTATTGTTATCAATAAAACATTTAATCTCCTTCAAAGTACTTTCCTTCCACATCTATATTCTTATGCTAGCGGTTTTGCCACTGTTGAAAATATTTTTTATACAAATTTTTCAGAATGTTCTTCAGACTTTGGCCGGTATTCATAGTCAGTTCTTATATTTAAGAATATCTTAAGTACAATCTTAAGATGTGATTAACCAATCACAGAGCCGTATTTGCATCTTAAGACATTACTTAAGACGGTCTTGAAATAAGAACGGACTATGAATACCGGCCTTTGTCATATATATTCGCTTAAATCATCTCGATGTCGTAAAATATTCTCCTTTTCAGTACCATCTTCAATTGAGAGAAGAGCCAGAAATTACAGAGAGCTAGGTAGTATGGTAGTTGTTGAATCACAAGGATGCTGTATTATGTTAAAAACTTTGTACGGAACGAGCCCGTACAAAGGCACATTGTCATGCAGCGTTCACGAGTCCATTTCTAGCCTCTTGCGTCGAACAACGTTTCTCAATCACTTCAGCACTTCAATATAATATTGCTGATTCATTATTTATTCTTTAGAGACGTATTCATGATGCACAATTCCTCCAATTTCGAAGAAAATAGAGGTAGATCTCGGGTCGTGGATCGTTATCGGTTAATTCTCTCCCTTCTTGAACTTTTTATGTCATTTAAAAAACGATTGTATGACTCTCTTAAAGCGTTCTCCCCATTAGCTACTTTTAACATTTCAAAAGTTTTAATACCATTTTTGCCAAATTTAACACAAAATTACTTAATTTAATGCACACGCGCTGTTATTTTTCTTTCGATTTCTTTCGATCGAGCGAAACTCAAATACGACAAACAACGAAAACACGTGTTGCTTTAACATTTGCTGAAAGAGCACTAACGATCTCGATTTTTGTATTAGAAGAGGAATGTCAAATAATAAATATTTCGACAAAGAGCCGAATCCCTATCACACATATTAATAAAGTTACAAAAGTTTATATTTTTTTATTACATCTTCTATAATGTGTAATAACATGTATTACTACATTTAATGTATTAATGTCTTTTTTGAATATATCATTATTTGTTGATGGATTAAAATTTAAATTGTTATTGCTTTCTTATATAAGAAAAAACAATTTTATTCGCGCTCGCAGCACGCATTTATTATAATGTATTATTTTAAATTACGTATTCGTGTAATTTTATAATCAAACCTTAATAATTTAAGTTTACTAGTCTAAAATTAATACATATTTTAATTCACGTACTATAGTTTAATATATATATTATGATATAGCACTGTAATAAAAATAGTTAAAATAATTGAATATCAAGTCAAACATTTTATTAAATTATTCAAGAATAAAGTATTCAACAATGTGATACTGATGTAAGATCTATATATAGATATATCATCAATTAACCTTTGTTTAACCCAACTGAATTAACGAATGACGAGCCTCGTACAATAAAAATAATTTTGCAAACAGTAACACAATGATATCGAGTAGAAGAAGATTCTTCAGATAATTATTCTGTGACGTATAAATCAGCGCAGTTAAAAAGAAATTGCTTCAGATAAGAAGTAGCAGTCAGTCTTTAGAGTTTGCGCGTGATACATGTATCTAGATAATACTAAATATAGATAGTACTAAATATAGTACGTTGGAATCAGAATAACATCTGCTGTGATTGTGAAAATTTAATTTCTATTCTTGATAAAAACCAAAGACGAAAAAAACTAATAAATTGCAGTTTTATCTATTTATAGTGTAGAATATAGAAACTTTTCATCATCTCGACGAAAACTCTATTATATAATATTATATTATATAATATTGACAAAACATTACAGTAACGATTCCTTCTGACGTATCAATCGAAAAATCAGTGCGATGGAGCTCTTTAGTTTCATTTTAATTATTGTCACAGCATGTCTATGTCTATATCATTTTATTTGGAGCAAACTGTCTCATTTCAAGCGGCTAAAGGTTCCACATGTACAACCGATTCCGCTTTTGGGAAACATGGCGCCTTTTATTTTCCGACGTTTGTCTCTGACAGAAAACATTCGCAAAGTATACAATCTGTTTCCGGATGTGAAGTATTTCGGTTTCTATGAGTTTATGACGCCAGTCTATGTGATTCGTGATCCGGAAATAATCACCACCATTGCCATCAAGAATTTTGACAACTTCTGCGATCACAAAAATTTAACAAACGAAGAACTCGAACCGCTGGTCAGTAAGAATCTATTCGCTTTGAAGGGTGATCATTGGCGCGAGATGCGGAAGCTTCTCAGTCCTAGTTTCACATCCGGAAAAATAAAGATAATGTCCAGACTGATATTTGAATGTGCAGAGAACTTTGCCGATTTCTTAGCGACTGATTCTGGAAACATCGGTAAGACGTACGATATAAAAGATATGCTGAGCAGATACGCCAACGACGTAGTGGCCACGTATGCTTTCGGTATAAAAGTGGATTCGTTCAAGGATCCAAACAACGAATTCCTTCTTCTCGCCAAAGAAGTTGCTAACTTCACCACTGTACCTATCAAAGTCTTAGTAAATAAAAACTTTCCGCTACTCGCGAGACTTCTCAGATTGAAAACATTTAGCTCAAAAATAAAGACTTTCTTTAGAGAGATTATTGCTGACACAGTAAAGACTAGGGATGAGCAGGGAATTATTCGCCCGGACATGATTCATCTAATGATGGAGAAAAGAGATAAGAATCAGGGCCTTGCGCTCGATATCGACGAAATGACCGCCCAAGCATTCATCTTTCTCGTCGCTGGATTCGATTCGACATCATCAGCCATGTGTTTTCTGACACATGAAATCGGGATTAATTTTGATGTTCAGAACAAACTGAGGGCTGAGATTGACGATATTCTCACTCAGACGAATGGCAAGCCCACTTACGAAGCCATAAACCAAATGAAGTACTTGGACGCTGTAGTAAACGAGACTCTCAGATTGTATCCATTGGTAGGTTCTATCGACAGATTATGCGTCAAAGAGTTTGAATTACCACCAGCGACTCCGGATGGTGAATCGATTATAGTGAAGCCTGGAGAGAGCATCTGGATCCCGCATTATGCTCTGCATCGCGATTCCAAATATTATTCACAGCCAAACAAGTTCAATCCCGATAGATTCTTGAACGGTGAAGTAGATAACTCCGTCTACATGCCGTTCGGAATCGGGCCCAGAATTTGCATAGCTAACAGATTTGCTCTGATAAAACTGAAGATTATGATATTTTATCTGCTATCGCGTTGCGAACTTGAACCCGATATTAAAACTAGGATTCCCATAGTATTTAGCAAAAAGACTTTTTTGATGGTGCCAGAAGGCGGTTTCTGGTTAAAATTACGAGCGAGGAAATCGAAGGCTCCTGTTACATAAAGCTTATCGAATGAAAGTGAATGCAAAGATCAACTACATTTATAACTTTATTTCAAGCATGGAATTGTATGTACATCTTTTAAAGTAGTGAATCCATATATGTATATGTATACGCACAACTTTTTTCTAAACATTTTTTTAAACATTTGATATAGAAAGATTCAATATTTGCAAAAATATATATATTTATTTTAAATACTGAAACTATTTATATAAAATACGGCTGTATGTATTATCAATATTGACGTAGTCTTTTTCGTGTCATCTTCATTTATAAAGAGATGATAAGCATACTCAGATTTATAAATAATATTGGATATTAATTGGATGTTATATAATTATATATTACTATAGTTATTTATATATTAATTATATAATCAATTTTGTAAAAAAAATAAAAGCTTATGATGAATTTTTAAATTAATAGCAACTAAATACAGTAAATTTTATATACATTGTAATTTTGTGCAGAAAGTTTTAGATTATTGTAATATTGTGCAGAATATACTCTGTGTAATATAAATAAATTAATTATCATTGAATGTTTCAGCCTAGATGTTTTAAAATGAGTAGATTAAACAGCAATCCATTAGCTTTTATATATTATTAGTTATTATATATATTCCATTTATATTTTTTGACTATATAAATTATATGAATTTTATGCAGTACCTAGAAAGTATATATTTGTAACAAAAATAGCACTTTTTAAAATTAACTTATTAAATTTGTGCTATAAAAAAATATAAAGTAACGATGATAAAATCTGCTTAAAATGTTCTAAACATAAACTTTAAAATTGGTGATTCAAGGTGAGAGCATAAATCGTTATAGTAGCAATACAATTGTACAATATGTTATTTTGGCAATTTGTAAGAAAAATTCATTAAGTCAAAGATTATCAATTTTTTGCTACAAAAGAGTATTTTTCTTTTATTTATACTTCTCATATGTGTATTAAGTGTTGCAGTTAATTCACTTCCGGTCTGCTTTGACTTATAATATCTAGGATTATAATTAATAAAAAATGTTATTTTGTAATTGATGAAAACTAAATTTGAAAGCGTGATAGGTTTAATTTTTTATATCAACATTGTTAATGTGCACACATGTATAAAATATATCATATACACATTTTATTAATAACGTGGCATGCGTATTTATTAGCATGACATAAATAATTAGATGTGACAGTATTAAAAAATATTTTTTTTTTGTTACATAAAAAATAAAAAATGTTATAATTAATAAAATATATTGTAAATATATATTTTATGGAAAATTTATTTTAATTGTCACATTAGTTTGATTATAGCACTGTATCTATTGAACTATAGATATTATATTTAGCTATACACATTTTTATCCATTTTTATTATCTTATGTATTATAACTGCAAAAAACTGTATAAAAATATGAGAAACTATATTGAAAAGATAAGCTAATTTCTATCATTTTTTCTTTAATTTATAAACTGGAATTTTATACAGTGTTGTGCCGTTAAGGGGCACGAGAGAATATCCTGAGATTTCGACTGATATGAGAGTTGGAATCCTGGGATCCACGAATTATCTTACTTCGTTGATTTAGTTTTTTTGAAATTTTTTATTAATAAATCAGTAAACTCTAAATTCTTGATTTGAATTGAGTTCGATTCCTTAGTGCTAACTGCTGATATTGCGCGTCCGTCTTCCTTAGCGACTAGCTTCTTCTCAATGATTTAGTTTGCGACTGCTCTTTATGGATCGGATTTTAATTAGCGACTGCCGTCTGCGATCTAGGTCTCGGTCTTATGTAATATTCGGTTCTTTGATTTTTTCGGAGGGGGTTCTTGGAAACAGGCCCCTGGTTAAAAATTTACGCGTTTCTAATCTAAAGTGCAAGCAGAAGTCGGAGTCGTGACGCTTTGCTTGCGTCTCACGGTTTCGCGTGTGTCTTGCTGCGTTAGCGTTTTTGCGCAACGAGCCTTTAGCGAGAGTGCTCTTTTATGAGCTACAAAAATTATTCTATAATAAATTCTTATTCTTAATAATATTTTAATTGGTCATTCGGACTATAACAACAGTCATAATAATACATTTTTAAAAAATAATAAAATATTGAATGAAATATCTTTTGTCTTTAAGAATATTGAATGATAGCGTAACAGAAGTGAGATTTATACATTATCATCATTAACCTAACTGAATTAATGATAAACTTTATCCATAAATAACATAATCTTGGTAATACACATATTACTGGTAATACTGATAATGCACAATAATGATAACACTCGATTAAAAGAAGACTTTTAGCATAATCTTTGAACATTTATATCTATACATTTTCTATATATATGATATTTCTGGACAAATATATATTGTTTCAGAGCAAACAGAAGGCAGTCAGTCTCTGTATCTCGCGAATCATACATAAATTTTCAAATAGTAAAATAGTGCTTTAATAAAAAAAAAATCTAGTTTTTAAATAAAAGAGAATCTAATAAAAGCCGCGAGAAAGTACAAAACTAGTAAACTGGATTTATTTATATTATAATTAACAATCATATGTACGTTGTTTTGCATGATTAATGTTAATCTAATCAGATTCCAAGAATCGATTGCGATCCTAATGAAAGGCTAATAATATTAGCAAGGCTTGTAAAGTTCTCTTCTCGTGTAATTAATTGCGAAATCAGTGTGATGGAGCTCTCTACTCTGATCCTGATTATTCTCACAGCATGCGTTTGTCTATATTACTTTATTCTAAGGAAAATGTTACATTTCAAGCGATTGAAGGTTCCGCATGTGCAACCGATTCCGTTGCTAGGTAATATGACATCCTTTATCTTTCGGCGTATGTCTTTGGCAGACACTGTAGGCAAAGTATACGATCTCTTTCCGGATGCGAAATATTTCGGCTTCTACGACTTTGTAACGCCGGTCTATGTGATTCGCGATCAAGATCTCATCAGCACAATCACCATCAAAAGCTTCGACAATTTTTGCGATCATCGCAACTTTGTGAATGAAAACGAGGCAATGATCAACAGAAATGTGTTCGGCTTGCGAGGCGATGTCTGGCGTCAGATGCGAAAGCTTCTCAGTCCTAGCTTTTCATCTAGCAAGATGAAAATGATGTTTGGACTAGTATGCGAGTGCGCCGATAATTTTTCTAATTTTCTGACGATAGAATCTGAAAAGATTGGCAAGACTTACGATATGAAAAAACTACTATGCAGATATGCAAATGACGTAGTGGCCACATGCGCCTTCGGCATTAGCGTGGATTCATTTCAGCATCCGAACAATGAATTCTTTGCAATCGGCAGAGAGGCTTTCAACTTCGATGGCAAGCAATCTTTCATGTTTTTCCTGAATAGAAACTTTCCGTTGCTTACAAAACTTCTTAAATTAAGAATGTTTAGTCCAAAGGTGGAGAAATTCTTTAAAGACATCGTCAGCAACACGGTGAAAGTCAGAGAAGAGCAGGGAATTTTTCGTCCGGACATGATTCAATTGATGATGGAGACTAGAAACAAAACTCACAGATCATTTGATATCGACGAAATGACTGCCCAGGCGTTCGTCTTTTTCTTCGGTGGATTCGAGTCTGTATCAACGACCATGTGCTTCCTGGCGCATGAGATTGCTGTTAATCCTGATATCCAAAGCAGACTAAGAGAGGAAGTCGACGATGTTCTTAAGAAGACTAACGGCAAGCTTACTTACGAAACTATCAACGGTATGAAGTACTTGGATGCTGTGGTGAATGAGACTCTCAGATTGTATCCGCTAGTGACTTTCCTCGATAGAGTATGCGTCAAGGAATTTGAACTGCCACCAGCGATTCCGAATGGCAAACCAATCGTGGTGAAACCTGGTACTTGCATCTGGATACCGAGTCATGCTGTGCATCATGATCCTAAGTATTACTCGCAGCCAAACAAATTCGATCCCGATAGATTCCTGAATGGCGATGTGGACAGTTCGGTCTACATGCCGTTTGGTATCGGGCCCAGAATCTGCATAGCTAACAGGTTTGCTTTGATGAAAATGAAAGTTATGTTGTTTCATCTACTATGGCGTTGCGATATCGAACCCGATATTAAGACTAGGATCCCCATAATATTCAGCAAAAAGGCTTTTTTCTTGACGGCGGAAGGCGGTTTCTGGTTGAAAGTGCAAGCAAGGAAATCGACTGCTCCTGTTGCGCGTGAATGCTTATCGAACAGACAGGGAGTTGAGAGCGAACATAAACTGTATCCATAATTTATAAGGTTTACTTCGAGCATAACACTATAAAGAATGTACTTTGTAAGTTATGGCTTCAGTTATGTTCAGCGCCGCAGTTTTTATTTGAAATAGAATTTATTTAATATAGAAAAAAATGTAAAAAATAAATTTCCGTAGTATATACAGAAAATATTTTAAATTAATATTTATTTTTCTTTTAAAAACAATAATACAACATTTATATTACAAAGAATACAAAGAACAAATGTTGCAATATTTTTGCTTTAATAAATGCAATTATTATATTATTATTATTATTTTGTTTCAGTTTGTGATTAACTTCTTAAATCGAATCAAAATGTTATATAAATTTATTAATTTCTTTATTATACGACTTTACAAATGATTGTATTATCATCTGTCGTGCGATCTGATTGTGAGTGTTATATAATATTTTTAAAGAAAATGACAATTTCTATCTTTTCTCAGCGTCGACTATTATTTATTACACTCTCTCTGTTATTTTTCCTTAAAAGAATTTTCCGAGAAATATTATTCTATATACATTGTATCTCATACAAATGTTTTATAAAGAGATTTCACATATTTATAGTATAGTATAGTAGAGCATGATGGTAATAAATTCTATTCTGATGTGTTGCGTGTACTCATACAAAATACATTACTTAAGAGAGAATGTACATTTAATGTTTGATATACAGTATCCATTTATTTCCACAAATGTATAAACACATTTTATACGAGAGATATATTTATATTGACATTAGACTTTCATAATGAATTATCGCATCTTTTATTTGCATACACAACAATTTATGTAAAATGTATTTAAAGATGGTCAGTAGGAATTATATATTTACTTCTGCATATAATAATGCGAAAATAATTGGTATTATTAAATTTGGAATAACGGATTCAAAACAGATTATCTCCATAATTATATTTTAAAATAATTTGTCCCACAAATAAAATCTACATATACTTAAGAGAAAATTGTTATTTTATCTTATTAATCTTTTATCTTTATCTTATTGATATCAAATACATAATACACACTCACATACACACATCTAACAATAAGAAGTATAATTTAATTTTTTTATTTCTTGTGAAGTTTTCTATTATTATTATATAATCGAATAATTATCTTAGTTCGCACAATGTAATAAACATGATATAGTAAGAAATAAGATATAAAAAAATTTATTATTTGTTTAATTTTTTAAAATCTCTCTTATTTTACGGTGTTAAATAAATTCACTGATTATATATACTAATTTAAACTCTTACAACAATTAAATCAATTGCAGACTCTTGTAAAAGAACATGTTCAAGATATTAAGCTTTCGCAATCGGACTATAAAGGTTAAAAGCTTGCAATAAATCTCTGTCAAGTTTGCGTTACAAAAATCAGCTATATATTTATTTCATAGGATAAAAAGTCTGTCACGATAATTTTAGAATAGCTTGTATAATTTTAGAATAGCTTGTATAATTTTAGAATAGCTTGTATATATATGTATATACATATAAATATATATTTATGATAATAATATATATTTATAAAATTTCAATAGCTCAGTCGTTGAAGAGCAGTTGTCCGGAAAGTGAAAAATTCGATTTTTGATTCAAAAACTCACATCTCACATATATTTTTAGTCCGCAAATAATGTTTCCTAGCAATTATTTATTGGACAGAAAAATGTACAAATGTCTTATATAGATATGTGAGTGACCCTGCCACACACACGAATAATAATAATTGTTACGAGTGTGTCTGGGCTCTCGTGCCATGTTCCACTACATATACTTCTGTTTATTTATATTATAATATATTAAATATATTATAATATAAATATAATATAATATATATATATATATATATATATATACATATATTGAAACATATAGCAAGTCTTTATAGTTGTATCAATTGATGTAAAATAAAACGACTCTTACATTAAGTAGTTACGTGATTGTGATGCGTTGATGTAATTGAGAGAGAGAGAGAGAGATGCAAATGAAATGCATTCAAATTACATTTGAAATTATTTTATTTTAATACAACAGCTACAACAATGGACATATAACTTTACTCTCTCAAATTAAATTTTATTTCATAAAAATATTGATATTATTGATATATTATTTTCTTTGCGCGCGTCCCTAAAAACACGATTGTTAGTTTTTTATAATAAAATAAATTTTTTTTTCATTTAGTTAAGAGGGGGAGGCAAAGGATAGAATATATATTTTGACCTATTTTAAATTTAAGTAACATTCAGTGAAGTTCAAGTATATTAAATGAAAAAGTTTTGATTACAAAGATAATATTGCAGTGTATTTCAAACATTAAGAATATTCAATAATTAAATGTTACATAAAAAATGAAAGGAGCGCAAATCACGAGAATTTCGCCCTGAATACCAAAGTATAAATAAGCGATGGTTCTGGTTGAAATGCACTTCAATTCTTTTCTTCGATTTTCTGTCAGAAAAGCAATAAAATTTGAAATCTATATCTGTCTTTCCCTTTAACTCTCGAGAAATGGAAAATTTATTTCAAAGATGTTAAATTTATCCATGAAAGTGCTTATAAGTACAAGAAAATGTACAATGTATCAATTGCTTAATCTATTTTCGTGTCATTTTAATTTAATTACCCCCCTCCCTGTTTATAGAAAAATAATTTCTTTTTAAATTTTATAATATACTTTTACACACACACATACACACACGTATGTATGTATGTATATATTTTGAGAAAATAAATTTCACAAATCTTCTTCAATTAATTTTTTAAAAATATTATTACTAAAATTTTTCATTGCTCTTTCTAAAGCAAATTTTTCATTTAAATGTTTAAATATGATGATTATTGAAATCGTTAATATAAACAATATTAATACAATTTCTGTTATACATGTTTATACATGTTCCAATTAACTTGAATATTTGAATTTAAATAATTTTATTTATGCCTTTCTAATATATTAAAAATATAAAAAACAGAAGTTGATAAGTACACTTTTTTTCATCAAACAAAAAAGTAGAACATCTTTTTGAAAATCGTTTTCAACATTTCTATCTACATTTTGGTCGTGTAGAACGTAAACTTAGTTACATTTTGATAATCTTTTGACGCAAATCTAATTAGTAAATAAAAGAATTAATTACTACTAATAACTACTAATTCTATATACTTAAATCTCATTTTGTTTTTCTTTTTTTATCTTCAATTCGTGTTACTGATAATCTAATAACTGATACGCGCACAAACAACATAATAATTATGTTTCGTTCGATAAAAAGTACGCTAAGCGTTAGCTTTTTCTACTGATACTTAAATATATGTCATTTAACTTTACTTGCTTGCAGATTGGAATCTTTAATATAGCACGCGTCTTTATCCATGAAATCCAAAGAAAGCGACACGAAGAATGCCGCGTCCTACATTCTTTGCTTTTATGTTTTGTTTCGTAAAATAGAATACATATTGTGACATATTACACAACGATGGCGTTAACATTAAAATAAATAAAAAGAGAATTTTATGGTAATATAATATACAAAAATGAAAAATAAAGTATAAATGTATTAATTTTCTTTAATTTTTATTCTTAAAAAATTTAATATATTATTGTATATACTCTGTGTATATCGTGCTTTGTGTTTTTTTTTACACTCGTCATTTACATGTAAAGCATTAAAATATTTTGCCCACAATCACTTTTATAACATTTACATTAAAAATATTAAATAATTAATATTTTTCAATAAAAATATTAAATAATGATAGAACGATATATAAATTGGCAAACTATAATTGTATTGAAATATTATGATAATAATTGCACAGCTAGATTGAAATTGACTTTCTTTCTTTTTTTGGAAACTTGTCTCAGAAATCAATGATATGTTAGGTATTCACTTTGTTACAGATATTTATTTCTTCTATATTAATATCTTTCTTTGATGTGGCGTTAGTATTAAGTGCATTCATATTTAATTCGCTTTTTGAGCGCAGATGTGATATAAATGCTTACAAAAATGTTTACAAAATATGAATTGATACACACACATATATGTATATATACATATATATATATATATATATATATTGTATGTAATTCCATTTCAATGTAATTTTCGAAAAATTTAACTGTGTGAAATGAATTATATGTCTGTCAAATACAATGTTTCTTTTGAAATTTATGAAAAACATAATACAATACGTAAAATTTAGCGTTAGCTCTTTTAAGATTAAAACACGTGCGCTAAAAATTATTCCAATTTTCTATCTTGCTATCATTTTTTTTATATATTGCCCCATTATAGATTTAAATCTCTTTTCTTTCAAAATTTATAAATTGAATGTATACTTATCTTGCATATTGAAAATTGAATTGTTAAAAAATCCATTATTTATTCTTCCAGAAAAATAAAATATCATACTTTTTCTAAATTCTTATTAAAACGAAAATGTTTTAAAAATATATCGAAGCAAATACAAAAAAATATAATCAATAAATCAATAAAATCATTAACATACCTACATACGAAAAAAATTTTTGAAGAATTTTAGCGAGACGGAAATATAAAAATGTTTCTTTTATAAATCTATAAATATAATAAAATTATAAATTTATTTAATTTTAATCATTATTTATTTAAATATATGTGTAAATAATAATGTGTATATAAAAATGCAGATATAAATATATATATATATATATATATATATATATATATATGTATATAAATTTACCTCATAAAAAAGTTGTACTAAAGCTTAATATTTTTTTGTAACAGTCAACATTTTTTAAACAATTGTTACAATATATGTTTTACTCAATTATTAACTCGATAAAATTAACGTTTCTTCCGCTTGAAATTGTTTTTACATTTGTTGTAAACTGAATAAATATTCTTTATTTTGTTTTCAATATTAATTTCCAACAAGAAACGATAGTTTTGAAATTTATTTACTTCTATTCTCAAATAATAACTAATCTTCAATCTTATCTAAAGACGACAGTTTCAATCTCTCCAGCCTTCAATTTCGCATCGAGAAATTCACAATGTAATTGAATATACGCAAAGTATACTGATAAACATCATAACATCTAAATTGATAACAGGATAACGGATAATCATTTTACTTAAAAATTATAATCAAGAAATGCAACTCATTTTTATGTATAAAATTATAAATTTATATACAGGCTATATATATATTTCAAATTTTTTAATAAATTTATGAAATTGATTTTTCCTTTAAATGGATATATAAATATTTTTTATAATTGTAAAATTTCTGCAAATTAATATTTAATCTATTTTTGTTATTAATTCTTAAATTAATTTTAAAAAATCCACAAAATTAAAGAAAAATTAAGATTTAAAAAAAGATCTTTAAAATTCTAAAATTTTTAGAAGGATAAGGAAGATAAGAAATTAATTTTCGTAATATTATATATATATATATATATATATATATATATATATTGTTTTTTTCTCATGCTACTCAAACAGGAAAAAAATTCTCATACAGAAAAATATCTTTCATGTATATGATGTATTTATTTTTCCATAAATATTTTCTCGAAACAAACATTTTATGGATATACTTTTCTCGCGTGGATTGCAATAATGTATCTAACTCGCAACAGATATATTTCGAGATTTACGTCGTAATCTTTCCCGCCTCTTGTATCCACCCACTAGATATCAATGACCGGGCAAAAGGCATATTCCGCGCGATTCATGATATGTCGATAACACATACAGGAGTGATTATAAACAATGAGCATATAGCAGGAAGCGCCAGCAATGCACGCATGTCGATATACGTAAAGATGAATGGCGGTTAGTTATGTAAGCCGCGAGAGTATTTATACGTTGGTCGAAAATAGTCGACGAACCGCATTCGAAGAAGCGGCACGTTCCTTTAATATCACCATATGAATATCGACATACATTTTATATCGAGGGGACGATAGAAATAAAAATCTTGCTTGAACTAAAAGAAGTTGACACGACTTTCTAAATCTGTCTGTAAAAGCGACGATTTAAATATAATTCGACACCTTTACATTTTTCAATGATATCCTCGGTTCAATGATATCTTATTATACTTATCAATTAAAAGGAACAATAATTCATATTGATCCTGTTGAAACGTGTTTCATATGTTTTCAATATAAATCAATTTTTGCCTGTTTTTTTTCTTCTTTCCGTATATCCTTTAAAAATTACGAGAGTGGATAAACTATTTCTAGATTTGTTGATGTTTCAGATTATATATGCTCGTTTCGATGCTCTACTCATGCCAACAGCATATACGATCTATCGCAGGGAGAAAACTCAATATTTCAATGTTTACTTTTAAGAATTTATGACAACATACGTGGGAAGAAACACTTCTAATCGATATCACGAGTGCTATATCCCAAGGTTCTAAAATTTCAAAAGTAATATGAGAGAAAAAGATATCGGAACAAGATAATACTTACAATATTTTTGTTATAAAAATCGTTATCGACATCGCTTAATAATGACATTCTGCTTTGATGATATGCTTACGCATATGAAAAATTTTTTACAATTATAATAAAAAAAATATAATTAAAACAATAATTATAATTTTATAAGAAAACAATAATTATATATGTATTTATTTAATAGTTAATAGTGTCCTGTAATATTCCATCATACACAATAATTTTATATATGCAAACTATTATCATCAAGTGTGCACGTGCATTAAGTATTTAACATACATTATACATTTATTCAGTTAATAGTTGTTCAGCAAAATCCCAGCATCCGCAATAATTTTGTATATGCAAACTTATATAATGAGAGAGAGAGAGAGAGAGAGAGAGAGAGAGAGAGAGAGAGAGAGAGAGAGAGAGAGAGAGAGAGAGAGAGAGAGAGTGCACATATGTACATAAACCATTTAATAGTATCAATTAAGTAGAAAATATTCATACATATATATACACATATACATACATCGATATTTTCCACTTAATTAATACTATTAAAAGATTAATATATACGTACACACTCATTATATACGAGGGTAAGTCAAAAAGTAAAGGGACAAATAAAGAAAAACACATTTATTTTAACCTATGTGGAAAATTTACATATCATTTTTCGACATAATCCCCACCAACATCGATACATTTGATCCACTACTTAATAAGCTTCTGTATTTCATCCTGGAAGAAAGATTTGGATTGGATGCGTAGCCAGTTATGCACCACTGCAATGACCTTCTCATCCGAAGAAAAATGTTTTCCTCGTAGTGCTTCTTTTAATAAACCGAAAAGATGAAAAGAAAAAAGAAAAAAAAAAGAAAAGAAATACTACGAGAAAAAAAATTTTCTTTGGATGAGAAGGTCATTGTAGTGGTGCATAACTGGCTACGCATCCAACCCAAATCTTTCTTCCAGGATGAAATACAGAAGCTTATTAAGTAGTGATCAAATGTATCGATGTTGGTGGGGATTATGTCGAAAAATTATATGTAAATTTTCCACATAGGTTAAAATAAATGTGTTTTTCTTTATTTGTCCCTTTACTTTTTGATTTACCCTCGTATATATAACAAAACATGCATATATATTGAAACATGTAAAGCAAAAATATATTCTAAAGTTTCGTAGTAGTTCAATATATATAAAAGTTAACATATTGTTTTACAATACTTATTAAATATTTTTCAATAAAACTTTAATAATATTTTTGTATTGTTCTCAGATACTTAGCTTACAAATTATTATTTATATAATCTAAAAATTAATAAATTCTTTTAAAAACCTACTAATTACTTTAAAATAATTTTAACATTATAGAATTTAATTTTATATTAAAAAAATTTTTATTTTAAATACAAATATTTATATAGTAATATATCATAATAATCAATAAAAAAAGCGACATAAAGCAATAAAAAATGTTTTATAATTAAAGTGCAAGTACAAATCAAATTATTTCAATTAAAATTCTTTATAATATACAAAAATACGAGACAAGATTCAGCATCATTCAGCAAGACAAAAATTAAATCTTTTTGTGAAAGGAAAGCCAATATATCAAAGTGACATATATGCTGAATATATACATAACATCAAAATGCAATCAACAACTGAGATTTACGAAGGAAACTCACCGGGATTTGATTGAGATTGATGTCGGACTTCTCCCTGTTGGCGCAATTAGCGGTGTAACCGGGCTCCTGGTTGAATCGCCTGCCAAACTTGAGGAGATTTCTCATGATCATGGTATTCATCACGATGATAAGCACAAGCGGCACAATCAGGCTCGCTATGCTATCGATAATGCTGATAATCCGCATGGTTTCTAGATACTCGATTCTCAAATCGCACACCTCGTCGCCGTCCTGATTTTTCACTACCCCGGCAGTGACAAAGGAATATGAGTGGCTGGCCAGGGCAAAGATCGTCAGCACCAGAATGATTGTTTTTGCGCGTGCTACAGTGCACATATGCGGCCGATGGAGCGGATATTGAACGGCGATGAATCTTTCGACGGTGAAAGCGACGATTAACCAAACGCTGAGCGAGCTGCAAACCGCGCTGACATATACCAACGTTTCGCACCAGCCGTCATTGTTGAAGACTCTCCAGCCTACTGTGCTATTAAGCCACACCAGGAGCAGAGACATGAGAAAGCCGAAATCAGCGGTGGCTAACGCAGCCAAGTAATAACTGGAACTGCGCAGCTTCAGATGCGTCTTGAGAAAAACTACGCACGACAAGAGGTTGCCTACCAGGCCCAATAGAATGATGGACGGTATATAATACAGATGGCAAAAATCCAGGAGAAAGTATAGCGAGGTGCAAATTCCACCCAGTTCCTCTTCCATCTCGTAAATCGTCTCCAAGCTATGGTTTTGATAATCGTAGATTGTCAGGTTCGGCCAAACCGTCGGCGATGCTGATCTTCGGAATCGCGGAGACAGATCGCTAACCGTTGTTGGTATCTGATGATACCTCGAAACTCTACTTGATAGTTCTTGAAATGTGAACATGGTTGCACGATGAGACGAGATCACATTAATGGTCGAAGAAAACTCTCTTCGACGATTCTCTTCGTTGCTCCAGAAACGCGATCGGCTGCGCGAGGTGCATCAGCGCGTAATGCACGTCGCAATAATATTGACCATTCTCCAAGCTCGTAGGTGTGACGTTGTTGATATAGACCAGGCCAATGCCGGACTATAAAGTTGCACTGAACGCTTGAATCACGAGTGTGATCAGCTAAATGATTGTCCGATGGAAATTCCCAGCTTTTTTCTCTCGTATCGTATACCTTACCCTGATAAAACCTATTGAATGAGAATGCGTGTACGGCACATAGATTCACGAAGACTCGTTAAAATTGTTGACACGAACACGATAGTATTCTGCGCACTATTACGCCCGAATCGCGCGTGATAAGCAACATTGTTGTTTGATAAAAACCTTGATAAAAACTGTCCCTTTCTTTCCTCCTCAGAATGTCACGCTGCGAAAATCTGTTAGAGATGAATAATGAGAGCTCGGCGGAGATTCTCTAAATTTGTGAGAGCGATAAATATATAAAAAAACAATAAATTTTAAACAATATTGTCGACATTTCAAAATTAAACATCTGGGTACGAAAGTTCAGCCTATTTTAGTCGAGTCAGTTATCCGAAATCAGTAGTCGAACTAAAAGCTACTTGATCCGACACGATCGGTTGCAACGCGGACGCATTCCACTGCGAAGAAATGCGCGGCAAAACGATTGGAGACTTTCCAACGTCGCTGACACGTATTAGCGTAGGTATTGAGCGCAGGATTGCGTTTAAATGTTCGGACATCCCTGTTTGTTTGACACAAATTTGTTTCCCCCTGTCCAAACGTCTATCTAAGCGGGTGACATAACCGTTTACACTTTCAGTTCGATTACATCCAACTTAATTGCATTTCCAGAGGAAATGTAGTCAAACAGTACTGTTTCCGCACTCGTTTCACTCTCGATCGATACAATTTCATTTAATAATGTGCACACTCGCCCATTATTTCACCTATTTTTATCCGAATTTCGCAGTAATTTATATTCATTTTACTCTATGAAAGCATGCGCGTTAATTCAATTTTCAGGAAATCACCATTACATTCATCATTATATTCATTTGTGTATAAGTTGTTCAATTGGTTCAATGATAATGTCTGAATGATAGGAAATTAAGTTCTGATGAAATCCGTATCAAATTGTGTGCATAAGGTGAACGAATTTGCGAGTTCACTGAATAACTCGCAATCAGAGAGATATCAGAGAATTGCTGTCTGTATCCGTGCTATTTCATATAATACATTTTCTGAAGAGAACTTTTAAGCTACAATTGGCACGTTGAAATGTTTGGTGCTAATGAGAACAAAAGCGACACGTTCATTGTTCGCAATTCTGTTCAAACTCTCTATATATTTCATTAACGCGAAAACGAGAACGCAATGCATTTACAGTTCACTTAATAGCCTTCCGTAATGGATTTCTTAATTGTATTTTCCATTTTTTTCCGACTATTTCGCGTACGACTTATCGCGAATCGAGCAAGTCGCGCATTAAAAATTGATTTATCGATCTACAGCTTGCGATACATTTGAGAGCGAGATAAATGCGGAAGTATGTAGTGAGATTGATAAACAGCGCGCGTGTTTCCGCAAGAATGCGATTTCATCGTACGGCTTACATTCGTTACTCGCCTCAACCTTGACTTGAATAGCTCCCGAATTTAGCTAGCGTATCTACATTTTGACTGATTCAGCGATCGTAATTTAATGCAGGAGGATTTTATACGCATCTAGATATCTCGCGTATTAAAGAGAAAGGTACCTCATTTGCGCAGTTTTATTTTCTTTTAATTACTTCTCCGTGTTGCTTTATGACAGCTATCGCGTCGTTATTAAATTATCAAAGACGCCGACTTACCGTTTAATTAAATTGCACAGTCACTGATTCACACTTCACAATTTCATTAAATGTACGAAGCATGCCTCGTTGAATAATTCTTAAATAATCTTGAACTCTCGTTTGAGAACTATATAATGCTACCAGTAGCGTATTTAATTGTCACGTGTCGCAGAGAACAAAATTATATGTATTATCCGATTTTCTACACGACATTTCATCATTAATTCTGCCATTTCCCATCTTTCCGCTTATCACCACACACAGAAAATTTAAAAACGAAAATTGAAGATAAAATATTTATTCTTGATATAGCGATGTTGTACAGCATTTTAGTAAATTTGTTTTAAAATTTTCATCATTATCTTAATCTGTGACGATATCTTTTTAATTCGTTGCAAAAAATATAATTTAGTTTCGTTGAATTAATTCTCTTTAAGATAAATAATCTCTGGATCTCGTTAAAGCACTAATTTCTTTTGCTCAACAATATGTGAAATTATGACACTCAATTAAAACACCCTCGAAAAATTTTCAATCGTCGAACTTGTCCGCTGATTGTAACTAAAAAATACAATGTATTCTGCAATTTTCGTTGAAATTGAACTGGGATTACAGAGAATTTTTCTATCGGCTTTATGGATGTGATAATCAAACTGTCAGGGATTTATACATATAAAAAGCACTTCAGAGTTTTCAAACGGAAATAGAAACGATTCGACGAAAATAGTACGTATTAGTTGCTATCTTCATTTAAATTTAATCACTCAGCAGAATGTTCAGAAACTTTTTAACAATTCCAACTCTTCGAGAATTGAGCTGTAACATGCAATCGGTACAATCCAATCGGAAGAAGCTCCGAGCTTTCGAACACGATCTAAACGTTTACACACGAGAAAAAGATATATTCCTCGATTAATATAATTAAATAGGGTCACACCATTAACGCGTATATAGGAAAATGTGCGCGTCGTGCGGTGGGAAACGTCGTCGGGTAAACTGGGAACACGGGCTTCTATGAGAACGCATCTGTCCCAAGCCGAAAAGTTCCGCCGCATGCGCCTTGTAGAGATCCTGCCGGCGTCTCGACGGACGCCGCTGATGTCGACGACGCCGGCGTCGTCGGGCTTCGCATCGTTTCTGCGTCTCACGACTTCGAAAAAATGATTGCGAAAAAAGGGCATCTTTCTTTCTTTGGTTCTACAAAAATAGAGTGAAGATTGCGAAGAAAAGGGCATCTTTCTTTCCTTCTGCAAAAATAGGATGAAGATTGCGAAGAAAGAGCATATTTCTTTTTCACCCTCCAAAATAGAATGAAAAAGAGATATATTTTTTTCTATTTGAAAATACAAAATCTTTAGTACGAATAATAAATTATAAATTAATAAATCGATAATATTAACTAATGATAATATGAAATCTATTATTGGAAGATTTGGAGGATTTTCGACATACAAAGTATTTTTACAAGTTCTGCTTGAAACGTGTAAGTTTCGATTCGAAATAGATTGATTTTTCTATGAAGTCATATAGAAGAATTTCATTCCATTATGCACATCGTTGGGCTTCACGTCATCTTACGTATCTAGCTTCAAAGAAACGATTGCGTAAAAAGAGCATCGCGATCTTCTTTCCATCTTATAACAATAGAATAAAAGAAATACCACAGCTTTGTGATTTTAAAGCAAAAAATGAAATTTTCACAATGAATAATAGAATAAATTTATATATTCTTGTACATTAAATAGTATATATAATATTATATATATATATATATATATATATATATATATATATATATGATAAGTAAAACTTGTGAGATATATATAATATATATATATATATATATATCTCACAAGTTTTACTTATAAAACACAACTTATTTGAATTTTGATTCGCGATAAATCGCTTTTTCGATAAAGTTAGGAAAAAAAATTCATAGTCCACTATCCACGCAAAAATTTTTTTCTGCCTTTATTCCATGCTTCTATTATAGAAGATTCCAGCCGAATAATCTGTTTGAATAAATTCTTTGTTCAATGACGAACAGAATTTTTTTCAAACAGGATTATATCGACAGTTTTAATAGCTTTTATAGTACAAGCCGATAAAAATCCAGAGATTTTGAATGTAAGTAAATAATATATCAATTTTAATTTAATTTAATTGTTGATCTCATATCAAACTTAAGGCCAAAATATTTAATGTTACAAATTTTAAATCTACATATGTGTTGTCTGGTTTTTTTTTTCCATGATATTTCGCTAAGATCAGATATTGGCAGCATAGAACGGAATTGCGTCTATTGCTGTATTTTTTACATTGTTGATAAATTTGAGAGATTTCTCATTATTTTACATCTCGCACATCATAAAACTCTTTCAATAGTTAAAATACGGATGTATGATATGTGCATCAAAACAATAAATATGTCTGACATTGCGTAGGTTATTACTACTATTTTAATATTGATGTATAAAGAATATGTTAAATTAATTGACGTACGTCCAGATTCACGAATTTAAATAGCTGATAACGCGAAATTGTATTTATTTCGTTGATAGCACCAAATTAACTTTTATAAATAAAAAACGTTTATCGGCCATTAGATTTTCTTGCAAAAAAAGGATACGAAATGTCATTTCGAGGATATAAATGCCATTCCGACTAATTCTTTTATCGACTGATTCTTCTACAGGAAATAAGTTATTTCTAGACATAACAACTTATTCAAATTTCAATTTCAAATTTAAAAAAATTTTTTAAACTTGATAAAAAATGTTTGTCTTTACATATTTTTCCGTATAAATCTTAAAAATGTTTTAAGAAACCAGTATTATTAAGCATCAAAAAAGCTTATATAATTAAGGATATATGTTTTATTTTGTAATACGTTTTGCTTATTCTTCTCCTTCAAAATAATGTTTAATTAATACTAATAGTTATGCTAGTTATATTTGTTCAGCCCGTACGTTTAATTCTGACCAATCTCAGCAATTTCAATCATTTTCGCAATCAACTCTCCATCCTATATTAGCTTTCGTATGCGTTGATTTCATCACTAACCTAATACTAGTGTTACGTTGAGAAACAACAATTTACTAGCTTCTATGCACGTCGCAAATTGTATTTACTGATAAATAAATTACATTTTATCAATATATAAATATGTAGAATTAATAAGTGAATTTATACAAGCGATATAAAGGATTAACATTTGTATAGTAATCTGTATATATATAGGATTATACATAAATTTTCGAAATAATGGGGGATATGCATATTCTCTTTAAATCTTAAATATTCATACATGCATATATGAAATTAATTGTGCGATTTATTTAACTGTCTCCACCTATAATTATTTGTAAACTATTTGCAATTTATTTTTAAATTCAATTTTTGAATAGATATTTTGGGAAGAAAGTGTCATATAAAATTTGTGAAAAATTGCTTCTTTCATAAAAAAGAAATTGACTGAGAAAAAAATGCTTTGTTCTATTAATCTATTATTACGTTTGATATTTAATTTACGAGAAGGCTTTTACTTTTTTAATGATATAAAGCATCTTCATAATTTATTCTAGAAACTTTTCTAGAAGAAAAATGCGATGACAATCTTTTACAATAAAATATCTGTACATGATTAGTTGATCAGTAGCACATATTCTATGTATTTAATCATTTATTTTTATAAAAAGCAAATTGATCGTAAAACATTAAATTTAAGAGTCAAAATAACCATTTTTAAAATTTCTAAAGCATAAAAATGGAAATTTTTCTTAATTAATATTACACATGTATATAATTAATATTATATATGTATAATTAGTTTTCTAAAAGAGAAAGCCTTTTAGAATACGCTATATAGAGTTTAAAACAAGCTTTGCTCTCGCAGTGAAATGTAATTTAAATACGAAATGGCAAGAACAATTGTGGCAGTACAAATGTTTTGTAGTTAGTGTTTATTAAGCATATCTATTCCCGGAATATGCATTTCGTGTCTAATATTGATTTGTATTGATATTTGATTCATACTTGATTATAACAAGTTTTTGGTTACAAATACTCTGATTTATTTTATCGCTCTGTTGATTATTCTGCATTAAAAATAATAGCATGATAAATGAGGGAATTATGTATCTTATTGTTAGATGAACTAAATAAATTGCAAATTAAGAAAAAAATAATATTCTTATATTTCTATGAAATAAATACAGGTTAACGTAAATAATTAACAAATAATATATATATATATCTGTTTTGATTTTTTTTTTCAGTGTTACAAAGTCTTAAAACACGCGTGTACGAATCTAAGAGGTCAATCACAACCAAGTGGCAAGCCATTTACAGCAGTTATCTCGTATGTATTGAATCCAAAGGCTGTAACAATGGGTCAATTGTATGGCGAATACGATCCCGACACACACGAATGGTAAGCAATATATCGTCGATACTTCGCCAAAATTGCGATACCTCAAAACTGATTTTCATTTACATGCAAATATTGTATACGTGTCCTATGTTATATGCGAAAACCACGAATCTGCAATTCTTTGAATTTTAATGATAAATTTTTCAGATAAACGATATTTTTTTCAATTTAAAAGATGATTTTTTCTATGTTATTAAAAAACTTGAAGAGGATTTCTCAAAATGTTACATGACAAAATCGTAACGTAATATCAACGATATATATCGTTATATTCAATAAATATATTTTATATATCAAAAGTTTAAAAAAAAAAATCTGTTATTAAACTCTAATATTTAGAGTTTATTTCACATTTATTTTAATATTTATTTAATTTATATAATATATTTTATTAAAGTACTCTTTGCGTTAACTCAAATGTTTCGTAGAATTTAACGTTAAAACTACCTATTTATCTAATGCTACAATAGCTATTATAGCACTTGATGTGTTTTAACACAAATAAACTCGATATTATCATTCGGTTGCTTGCTTGTAATTCTCGATTAATTATGATAATTAATTCCACACAAACGCCATTAAGCGTATTAAATTCTTTGAAAAAATATATTTTCTAATATCACAGTGTTTTACATATAATTTTATTCCTTTTTCATATCAAACGCGTTTTAATTTTCCTTTAATATAATTTGAGAATATATTTTCATAGATCGCAATATTAAAAATAATATAGAATATTACAATTATCAAAGAGTTATCTCTCTCGTCCATATAATTAATTAAAATACTCTCACTGAAAATAAATGCATAAAGTACCGAAATAATAATGAATTACTATTACCACCATTGTAATCTGATATATTCGAAGAGATATTTAATTCCTTTTTCTGTTATTATGTTCTGTGCCTTCGTATATAAACAAATTTTCAACGTATTTCAATGTATGAATTAAAATAACTGCCCGTAATTAGTTGTGTTACTCTTTTTTTATATATGTTTTAAGCGACGATATGTGTATATGTGCACATTTGTATAATACATATACACATATAAAAAATATTTCGGATAACACATGTATGTCTATATATTTAATCTTCTTTAAATTTTAAACTTACACTACTTGAAATACATATATATACATTGTATTTGAATTAATATCTAAACAATTTTCTGTTATTTTAATTAAAATTAAAAAATAATATTATGCAAATATTTTTACATAAATAATTAATTATTATTAATAATTTTATTATAAATAATTTTTATATCAAGTTTAATAAATTATTTGCTAAAGTACTTTACTGCAATTTATATTTAATTTAATTATACATTTATATTTAATTATACATAGATATTAATAAAGACATAGGTACAAATAAGAAACATATAATGAATTAATATATAAATAAAGATTTGCTTATCAATATACAACATTTTGTAACATTCGTAAATTATAAGAATTTTTAAATAGATTTAAAACGAAATTCGTAGAGCTAATACCTGCAATGCACATTCGATTTTCAGGACAGACGGAATATTGCCAACTTTAATACGAGCAGATATAATAGCAGCTAATCGTGATAAACGTTGGTACATTTTTGATGGACCGGTCGATGCAGCTTGGATAGAGAATATGAACACTGTTCTGGACGATAACAAAAAGCTTTGTCTAACATCAGGAGAGATAATAAAGCTATTGCCAACTCAAACTATGATATTTGAAGTATCAGATCTTCGAGTAGCTTCTCCGGCTACAATTTCTAGGTAATATAAAACTAATTCAATAGTTCTTCCATTATTATAATATTTCTTTCATTATTATAACGAAAGAAATAAATAAAATAATTGTATCAATTGCAAAAATATAGTATTTAATATAATTAGTAATATACATAAAAAAATATTTAATAAAATATAACAAATAAATCTTTACTTTTTTTTAAACCGAGATAGAATAGCAGCATATTGATTAAAATAATAATTAGAATTATGTGACCAATTATATGTTCCTATTTTTATGTCAAAATAGATGTGGTATGGTATACATAGAATCGAAAAATTTAGGTCTGCAACCTATAATCGATTGCTGGATACGATCACTACCAAAGGTAAGTCAATATTTTCACAAGAGTATTTCCGCAGAAATATTTTTAGCCTCTATTTTATACATTTAATATATTGAAAAGGTTTAAAAACGAAGGAATATTTAATTTATTTTAATAGACAATATTATTTTATTAAAATCTCGTGTAATAATTTTGAAAGTACTTATCAATAGCATATTTCTTTTTAAATAAATATTCAACATTTTTTAATTTTCTGAAATTCTGTTTTACAGAAATAAAATTATTAGAATTTATATTTAAAATCAAATTAAATTAAACTTTTAAATTAAACTTTAAATGTAAATTTTTAATATTTTTAGTACTTTTACTCTCTCTTTTTAGGAAGGATTTACTTTTAAATCCTTGAATTCCCGAATTCGTCTCTTTAAGTCTTCAATTATTACTAAATAAATATAATTTTATGCATATTAAAATTAATTTGTAACATTATTATTTAATTAGGTATATGTAAGATGCAATTATATATAAAACAAGTCTTTACGATTTGATAGACAATGAGCGATTATATCGAAGAAATAACAGATTTAACAGCTCAACTAGTGCTTCCTGGCCTGAAGATTGTACGAGAAAATTTACGAGAAATCATGAATACGGTAGATTCCGCCATTGTTCAATCTTATATAAATTTAATGAACTTCAGAATTGGACCGATGGCCGGCCGTGAAGGAAAAGCACCACCAAGTTTTGCTTTCCAAAGAACTATACGTAAGTCGCAAGTGATTTAACTTTATATGTACTTTATATGTACTTTGCACATGAATATTGGCACATAAATAATAAATTTAAGCTTTAAAGTAAAAAAAAAAAAAAAAAAAAATATATATATATATATATATATAAAATTGTGGCACTAAATTTATATTTGAACATATATTATTATCACGAGTGTACTCTGTTTCTATTTATCAGTTCTGCGTAATATTGCTGTACATAAACATCTAAGTATAAAGATCAAGCCTGCATGGGTGTAAAGATGTATATTTAAATATTAATTAAATTTTATTATATATGATCTTTTTTATTCTTTAATTATTAATGAAGGAAATTAAATTTCAGTATTGTATTTATATTAATATAAAATCACATATATTGACAATAAATATTTTGTATCGCAGCGGATTTGCTGTCGCCATGGGTAGCTTTCGCTATTGTTTGGGGATTAGGTGCTACTTGCGATTACAAAAGTCGATGTATATTTAGTGAATGGCTGAGAAAAGTGCAAAAGAATGCTCAACATAAAACACCGTTTCCAGAAGATGGCCTTGTATTTGATTACAGGTACAAATATAAAATAATCCAAGAAATAAGTAAGTTAAGAAACAGAACTCTTTTCTGAAGGCGTTCATGCCGATGTTCATTACTTTGGCATTATTTTCTTGAAAATTCAATTAACGTAGGAATTAACATGTTAAACTTGAATAAAAAGAATTTAAAAAAGATAAAAGAAAAAATAGAAAATTTAAAAACCAAGAAAAAACTAAGACTTAAGATCTTAATGCTTAAAATGAGAAATAATTGAATGTGTTATCTTTGTATTATATACAATACTTTAAAAACTGTATTTTGCTTTAATATAATTTTATTAATATATAATATTTAAGTGATATTTAAATATTATAAAAATAATATCAATAAAATAATATATGTATATTAATATATGTATATATGTACAGTATTATAATAACACACACAAACGTAAAAATTAAATGTAACAAATAAATTAACATAAATTTTTGTTGAACTTTTCTCTTTGTATGAGAATAGAGCATCTTCATTTATACGTATAATTTTTTGTAAATAATTTGAATTATAGCAAAATACATTAGACAAAATACATCTTACATATATCTTAATTGAATTCAATAATATGTTATATATCATATATACTGTTGAGATTGCACGATGGCGGATTCACCGATCCTATTGAAGGTCAAGAGCCAATTCCACCAAAGTGGTACAAGTGGTTGGACGGAATTCCACTCATCAGAATAATCCCAGAAACAAAATATACCGGTAAGCCACACTAAGCTATTTCTTTAGGGGGAACTTTATGTAAATATATTGTATTTATATTTGTACAACACAAAGCTAATTAGATCGTTAATTAATTGACTTACTATTCTATTTGCCAATAGTCACGCAATGGAAAGGAGAAACCAAATGATAGCTTTGATAGTAGAAAGCAGAACAAGCAGAAAGAGCGCTTTATTTCTATCTTATTAGTGATATTTTTGTTTAATTTAATGTGCAGTTTAATTTAACTTTAAATTTGAGATCTAATCGTAAAAATATTTAAAATTGAATCGTAAAAGATATACACAAAAAATATACGTGATATTCAAAGAAATTTTCAAAAAAAGTAATTTTAAGTTAATCAAAGGTTTTATTAATAAAAGAAAGCTATTGATAAAAGAGATTATTGATAAGAAGACTATATATAAAGGATTATTCTAGATGTCTCATATTTATGCCGTGCAATAGATTGCAAAGTTTGTTGTGCAATACAAAAATTAATAAATATGCTATAATATATTAGCTGGTGCGACAATTCTACTTAATATGTTTTATCCCTTATTATTCTAAAATAGTATGTGTTTCATCTTTTACTCAACATATTTTCTTGACAAATTATATGCAGATATCGAAGTTCCAACTGAAGACAACGTGCGAAACGCTGCATTAATCGAATATCTTTTCGTTAATGAGACAAATATACTTTGCGTGGGCCCAACCGGAAGCGGTAAAACCCTGACGGTGTCGGCGAAACTATCGCGTAACATGCCGAAGAAATATATTTGCGACTTCATGACGTTCTCGGCGCGAATCACGGCGAATCAGACTCAAGTATGGCAGGAGAGCGAATTATATATTTTTCGAACGGGAAGTGAGAGATTAATAGCGCGGATCTATTTTCGCGCAGGATTTAATTGACGCGAAATTGGACAAGAGACGTAAGGGCATTTATGGGCCGCCGATCCTGAAAAAGCAAATTTTTTTCATCGACGATTTAAACATGCCGGCGCTGGATGCGTATGGCACTCAACCACCGATTGAATTAATCCGCCAGTTTATGGATTTAAATGGTGAGAGAAGTAACGAGATTAATTAAATTATAATAACCCATTCATATGATTGCATCGATGCACGAAATTGATAAGGTGATAAATTGAGGGATTAAAAAAAATATGACAAGAAAATTTAATTAAAAGTAAAATGCAGAAAAATATAATAACTAATTTAGTCACAAGTGTTGACGTGAAAATTATAAAGTTATAAATAATTCTAGCTGCTAGCTATTTTAATTTAGCTTTTCTATTCTAAGTCTAGCTATATATGTATATTTTATTTTTATTTGTAAACAATTTTCTAGATTATTTGGCATTATAAATACTTGCGAAGTACTACAATAAATTATTTATTAAACTTTCTTCATTTTTTGATAAAAAAGATACAAAGCAATTTATTTTAGAATTTTATATATCTCTTACATTTACATAGTTTAACATTTTATGAATTATAATATAAAAATAGAAACAAAAATAAAATAAAAATAACATTTTATTTCCATATCGAAGCATCGCAAAGTACCTTTTACTCGGGATTACTCTGTATAATCTTCGTATTTCCTATCTTATTAAAATCTCCGTTTAAAAGATTTCATTAGAAATAAATTACGTCACGATTACGGAAGAGATAGATCAAAATAACTTTTAAATTAATGAAAATTTTAATTTTGATCCTCGAAAGCTCCTGAGAAAACTTAAAGAGAAATGAATGTTTTGAAAAATTATATATGAAAATTAAAAACGCAGAGATGGTAATATTTACATATCTGTGTATAAAAATATAATGGAATATGCTAATAATAATTTCTAATTATTAAATATGCGTTTTTCCACACACTAGTGTGTATTAAAATCAGAATTTTAGTAAATTTATAATTTTAATAACCTAGAGAACAATATATAATTCTCAAGGCAATGATGTTATCACAGTTGACCTTTTTATACGGCGGAATTCGATGTCACGGATATATATCCAAACATAAATATGATCAGATTAATATTCTTTTTCCATGATATCGAGCGAATTACATAATCATGGAATTCTCTATAAAAATTCCTGACATTATATCATCCATTCCATTATCTTAACAAGTCAAGCTTCAATAAATCAAAAAACTTTTTAAGATTTTAATTTCTTATAGAGTTTTCTTTAAGAATATGCTAACTATCCAAAATAATGCTCTCCATGAACTATTTATATAATATAATAAAACATACCAAAATTTAAGTCTAGAGGTTTTCCGCAGGATGGTACGACAGAAAAGAGATCGGATCCTTCAGGCTGATCGAGGACGTAAATTTTATCGCTGCTATGGGACTTCCCGAAGGTGGAAGAAACCCAATAACAGCCAGACTTCTACGACATTTCCATATTATTGCATTTCTAGAGATGGAGAACGACGCCAAAGTAAGTTGTATGCTATTTGTAAAATTGCACGTTGAATACACTAATTGCTCGCATTTATTGATAATCTCTCAGGATATCAATCACGTTATTTTTGTCTAGAAATAAAAACGTGAAATCCCCGCGCGCGTAATTTTTCTGAAGTTGTAATTGTCGAGTAAAAAGAAAATCCTTGATTGAATAAAATCTCGCTCATATCAAAAAAATATTAAAAGTTGTTTTCTGTTAATTTAAAATCTATTTTTTAAAGCAATATATTATACATAAAAAGCTAATGAATCAACTTATTTGAAATGTATAATATAATATTTTTTACTCTACAAAATTTAATTATTAAAATCTTTAACATATATATTTAAAAAAATTAATTATATTTTATATTAAAAAGAAATATTGATTTGTACACAAATATACTTACAAGATAATCGATAAGAGAGAGAAATCATGACTAAAAATTATCAGTAAAAATATAATAAAATAAGATCATATAAGACACCTTTTACAGACGAATACCAGGCAAGAGTATTGTAATTTTAAATATAGAAAATTCAGAATTGAGATATTTATCGAATATTGAACAAATATTACGATTTTATTTATCGTGTCATGTCGCTTGCGCGTTGAAATTCAATGAAAGATAATTCCCGACATCAGATTTTGTTACACTCGAGGCTGCACGTACTTGACTACATGTACGTTTCCTTCCACTGCGTCGTCAAGTTTTCTTCCATTGAATCGGCATCCACGCCCAAGCGCATAATCGCGACCCTTTGGAAAAGACGGAACACCGTGGCATCATAGCCGCGCTGTTTGCCTTGTTCCTCCGTGCTCGCCGCAATTAGACGTCGTAAATCGTGACCGTACCGACCATAATTTATCATAATCACCTGCTCGGCTGATATAATGGAGACCATAATCAACCGACTCTGCGCACCCGCGAGACCTTCTGTATACGTTTCGTCCAAGGTCGACGAGGCGGGTCCGCGTTTAAATACTGTTGGTTAAATATTCGTGTCAAATATATTCATAGTATTCGTACCCTTTTGCAGGGAATTTCCTTAATTTTGATACTCTTAGATATTATCTAACATTAAGCTAATTAAATATTAGATTAAGAGTCATATTATAATTACTCATACTGAATATTATAAATTGAGACAATAAGTAAAATTTTAATTACAATGGTGTGATAATTGTCTTTTAATATAAACCTGTTAGCATAAGTTTATCACCGGGAGACTTATTATATTCATGTCCTCTCTTAATAATTAAACTTTTTGAATTGAAATTAAAACTAAAGCTTAATTTTTTAAATTAATTTTTTATTACAGAAATTCTATCTATCGGATTATCTTGTAAGTATCAATATAAGTATCAACATTAAATGCCTCACGTAATTGTAAGATTAAATTTCTATTAAAATAAGTTTAAATAGAAGAGTTTGAACAGCTTTTAAATTTAAAATTAATTAATGTAATTTTAATTAATGTTGAATTAAATACAAAATAGAAAAGAGTCAGAATATATATACATATTCCAGGAAAAACTAATTCATACTGCTTAAGAGATTTAGATGTAAAAATGAATGTTATGTAATTGGAATTACTGTATATTTATGAAAAATAATTAATTAAGTGTTTGTATATAAGATAATATTTTCAAAATTAAAAATATATATATATATAATTATTTAATTTGATCTGTTATATATTTAATTTACAGTCGCATATCTTCAAAACAATTTTTAATTCGTGGCTGTCAAATACACCAAATCTTGGAAATATGCTGGACGATATAGTGGACACTACTTTAAAAGTTTTTACAATTACATGCAGCGAAATGTTGCCGATTCCTAATAAATCCCACTATACTTTTAATCTTCGCGATTTGAGTAAGGTATTCCAAGGTGTACTTATGGCAGACGCAACAAAAATGCTAGTTAGTATAATTTTTACGTATTATTATATTAATTTTCTAATTTAAAAATTGATTATATTTTACTGAAAGAAAAATCATTTCGGAATTAATGACAAGCTGCTTAAACAAAGATACGTCGATAATAGCACACTATCCTGCACAATGAAAAGAATTGTTCGATAAAAGACTATGTGTTTGAGTGATTAAAACACGTGTATGATCAGACAAACCTTCCTTTCGGTTTTAGCTCATGCATACGCGGCGCTCGTGGCAATATATCACGCGTTATTAAAAAGTTACAATAGAATAAAGAAAAATTAATCTGTTTTACACAAAAGTGAAATAAAAAATATTTAAATGGTTTTATTTGTACGTGACAAAGCGAAGCAATCTATACATAAATCAGGGAACAGTGACATATATTTCCAATTCATTCTTGATTGCTTTAAAATAGAGATGACTTTAATCTAGTTTAATACTTTATTTAATACACAGCTAACGTGAAATTGATTATATTGTCACATTTGATTTATTCTTTTACATAGACTCGTGAGAAATTATTAATACTTTGGTATCATGAAAATATTCGAGTCTTCAGTGATCGATTGATTGATAACGAAGATAAAAAATGGTTTGATAAATTCTTGAGGGAAATATTAAACAAAAACTTCCATTGTGACATTGATAATTTTATTGGGGAGAAACCATTATTTTACGGTGATTTTTGTGGCCCAGCAAAAGAGTATGAACAGATAACAGATGTAGAAAAAGTAATTAATTCCATTTATAGTTAAATAATTTAAATTTAAATTTAATATTTAATATATTTAATATTTTATATATGTATATATATATATATATATATATATATATAAAATAATATATATGTTTGCATGTATGCATATAGATAATTAATAATTAATAGTAAATATACTACAATTTAATAATTAATATTCTTAAATTTTTAAGTGTGTATAATGTGTGTATGATTTAATATAAGATATATAGTTGAAAACGCAAATGCAAATATAGCGTAAAATTTATGTATTTTTAAAATATAAATTTATAGTAAATATATTAATTTTTCCATAAAATTTAAAAAGTTTATATGTTTATCTTTTTAAATTTTTTTATAAGTTATCACAAATAAAATGTATTTCGACCTTTATATATTTATAGATGAAAACAATTTTACTTGATTTTTTGGACGATTATAATAACTCAACGACATCGCCGATGCAATTAGTACTATTTGAAGATGCAATGAGTCACATTTGTAAAATCATGCGAATTCTTCGACAACCTAGAGGAAATGTCTTATTACTAGGAATGGGTGGCTCAGGTATGCTGCATATCAGACACGATTAAAATATCAAAACATTCTATAATTGATATAATAATCTTAAAATTAATTTACATTCTCGTATAAAAGATTATTCTCATATAAAAGATTAATTAATTAATTAACTTTATATACTTAAATACTTCATGTAATTATAATACATATATATTTATTGTAAGTTTAGAAATTAAAACTGACTCCGTAGGAATATAGATATAATTATAAATGAAATAATAATGCTAGAGTGACTTTTCAAAATATTAAATAACTATATGTTATATTACTTGGTCGCTTTTAATATTAATAACATTCTGGATAACTACCGCGTGATCTCCTTGGTGAATAGCTTATTCATTTGATTAATTGATATTTGAATATTTTTTTCTTTCTCTCGTATTTCTAAGAAATTCATATCAATGGCTTCTTCAATTTAAAAAAACTTGCTGACTAAAGAACTTGCGTTTATTATATTGCGTCTAGAATAAGATGCAAATAAAACATTTTTTTATTCCAACTAGGACGTCAAAGTCTGACGAAGCTTGCATCGCATATTCAGGAGTACAATTGTTTCCAGATTGGAATCAGCAAAGCTTATACAATTCATGACTGGCTAAATGATATCAAGAACGTAATTCTAAAAGCAGGATTACGGAATCAATCTATCGTCTTTCTGTTTTCTGATACGCAGGTAAAATTAAGTCAGATTGTCAATTGAAATTTAAAGTATATAAGTACTTGAATTAAAAATTCGTCGTGTTCTGCTGTCTAGATCTTTATTTGTGTGTGTATTTGTGTTTAATATAATAAAATAATAAATAACATTTAATTTAAAAAAAGGAACACAGAGGCAACATACGCAAATAATAATTTTATAATTTCTTAAAATACAAGAAATAAGATAAAGTTAGAAATAATAAAAATTATTAACTAATCATTTTTGCTATTATATATATTATCGTTAAATTTATAATTTTAAACATACTAAAATTTTAAATAAATAAAAATTAAATTTTAGATTATTAAAAATGAAATTATTTTTTATAATTATATATAAATATATGTTATAATTATTAATATTTATTATATTGCAATAACGTGTGTGTATGTGTGAATAAAACATTTGTTATTTTATAATAATAAAATTACATATTCTGATATTCTTTTATTGAAAAATAAACGTCTATCCGCTTTAAGCGGATTAAATTATTTTACTTCAGAATTAAACCAGAGAGATTATATTGATATATTATAATTATAGCCTTTTCTCTTTTATATATTTGATATGTAATACGTATACGTTTTTCTAGATAAAGAATGAATCTATGCTGGAAGACTTGAACAATATTTTGAATAGTGGCGATATTCCGAACATATATGAAGCTGATGAAGTAGACAAAATTTATCAAGCAATGCGAGCGCCAGTACAAGAGGCTGGGCTACATATCAATAGGAGTAATCTTTTTTCCACTTATCTGAAGAGAGTCAGAAACAACTTGCATATTGTCATCACGATGAGGTACTTTTATTGTATAAATTTTATATTATTATTAATATCATTTTGGCATTTTTTAAGGAGATTTAATTCAGTAATTCTTTCTAACAATAACTTTTTAAAATGTTTTTCCTATATATATAATGATTAATTTTAAATAAATTACACGCAAATTTATGTAATGTCACTTTTTGGAAACAGAAAAATATGACTTTTGCCAATAGCCCTAATAAAATATTGGACATTAAGTCACGCAAATTTGAATTACTGTCACGATATGAATCTACGGTAAAGATTCATCCGTGAGATTGGGACATTTACGACAAGTAGACACGATTCTGATGTATTAGGTGTCATACAGATCTAATAGCTGTGACATTAGTAATCTCATATCACGTGCCGTGTCGTAATACGAAATAATGTTAAAGATCGATCAATAGATTTGGAGAGGATAAGTTATTTATGATCTAAAGAAAATTTACTTTTTTGTATTAATATTCATATAAAAATTATTATCTCTCGTATACAATGTAATAAACAATATATATATATATATATATATATATATATACATATATATATGTATATATATACAATATTATAATTCCTATTTGAAAATTAATCAAATGCAGGTACTCATTCTATATAAATAATCAATATATTCATAAATCTTCTACATAAATAATCTATATATTTAGTGTAACCGTGCTGTGTAAACTTCTTGAATATAGCAGGTTATTTAAGAATATATATATATATATATATATATAATTTTAAGTTCCTAATATTAATTTGAGAAGAACAAACATAAATTTAACTTGAAGCAAATTACACATTCTATGTAATGTCGTATTAGTTTCAAAACTTAAATTACTGAAAAGTTTGAAGAACATGTCTTCCGTGAAAATAAACATTAAAATTTGTATTTTGATTTATTTAATTAAAGGGGTAAATTAAAAACTCTTTTATTAAGCAGTAATGTTCTTGTGCATTTGTTTTTATAAATGTCAAATTATAAACACATAAGAATAAAAATTGTTATTGTAACACTCTTATGCTGTTATTTTAACTTAAAATAATCTTCTGCATAATATATAATAAAATCCGAAAAATGATAGTATGTAAGAGATTAAGTTTCAACAAAAACAACGAGAGAAACGTAAAAGTAGATAAAATATGAAAACGGCGGCAAAGCCGAGGAAATAACGGAGTATTGATCGTCAAACTAATATGTTCAGACTAGAACGAATCTTCATTCCATATCCATCTGTATGGATTTTTCATAAAATAAATAAATCACTCATAATTAATTGATTCATTGATAATTGAATCCTCAATCGTCATAGAAATTCTATTCCAAATGCACTGCATTCCGCATTCTACGATTTTTTCCCCGAAAATACTAATTTATTTCTTTTAATCTTATATTTTATATCTATTAAACAAGAACTCGAAGATAAAGATTACTTTATTCATCAACTCTCTTATAAATTTGAAAAAAGATTAATTTATATAAATTCCAAGCTTTTCTATATTAATCTAATTTAATAAAGCTTGAAGAAAAAAAACATAATTATATGTAAACTAAAAATATGAGACTGCAGTAATTAAACAGCTTGTTTAATAAAGTTTGCTAAACTATCTATGCTAAAGTATCTAATAAAATCAATCAAGACTGTAAATATAATATATTAGTAGAAGTACTAGTAGAAGTAATTTATTAAATCACTTTTGTGCAGAAAAGCATTAAAATAATAAAATAATAAAGTAACCATTAAAATAATAAATTAACCAAATATTAATAAGGAAAAACGTTTAATTTACGAATTAATATTTATACAGAATAATAATCAATTAATATCTCTTTATATGTTGCTATTTGGCAAATTATAAAACATGCAATTTATATCATTTGCATTTTTAATTACACATCTATGTACAGAATCTATGTACAAAATTAATTTTATGTTCTTACACATTTCCAATATTTAGCCCGATTGGAGATATATTTCGCGCTCGCATCAGACAATTCCTGGCACTAGTAAATTGCTGTTCGATTGATTGGTTTTGCCCCTGGCCGGATACCGCACTTCAGGTATATAATACGATAAAGCGTGAAATGACTAAAAATATATCTGTCTCCGCAAATCTCTATTATTATAAAAGTGTTTTAGTAAAAATACCAAATCAATATTATACCTATTTCAAATATTGATTTACTGTGCACATATGTATTTGTACAGTATTTTATCATTATTATTTACTATGTGTATATAAATTTCAATGTAAGTTTTAAATCTAGAATTAATAAAATTATAAGCGTGTCGTCAGATTGACAGAAATTATTATAAAATTTTAATATTATATAAAGAACATTGTGCATTGGGTATATTTTAAATTAATTCTTTACATTAGAAGCTTCAGTATACTTGTAAAAAAAAGCGGTATGCAAGAAAATATTATTTATTTAATACATGTATTACTAAAACATTTTATAAGTGAAACAAATGGCTACATAATAATAAATATATAAAACTAATCATCAAAAAATGTGATATTTTGATTTTTTATTTCAATAACGTATATTTTTCCTAAGAAATATTAAACAATAATTAACAATAAATTAATTATTTAATTGTTGCATTTCGTCTTACGAAATATATTTATATTTATAATTTATATTCCTAAGCAAGTTAGCTATTTTAATCTTCGAATAAATCATGAAAGCCGTAAAGGATAAAGTGTGAAAATCGATATAAACAAATAACAGACACAATTTGTAATTAATTTTAAAATTTAAAGCTTAATAAATTAATTAGCTCAGGTTTCTATTATAATGTTTACAATTTTCACAGATATTTAATTAATAAGTTCAGATCTTTAAATTGATGTATTTAAAAGGATTAACAATCTTATTGACAATCTTAGATGATAAATAAATTGAATTCGTAAAATAATAAGACAGCTATCTGTTTTGAAATTCAAAATTTGAGAAATTTGTATCAACTTTGATACAATTTCGAATTATCTTACCCTTTAAAACTGATTAATTTAAAAATTGCACAGAGATTTAATCGATTTATAAAATGTACAACAAAATTTATTTGTACATTTATTTACATTTAAATATATAATAATTAATACAAAATACTATTTAGTTCTGAAATTGACTTATTTCTTATGTCTTCTTGAGTCCGACATACTTTGTTCGAGTTTGAATAGTATGCATTTAAAAATATGATGCACAAGTGGATTTTGCCAAATAATATTTAATAAGTTCGCGATATTATAATTCTGAATTCCGTTTCCGATTTCCCTCATCGGAAATGTTTGATAGTAAATTTATTCTCACATACAAAAAAAAGTGGGAGTTGGCGCATGTTCATGTAACGCATATAGGCAATTTATTAATTTTATGAAACTTATCACTTATCACAAAAATGTAAAACGAATATTTTAAATTATATTACGAAAAAAATAGGATATAATTGTTCGAGTATCAACTGTAATATATTTCTGTTTAGAGCGTAGCGACGCATCTTCTGTCGAATATCAAAGACGAATCGATCACAGATGAAACTTTGCGATCTATCGTAAGGATATGTCAATGTATGCATACCAGCGCGATCGACGCCAGTGATCGCTTTTTGAAAGTGAGTATGTAATTTTATTTGCATATAAGACAGACATCATCATGCCGAATAAAATTTACCTTAGGAACTGGATCGTCATAATTACGTCACTCCTACATCGTATTTAGAATTGTTATCCAATTATAGCAATCTTTTAAAAAAGAAGAAAGATGAATTAAACTCTTCGATGACTCATTTATCTACCGGTGAGTAAAGTTGAAAAATTAATAAATATTGAATATAGTTAAAATAATAGCTTCTATTGCTAGAAAATAGTTAGAAAAGTTATGAGTGTACATTTTTTCTAATTATATCTTAATTCAGTAATGTAGCTTTTTAGATATATAATGTCAAATAAGATATAGGATATTCTTTTTTAAGATACAAGAATTTTAAAATAATATTTTCAAAAGTATATAAAAAAATTTCATATTTTGCGAATAAGATAAAATGTAAAATGTGTGGAAGAAATGGAAAACAAAATTTAGAAAAAAAATTAATTATTTTAATATCATATATAAATTCCTTTTTAGCAGACATAATACTTCAATTATACTTAACTTCAATTAAAGTAATAGAACTGAAATAGGTTAAAACGAAAATCTTTGTTTTATTTAATTTCTATTTCTTATTTTACCGGTGTACATTAAGCGTAGCAGGAGACGGATGTCGTAGGTCAAAGGTAAACGACCGCCATCGATAATTTTCCAGTTCGTAAATTTAACGCCGACTGTCTGACGGCAGCTCGTAGGTCGTAGTAATTTTGAGATATCGATTTGACAGAGCGCGGATATTACTCGCATGTTAGAAAATAGGAAATGAAATATCTCATTTGTATTAACTCCCTGCAATATATCTTTATGTAATATTTTAATTTAATTTAATTTATATTTATATTGCATTTCAATTTTATTTATTTTATTGTTATTAAAAAAAAGCATAAGTTATCAACGTTATTATTATAATAGAGAAAATTCCAGAGAAACTATGTTCTTAGTTCTTATCTATTAACATCATGGCAAAATGAAACCCATCTATTAGAGCTTTAAAATGTAATCATGAAGAAAATTCAGTGCCTCTGTCTTGTCTTTAAAACACAAGACAATGCAAATGACTTCATCTAATTTGCATAAATCAGCATACAGCTGTGTCTTTGTAATTCAACACGCACCCTTCCTAAACAGGATTAAACAAACTGGCGAACACAGAAGCAGAAGTTAAAGATATGCAGGAACTATTAAAACGTATGAAGCCTGAGATAGAAAAAGCAACGGAAGCTACAGTAGAAATGATACAAAAAATTACCCAAGACACGGTAAGCATTAAATTCTGTTGAAGAAAGTTTTATCCTCGTGAAATGTAATGTCTCTCATATGGAAATGCAACTTATGAATTAACAAGGAGAATCTTGCCCATAATATTCTAACTTTAATGACACTTTTATAATTAAAACCTTATATAAAATTTCTCAACCGTCAAAGAAGATTTGATTTTTCCATGATCTATTTGATCTTTCACAATCTCTTTTAGAGACATCTTATAAGTTCTCTTTATAATACATATTATATGAGACATTTATAATAAAATAGATGATCCAGTTCATGAACTTTTAACGATGTTGATAAAATTCTTTAAAGCAAGCTTTTGCAAAAAAATCAGCTTTTAGCTATTCTCTTAATCGTATTACTTAAAATAGTTTTCAATATAATTTTATAACGTTTCGAATAAATTAAAACCATGTTAACAAAATTTCCTTATAAATTTCGCATCACGACGCGAGACAAAGTATGAAATATTATGTTAATTAAAGGTGAGAATATTTAAACAAAATGTTGTAGTTTTTTCTTGTCAATTAAGAAAAGATATCGCTAAAATAAAACAGTTATTCTTTAGTATAATAAATTTTTGTTCATTAAAGTGTACATATCAATTAAATAAAACTCTTTGTAATAAGAGAAAATTATAATATTACAGTTTTTAAATTTAGTTGTTTTGATTTCAGCAAAACAAAATTATATTCTATAAATAAACATGTGGTACACCATAAAGTTATTGATAAAAAATTCTCATATTGTTTGTTTTCAATATAATAATTCAATTAAATAATTTGTTTAGAAAGTACACAATTGTTATAAAAAAAACATGTTTAAAAGTTAAATGATCAAATCTCCATGCAGGGAAAATAAAATAAAAACATTTTAGCTTGAAAAAGTAAAGGAATATAATGATACAAAAATCTCCTAACAAATTATTACATTTTTTCAATGATTACGTTATTTGTGTGACAAACACACACACATAGGAAATAAGGATTACAATCTAATATTATAAGACATAATTATTACAATTATAATTACATCAGTCTTATTTTTATATGTATATTTATTATATAATTTTATTTTTGTATTTTTAATAAAATTATTTTAATAATAATATTACTTTTGCTTAATCCTGTTTCAGGAAAACATATATTAAATTGAGACATATTCTTGTGAAAAACGTATTAAATTGTGTAATATAAATGTTCAGAAATTGAACTGTATGTTTCGATAGAAAGAACAATGGATTGAATTTATCTGCCTGTGTAAAGTAAAATTATTTTAATAATAATATTTCACTTTATATAGGCAGACAAATTCAATCGTTTATACTGTTCCATCGAAACATACCGTTCAATTTCAAAATATTTATATCACACAATTTAATGCGTCTTTTACAAGAGATATGCTTTATCAGGAAATATACATATATTTGTTGTAGATTGAAGCGGAAAATGCCAAAATAGTAGCGATGCAACAAGAAGCGGCGGCATCCAAAATGAAGGTAGAGAATAAAGCGATCAGAGATGAAGCGGAAGCTGATTTGAGTGCGTTTTATTTTTATTAAGCTTAGTAGAAATTTCTCGCTCTGCGAGAGCAGTACACTTCATATTTTTTCACACACAATTGCATGCATTTGCACAGCAAATATTTGCAACAGAATTAAAAGAAGAGACGTGACAAAAAAAATGTGACGCTTATCTCACTTTAATCAGTCTTTTTTTCATTATGCTTTATTTCTTTTTTGATTATATATATTTTATAATAACGGAAGAGAAGAATATCAAACGCACTATTGATTCAAATTATTTTTTATCGCGCATTTACATATCTTGCACATGACAGTGAATAAAATTATCTAATCCTTTCAGGTTCAAACATTCTTAACTTATATTTATATCAACTTAAATTAAATTAAATTATTATATCAACTTAAACTAAACATTCGAAATGCTAATGTAAAAGTGTGTTTATTTTTAGAATGATACGAGATTTTATTCAATTTTGATACTATCGGAGTATAGATTATATCTATCATATGTATAAAAGATTATATATGTAGAGGATTAGGATTTATATTCAAATATTTCATTATCTTATGAAGAGCTGCTTGTATTAACTATCATATGTTTAGGTAGATTTTAGCGCACAACTTTACTCAATACACATAATTAGTTCTCTCACCGTTTTTTATCGTATCTTTGTAAGTTATAATTACTTTAAATCTGTTGGGAATGTAGAAGTATGTTGGAAATAACATTTTTATCGTATTGCGGAATATCATGAGAATATGTAAACAATGAATATATAATACGTTATTTATTTTTCCGCTTTTGAGAAAATGTATCGCTCAGCCATATGCAGTTTAAATATCAAAATCTCGACAAGGGATTTTGTATTATAATAATAAACGTAAAAGCTTACGCGAGTGCATATACATAAGTATTATACACAGCTCGTGAACACTCAATTGAGTAAAATATATATATATATATATATATATATATACATATATATATGTAGCATACAAATCAATACAAATAAAAGTTTGGCATGTACAAATCTATGAAAGCTTCTTGTTAGTAAACAAAAAAAATTTTTAGTTTTTAATATCAAAGATAAAACATCGAAAAGAGTTGTGAAGTCAATGTCTCACAGTATTTATTATTTTCTGTTTATCTGAAGAATTAAATAAATACTATATTTTAGAAAAATATTATAAATTTGAGCACATTTAGCCATTTTAGATAAGTTTAAATAATACTCAAGAGAACTCAACGCGAAATTGCCTGTCTATATAAATTACATATTTCATATATTTGCAGATGAAATAAAACCAATGCTCGAGGCTGCCGAGGCTAGTTTGAAAGCATTAAATAAAAACGATATTGTGGAAGTAAAAGCGATGAAGAGGCCACCAGTAGGAGTGCTTTTAGTGATCGAAGCAATGTGCATTGTGAACAACGTAAAACCCCATAAGGTTCGTTTAGTGCATATGCATAATTATGCAAAAATGATGCTTTTCTTTTATAAACAGAAAACAATAAATTATCTACTCTTTATTTTATAATATGTATGCAATTGTAATCATAAAATTTATGCGATATAGTAATCATTGTGCTCGTTATTATCGTTTGTGCTTTTAGTTATTATTTATTTCTGCATATTTTATTTAATATAGCAATATATTATTTAGAGTATATGTCTTTTTGTGAAAATTGGCCAATAAAAATGTTTGTTAAAATTGATATTTTAATTAACTGAATTCGAGATGCTTTCAATCAATTCGAAAGAAGTACAATACGATTATTGATTAGTTTAATTACACAGACTTTATAAGGCATATGGCTGTATTATTAGCTCCCTGGGAAACTGCCTGGTGAGAAAATATTAGATTACTGGACTCCTGGAAGTCATATGTTAGCAGATCCAATTCATTTTTTGTACACAATGGAGCATTTTAGGAAGGAAGACTTTACGGAAGAAATGATCAATAAACTCAAGGATTATATAGAAAATCCCAACTTTGAACCAGCCAAGGTAAAAATCTATCTACAGTTGTATTATAATAAATTACATTCATCAGATTGTTCGCCTTTTTTTCATATGAAATATTTAGTCCAGAAATTTAAACCAATACTTTATTTTTATTTACTCTTATAGAGATTTCTCTATGTTATATCGATTTTTTATATAAGAAGGAATAATTTAATCGTGCAAATAAAGTAATTTGTGATAATTTTATAAAATTAATAAAGAAAAAAAGAGATAATTTATTTATATATAAATTTATTTCTAAAATAATTTTTTGACAGCATTAGAAAAATATTATATAAAAATACGAAATTATCGAAAACTGTAATTTAATAATATACATTGTGAGAATATATCTTCATTTTTGTTATAATATTTTAATTAGCAAAATAATACATCAGCAAATTACAATATCGAAAGGTACTTCAAGTCTCGAAAGCTTGTCATTCTTTATGCTTGTGGGTCCACGCAATGTACAACTATTACTTCGTAAATAAGAGACTAACACCCAAAATGATAGCTTTGGCGAAAGCTGAGGAGATTTTGATTGAAACTGAAAAAACTGTTGCAACCGCTATGGCAAGACTGCGGGAGATAAAAGAAGGTATCGAGAAACTGCAAGATCAATTGCGGGAAAAGGAAGAGAAGAAAGCTGACTTAGAAAGACAGAAACAGCTATGTGAGGAACGAATGGCTCGAGCCATAAGACTGATCGTGGGTCTGTCAGATGAACAGAAGCGATGGATCATCATGGTAGACGATATAAAAGTGTCCTTAAAAAATGCTATTGGTGATATCCTTCTATCGTCAGGTGCGAGCAAACATTTTTCAATCATTACTTCGCTCGAATTATTCACTTTTATTTATGTATGAAAAAAGAAAGTAGAATCATCAATCATCTACATATTTTCAAAGAGAGAGAGAAAGATAATTTTCTTATATAAATCTGTTGTATTATTAGTCAAAATAAATAGGATAATTTAATATATAACAAAAATTTATAGCATTTGTTAGATATTATTGTATTTTATTTTTAAAAAAAATACTGTTTTAGATATAATAATTGTTTTAAGATATAGTAATTATGATGTTCTAACATTTAATTATAAATTTTTAAGGAATTTATATCACATAAAAATATGCTGATTATTATATTTCAATCTATTTAAAACGACAAATGGATCATAACTACAATGTATAAATCATAGTAAAACAAAGCTTTCTTTCTCTTCTTTCTTCATTTCTCCTGTCACTCATGCATAATTAAAATTATCAAAAATATGATGTTAAAAATACAAAGAATGTGAATAAATATAACATTAATAAAATGATTTAAAACTTATCATCAATAACTATTCAATATTTTGAGAAATATGTTATAAAATCTATCATAAATAATTTCCAAACTAATCTATTAAGAATGTTGCTTTCTAAAATTCTGTATGATCTACTTTAACAGATTTAACGTGACATTTACGATATAACAAAATCACAGTCATTGTAAATCCAATTTTCTCGCTAGGCCTTAAGGGGAGTTACTCTTTGTAGAGAATGGTGACATTAACTTGATTCTATCAGATATGAGAAAGTGAAATCCTCTATATCTTACAAGAAAGATTTAAGAAAAAAATGTATATCACACTATATAGAGAGTTTTAATATTTCATTTTTCAGTATCATTTTTAATATTAAATTTCTTTCATCTTTTATAATAAAATAAAATTAATAATAATTTACATATAATTATAAAAATTATTGTTATTTTGTCAAAGGAGTATAAGAAATAAAGAAAATAAAAGATAAGATAAGAATTACACACATATAAAGATATTAAATTTATTATTTATTAAATTTATATTATTTTTAAATTTATTATTTTATTTATTAAATTTATTATTTATTAACAGAAGCATCTTTAATTTTTGTTTCTAATATTATAGCGATTTTTCTAATTGCATTAAATTATTTTTTTTTATTTTTTGAAATCAAAAACTTATTATTTATATAGTATTGTTAAATATTATAACGTATATATATTGTGTGTGTATCTTAGTATTGATCTCTGCCAGTATAAATTTCATTGAATATAACACTACACTCTACATACAGTTCATTGATTGTTCCGATTGTTTACTGTTCTATTAACGTATAGGAGATCGACTAAGCTCTGGATTCATCAGCTTAATCGAATGTCTGCAATAGCTCTGTTCATTCTAACAACAGAGCAAGCCTCATTTCACACAATCCCTTTACTTTGAAAGCTTTCATCTTATTACAGGCGCGATAGCATATTTAACGCCATTCACGGACACCTATCGCCAGGAACTCCTAGCGATCTGGTACAACGCTCTCGGTGATGACGTGCCTCATACTCCTGGCAGCAATCCCGTATTGATACTCGGCAATCAGACAGAGATAAGAAATTGGCACATTGACGGTTTACCGAGGGATGCTCTGTCCGTCGAGAACGCGGTTCTCGTGATGAATTCAAATCGATGGCCCCTCTTCATTGACCCTCAATCGCAGGCGAATAAATGGATACGTAATATGGTGAATATCACATCGCGAAAACACAATGAGATTTTAATATTTTAATATTTTCTGCACGTAATCTATGCTCTACATAAATTTATGTAGGTACCTATTGATAAGAAATTTTCGCAATGGAATACAGCGTAAAACTGAGATTTGCTAAGCTATATATTGAGAATATATTAATAATTATAATCATATAAAATTCATAATCATATAAAATCACAATAATTTATGACGGTTGTTATTATAATGAAAATTTATTACTGGAATGTTTTATTATATTTGCATCAATTTTCTCTTTATCTGATAATAAAATCACATTTGTTGGAATGTATTGAATTTATCTGATAACGCAATAACTTTGTTAAAAATATTTATATATTATACATATATGTGTTTTATGTATATTTATATATGTATATATATATATATATAATATATACGAAAACCATATCGCGTATAACGTAATAAAAAATATGTGATTTTTTTTAGAATTAAAGAAGAACTTACGATAGTAAAGAATTTATAAATTTATATATTAATTCTTATATTTATTAGTTTAATGTATTAAATAATTGTCATATTGGTTATTACTTATTGTACTTGGATCGCATCTTTTTATCTATTCTTTTAATCGGCCAAATTATTCCTAATTTCAGTACAAGCCAATTGGACTTGCAATAGCAAAAATAACAGATAAGAACCTTTTACGCGTCATTGAAATTTGCGTACAAGTCGGGAGACCCTGTTTAATCGAAAATGTTGGTATCGAATTGGAGGCTGCCTTAGATCCGATTCTTACGCGTTCGTTATTCGAGCATGCCGGACAATCGAGTATCAAAATCGGCGAGAATATTGTACCTTATAACTTCGATTTTCGTCTTTTTCTAACTACGAGATTATCAAATCCGCATTATACTCCAGAAATAGTGGTAAAAGTGCTAATAGTCAACTTTGCGCTCACTGTTAGGTAAGATTTTAATTCTTTTAAAAGAAAATATCTATCTGTGTGTGCGAATATTTTGCATATGCGAATTTTGTATAAATATATTAAATTCTTTGTATAACTTTTTACATGTTGTAAATTTTGTATATATGATTATTATAGGATTATAAAATATTTTTTTCTATTATTATATATTATTATTTTGCGATAAAAGTTATCATCTAATTATAATCAATAGTAATTGTGTGCAATGAGAATTTTAATCAATATCAAGTCATTTTTAAGATAGAAGAAATTTTATATATATATATATATATATATATATATATATAATCTGTGCAATTATTTTTCCTCTTATTTCAATTTATTATTCTATTTTCTGAATACCAATAAATGTAATTAATGTAAGATTGAATAATTAATATATCTAATCTTTAAGTTAAAAGTAAAAAATATAATAAAATAAATAAAGTTGACTTAATCTTAATTGATGAAAAAGAAAAATAGATTCAACCCCAATTAATACAGATTGATATTATATTGATATTATATTTGTATCCCAAGTATATATGTAACCTTACAGCGGTCTTGCCGATCAGATGCTCTCTCTAGTTACGATACAAGAACGTCCTGATCTCGAACAAGAAAGAAACACACTTATTGTATCAAGTGCTGAAATGAAACGAGATCTGAAGGCGATTGAACATAGAATTCTTGATAAACTCGCGATATCCGAAGAATCGATAGTTGATGACATTGACCTGATTCTTACCTTAGAAGCTTCTAAAGCCAAGAGCGAAGAAATCAAGGTCGAGTTAATAAAAAAGAATTATATTTTTAATTTATTCTAAATATATATGTGTGTGTGTGTGTGTGTGTGTGTGTGTGTGTGTGTGTGTGTGTGTGTGTGTGTGTGTGTGTGTGTGTGTGTGTGTGTGTGTGACATATTTTAACGTAATTTTTTAAAAATATAGATAAAGATGGAAACTGCCGAACTTACACAAACAAATATCGATTTAACAAGATCATTATACATGCCAGTAGCAAATCGGGCACAAATATTGTTTTTTTGTATCGTTGATTTTCAACGTATCGATATCATGTATCAATATTCTTTAGAATGGTTTATTGTTATATTTAACAATAGCATATCAAATACTGAAAAAAGTAGTAAGTATTTTTCGTATTCTAATATTTAATTGCAATCTCTCATATATGTCTCATTAATTTTAAACTTATTTGATACATAAGTTGCAGTTAAAAAGATTATATTTTTCTACATAGATGTACATAACATTTTTCTTAAATTTAAAATTCTTAAAAAAATGGAGAAGAGGATCGAGAGACATGTTAATATCAATTTTAAAATTCTAGAAACTTTTTAATATTTTAACATGTTTTTTTATTTTTAAATAAAATATTTTAATTTTTAATTTATTGTAATTTAACTTTGCAGAAGATATTGATAAACGAATTGCAGACATCAATGAGAACTTTACCTTCGCACTTTTCTCAAATGTATGTCGCAGTTTATTCGAAAGACACAAGCTACAACTCGGCTTTCTCATCTGCGCACGTATTCTTTTAAATAACAAAAGAATCGATCCGAAAGCGTGGCAACATTTTCTTATTACGACCTCTCCAATACGGGTAAAATGTGAAGCGAATTTATAACTATAGTTTGAAACATTACATTAATTTTACAATTAATAAAAATTTACTTTATCGAATTAATTAATCATTATATTAATTTTAGGAGAAAATATATAATTTATTCAAAAATTTTAAAACATTGGATATAAAAATCATATATTATTAGATAAAAAAATATGAATATATAATACTAATGTGTTCATAAAAATATTAATATATAATACGTAAATAATAATAACAGTACCGTTGTAATATATAAAATACTAAAAAATTTACTTATTTATTATTATTTGAAATAAACTTACAATCTCGGAAACTAAAAATTAGATCTAAAATTATTGTTGTTATATATTATACAATATACGTTAGCCTATATATTTTCAATATATTTAGCGTTACTTTGATATAAATCAAGCATAAAAAATTCATCAAACATAAAAAAAAATATATATAAAATTAAGTTAATTTTAATCTATTTCTACACTTAAAAAAGATTTTCGAATTAGATTTGTTTTACTCTCCGATTGTTTTTACCTAAAAATTAAAACAAATAGCTGAAAATAATCTTCAGCATATGTAGATAAGAAAACATTTATCACATTGTCGGCATATTGTCGATATATATTGTCTAAAGTTTTTTCTTGTCTTTAGAAATTGCCAAATCCCGCACCAGAATGGATTGCTCCAAGATGCTGGAGAGAGATTCAAGCTCTAGAGAGACTTTCAAAGTTTGACAAATTTGTCACATCTTTCCATTTATCTTTAACCCAATTTAAAAACATATTCGATACTCAGGAAGCGCATTTGTAAGTAAATTATCTTCTTTTACATTTAATCTCTTACTTAGGTAACGATAAATAATGATCATGGTGTTGAACCAATTTGTAGGAAATAATTATATCAATTTTAGTAGGAAAAGGAAGAAGGAAAAAATTATAAATTAAATTGATGTGAAATGATTTACTCTCTTTTCTCTTTAATTATATTTTATATTTTAATTTATTATTGAAAAATTAAGAAATCTTTTTTTTCTTTTATTCGCAAATATTTTTTGAAATCTTTTCAGAGAAGAGATATAAAAGAATTATATTAAAAATTTTTAAAAATTTAATCTGTCGCGTTCGTAAAACAACTAAAATAAATATTTCTTTCATTAAAAGTACAATCTTGTCCCATTTAGAGCACCATTTCCCGAACCATGGAAGACGAAGCTCGATGATTTTGAGAAATTGTTAATACTTAAGTGTTTGCGGCCCGACAAACTGATCAATGCTATGCAACTCTATTTGATAAAGTATTTGGGTCAACAATTTGTCGAACCGCAAACAACGGAATTGTCGACGATTTATAAAGAGTCATTCAACATCACGCCAATTGTCTTTATCTTATCACCTGGTACTGATCCGACCAAAGAGTTATATAAGTTTGCCGATAAGCTAAAGATGGACAGAAAATTATATTCGATATCTCTTGGCCAGGGTCAAGGACCCAGAGCACAGGCTATGTTGAAACAATCAACGGAGATGGGCACTTGGGTCTTCTTTCAAGTTAGAAACTATCTTTCGATATAACTAGATAAGATAAAATTCTACAAAAGATTTTAATTCATAAAAATAAATATATTTATCTATTTTATGTGTCTTAGAGTAGATGAAATAATCACATCAAAATGATTCGAATTTCTTATTCTTTTTTATAATATTTATATATTAAATACAATAGATAATTATATATGCAAAAAATTATTAATAACTTAAATAAATTTAAATAGATTAAATAATTTTCATCAAGAAACTAAAATATCACAAATTCTTTTTAAAATTTGTTTTAAGAATTCTTTAAAATAATACAAAGACAATTTCGAGTTTTTATAAACAAATAATAAAATGGTTGAATGTTAAAATTAAATAAACTAGTACTTTCATCCTTTCTTCTCGCTCTCGCTCTTTCTTTGTTCCCTAAACATTCATTATTATGATAAAAAATGTTTTCAAATTAATAAAAAATGCTCATGTTATAATGAAAAAGATACTGCTACAAGAGTACAAAGGTATCTATTTGTTATATTGAATAAAATGCCCTAATGAGTCTATATATAAAATTATATATAAATTTTTCAGAAAAAAATGTTTTAATTTCGTATTTTATGTTACATTCAAATTGTGCCACATTTTATATGAAAAAATACGTTATTTAAAGATATTTAAAAATTCAAGATAATAATTATAATGGATATATTGACAAATTGTTTTATTCAAATTAAAGTACTATCAAAATAAAATCTTTTATTTATTTCGCGAATGTAAAAAGACATATCCTTCGTGAGCAAAATACTAAGCTTTTTGTATAATATGAAAATTTGTCCTTTTCTTATCCGATAAGATAAAATCTGACGGTAAAAGAAAAAATATCTTATTTTAATAATATAAAACATGAGGAATCGGAGAAATAATTTATTGTGCTGCTCATAATATCATAACGATAAAGAAAAAAAAGGAGATAGCAAAATTTTATATTCAGCAAAATAACTGAATTCATTATTATGTATTACACATGTATTACAAATAAATATTATAATAGAAACAATATTGTGTTTGATCTAAATATCTAAAGAGAATAATAATTATTTACTCATAGCTAGTTCTTCCGCTCTATAATATACAATTTTCTACGATATGTTTAGAATTTTTTGAATCATATTCAATATATCCATTATAATTATTATCTTAAATTTTTAAATATCTTTAAATAATGTATTTTTTCATATAAAATGTGGCACAAATTGAAAATATTTAAAAAATACATATATATGTAAAATAATGCTATACTAGAAAAGATGAAACTAATAATGTTATTGAATTGTTATCGACATATATATGTATATTAAACAATCATGAGAAAAATGAAAATATATTTGATATATACTATCTGCGTATAAGACATGGTGTTAATAGCAATATTTATAATAAACGTTTTTCCTTTTTATAGAATTGTCACTTGGCACCAACTTGGATGCCGCAACTCGAATATCTCGTTGAAACATTATTACAGAAAAATATTCATCGAGATTTTCGGTTGTGGTTAACATCCGCACCCTCTTCCAATTTTCCCGTCAGTATTCTTCAAAACAGCAGTAAAATGACAATAGAACCACCGCGAGGTATAAAGGTATCAATATCATTATTTTTGTATAAAACTCTACTGAAATTCTACTAAACCTGTATAAACTTTTTAGATAGAATTATTTTATTTTGTATTTAATTAAAAGAATATTTATAAATGCATCAAAAAAGTATTATTTTTCATGAAGCTATGTAACTTTGTTACTTTTAGGATTAAAAACACAAAAAAAACATTATTTATTACAAGAATATAAGTAAATATAAAAAAAATATTAAAAAACACGTTTTTGCATATTACATTTTACTCATAAAGTGTTTACCTCATTTTCTTTTATTTTTATCTGTTTTTTAACCTAGGCTAATATGTTTCGTGCATATCTAACACAAGTGACAGAAATGCAAGAGCTTCTGCAATCTGATCATCCAAAAGCTCCGCCATTCAAGTGGCTTATATTCTCTCTTTGCATGTTTCATTCGATATTACTCGAGAGACGAAAGTTCGGTCCTCTTGGTTTCAATATATCCTACGAATTTACAAACGGAGATTTAGCTATATGCTTGTCACAACTACACATATTTCTTATGGAATATGATATTTTGCCATTTAAGGTAAAATATCGATAAAGTAAATTAGAGAAGCAACTCAAAGCATTCGTGTTTCAATCATTTCCTCTTTTAACTTCGCAAGTATTGCGGAACTGATATAAAAGAACACAAAGATATGATACTTTCATATTCTCTCACTGATAAATATAAAGTCGTTACATTAAATACGTGATTTCATGTTTTGCGATATTTAAAAAATTTAATTTTAAATTACATTTATTATTTTTTATATAACATTATACTGAATAAAATATCTTGACGCAACTATGTCTGCACAATAATTTAAACAAATAAAATTAAAAAATATTAATAAATTGAAAAAATGTAGAAGTTTTATTTAAGATTTTTTTTATTCAATCATATCTTTGAATTCAATTTATCTGCTTAATAAAAATAAATTATATAAAATTTTTCGTTCTTAAATAATTATTATTTGGACATAAAAAAAGGTTCTCATATATACTGCCGGGCATATTAATTATGGTGGACGAATAACAGATGATTGGGATCGCCGATGTGTTCTAACACTTCTCGAAGATTATTATAATGCCAATGTTGTTTCCTCAGAGTATCAATTTGACGAACAAAACATTTACCATCAGGTATATATATTCAAACAATAAATATTTTCTAAAAAAACACCTCTATAATACAAAATTGAAAAGCTAACACAAAAAAGAAAAATAATTAAAATATAAATAATATGACAAAAAGTCAACAAAAATTTTTTAAATTAAATTTTTTCTCTTTTCTAACAATTTATAATTTTGAAGTTAACATAGCTTGAAATTTAAATTGTCAACAGCAAAAGACTGTATTTATTTTCTCGACAACATTTTCAAAATATTATTTTATATATTTTTTATCCATATAAGAGCATTTATAAATATATACAAAGACACTATTGTTAATCATGTTTTTATTTTCTTATCTCAATGTCATGTTGTATTTTCACATATGAAGCTACCAGCTGCAGCGTCATTCAACGATTATCTAGAGTATATAAAGGGTCTTCCTTTAAATGACGATCCGTCACTCTTTGGCATGCATTCAAACGCCGATATAACATGCGCTCAAGCAGAAATGTATATTTACCTCGCAACTTTATTAAGTATGCAGCCTAGAGAAGTCGGTATTGTAGCTGCAAGTATCGAGAAAGTAACAATCCAAATAGCTAACGACATATTAACTACGATACCCGAACTATTTGATTTAATCGCAATGGAAGCGAGGTACAATTCAATATCATTTACTTATCGTTGTTTAAATAATTAAGATTTTATTTTTTAGCTTTTAAAATGAAATTACTTTGTAATTTTTAATAACAAGCTTTTTGTAATTTGTATTTTTAACATATAATAAACTATCTTTCTTTGTATAATATATATAATTTCTAAGATATAATAAAGAATTATTATCTCATGACATAAATTCGATAAAGAAAGACAAATTCTGATATATTTAAACGAATGTAGCACATACATGAATAAGTTAGAAATTAGATATATAAAAAATGTTAATTAAACCTTTAAGTATTAAAATTAATTGAATTTCAGATATCCTATATTGTACAAGGAATCTTTTAATATTGTATTACTACAAGAAGCCAAACGGTACAACGACTTACTTGAAATCGTACAATCAACGTTACAAAATCTTTTAAAAGCTTTAAAAGGCTTAATCGTTATGTCAGAAGAGCTTGAAATGATGGCCACTAGTCTTTTTAATAATAAAATACCTGCGAATTGGCAAAGGAAGAGTTACCCTTCTCTAAAATCTCTAAGTAGAAAAATATATCAACTATATATTTAACAATTTACTATAATTTTTATTTAATTCAGACAGTTACATTAAATATATTTTATCATTTTTATTAGCCGCATGGTTCCTTGATTTAAAAGACAGGATTAAATTTATAAGGGATTGGCAAAATCACGGTATACCGTCTGCATTTTGGATCTCAGGTTTCTACTTTCCTCAAGCCTTTCTAACTGGCACGTTGCAAAACTTTGCGCGCAAACATATAGTATCTATTGACAAAATCGATTTTAGCTACAAGGTACGCCCTCAGCCTGTAATTAATCGATTAATAGGTCAACGTGACTTGACGCACAACATTCAATAATTACAGGAAAATAGAGATTGATGGTGATTCAATGTCTTTTAAGCTTACGAAGAAATTTATTTGATTTAAATAGTAGTCAAATCAGAATATGTTCACCTCTATACATAAATTCTAATTTATGACACATACATATAATATCGTGCATATTATATGCTTGAATTAATTATTACCAATTAATTAACAAATATAGATTTAAATCAGTACTAATCCCCAAAAAATTATTTTGCAAGAATTTTTATACCAATTGTAAAAATCAATGTTATATACAATGTCACAGGTTTTAACTTCCAAACCAACACGGAGGCCATCGGATGGTTGTATTATTTATGGTCTTTTTCTGGAAGGTTGTCGATGGAATGGAAATAATCTCGTAGAATCTTTACCAAAGGAATTATTTACTGGTTAAATATTAATAATCTCTCATTGTATCATACACACAGATATACAGTTATACACACAGTACTTTATATTAAAACACACGAAATTGCTAAAAAATTAATTTAATTAACTAAGCTTCCGAAATATAAATAACTGTGCTTTTCAAAGCTTTTAATTTGTTTATTAAGCAAATTAAAAATTGTTTGGTTTGTTCTGAATCTTATTTCTTATTCAAATAACATATAATATTACCGTCTATTGTCTAGATATGCCGCCAATTCTTCTGTTACCGGAAATTAATCACGTAATTCCATCTCGTGGAATTTATATATGTCCTGTATATAAAACTATTGAGCGCTCTGGAACTTTGACAACAACGGGACATTCCACAAATTTTATTCTAGCAATGGAAATTCCTGCTGATAAACCACAATCGCACTGGATAAAAAGAGGAGTGGCATTGATATGTGCTCTAGACTATTAATATTTCTCTTTATATGTCATACAATTTATTGTTATTTGAACAACAAAAACAAAATATGAATGCATTATTGTATTTGTTAATTAATAAATAATTATTTATACCAAATAAATATTTTTTATTATAAAATAGCATATTAGAGATAAAATATAAGGAGCATTTTAAACGTTATTATTATTCTATTCGGAAGTATGTAATGTATACATACAAACTTCAATTAAGTACACACGAACTTTAATTATTTCATAAATCAATTATTATATAAATTTGTCCCCTATATTAGCTAATAGTTGAAATACATATACTATATGTAAATGTTGAATGTACATGAATCATATTAGCATTTGTCTTTGCTAATATCTTATAAATTATTTGCATATTAAAATGTAATTATTTATGATATATTACATGTCTAATATAAGTACGTGCGCGCGTAAATACTTTAATAAGAAGCAATACTTTTCTTTTTATTAGATATTTTATTTTTATTATTTTTAATTAGATTTTTAAACTTTTTAGAAATAATTTTAAAGATAATATCATGTATTTAATCACATAAAGCACTTGAATTTAAAAATAACTTAAACAATTTTTGCATTCATTTGTCATTCTCATATAATTTGGGATCTTTGCGACTATATCGATCATGTGCTGCAGTGGACCACTTATAAATCACAGCCGACATTATAAAACCTAAAACGAAAAATATACACTCAAGAACAATCGTGAAACAAAATATTCAATAAAATAGAAATTCCATTGCATATATACATATGTATAAATCAATTGCTATGAATAAATATGTCGTTAAACAATTCTGTTGACTTTGTAAATTGACTCTTGTAATTTCCCCATAATGTATTCCAGCATATTTCTATCGATCAAATGTGTGCTTTTATCGTACGCGTTTTTTGCTTATCGCGTATTATATCATGTGTCAATGCATATATGGAAATAAAAAATGAATGTTCACATACATTATTTGATGATATATGTATTGATATTTATAATAACCAGTTTTTTGTTTGTTATATGTATAATATAAAATATAAAATCAAAATTTTAATATATGAATAATATTCTTGATATTGATGTCATCTCTATCAGTATAATTAAAGATTTGCAACATTGCAATTTTATAGAAATAAAAGTATTATACGATCATTACAGAATTGTTATCGAGTATCCAATCAATTCCTATATTATAGAATTATTATTCCTATCGAGTATCCAATCAATTCTTGTACTATTAAATTATTATTCCTATACTATAAATCCTATACTTATTATTGAGTTTCCAATCAACTATTCATTTCAACCCTATTCATTTCAAAATAAACTTTCACAAAATTGTTGAGCCATTATTGCGTTGAACAGCTCGTAAGAATAAAAGTATATACGTGCAAGACAAATTCCGCAATAGATCTGTCTTTGTTTAATATTCAAACGATAGTTTTTCGTCAAGTTATGGAGTTGTAAAATTTTTGGCGCACTCCAGCTTCATATATATATATTCATTATTATGAATGAATATGCTGGAAGGTTGGATTATACACATGCGCACACTATCAGCTGATTCCGGTAGCCTATTTTTAACGCGTCTCATCAACGATCTTAGAAAATACGGATTTTGAAACAAAATCTATCTACTTCTCTTGTCTCTTTCTTATGCATTTAACATAATATAATATATATTGAAAGAAATAAAGAGAAAGAGAAAAAAAATTAAGTAACGCAAACTGATTAAATAGTCTTGATTGAAGGCAAGAGATTAAGCAAGCTGATATTTTAAAAATAAACATTGATATATTTAAGATTATATGGAAAAAGTTTAGATGCAGAAAAGAGTAAGATAAATCATCAAAATTCTGTCAATATATTAATAACCAAACAATATAATTAAAATACAAAAAAATGATACATTAAAAAAATAATTAAAAAATATAACATTCTGTCTCTTTGTGCTCCTTTTATTTTTTTATATTTAACTTTATAAATATATACCTGGAAGCATCGGTGGCAACGCACGTATTGCTCTATTTACTAAATTAGGTATTCCATGCGTCATTGATTTTGCCCAAGCTCGTTGCTCTGTGGGTGATAAACTGTAATACACGACTCTACGAATCCTAATTGGTAAATTGCCAAACTGCAAACCCATTTTGCGCAAATCGCAATAATACAGATTAAGAAATTATGCTGTGACTTCTAACTTCTCGCTATCATTGCCTTCTATAAGATTTCTTTTGATTTGAAAAAAAAGAAAAAAAAACAATTGCAAATTAAATATGTCATAAAGCGCATTCTAATAATTAAAAATTAGTATTATATCATTAAAGTTCTCTCAATTATATCAAATGATAAGAGCAGAAAAATCGATAAAACTAGCTTCAAGAATATAATGGATATGGAAGAGATCTCTTATGCCGTCATGGGATGATAAACCATACATTAAACATCAAATTCTGGATTTCCAACAAAAGGTTATGCATATTAGCTCGCAATTATATATACAGTATGGTCATTTTATAACAAATATTGGAATGATTTCAACAAATTAAAAGATATCTCGATAAAATCGAGAAACCATGATCCATCAATCAATTTTCTAGAATTAGATACATCAATACATAACTTTATTAAATAATCTTTTAAGCTTTATTATTTTAAAATTCTTTTTTTATAAGCTTTATTTTCCTAATTTTATGATAAAAAACAAAAGATTAGATTAATTACAGCTAGCGTTAAATTATATTTCTAAGCACATGGATCAAAGCACATTGATCAAAGCACTTTTCACTTCTGCAATTTTGTATCTTTATAAATACTTGCATTTGAGAAAATAATAAATTTTTACTGATATGCTGTAGATTTTAATAAATAGATAATTTTAACATACTTATTGTCTATCACGCGAAATATATTATAATGCACTCAATGTATTAATCCTAAAACTTTAAAATTGACGAATCTTGGTATTATCCTTTTTATTTTATAATTGACCTTAATTAAATCGAGCATTATTATAAAACATTTTATTCTTTTGAGCTTGTAACTAAACTGACTTGAATAATTGACTTTTTTGTGAACAAAATATGGTACGTATTCTTACAATATTATCATTATTAAAGAAAACTTTATTTTCTTTACGATAAATATTAACATTGATGCAATTTTTATAATAGAAAAAAATAATGAAGGTAATAAGTAATCTCTTTTGTTCATTATGTTGTGTATATACGTACTTATATATAGTAAAAAATAAAAATTTCTTTGAGCAACTTAAATAATCCATCCTTCCAGTCAGATTCATCTGCCAAACTATAATTTCCCTCATCGTGGTACATTCGTCCCGGATACGCTTTTTCGCTCGGGATATTGTCTCCTAAGACACGATCTAAGCAAGATATTTTTTGCTACCCTCTCTGATAGAGGAATGCTAAGGAAAATATGGACCGGCACGTGGCAAAATTGGCGCATGCTTACACGGCAGTGCGTAAAATTTCGCTGCGTGACCTAAAATCCCGCAAGCCCGTGAGAAAGTCGGGCTTTTCCTGATCATCGACCCTCCTGTGCAGACTATTGCTGCGGCAGCTGCGAAGTACGACACGTCAATAAGTACGATATAGCACAAGGACACCTGTTTGCCTCGAGCGGCATGCATGGTGGCAAACGTGTCGTTTGCAAACGCGTTACGAGCAACAATCGGGACGCGATTGCGAAGTTTACACCTAGTCACGCGTGACGTACGAGAAATCCGCTTCATACTATATATTTCAGTCTCCGTCTTTCAACATGATTATGTCAATCCCTCAGATTCACAGAAATAGAGGCTCGATCAACAAACCAAAGATTAACATATAATTAATCAATTGTTGTATAATTGATATATGTGTTTTCGTGATAATTAAAGCTGCTCGTGATAATTAAAGAGATATTCTATTTATAATAATTTTATATAATAAAAAAATGTGTGTACACATAAATATATATATATAAATGAGAGGAGTGATCAGTGAAAAAATTAAGTAAGTTGAAGAAATTTAATCTTTCTTGTCACCGGACTTGAATGTATTTTACAAAATTATCACGCAACCACGCGATAACAGTTTGTAAAGAGCGCCTACCATTGTATTCATCGCAGAATGCCCTACTTCTTGGCCGCCACGCGCCGTTCAATTTGCACGATTATCTAGTCCCGGTTGATGCGCTAAAAAGGCGGTACACGCGCGGGATAGTTTCAATCACGCAGCGAACGACGACGATGATGACGATGATGACGATGACGACAAAGTACGGCATATTGCCTCCGTGTCCCGGTTTTATCTACATCCACGCCTGTTGCGCCTGACAAGCCCTTTCTTTATTAGCCTTCTCTCTGTCGTTCTCTCGTCTTTCCCTTTCTTTTCCACCCTCCGCCACCCTACGACTTTCACCTGGTCACCCTCTCTCGTCGCTCTACTTCTTTCCCTATCTCATCCCTCTCTTCTCTTGTACGCTTGATACATCCCTGCGGACTGTACGAGCAAGGGGAGAGCTCTCGCATCCTTCCACCCAGCCAACCTTCTACCCTTCGCCGCTCTTCCACCGGCTCTTCCGCCGAGTGGAGCAGCCGCGCGCGCGAGTCAGTTACTGAGGTAGTGGCGACTACACACCATACACCAGCAGCAGCACCCAGTCAGCACCCGCTTGTCGGCTGGCGGATATCGTGGCAGCTCGTGGCGGCAACTCGTCACGGGGGTTCCCGGCGGACCGGCGCGACTTTGCGCGATTGCCGAGTGTTGCCACCGACGCGGGAACCCAGGGGAGAGCGCGGACTAATTAACGGTGATGGTTAATTGACGAAGAGCACGAGTCACCAAGAGCAATTGACCGCCCGCGCGCCGACGCGACCAGTTGCAGCCTGTTGCAAGCGCTGGATTATGACGTGAGTTCTATCTTTTTTTTGCTCTTCCGTAACTTTTTCGTCGCGTCTTTTAAACAGTCAATTAAACATAATCAGGATTTTCCTTGTAATATTTGATTGTAAATTAATTTTATCGATATATAGCTGCGTATGTCACGTTAAACGCGTACAGTGTTATGTCAAATCAATGTTCTGTCATGTCCTTATTTTATGCAATTTAACATGCGTTCTCTCTATAACACACCATTCTTAAATAATGAGATTTTAAAGATTTTTCCAAAAATATATATATATAATAATTATCTCAACGGAGTTTCAATGTTTAAATTTAGAGAACGTAAGCACTATCTCCATATGTCAAAGTAGCATGCGCTCTGTTTTGACATATGGAATGTTACTTCTCGTAATCGTGTCGACGTATTATTAATGAGGGTAAAAAATGTATTTATCTGCTTATCCATAAACGTCAAACGCATTTACATTAATACTCAATCATCCCTTTTGACAATTTCGATATACCGAAAAAAAATTTACTGCGAAATATGCCACGTTACGCAAACTCTGCATAATTTATGCGCATAACGTAACCGAGCGGACTGAATTACTTAATTATGAAGCTTATGCATAACGGATGTACACTGCGGGGGATGTCACGGCTGTTTTCGTTATTAATAAGCCGATGTGCGTTGAACGCAGCGATACATACACAATGTTGATACGCGCGTCACAAGTGTCGTCGATTGATCGCCAACATCGACGTAACGCAATCGCACTCGATTCGGTTCCTTTTTTTTTTCACGAGAGACGACCATCTGCCACGCGGCAGATAGCTGCTGAGAAAAATAGAACGTTTATACCGGTGGAAAAATCTCGTCAGCTACCTCAACATATGCATACACATACGTGTCTCTTTCAATCTCTCTCTCGCTTTTTTACATCGCGTGTCGGAACATCGTGCGAGCGCTCTTTGGACTGCATTTTCCAGCAGCTTTGTTCCTTTTTTAAAGCAACACGAGCGTGCCGTCATAATAAGAAAGGTGTAAAAGACTTAGAGAGCTACGAGATATGCACCATGAGAGTATCGATTCTCCGGAGCAAATATAGCCACTTTCGTTGAAAGTTCCTTTGTTCCCTTTACCGCGGTGAACCATATGATAGCGTGCCGCGCGCGCGATGAACAATAGTAGTAGATAGCAAGACGGCGCGTGAGTTTATTGAATTTTCCGCAGAAACTTGCATTCCGCAAATTTGCATTTATGCGATTTACGTATGTATCACCGAACACAAAAGATTCTAGCCTATATATCACCAGAAAATTTTGGACCTTTGTTTCATTTTCTCGTCATGTACACACACATTCGCGCGCACGCACACATGGCACAATTTGAAATTGTAAACAATGTAATTTAACATAATTTAAATTAATTAATTCCCTATTAAAGCATACCAAAAACGTTTACTTAAAACAAGAAGGATTTCTATATTTTTTTGAAGATTATTTTATATTAATTTTACGTGAATTTTATGTTATTTGAAATGTGATGCTTTGCAATGACAATTGCTTTAAAATCATCTGCAATAACATTATAGTGAAAGTAATTGACGCACACTAGAAAAGCTGCCTTTAAGCTGCGAATTCGAATCGAGAATGCTAGCGCGTACCGAAAATTAATTATATACACCGACAATTCGCACACACATATTATGCGTATATAATAATTTTATGCCAAACCAACTTTATATTTGCCAAGGTTACAATAAAACGAAATACGTAGTAAAAGTTATTTAAAAAAGTTGATACAAACGTTGTACATATCCGATAATGTAATATCAATATAGGTTGCACTGGAGGGACAATCATTGATTTATACTACTTCGTGAGGTAAAGTTTGAACAAAGTTCGAGCAAGTTGAACAAAGTTGGCGTAAAATATTTTCCTTGGTGTATTCGCATTACCTTGAAAAGCATGACAACACATTATTTCCTATTTTTCACATAAATTCCTCATATATCAGATGACTCGAATAGTCTCTTATAAAAGCCAATATTACCAACATGAGCCAACACATTGCAATATATGAGAGTCCCTGAGTGAATAAATCGTATAAGCCAATAAAAAGATAAAATTTTAATTTGTACACATTTCTGCGGAAAATTATTACACGTAAAATACAATTTTGAATATTTTTCATAAAAATATGAAAAATGTTATTAAAATAAAAATTGATAAAAATTGATAAAATTGAATATCGTGCGGTGATAAAGCTTATATTAAAAAAAGGTTTACGTCAACGGAAATTTTTAATGAGATGAAAAATGTATCAAGTAATACTGCTCCTTCATTCACAACAATAAAAAATATGCTACAGAATTCTTTGTGACAAATAATTTTCCACAAATGCTGAATGTGGCAGTAATAGCGAACAGATATTTTGAAAACTTTGAAGAATCGGATTTTCGGAATGAGATAAAACCACTGAAGTTGGTCAAAGTACGTTGAATTTCAGGGAGATTATATTGATATATGAAAATATTTTCAAAAAGAAGAAAATCTTTTATTATTAGGCCTTTTTTTTCAAATTGCCCTCGTATCATCGTTCCGTCAGTTGACTCATATGAATGTCATATATCATTTCCTTCATTTTATCTTAAAAATTTGATGAATATGTGACTACTATATGCAAAACTCACTATCAGCGAGATGCGATAACATTGTTATGCGGAAGCATATCGGAGCCATGTTTGTGGTCAGCGATACCAGATGTCTGATTCGCAATACATAGCCGCACATTTTTATTGTCATTCCTCGAATATTTCTCATTTTCCAAGGCTCAGTAGAATAGAAAAATTACGTTGTATGCCGTACAGAAAAATAAGCGAAAGAATGGAGAAACGAGTGGGCGGTGTAACTCCTACGTCCGAAGAAAAATCTTTTACAGCTGGTATCGCTGAGGCTGGGAGAGGGAAAGAAGATAATAATTCACGATATACATGTCGATACGCCTGCACAAGCTTGACACGTTAATATTCGTAAATAACGGATATGTCGCCGAGTTGTGAGTTGTGTTATAACACGAAATTGGAATTTCTATTTAATTGCCAAGTATTCGCAGCGAAATGATATAAGTGCCATTATTAAAAGCTTATTTCAATGTGAGTTTCTATGCTGTGTTATATAAATTATGTGCAGTAATTTTTTTTATTTATTATATTTTAATTATTATTTTTTTTTATCAAAATGTTATGTAGTAAATTGTTGAAAGAAAAGGAGAAAAGTCTCGAAAAAAAGAGATTCAGTGTGAAATGAAAAAGAACTGTTTTCTATGCAAAAATGTTTCTCTTTTTTGACACATATTTCTTCTATATATCTATTATTATTCTTTACGTGCTTTATTAAATAAATTTTATATATCATACGTTTACAATGATAAAAGGATTAAGAAAGAATTAAATTGACTAATATATCAAATTTTTGCATAATGTCAAATTTGACAGTTATAAAAAAAGTAAAATATATAGATGAAAAAAATATAAATAAAAATATTATCTCTCCAAAAATACATGCGTAAATTACTCTTTGTTATTTGTGCAGTCTTAATCGAATTCTAAATTGAGTTTGAAGAAAAAACAATTAATGTCGCAGAGGAACCCGTTAAGTGCTACTTCAATCTGCCTTGGAAAAGGACGAAGTTTTTATACGGCTTCCGACTGCTGTTATTTTTTTACAAATGATATCTATCAGATTAAAGGTTAGTGATTAATTTTAATGTTCTAATTCTTATTTATAATTTTTCTTATACTCTTTACATTGTTTTACTTTTGATTTTTAAGAGAGATTAGTAGAGATTTTTAAGACATTTAAGTAAAAATCATTAAATATATATAAATATTATACACCTCTTTATAAGTATATAAATATTAAAAAAGTGCGATGATATTTAACTATAACTTAATGCAGCAATTAATTTCTTATATATAAATTTAAATATAATTAGAATCTATAACTTAAAGTCCATATTCATGTTTCATATTCAACGTTAAATATGGTCGTCTAATTACAAGTTGAAGGCAATGTAACATAATAATATAAGATGTAATATAATATTTTATATAACATAAGCAACTTTTAAAATTAGATTAATGCATTTAATGTTTCTCTTTCTAAAAAAGACATGTTAAGTCGATTCTCGCAAGTATTGTTGCCTCTTTTCCGCGATGCTGATTAACTGTCTCGATTTGCGTTGTGCGTTATATTATATAATAGTATCGAGAGCTGTCATCGAGAGGACTAGCAGTTTAACAGTTTATTCAAAATAAAATAAAATAAAATAATAATATGTTTTAAATAATATGTTATAATACTTTAAACTCGATTAATATTTTTGACAGTTATCAGCTGATTTCTGTCAAAAAATATTAATCGCAGATAAGGCATTATAACATATTATTTACAACATATTACTATTTTAATATTTTTAACATATCATTATTTTAAAATTTAATTAGCAAATTAACGCTTTATTAATATTTTTTGACAGAAATCAGCTGATTAAAGCGTTAATTTGCTAATTAATTTTTAAAATAAAAATATGTTTAAAATATTAATATAGTAATATGTTGTAAATAATATGTCATAATATATCTTATCTGTGATTAATATTTTTTGACAGAAATCAGCCGATAACTATCAAAAATATTAATCAAGTTTAAAGTATTATATATAAAATATTATTTAAAACATTATTTTATTTTATTTTATTTTGAACAAACTGTTAAACTACTAACCCTCGCGATGACAGCCTCTCGATGCTACGAATATAACGCACAATGCGAATCGAAACAGTCACTCAGTATCGCAAAAAAGATGCAACAATACTTGCGAGAATCGACTTAACATGCTTTTTTAGAAAAGAATGTTATAATATTTTAAATTCGATTAATATTTTTTACAATTTTCAGTTGATTTTTGTCAAAAAATATTAATCGCGAAGATATTATAACATATTTAAAATATATAAATATTTTCAACACATTATATATACACTTCCATTACCGCTAAAAATGTTATAAAATAAATAATTTCTCACTCACCGATACAGCACATATTGATCTGAAAACAAAATATTCAAATTATGTATATGTGTGTGTCGAATATCTCATAAACAGTTTTTAAAAAATGCAGAGTTTAGAAAAAATGTTTTTATTTTGCATACCTCACAGTTGTCCCGCTGTCGCCCGATGCCTCCGCGGGCCTCCTCCTCCTCTCATGGTCCTTCGTAGCACTCGCGACACTCGCGAAAACACGAATAATTACGATTGTCCGACACTTTACGCGGTACTCCCGACACGCGAAACTTTACACGGCACTCCCGACGCGCGACACTTTACACGGCACTCCCGACACGACGCGTGAATCGCACTGTATGGCAATGCTACCTGTAACAAATAAAATACATACATATATTAGAATAATCTTATTCTATCGCATTATAACATACACAATATAAATATAAATATGTAAGCTAGAATATTTAATTAGCAAATTTTCGCTTTATTAATATTTTTTGACAGAAATCAACTGATTAAAGCGTTAATTTGCTAATTAATTTTTAAAATAATAAATAATAGGTAAAAAATTAAATTTTAAAATAATATGTTAAAAAATTTAAATAGTAATATGTTGTAAATAATATGTTATAATATCTTATTTTTGATTAATATTTTTTGACAGAAATCAGCTGATAACTGTCAAAAATATTAATCGTGTTTAAAGTATTATAACATATTATTAAAACATTCTTTTTTAACATAAAATCAAAGAATGGCGCGCGCGTATCGCGCGCTTGTGTTGTTCTAGTAATATAAACAGCAAATATAAATTTATTTCAAAAGCAATAAACAAAAGAGAACTTGTGTAAACTTGTGAACTTATATACATATTTGTGGATTGCATATCTTTATTGTTCTAGACAGATTGAAACTCTGCGCGAAGCAAATAAAATAAATGGTACATTATAAACAAAATAATTCACAGTGAAATGGATGAACCAATAACACGAGGTGGCAGGTGGGTTTGTCCGAACGATCGGCATTTGGCGTTGCGAGCAAAGTAAGTTCGAAAATTTATTTTCATCAGTATTATTTTCTAAGTAGAAGTCAATACTTAAATATTTACGTAAATTAAAACAATTGCTCTACATCTGTGATTTTGATGGATATTTTAAAAATAAAAATAAAAAATATTTTTTTATAAATATTTTCTCGCGCAGTCAGGATTGAAACAACTCTTTGATACTAATTAAATTTATTTGATCTGGAACAAAAATATTGCCGAAATTGTAAAAAATATTTTTGATATAAAAGTTCTGTAACGCATCTAATGTATTTTATAACTTGTAGTGTAATGTTTCTAACTTTGAAATATTTATGTGATTTGATGAAAAAATTGTAAATATTAAATATCAACATAAAATCATTAAAACCTACAAATAATAAATGATTTAAAGCTTAAAAATTTCACTAATTGAAAAGACGTGAATATACTAAATTCTGTCAAAAACACTGGACCTATTATATAAATCTAAATTGATAGATTATATGTTTGCCGGAA